>NC_058084.1:11628142-12343861 GCF_014858855.1 Bufo gargarizans | reverse complement strand
CCGTGCTGGATCCCCGCTACAAGAACAACGTGCCGTCCTTAATTCCGTCACTGGAGCGTGATTGGAATATGCACGAGTACAAGCGCACGCTGGTAGACGTGCTGCTGATGGCATTTTCACCTGACAGAGGGGGCTCAGTGGAAGCATAAGGCGAAGACAGAGGAGGAGGAAGAAGTCGCCAAAGCAGCTGGGGCACCTCCAGCACCTCAGAAGGAAGGGTTAGCCGAAATGTGGAAAAGCTTTGTCAGTATGCTACAACAACCAGCACCACCAGCTGATACGGAACATCTTAGCAGGAGGCAGAATTTCAGCAACTCGGTGGAACAGTACGTGTGCACGCGCCTACACGTACTGACTGATGGGTCTGCCCCATTCAACTTCTAGGTCTCCAAATTGGGCACATGGCCTGAGTTTGCCCTTTACTCCTTGGAGGTGCTGGCCTGCCCTGAGGCCAGTGTATTGTCCAAACGTGTGTTTAGCACGGCAGGGGGGGTGATCACAGACCAGTGCAGCCACCTGTCCACAGCCAACGTGGACAAGCTCACGTTCATTAAAATGAACCAGGCATGGATCCCACAGGACTTGTCCGTACCTTGTGCTGAATAGACAAGTATATCTGCTGCACCCAGCCATTGTTATACTCCAGTGCACTTTTGGACTCTCTTTTGGAGCCTTCCCAAATTTATAAAAAATAAATAAATAAATAAAGGAAAAAAATAAAACTGTCTTGGCTATCTACTTCTTCTCCACCGCCGCGAACATCCACAGGTCCGCTCATCCCTACTGATGAACAAAAGGGTAACAATGTTTTGAACTTTTGAATTTCAGGCTCCATATCTCACCATCCACTACAGCTTCCAACGTGAGACTACCATCATTTTATAGACAATTATCTTGGCTATCTCATACATAAATTGGACTTGACACTATTTAGCACATGATTAGTTATGTAGATTCTTGTCATGTTAGTATGAGAACGATTCCATAGAAAACTATGGAATCAGGTCTGGCTTCAATTCTCATCAGGAGTTTTTGTCTTTACATTGGAGAGAAACTGAACCAGATCATCGGACATATGTGAAGGGCCCTAAGTGGCTTGTACAAGAGGAGTAGCGTGGATTCAGAGTGAATCCAAGTCATTAAGTTACAAAGGGCACCTGGTGTAAGAACTGTTGAACTGTATCCTATAGACCAGGGTTACTCAAGTACTTTTTGTAAAGGTATATATACTTGGGTCTGCCTCTGGGTAAAGGTCGAAGACGCAAAAAAAAAATTTAAGGAGGGACAACAGTGGTGTGTACTGCTTTATGGCAATTTTTATTTATTTTTCAGAAAAATAGCAATACCTTTAATCCCACCAAATCTCCTTAGGGCCCCAACACAATAAGAATGTACCCTTAGTGCCACTAATGATGCCCCCTTAGTGCCCCTCAGACAACATGATGCCTTTTAGTGTCCCTCACAGAGTATGCCTTCATAGTGCTTCTTCGCAGAATTGAATGTCCTCTTAGTACCTCCTTTTGCAGTATGATGCCCCCTTTAGTGCCTTCTCTCACAATATGATACCACCTTAGTACCTCCCCTAACAGTATAATGCCCCTTTTAGTACCTTCTCTCACAGCATGATACGCCCTTAGTGCCTCCTCACAATATGATGCCCCTTTGGTGCCTCCCCTCACAGTATGATGCCCCCCTTAGTGCCTCCTCTCACAATATGATGCCTTGCCGAATGTCCCCTGCAGTATGATCCTCTTTTGACCCCCGTAGAATGATGCTCCACATTGCCCCCTTGTTAAATACTTACCTTCACCACAATCGATTTGCTGCTTCATCATCAGTGATTCAGTGCTGGCAGGCGCGATGCGATGATATTATCATGCCCGCCACGCTGAGCCACAAACAGCATAGTGCGGAGCCTTCACTCTGTACTGTGTTGCCTGTGGTTCAGTACAGCAGGCATGATGACATTATCGCATTGCGCTTGCCGACACTGAATCACCGGTGGCAGGTGAACAGTGAAACAGAGATCCAACAGCTTCCTGCTTAACCAGTTTATTCAACTGTATCTGTGCCCCAAGGACACAGATACAGTTGAGAGGAGGGGTCCGGAGAGTTGGCTACTACGATCTAGAATCGGACCACATTCCACCAGTTGACTACCCCTGCTATAGATGAATATTTACTGCTTGCATTGCTGTCTTTGGCCCTGACAATTGAGTGTTGTTTCCAGAGACTGTTGACATGCAAAAATTTAAGAGAGATCCATGTTGTGTGCTAGTTGCATCCGTCACATTTTCTGTGTATCATATCATGCTCTTCAGTAAAGAACTGTTAAATTGCATCACCTGCCTTGTTCCCAACAATCTGATCATGTAAATGTGCCACCGATCACCCAATAAACGAGCAAAACGTTTGTTCATTTGGTGATCCTGTCGTTCATGCAGGCACCACCGAACATGGCTTCTGGGCAGAAGATCAAGCTTTCTAAACAGTCGACTGTCGGGAAGGAACGCTTTATTTCTGACAATCGGCCGCTCAGTCAGCCCATGTAAAGCCAGCTGTAGTCTTACTGCCGCCATCCACCTGCAACATTACATCTGCAAAACATCTCTTTAACTTTTTCCAAGTAAACTGCTCCTGTTTTCAATAATGATTTAATGCTAAAGTTCAGTACATGGCACAGAATTTTATGTCTTACCTGAATATAAGAATATGTTGTAAAAACTGGCAGTATATTTAGACAGACGATTAGGGCTTATTTTCTTAGCTATTACCAGCAAAGGGATAATTTCTTTACAGGTGAATGGATAATCATAGCACTCAAATGCTGCCATAAATCACTTGAATAGACAAGAAGCCCAAAGTTTTTTTTTGCATTGTGCAAATCTAGAAAATCATACTGTGGGGGATAGAAGATTATCCTATCTAATTTACTTTAATCTAGAATGCCTTTTCGATATGTGTATCCTGAAATGTCAAAAAATATGTTTAAAAAATATGTCTATTGGGTTAAAATAATTATCTTCCAATACAAGATCATTCCAAAGGGCTAGGGGTAGGGGTGGGGGGTAAATCCACCATGTACTGTAATGCAGCCACAAAGTTTGTGGGCTGGCATAGCTAGATATTATCAATCTGAAGTCACAAGCCCTACTCTGAGTTCTCCTGAACAATGTGTAATGATCAGCGAGTACAAACCCACTGTCCCACGTGACCAACCTCCTCAGAGGGCAATGTCTAATTGCACCCCTTGTTATTCACAATATCTCTAATGGTGAGGATAGACTTTCCCGAGGGGTACACCAGGTGCTTCTTCTGAGGAGAGCTGGAACACAAGGGAACCGGAACCTGGGTGTAGACCCACTGGACTGACCTCCAGATGGTAAGGTAGGGTACACTCAGAGGGCACTGGGAGGCCAGAGGCTGATGAGGCAGTGGCAAGGCAGAGTAGAAGGTCTAAGGTCAGGGCTGTCTGCAATATGGAGTAGTCCGTAAAAGAGGTCCCAGGTTAGGGCAGGCGGCAATATAGTGTAGTCTGTAAATGAGATACAAGGGCAGGCAGCAATATAGTGTAGTCCGTAAACTACATACAATGTCAGGGGCAGAAAGGCCATTAAAAAGATGCAAGGTCCGGTACACAGTAATGCCAAGAATCACAAAAACACCTTTGTTAAACAAGAACTAGGCTAGGAACGAAAGTTGCTCAGGCACCTTCATGTAGCAGAAGGCACCTATTTATACATGTTGGAGACCAGCCATATGCTAGGGAAGAATGAGGGTGTTCACTCAGTATAGACTGAAGAGCTCTGAGCAGATGGAAGATGTCAGTGGCAAACCAGAAGACAGCAGCAAACACCGCTGCAAAGCAGGAGACCAGCGCCCGTGCCAGCCCAAGGTTAGGAGGACCAGCACGGGGCTCAGCGCAGCAGAGGGTGAGAAGTTTGAAGCCGAAGCCAACATGTGGAGGGAGGAGCGCTGGCATGGAGCACCAAGTTAATACAATACTAATTAATAGGTTGATTAGAGTTGAAGTTTAATTTGGTCATAGATCAGCTTAGAAGATCATTCAGGAAAGGACAGAAAGGTAGAGAACAACTCACCTGACGGGCCAGTCTGGTGGAGTTATCACAAACGGCTTCCTGCAGCTCCTGCAAATGTCAGATGTATAAACTAAATAAAACACAATTTTTAAATGGCTTCTGTCATCAGGAACTTGGTTATTAAACTGGCTGACTTTAGACATGTGCTAATGTCAATGGAAGCTACCAGTCTTTGTCCCTTCTTTCTATGTGCCTCCGTTTTTGTGAAAAATTAACTTTTATTTTATGCAAATGGGCCTCTAGGAGCAATGGGGGTGTTGCCCAAACTCCTAGAGAAGAACTGAACCTCTAAGGGCTGTTTCACACGAGCGGATGCCGTGCGTGGCATCCGCTCGTGTGACTGACAGCCAAGACCCGATGAGGACAGCAGAGGCACGGAGCATTAACATGACTGATAATGCTCCGTGCCTCTCTGTGATCTCTTTACTATGAAATCACAGTGAGATAAAGTTGTCATTGTGATTTCGTAGTAAAGAGATCACGGAGAGGCACGGAGCATTATCAGTCATGTTACTGCTCCGTGCCTCTGCAGTCTGCATCGGGTCTTGGCTGTCAGTCACGGAGCGGATTCCACGCACGTGTGAAACAGTCCTAAGAGTAGAGGGATCACCCCCATTGCACCTAAAGGCTCATTTGCATAAAGTTAAAGTTTTATATAGAAAGAAGGAACATAAAAAGAAGGAGCATAAGCTGACATTAGCAATTGGCTAAAGTCAGCCAGTTTAATAACCATGTTAGAAAACAGTTTTTAATTAAAAATTTAGATACAAAGGTATCCATAGCGTTTAATGGCAGTTTTAACACATGGTGGCATTGCATTCAGCATGTGTCTGAAATAAGACCATTTTATGAGTTAAAAAAGAACACTGAATTGCCCAAAACTTCCAGTTTGCTTTATTCCTGCTTAGAACTAGATCAAATTGTTCCTTCCACTAAGCACCCTACTTCACTGTAGTGCTAATATCCCCCCATCCATTAAGATTTATATTTAGGCCTACTCAACAGAATAAATCTTTTAATTCACAAATGAATAACATGTATTCCAACTAAATATTAGGTATCACTATGGTAACAAGACACTCTGTAAAAATCAATCATAGTTGTTACGACCTTATCTGTTACTAAGATTAATTAGTGGTAATGTATTCATTCAGAAGATAGAGAATATCTCTAGCCAAAACATTTCTTTAAGCGCTGTAAATGCAGCATATTGGCAAGGCATGAAGACCATATGACCTAGTAATAGGCAGGGGCATAACGAGAAAAGGCTGGGCCCCAAAGAAATTTTTGAATGGGTCCCCCCTACGTTGAACAACTTCGCTGCAACTTCCTTGGCGAGCCACAGCCACTTCGGTCCTCGTAGCAGCAGTCCCTGCTCCATGTTCAAAGCAGGTGCGTGGCAACCAGCAACATGCTGCCCATTCCCTGCAGGCATCTCCATAGTACTGCTCCACCACTACATGCAGGTTGCATCCTTCTCCATCCTGCCTGCATTGACTCTGTCAATCTATAGAGCCCCCATGCTCTTTCCGGCTCTCATAGGGTTAGTGCGCTTGTACCTTGGCTGTCCACCTTAGAGTATTTAAGGCACCTTCTCCTGTGGTAGGGTGCCTGAGCAATAGGTTCTAATTTTCAGGACATTCTGGGGCATGGGCTATCTAATGAGCGGCCTTAACTGCCTGCAGTTTCGGCCCCCTTAAGGAAATGGAATTTACTTTCACAGGGCTTTCATCCTCTGACAATATTACAACTGTTTCATTTTTACTTGTTTTAAACAATGGCAAAAGATGAGTTACGAACTGTTCTCACTGTTACGCCCATTCTTTGCCTTACTGTCAGGGGCTCTGTCTGCAGTGCCATCAATTTTGAAGTGAAAAATAGCACAACATCCACTTCTATTCTTCCTGTCAAAACAATGGAACTCTGATGGACCACCTCTCTTGACATGTCTGCTTTTTTAACTACTTTCATCACCCAAGAAATAACAATTCTGGAGCACCTTATCTTAACTATAGGTTGTTGTACTGTTCCTCTGTTATTCCTATTAGTTTATAAGCTTATGGATAAATTGCCATATAGGCACTAACATTACCCTTGTCAAAGAGGTGTATTCCTGCACATTCTGACACTGTGAGAACAGACTGGACAGTGTCACACTGGGCAGGGACACACCCCAAACTGGTAACACCCAGATGGCAATTTATTTACAAATATCTAGAAGCAACAACAGAGGAATTCCATCACAGTCATAAGAATAGAAGCTCCAGAGCTGTCATTTCACGTGGAATACAATTATTTACAAAAACACATCAGGAGTGCCCTCTTTAACCCCTTACTGATGCCGTACATGTATGGCGCTGGCTGGGGCTTTAATGATTATGTCTACGAGCGTAGCAGGCACCATAGCCACCAGGTGCCTTCTGTTTTAAACTTTTAACCCTTAAGATGCAGTGGTTCAAACATGACCCCGGCATCTGACCAAGCAAAAACCCAGAAGCGCGCACTTCCAGGTGTGCCCCAGCGAGGATCAAGGGAGCCAGATGCAGTGTGCGGCAGCCTCTGTCCTCCTGAATGACAAGATGCTGCCACACATTAGTTCCTATGAAGCCCCTGCCTGTAGCAGGGCTCCATAGGAATACAGTGTATTTCTCATACTCCGATGTTAAAGCATTGGAGTGCATGAGAGAAGCAGTCTGATGATTGCTTGTTATTGTTCCCTATGAGAACTATAAAAAAAAAGTGTAAAAATATAGTTTTTTTAATTTAAAATATAACATTTTGAATCACCCCCTTTCCCCAAAATGTAAAAAAAATACATAAACAAAAAAATATACAAATCATGGGTATTGCCACCTGTGAAAACGCCCGCAGTATTAAAATATAAAAATATTTATCCCATACGACAAACTGCAAAACAGAAAAAAGTAAAAATGGCCAGTTTGCTGTTTTTTGGTCACTTCACCTCCACAAAATCTTAAGTAAAAAGTGATCAAAAAGTCATACACACCCCAATATTGTATCAATGAAAAGTAAAGCCATAAAATGAGCTCTCACACAGCTCCATGCACATAACCACAAAAAAGTTATAGATATACAGTACATATATGGTGTATATGGTATATACACAGTATATACATATGTGGTATCACCGTAATTGTACTGACCTGGAGAGTGAAAGTAATAGGTCAGTTTGACCATATAGGGAACACCGTAAAAACAGAACTCATAAAACTGTTGTAACATACATAGTATCATAATTTATTAAGCTGAAAAAAGACATCTGTCCATCCAGTTCGGCCTGTTATCCTGCAAGTTGATCCAGAGGAAGGCATTAAAAAAACTGTGAGGTAGAAGACAATTTTCCCCACTTTAGGGGGAAAAAATAATTCCCGACTCCAATCAGGCAATAATTCCCGACTCCAATCAGGCAATCAGAATAACGATCCCTCTCTATTAGCTATAACCTGTAATATTATTACACTCCAGAAATACATCCAGGCCCCTCTTGAACTCACTATCACCACCTCCTCAGGCAGAGAGTTCCATAGTCTCACTGCTCTTACCGTAAAGAATCCTCTTCTATGTTTGTGTACAAACCTTCTTTCCTCCAGACGCAGAGGATGTCCCCTCCTCACAGTCACAGTCCTGGGGATAAATAGATGATGGGAGAGACTCTGTACTGACCCCTGATATATTTATACATAGTAATTAGATCTCAGCTCAGTCGTCTTTTTTCTAAAGTGAATAACCCTCATTTTAAAAATCTTTCAGGGTACTGTAGTCTACCCATTCCAGTTATTACTTTAGTTGCCCTCCTCTGAACCCTCTCCAGCCTGCTATGTCTGTCTTGTTCACAGGAGCCCAGAACTGTACACAGTACTCCATGTGAGGTCTGACTAATGATTTGTAAAGGAGCAGGACTATGTTCTCATCACCGGAATCTATGCCCCTTCTGATGCAACCCATTATCTTATTGGCCTTGGCAGCAGCTGCCTGACACTGGTTTCTACAGCTTAGTTTGCTGTTCACTAAAATTCCTAGGTCCTTTTCCATGTCAGTGTTACCCAGTGTTTTACCATTTATTATGTACTGGTGACTTGCATTATTCCTTCCCATGTGCATAACCTTACATTTGTCAATGTTAAACCTCATTTGCCACTTCTCTGCCCAAGCCTCCAATCTATCCAGAGCCATGTGTGGCAGTATACTGTCCTCTTCAGTGTTAATTACTTTACACAGTTTAGTGTCATCTGCAAAATTGATGCAAGATCATTAATAAATATATTGAGGAGAATAAGGCCCAATACTGACCCCCCCCCCCCCCACTAGTGACCCAATCTGAGTGTGTACAGTTAATAACCACCCTCTGTTTTCTATCACTGAGCCAGTTACTTACCCACATACAGACGTTGTCTCCCAGTCCAAGCATTCTCATTTTATATACTAACCTTTTATGTGGTACAGTGTCAAATGCTTTGGAGAAGTCCAGATATATGACATCCATTGATTTGCTGCGGTCAAGTCTAGAACTTAGTTCCTCATAGAAACTGATTAAATTAGTTTGACATGACCGATCCCTCATGAAGCCATGCTGATATGGCGTTATTTGCTTATTATCATTGAGGTACTCCAAGATATTATCTCTTAGAAAACATTCAAACTGTTTAAACATGACAGATGTTAAACTTACAGGCCTACAGTTTCCGGGCTCTGTTTTTGGACCCTTTTTGAATATTGGCACCACATTTGCTATGCGCCAATCCTGTGGAACACTCCCTGTCAGTATAAAGTCCTTACATTTCAGAAATAAGGATCTGGATTTGACATTACCTAATTATCTTAGGATACGGGGGTGTATACCATCTGGTCCAGGCAATTTGTCTATTTAAATCTTTTTAAGCCACCACTGTATTTCTTCCTGGGTCAGACAGGGCACTTGTAATGGGGAATTTACTTTTACATTCTGCATTTCATCTGACACTTTATTTTCTTCAGTGAATTCAGCAGAGAAAAAAAATATTTCATAGCTTTGCTTTCTCCTCATCACTCTCTGCAACTCCCCCCTCATCACACTGTTAAGGGCCGACACCTTCAGATTTATACTTTTTACCATTTATATAACTGAAGTACATTTTACGGTTAGTTTTACTCTCTTTGGCAATTAATTTCTCGTCTCTAGTTTGGCTGCTTTTTTTGTCTTTTACATATTCTATATTTTTCCTTATAGTTTTTCAATGCTTCCTTGCACCTTCATGTTTTAGTGCTTTAAATGCTTTCTTTTTGTCATTTATTGCTTTCTTGACATTTCTATTTATCCAAATTGGTATTTGTTTCTTGTTCCTTAACCTTTTATTCCCATAAGGTATGTATCTCTCACAATTAGATTTTAGGATGCTTTTAAAAATATTCAATTTTATAGCTGTATTTTTATTTTTTAGGACTTTGTCCCAGTTAGTTAGGCCTATGGCCTCTCTTAGTTGGCTAAATTTAGCTTTTTTTAAGTTTGGTATTTTTGTGAATGACAATTGGAAGGTTATTTCTATATGGTCCCCCAACCTGCACATCTGTTGTATTGTCAGGTCTATTGGTTAAGGGCTCATGCACACGAACGTATTTTCTTTACGCGCCCTTTCCATTTTTTTTGCGGACCGTATACGGAACCATTCATTTCAATGGGTCCCTCAAAAAATCGAAAGGTACTCCGTGTGCATTCCATTTCCGTATGCCTGTATTTCCGTTCTGAAAAAAAATAGAACATATCCTATTATTGTCCGCATTATGGACAAGGATAGTACTGTTCTATTAGGGGCAAGCTGTTCCATTCTGCAAAATACAGAATGCACACAGACGTCACCTGTATTTTTTGCGGATCCGTTTTTTGTGGACCGCAAAATACATACGGTTGTGTGCATGAGTCCTAATGCTAAGTCAAGTGTTGCCATCCCTCTAGTCAGGTCCTGAACCAGTTGGGAAAGGTAATTGTCTTTGGTTATTGCCAAGAACCTGTTTCATTTATGAGATATACAAGTTTCAGTTTCCCAGTCTATATCTGGGTAGTTGAAGTCCCCCATAATAACCACCTCATTATGATTTGCCGCCTCGTCTATTTTGTTTAGAAGTAGATTTTCTGTGAACTCTGGTATATTTGGTGGCTTATAATAAACTCCTATTAGTATTTTATTATTGTTTTTTCCTCCATGTATTTCTACCCACATGTTCTTGTCCCTCACTTATAGCTTTCCGGAGTGTGGGCTTTAGACAGGACTTTACATAATGGCAAACCCCTCCCCCTCTCCGGTTTTGATGATCCTTTCTAAACAGACTGTAACCCTGTACGTTAACCGCCTAGTCATAGCTATCATCCAGCGATGTCTCAGTTATTTCCACTATGTCATAGTCCTCCTCACACATCACTAATTCCAGTTCACCAGTTTTATTAGTCAGGCTTCTGGCATTAGTATATATACAATTAAGAGGTTTATGTATATTTTTTTACCTACACCATTCCTTTTGACATTTTCTAGTCTCTCTTTCAATTCCTCCCCCAGTTCCATTACCTTGCCCCAGGTCTCTATCTGCCCTATCTTCCCCTCCTATAACGTAATTACCCTCCCCCCAGTACCTAGTTTAAACACTCCTCCAACCTTTTAGCCATCTTCTACCCCATTGAGGTGCAGCCCATCCCTACGATAGAGCCTGTAGCCGAAAGAGAAGTCAGCCCAGTTCTCCAAGAACTTAAACCCCTCCTTCCTACACCAGTCTTTCTTGCGTGGCTCGTGGTACAGGTAGTATTTTGGAAACCACTACATTTGAGGTCCTTGCCCTAAGCTTGTGACCTAAATCCCTAAAATCATTTTTAATGATGTTCCACCTACCTCTAACTTTGTCATTGGTGAAATAAAAAAAAATTCTTTAATTTCACCCGATTTAGAATTATTTTTTTTAACTCCCCACTACATCTTATTCAATAATAAATGGTGGAATTAGAAAGTTCAACTTGTCCCTACAAAAGAAACAAGCACTCATATGACTATGTGAATGGAAAAATAAAAAACGTAGATAAAAAAATTATGAAATAAACGTAGGCACTCTTTACGAATTGTGTGAAGTATCGTGTTGATCTTTATTTGGTTTTTCATATGCAAGGCAACTTATTTGTGTATTGTATATGTGACATTTCAGTCCTACATGGACCTTTTTCAAATACTGAATAACAAATTACAGAAGAATACATATAAGAATCAAAAAGATTACAAAGGATAAAATATAATATAACAACATCTGTCTGTGCTATGTCAGAGATACCAATAGGATGTCCTAGTATGGTGAACAAAAATATTTTATATGACATATAAAGTGGAAAAATAAAAAAGTTATGGCCCCAAAAAAGGTAGATATTAAAAACGAAAACGCAAAAATTTAAAACCTCTGAGGCTGAAATTATTAACGTCAATGGGGGTCCCTCGGTTGCTGTTTGAATCCATATTCGGCAGATCCGCCACAGCATCATGCCTTTAAACAGAAGAACATAGCTTAATATACTATAAAGATCCTTAATGTCCATGTTTGATATGATAACGTTTAATAATACTTAATGCATAGTGTATTCCATTTTATACATTATAAGTTATTTCTATATTGATATTTTATTATTTTGTTCTTGTTAATTAAATAAAAACTGCAACAAATTAAATAACAAATTGGATAACCCCCCAAACTGTGAAGGAATGTGCCCTAATTAGCATTGCCTAATCCTCCATTAACTGTAAAGACTGCATTAATTGTGCTAAGCTGCATATAATACATATCATCTGTCACATGACATAACCTATTCACCTGGAAGATTGATGGATTTCTACATGATTTCAGTTCACCTGAGAAACTCTGTGTAATGAGGAGTCTACGCATAATACTACAACTTTTTTATGCAAACTCTTTTTACATTCTTAAAGAGGACCTTTCACTAGAATAAAAAAAAGGGGTGCGCTCACCAAGGTTCCAAGGTTGGTTCCCCATTATTTTTACATGTGTGTTTTATATGCCGGTTGTTACTTTTTCATGTGTTGGATGTATGTGGCATATAATTACGTCCGATGGTTTTGGATATGTTATCCATACACTGCGTCCATTAACTTTAACGATTTGGCTGGCACGTTAACACCTGCATTATTATCTAAGCTCACGTTTCCCTCTGGCCTGTGGATGAGACAATTTATCTCGATTTAGCACAACCAGGCCATCAGGAGACGTGTACTTAGGGGATACAGCGATTTTGTGTAGCCTTGGTGGGGCGCTGATTCGCAGTGCCACCACATTACTGCTTTATACCTATTACATTTACTATTGTCTATTTTGGTTGTCCTTTATGTGACTAATTAATAAAATATTTTTGTTATTTACGTACATGTGTGTTCTTGTTTATTGGATCTATTGAGTTGGCGCTCACATATGATTTTCTCATTGTTATTGAGAAGTATCTCGGTTATAATAGAATAAAAAATGTAAACTAAGTATGCTGACATGGAGAGCGGCGCCCAGGGATTTCCCTGCACTTACTATTATCCCTGGGCACCACTCCGTTCTCCCGGTATAGGCTCCGGTATCGTCATATGTTCGGCTCAACTGGGTGGAGCCTGACGGCATCTCCTTCTCCCAGGCTGTAGCGCTGGCCAATCGCAGCGCTCAGCTCATAGCCTGAGAGCGCTACAGCCTGAAAAAGGAGACGCCGGCAGGCTCCACCCAGTTGAGCCGAATATATAAAGATACCGGAGCCTATACCGGGAGAACGGAGCGGCGCCGCTCTCCATGCCTGTATGCTTAGTTTACATTTTTTATTCTAGTGAAAGGTCCTCTTTAAATACAACCTAATTTTCTAGAATGTTTATTGATTTGCTTCTTTTAGGAACGGCCCTCTTAATTGCTGCAGATACTTAGAATATCAGACTATCAATTACATAGTCAAAGTACACATGCCTAGGGAAAGACAGTTTTATGGCCTTCACATACATTGAACTATGCTATCTAAAATATGGATGCCCTGGTTGAACATTATGGATAACCAGCATATAACAGAGATGATAAGGTCTTAGGAGAGGAGGAGTAACTGGAGTAATACTTAGAAAAGAAGAATTGGGAGCTTGTGATTATTTTTTTTCTCTTCTTTTCTTTTGACTTTGTTGTTGTTCTTTTGCTGTTTTCTCCTGTGCTATAATTATTATAATGGTTTTCTTAATTGGGTATGTTTAAAATATTAAACCATGGATGCCCTGGTTCAACATCATAGATATGAGCTTATAACAGAAATGATAAGATTTTAGAAGCGGAGCAGTAACTGGAGTAATACTTAGGAAAGAAGAATTGCGAATTTGTGATTATTTTTGTTTCTTCTTTTCTTTCTACTTTTTGTTGTTCTTTTGCTGTTTTCTATTGTGCTATAATTATTATGACTGTTTTCTTAATTGGATATGTATAAAAATACAAAAAAAAATCCAGAAAGAAAAAATGGAATAGTGTATGCCACCTAAAAGATTTGCATTATGGGAAACAATGTGAACCAGAAAAGTATATGTGACGTTTCGTTAGAACAAAAATGCTTTCATGGCAGCATCCAGCTTTGATCATGGAATAGGCTTGTGTAAAAGTTCCTGTAGCAAAATCTCAATCTAGAGCAATAAAGTGTAGATATGTTTTTGGATTAAATCCTTAGACATGCTGAAATCCGGAAGCCGGTCTCTGTTATGTAACAGCCTTGCTGTGCTCAGTATCCTAGGGAACTCAGTAAGAATACACATGACCCTTTGTGAAAGAAATAATTTTAACCTCATTTGGGAGCTATCGACAGAAGGATGCAAGTAATGTTTATCACCTATTCATCTACAAATATTTATGACTATCATCACTCATGCTTCCCCAACTTGCCTTCTTTGCCTCTTTTACAGTGTGTTTACCTCACTGCTCTCCGAGATTTATAGTGTTCATTACCCTTTCACACTTAAGCAACAAAGACAATACCAAAATGAAGTATTTATTTGTGATGTGGACCTTCAGTTATAGAGTGAGTTTAGCAGTGTTTACCGACCATCATCCTTCTATGTGAAGAAACAAGACACTCTGACTCCTCGTAGTATCTAGAATACAGCCTCAGTGAAACCCTATATTTTATTAAATGGAATCTGTCACCAATTTTTAAGCTGTCCTATTTGATTCAAAGACTGGGCCACTTATTTGTTTTGACCGAATAGATTTCTTAAATTCTCTATGCCACAGGCCCAGGAGGAGAAGAGTGGAGGATGAAAGTGGTAGTAGCTCTGACTGCAATACTTATTCACAGCGACAATCATCAGACCGATGCTCCCAAGGGCCAGGGCGGTGATAGGAGGGAGCATCCTTTCTTCACTTAGGCACACCCTGATTTTGGGGCTCTTGCCTGATGGCAGTTTGGGTGCCCTTGGTGTCGTATGTTTAGTGCAGGTGCAAATCAGGAGATGTAGGTGCTGTGGCCAGCAAATGTTGTCAGTAACAAGGCCAGTTGTAGAAAATAAATGTCTCTCTTTACTAAGGTGAAGTATGTAGTACATCCAACAGTATCAAAACACAGTTCCAAATAATTCACAGGGCAAATCTTCCCAGAAAGCAATGTATGGATATAGGTCAGAATGGGAATCGTAGCACTCCTTCCTCTCTGTCTTACCAAAGTCTCTCTTTTCAGAATCTAAGGCTAGCAGTATTATTCTGGTAATGATGGCTATAATTTGCAACTTAGGGGTACAAGATTAGGATATGACTGGCCAGGCCATGTCCAAGTGTGCAGGGTGTTTTAGAAATGTCCCTCTCACTGCAGTAAAGTCTTTAACAGCAAATACCTTACTGAATGACTCCAATGCTCAGCCATGTATATTTTTTACCTACTAGTTCTTTCTCTCTCTATTCCAAAAGCTCTGTAAAAGTAGTGAGGACTCTCTCGGTAGATTCCTTCAGAGATGGTGATTCTCTGAAACTCTGGCCCAGTTCGTTGAGTACAGCACATGTAGCTTCCTCTCACTTCCTGTGATAGCTCACAACTCACTGAGCTACGGGTAGATCTAAGTCCACACCTAATTTTCGAGTTAGGATTATTAACCCTAACTGATCCATACAGAGAAATGCTGATACATTTCAAGGCATTAACATATTAAATATCATTAAATAACATTGCACAACAAGAACAGTTTGCAAGTGCCCTATTTTGGGGTACTGGTCCTCATATCTATGGGTTCAAATCTCTCCCCATCTCTCTGCCACTGATTGGCAGTTTTCTCCCTTGAGGAAGAGAGCTGTCAATCATCTGCAAGACGTCAAGGGCAGCTCGCAAGTATTGGGACTTCAGCTCTTGGCTTGCACTGAGGTTCTTCTCACCAGGGAGTCTAAGAAAACAACAGGGTAATCGGTAATTCAATCAGGGTCTCTGCCACCAGTTTATGCTGCCCAGAGGTAGGGTAAGATAAACCTGGCGACAGATTCCCTTTTTCATTCCACTTAACTATAAGGTAGTCTTAGCAATAAATCACTTTGCAACAACCTATGTTAGTAATAAAAATATCTAAATTTGCTCTGTGGTTTCTAGTACCATGTATTTGACAGCAATAGTTGAGATAATTGCTCTGCCATGACTTAGCACCAAATGAGTTAACAATCTTTTTAAAGGGCATGAACTGATCTGAAGGTTTGGCTTTCTCTCCAGATCAGCAGCTGGCTGCCTTTGAAGTCATCCTTGTTTCAAAGTAAAATAAGTAAGCTGCAGGGGTTTTTAGATATTCAGTGGACTGAAGAACAGAGTCACTAGAAAAAAATAAGACTCTTTACGGGTTTATATCACGGACAGGGCAAAAAGAATTGTGTTGAGGGAACTGTGCATGACATTGAACGAACCATGGAACAAAACAGAAGATCCAAGACACATTCCCTGAATGATACTAAGTACAAAGTGATGAGCCTCCACATGAACCTTTCAATACCAAGAATAATGATGGAATTATGAACGACCAAGTATGCATGTATTGTGGACATCTCCAATGTACCGACTTATTGTCTATTAGTGTTTTAAAATGTCAAAGCTACAGTATATAGCAGAAGTCCAAAAATGTAAGACTTTGCTGATAAATAAAATACATTTTCCACCATTACCAGGAACAGTGTTTCAGTGTCTCCATTTGAAGCACAGAAGTGGTCAGATGTAAAAACTGAGCATGCTCAATTGTCTCTTTCATATCTTGTACAGATTATAATGGGCAGTGACTGCATATATGTGACCACCTTTCTGATAAAAAATGGTGGACGGGAGACATTAAACATAAAATATGGCCCTTGGATGGGAAAAGACTGTATTTGAGGTCCCCATTGTATGGGTGGTTGAACATTCCTGCCTTAGGTGATGTGGGTATTATAATGCTAATAGTAGGTCTATATTGTACTTGACAAGTGATTATATAGATCTGGTTATCAGATGGAAGACATGACAGCTACTAGTAGGCTAGCTTTGCCCCCATTTTCACACCCTACAGCATGGATCGGCAACCTTCGGCACTCCAGCTGCTATGAAACTACAACTCCCTGCATGCAAACATGCTTGGCTGTTCTTATAACTTCTACAAAAGTGAATAGAGCATTCTGGGACTTGTAGTTTCAGAACACTTGGCATGCCAGAGGTTTCTGATCCCCGCCCTAGGGGTTAAAATTGTGGCAGTCATAAAGGTGCTTTTGCAGAATGTCCCAACTTATCAATGATACGATGATTTTTGTTTTTATGTCCATCCATCTTGTTGCAGGTCATTGTCTTATTCTTTTTTTTTTAAAGGCTTTATTTTTCCATTTTCACATAAATAAACAAACTTTAAATAGGGGAACAACCCCCTCAACAAGGTATAACCTTGAACATCACATTGAATTGACAAGCAAAATAATAGGATTACATATAGACAGCATGTCTACAAATGCAAAGGTTACAATGTAATTCACATCAGTCATAAAGCAGAAGAATTGTCATAAAGTCGAATTGTTCCATTAAGACCGGTCTCCATTCACGCACACATTCATGCTGGCAGTGACCTGGACATCTCAAAACCCCTCCAGCCCCATTACACAGTGACCGAATTCGCACTCAGCCAAATCCCCCAGATTTTTTTTAAAAAAAATCCGGTATGCCCTTAGCTTCGGAAGTTAGCTTGTATACTGATAGTGTGGCATTAATAAGCTGGATCCAATGAGACAATGTTGGTTTCTTGGGGGGCTTCCAGTTTAGCAGAATTGACTTTCTCGCATAAAACATCAGCAACCTATAAAGAATTTTGGTATGTTTAGTTGGAATAATATCGTTGACAAGGCCTAGCAGACTAACTTCAGGTGCCACAACTGCCGGGAGCCCAAGACGAGCATCTAGATAGTCATGTATCTGCATCTAGAATTCAGGAATGACCGGACACTCCCATACCATGTGCATTAGGGTCCCCCTGCCATTTCCACACCTTGTACACGTATCTAAAGCAAGTTTATGCATGCGTACTGGTGTATAGTAGACTCTGTGTAACCATTTCGTCTGAATCAGCTGATCCCGTGCACAAATCCATTGTCTTATTCTTGGTGTCCATCTCATTCAGTTTTAATTGTAATTTTCAATTAGCTGGATCTCGTTATACTGTGATCACAGTAAGGTTTCTTCAGTTTGTTCATTTGTAGTTAAGTGGAAAACTTAGCAACTTTTTTCCTTGCCGCTCACCACATTCTCAAAACAATTTCTTAAAAGAGGTTTTCCATGATATATGTGTATTGCCTATTGTTGACTGATAATTAGAGAAAGGGGTTTTGACCCCAGTTCGTGTTAACTTTGCTAAGTTTAACTTGGGCTACTTTCACGCTCGCGTTTGGTGCGGATCCGTCTTGTATCTGCACAGACGAATCCACACCTATAATGCAAACGCTTGTATCCGTTCAAAACTGATCCATTTGCATTATTCATAAAAAAAAGTCTAAGTCAAAACAGATATGTCTTGACTTACATTGAAAGTCAATGGGGGATGGATCCATTTTCAATTGCACCATATTGACCCCATTGACTTACATTGTAAGTCTAGACGGATCCGTTAGGCTCCGCATAGTCAGACGGTCACCAAAACGCTGCAAGCTGCGTTTTAGTGACCATCTAAAAAACGTAACGGAGACCAAATGCAGCCAAATTTATGCATTCTGGACGGATCCTTATCCATTCAGAATGCATTGGGGCTGAACTGATCCGTTTTGGGCAGCTTGTGAGAGCCCTGAAACGCATCTCACAAGCGGACCCAGAAACGCCAGTGTGAAAGTAGCCTTAGAAAAAACTGATGGTCCATTGACTACAGTCCAAACTAGAGTCTACTAAGTGAACTGAGTGAACTGCTTATAATTGGAAAACCCATTTACAGCTCAAAGGGGTTGACAAACGAAAAACATTTATCACCTATACATAGTAGTATGATTGCTGGGAGCCCAACCACTGGGATGCCTTCCGATTATGGCCTCCTGTAAGAATGCAGCAGTGGTCAAGAATGTACACTGCCACTCCAGTCAATGTCTATCAGGGTGATAGAAATGTCTGAATGCTGTACTTTACTATCTCCACCAGTCCCATAGATATTCAACGAAGTGTGCATTCTGTAGTGGATGGAACTAGTAATTGCAGCACCGGAGGTGCGTGGTGTTGAATCCCTGCCAATCTGAGCTTGATGGCCTATCCTGAGAATAATCAAAAACCTGGACAAACCCTGGACCCCCACTGAGGATAGGCCATTAAAATCAAAATCCTAAACTTTACTGTCCAGCTTTCACATTCACAAATGGCCATTACCTGGCAGTTCTGATGTTTGTTATCACTATGCTAGGTCATTCGTCCTTGCTTTACCAACATTATGCATAATTTCTACTTACTTTGCAGTCTTATAATATTAAAAATAAACAGAAGCAGTATGTTATTGGACATACAGAGTATATACCTGAGGCTAATTGAAGAATGGGCTTCATTTTACCATGAAGCAACCTCTAAATCCTTTCTTAGCCACCTGCAGTTTGCTGGTTCAAGACTAATTAAATCCTTAATTTTCAAATACCTCTCTTAGTTCTGTCATTTTCAATAACATCATGTAAAATGCTGATTAATGGTATACCAATAGAAGCAACATTGTAAGAAAAAAATCATGACATGGAAAAATGTGTCTGGAAAAAGTAACAAACCCTTTGAGCAGGCCTCAACAGAACCAGGAGTCTGATCCAGTTATCTTTAGTTTTTTTTTGCTTTGTTAATAATAAGCTACTAATGGAATAAATTAAGTGCAAAAAGGTAAACAATTAGGAAGTTCACAATTTTTATTTTTCATGATGCATGAGGAAGATTAAGGAGCTATAATATGAAAAAGTATTGATGAAAACCCAGATTTGACAACTATTGATTGTATGTCAGATATTGCCCTTTCCCTCAACACCTATTCCCATTGTAAATCATAAAGATATTTCTAGCAGATATGAATGAAGTTCTATCTAGATGTCACAGTCTGACATTATCCAATCAGAGCTACCAGGGACACATCCCCAACTGTTTACACCCATCTAGACTTTCAATGCAAAATGCTAGTAATTCATTAATGATTTCTGGCAGAAATAATAGAGAAATGGCACAATACAGAGTCATAAGAATAGATGCTTCAGGATAGTTATCACATGGAGAATGCAATCAGTTGCTAAAACAGACATGTCTGGATGACCACACCGTGACAATGTTACTGTCTTGATGGCACTGCTGATAGCATTATCTGTGGTGTTGTCAGGGACATCCTTACACCGAAAAATGCCATGAAATAAAATGTGTAAACATTTGCTGTGGTATATCGAGCAGTAATGGTGGATTTACACAGGATGATTCTGCAGCTGATTGTCGGGAAGGAAGCGTTCCTTCCCGACAGTCGGCTGCTCGCTCAAGGAAGGAGAACACTGCATTCACTGCAACACTGCTATTGCAATTCCTCATACTCATACAGAATCATGGTCTCTGAGCAGCAGATTGCTGTTTAGACAACACGATCTGGAACAAGCGTTTCACTCGTTCATTGGGTGGTCGGCAGCACATTTACATGGGCAGATTGTCGGGAACGAATGTTCGCAGGAAACGGTCGTTCCTGATAATAAATGCAGCTTAACTTAGAACCCTAATTCTTTACCTGGTCTCTTTGAGGGGCACTGGAAAGAACATATCATGGAGACCCAGGACACCCTGGTCACTATATAATTTTTTTCTGTTTTTGTAATATATTGCATAAAATCTAGTAACTACAAAAATAGTACTTTAAAAAAGTAAGAATACTATACTTTCTAAACCCTGGGGATAGCAGAGGACATGCAGTGCAGGAGAGTGTGTGCATTGACCTAATCAAATTGAGGCTGAAAGCCTTTTTTCACTAACAAACAACAGTCGTCCAGCTTTGTAAAGGTACTCTGTCTGTACAAGGAACGGTGACCTGGTAATGTTAACTCTTGGCCCAGTTTCTGAAACAGATGAGAAATTGACCAATCATTTATCATCCTGACGACACACCAACTTTGACCATCGTGCATCATGTTCCTTCTTACGGGTGTATAAACTGCTGGCAGATATTAACCAAATGGTTTGTGTACCAAGTCTAAGCTTTTTCCATGATTACTGTAAATCTGGAGATTCCATTTCCAGCTTACATTTCCTACTACTTCAACCATTTAACTAATGTAGAAGAATACGTTCTTTCAGTTCCATTTTGAAGGAAACTAACATTTCACCAGAACAGAATATTTCCTTGTTCTAAAGTGGCTTGCCATAGGAAATAGAAAAATATATCTGCTGTACACTCATATAGTGTCTTCCTTCAGTCTTTTATTTAATGTTATAAGACACTTTTATTAGTAAAGCTTCAAGATATTCACCAATGAAACACATGGCACAGATAGTTTGTCTCTTAAGCTTCCCCAGGTGGGTTCTGCTTATCATGCGGTGGGATATCCTGATAATGTTAGAGGGGTCTCTATTTTAATTGCAAAAAGTCTCCCATTTCAGCTCCTTTCTGTTCAAATAGATGTCTCTGGGTGCTAATCTGATTTTACAGGCCAGTATTAGAGGGTTACAGTATTTACTCATAGGTCTCTATATTCTTCCTTCATTTCATAAGGAGGTCCTAGATTGTGTCATGAACAAGGTAGCTATGTGTTCTGGGTGATTACAATGCAATTTTGGATCCTATAAGTAAGGGATAGGGTATATCCCCAGTGCTTTTTTTGTGGAAAAAGTTTTTTCCCAGGTTAGCTAGTAAAATGCTACAAACACCATATGTGTGTGGGGGATTGGTGCTGCCTAACTTTTCTGTTTACTACCCGGCAGTACAACTGAGTTGTGTGGCATGGTGGCGGTATGGGTCAAGTGGGTTAACATTCATACGGTTATGGCAGAGGGGGAGGCATGGTCCCCCTGCCTTCCGTTATGGGCGGAATAGTAGTTTTCCAGATATATTTTCCTTGCCTGACTTTGAATTTTGGCCTCAAAGGGGGTTAAGATATCTCACTCAGCTTTACGAACAGGGTCTGTTTAGGTCCTTTAATAGTCTAACACTGGAATTTAACTTGCCCCAGCTTTTTCTTTACAGATATTTTCAACTTTGCCACGCCTGCATTGCTCAGTTTGGCAAGGGTCCTCTGATGCTGGAATGTGGTCCAGTTGAGTTGGAGGTTAGGAGGGTTTGATTATGCAAACCAGTTTCAAACTTGTATGAAACTCTAATGGCCGAGCAAAACTCTACTCTTAATAAATGTTTTGCCAAATGGAAGCAGGATATTGAGGGCATGGAAGTAGCTCATATGATAGAACTAAGCTTCACTTGGAGGTCCACAGTTGTTAGCACCAGGGACTAACTCATACAGCTGAAATGACTGCATAGGGTATATTATACCCCTGGAAAATTGTTTAAAATACATAAATTACCCACCTCTCATTGTACGCAATGTGGTCATGACTGTGGTTATCTCTTTTATATGGTGTGGCAGTGCCCGGTTATGCAAAATTTCTGATCCAAGGTACATACTTGTGTAAGATTGGGTTACCGGGCATCTGCTCACCTATAACAAATCTATTGGGTCTGGTGAATGATGTAATCCCCACTAAATATGGTAGAAAACTGTACCTACTACTTATGTACTATTCAAGGAAGACCATTCTCCTTAATTGGAAGACCCCCAAATCTCCTACTTAGGGTCCATTCACACGTCCGCAAGTGTTTCCGTATTTCCGTTCAGTTGAAAGATGGAACATGTCCTATTATGGCCCGCAAATCACGTTCCGTGGCTCCATTCAAGTCTATGTAATTACTGTATACTGTGTATGCCATGCTGAAAAACAGAATGGAAAAACAGAACGAAACTCAAAAACGGAACAACGGATCTGTGAAAAACGGACCGCAAAAAACTATAAAAGCCATACGTTCGTGTGAACTAGGCCTAAGCAACATTGGATACAACTGATTAAGGGCGGGTTCGTGTTGGCATTAGGGAATTCCGTTATAGGTTCCGTTATAACAGAGTTATAATGTAATATAATGGAATTTTAGGACAAGCAAAACCAAAACTGTTATGATGTTTAGTTGAAGAGAGCAGAGGCTCTAGGTGTAATGGCAACGCCCCCATTGCTCCTAAAAATTCTCAGCAATGTGGACACATATGAACATGGGAACAACACAAGTACCTTCAGCTGTCAAGTGCCGTGCAACAGGTCAGCCACTGTAGCACGTGCAGGGTGAGCATTCAAATAAATGGCTGTCCATGTAAGTCATGGACTTCTCAAGAGTTGGCAACGTTCTTATGGACATAGGGGTAGGGCTTGTTTTTGGGAGACAACCTCTGTAATTACCTTAAAATCAGAAAGACCAGATTTCCGCAGGTAGCCATATTTGACACCCGAACATTTTATTTTACTAAATCTGGAATCATTTTCAATAGGAAAGGATGGCTCAAATTCAAGCTAGCTGTACCATGCCATAGCACCAGTCTGCCC
The DNA here is from genome assembly GCF_014858855.1 of Bufo gargarizans. Classification (NCBI taxonomy): domain Eukaryota; kingdom Metazoa; phylum Chordata; class Amphibia; order Anura; family Bufonidae; genus Bufo; species Bufo gargarizans. The sequence goes on along the minus strand of NC_058084.1, from coordinate 12,320,695 downwards.
GCAACCTCTGCCTTATTCTATCATAGAAACTGCAAAGCTGTGGACCACTTCTGTTTTTCTATCCCAAAAAAATATTTGATTAAATTAGATTTATTGTTTTTTTATTTTGACAGAATAGATGACAAGTGAAGGCTTGGATAAAAAAAAGTCTTGTGCGGTATTTGCTTCAAATATTTAAAATTTGACGAACAAACTTTGCGCCTATTTCTTTTGAGCAGAAGCACACAATCATCATTCTTCTGGAATGAATGGAGTTGTTGAAGGATGTACTTCATGTTGTTTTATCTGGGCAAGTTCTTTTCACCCTTAGGAAGATAGATAATTAGCTATTTTGCACAAAATGGGACTTCTGTTTACTATGGAGGCGTTATTTATTTCTCCATTATAAAACTGGAAAAGCAGTCCAACAAACACAGGACAAGCACACAGATTGTAACGGTAAAGGAAAACTCCAGCAAGAGAGCACAAAGTCCCTTCCAACTATGCTCTTCCAACTGCCCATCTGTAATGCTATTTAACTTCATATATACCATCCTGCGCTAGACTTTCACCACCATTTCCATCTTACTGGCAGCTGAGACCAGATGTAGAGCTGCACAGCGTGAGTGGGAACACTGGTCCTCCACAAGAGTCTACTATCAGAGGCAGAGTACTCCATTGAGTGTCAGGGTTGCCAACCATCCAGAAATTTCTGGACAGTCCATAAAAATAGGCAACCTTTTTCCTGTATCCCTGAAAAAAAATAGATTTGTCCATAATTTTTTTGAGGCTGGTGGTTATGGATGAGTGAATTGAAGTGAAATGAATTGACTTCAATCCAATTTTAGTGTTAATCTCAGATGCCTAGATCAGCAATGAACACAGCATCTGAGGGGTTCAATGATGAGGGGCGGTGCAATCGCCGTTCTCCATCATAGGCTTTGTGACTAAGTAATTCATCACAAAGTGAATTTCTTAGCGAAATTTAGCGAGGCAGCCGAATCAAATTTTTTATAACTTCGCTTAACACTGCTACTGGTGGTTCATGACTAGATTATTTTGCTGGTAATTATCATCAGTTTACAGCTCACATTCAATGCCTGTTCATCGGGTGATGATGATTGATGTGCCTGCATGAAAGACAGCGTTTCTGGGCAGCAGATTGTGCTACCTAAACAGCCATCTGCTGCCCAGAAACAATGATTGTGTATGGGGACGAGGCATCGCTAAATGGATCCCTCGTCCTCATACTGTGAAGAAGATGTGTTTCAATTCTGGCTTGTATTCAGTCGTTGCTATTCGAGGCAATTCTTTAAAAGTACTTTCACACTAGCGTTAAAGTTTTTCAGTATTGAGTTCAGTCATAGGGGCTTCAGTTTTGTCCACATTAATTGTCAATAGGGACAAAACTGAACTGAACATAACGGAATGCTCCAAAATACATTTCACTCCGTTCAGTGGGTTTCCCAGACCAGAGAGAAAACTGCAGCATGCTGCAGTTTTCTTATCGTCCTGGGATGTGGAGCAAGAAGGATCCGTCTTATCAGAGGAGATAGCGCAGCCTAGATAGTAAAAGCTGGCCGGACCGCTCCCCTGTGAGCCGCAAATGAAGGATCAAGGAGCCGGCATGCGGCTCGCAAGCTGCGGCTTGGTCACCCCTGCTTTAAGGTGAATACTTTTAGTCTGGTCCCACTTACTTGATTTGATGTCCTTAGTTGCTGCACTACTTTTTTATTTGGAAATTAACCACAACCTACTATACGCGTTAAAAGGGGATCTCTTCTCCTGGACAACCGTAGCTCTGATATCTTGATAGCCCATTATTATGATGATGGTTGGGTTCACAGAAGGATTCTCCAGTAATCTAGTTGGATAACTTAAATCTGATCGGGACCCCACTCAAACTGCCTAATAACTGACCGTGTGACTACCTCTTCTTTGGGCCAACTCCAAACACTTTGGGCCAAAGAGAAGAAAGTTGCTTCTGTCCAGCAGAACGCAGTAACGCTAGGTGGGCACATATATTGCTTAAATCAAGGATCAGCAACCTCTGGCACTCCAGTTGTTCTCAAAGTACAACTTCCAAAAGGTTGCTGAAACCTGGCCTAAATCATAAAGGTACTGCACTATGAGTAAATTATACATTTGTAAGATTTAATGGTTATATTATGTAAAGCATAATGGAAAGTCCAGACAGTCCACCTCATGTGTCCAGTACTAGTGGTGACACATGCTCATTAGCTCGGACAGAACATCCAAGTGGTCTGTCTGAGCTAATGAGCATGTGTCACCACTGGTACTGGACCTCTTGTATATGGATGGTGGAGTGATTCCTGTTATGGTGCAGAACATATAGTGACTTCTTTTCACCAGCACTGGACAAACTAGGTGGACATTAGAAAAGGAAATCAAAAGAAGAACGGGGGGCGCCATAACAAGTATGTAATATAGAGAAACCGAAGCATTAAAACAAGTCAATATTGTTACTTTTTGTGTGATCTGCGTAATGTAACATTTAGTCAGGGGATATCCCATTTAACTGAGGTTCGATTTAGGCTCCACTTAAGTAAGCAGACAGGTTTGTGCATGCTAGCAAAAAGAAAAGTCCTAGTGTGAACCTAACCATATACTGCATTCTGATTTTCACTGTTCAGGCATAGAGTCAAAATCACTGACAGGTAAACTGGATAACATTGTCTATCTTACTACAATAAGATCGTATTACAGTCCAATCACACATCTGTAGGCTGCTCTGGAAATACAAGTCCGATCCATGGAGATTCCATCTTGCCAATTACAAGTCTTAAAGGATCTGCTGCCTTTTTGTGCTGAATACCATAGGACACCTTTAGAGGTTTTCTGGAGTCCATGCCTCTATGAACACAGCTGTCTTGGTAACACAAGGGGGACCAACACAAACACAATATTAGGCAGGTAGTTTTAATGTTATGGCTGTTGTGTGTGTCATTTAAACAATTGTCTGCATTTACTACCAGGCATATATTCACACATTAATTTTAATTTGCTTGTTTCTTTTAACTTCTCAGTTTTCTCGTTTCCTCCCTTGTGGTAAGTAAATTCCATTACTTTCCCTGACACTGGCCCCTAAGATTAAAGGAAGGATACACAACTTTTGAAATCTGATAATGCTCTTGGAAGTTATAAAACAAAAAGTTTAAAACCAAATACAGAGTAGCAGAAATGGGTTACTGATCCAGTAATGAGGGGCCCTCACATCCAACACGAGACAAAAGCCATGTTGTACAGTATTTTGTATTTAAGTGAGAAGCAGAGGGTGTAGGTTATAAGAAACTTCAAAAAGTTGAGTTTTCACACTCTACAGGAAAAAAAAGAACTCAGCCATAACATTGAACATTTCGAAAAAGTTAATGCAAAGGGAAAATGGCCAATGTAGCCAATAACTTAGGTTGATTTGAATGCATTTCACTTGAACTACAATTTTTCCACATAAACTCCTTTAGGTTAAGTTCACACAGTGGATTTTTCCACATGGATTTTGGTGAGTTTTATGCACTAAAATCAGCAAGGAATCTGCTCCTAATTAGCCTCCCATACAGAGTGTTTTTACTGCTCCTTGATTAATAATCTGCATCTCAGAAGAAAGCAAAATATTCATTCTTTGTGCAGATTCCATATGGAAACTCTGACTGAAATCAATGAGAGGCCCAAAAACAACACCAGAATCTGTGTCAAAATCCACACCAAAAATGCAGTTTTCCATTTGTGGTGGATTTTAGACATCCCATTGATTTTAATTGGAATTTCCAGGTGCAATCCACACCAAGAATGGAATGATTTTCTTTGTGCAATGCGGATTACCACAGTAGGAAAAAAAAAAAACGTTCTGTATGAACTAAAGGGCGGGATTTCTATTGAAAACAATGGGAGGTGGATTCTGTGCATATTTGGTTCAGAAAACATGACAAAATCCATGTGGAAAATCTACTGTGTGAATATGTCCTAAGGGTATAGCTACTCCATAATTTCTGCAGCAAATGTTCTTGTGTTTCAACAGCAAAATCCACAATGAATCCACATTACATGCAAACTCATCATGGGTTTTGATGCAGATGTGCTGCAGATTTCACCCTCATTATATTGCAAAGGGTGAAATCCACTGTGGAAATCTGCCTTTTAAATTGACATGCTGTGGGTTTGTAGACAAGTCAGTTTACGTTGATTTATGGATCCATCACTGGCATTTGCATAAAGAATGCATCAGAACCTACCAAAAAAACAGGAAGTCTAATTCCAGTCTAAAGAAATTTTCATCATAGGGATCCATGATGCTGTAAGTTCGGGGTCTTTAGGCTTGTGAATGGGGAGGCACTATGTTCATACAGAAGCGGCCTGCTGAACCATGTGCAGAAGCCTGTACAGCAGCAACAATACCCTGAGGAAACCAGATGATGACTGCCACACAACTCCAGGCACATTTACGGGAGGTAAGAGGCACCCAAGTGTCATGTCAGACCATTCAAAACTATTTACATCAGCTTGGTCTGCATGCTAGACAACCTGCAAGGGTACCTGACCACATGCGTCATCGTCTTGCATGGGCCAGGGAGCATCTACGCTGGATGAGGGACCAGTGGTGAAAGTCGATTCACGCTGAGCAGAAATGTCTGTCAATGATGTTGAAGACATCAAGGTGAGTGCTATGCATCAGCCACTGTTTGTCTTTGGTGGTGGTGGTGGTGTTACACTGTTGGCAGATGTGTCAATACAGAACTGCCTTACACTTTGTGAATGGTACAGTGACAAGCCCATGCTACTTGAATAACACCCTTAATCTAGTCATTGTGCCTCTGCATGAACAACACAGGCCTAATTTCATCTTCACGGACAACAATGCGCCAGCTTATCGAGGTTGCATCATTAGGGAACGGCTGCTGGAGACTGGGGTACCTCAAATGGAGTGGCCTGCACTTTCTCCAGACCTGAATTCTATTGAAAACCTATGGGATCAGCTGAGTTGCCCGGTAGAGGCTCATAACTCTGTACCCCAGAACCTCAATGACCTGAGGGCCACCCTTCAAGAAGAGTGGGATGCCATACCTCAGCAGACAATAAGTCGACTTGTGAACAGCATGAGACGTCGTTGTCAAGCTCAAGGCCACATGACAAGTTATTGAGACATTGCCATTTTTGTGGGGGTATACCCACCACTGTTGGCTTTTATTTCAATAAATTGTTTGAGATGAGGAAATCACCATTGCTGCTTCTACTTAAATGCCCTACTTTCATGATATAATATGACTGTAGTTTTCCATAAAATTCACCAGAAAGCCAAGTATCCCTTTTTGTGAGTAGTGTGTGTAGTTATTGTAAGGCCCTGTAGACTTTTATAGGTGTCAAATCACCTTGCCATATATCTGAGCTTGTACACTTTTTTTCTACTGAACATCCATATGCATGGGCCTAAAGGAAACCTATGAGCATTTTGCAGTTTCTAAGGGTACAACCACACGATCAGGTTTTTGCATGTAGTTTTGAAGAAGTGGATTCAAAAAAGAGGAGAAGTTGTATCAATCCATTATACTTTCTCTCCACTCTATTCCTGATTTTGGCTTCCAACCTTGTATGCAAAAACCTGACCATGTGATTGTAGCTAACATTTTGTCTAGAATAGTCCTAAGGGCACACAGTAGTATTTTGGCCAATATTTTGTTGATTCACTGGATGCTCCATGTTGTCTTTTTCTGTCATTAGTCTTCAATGTTTCTACTTCCAGAAAGAATTTAAACATTTACCTGGTCCAGACTCTTTTAATCCATATTTATGACATTTTTGCTCCAGAATCTACATGCTTAGTACGTGCTTGAATTCTTGATAGCTTATGTTACTGCAGCTTTGGTCTCTTGGACTCAGTGTAAAAATCTATGTTATTACTTCCGAAATTTCCCTAGACTCCCGTCTTGCCCATAAGAGGTGTGTAAAACATAGATGGGTACAGTATGTACTGGTATAAGAATATTGCTCATTGTGAGGTGAACTGAAGACAATACCTACTTGATACATCACTTTAATGGTGCTGGTAGCTGAGAAGACTATTAACAAGATTCTCTCAACACACATCTGTTCCCACTATACAGATGTGCAGAGATTTATGTTACTATTTTCCGGAATATGTTAGTTTTATAATATGAAGAACCCTAGGAGAAGAAAGGCTCAATTCTCAATTAAAGCTGAATGTATGTATGAATGCGTGTTCTTAGGAAAACACTAGCACCAATGCAAAGAACCCACATGGTTTTAATTTTCCTGCAGTTATTCCACTGCAGGATCCTCTGTTAATTCTTCAATGAAGAACAATTCTCCTTGTGTTTACGTGACCCCCAATAAAAAGTGGCATTGTGTGTCTTGAAATACAGTATGTCCTTATAAAATCTTTAGAAGGGGTAATCTGTGCTAATGCAAGAAGTAAGATGTTCTTTTAATAAGACCTGGTTCAGACATTTTTTCCAATTTACACCCCCAAAAAAACTAATATATGTCATTCTGTTTGGACATCCATATGGCCACCATGTGTGTCTGTTTTTTTTTCTACACGCATACACTCAAATGAATGAGGATCTGGTGAAAAATTTTGATCACATACTTTTTTTTGTTGGTAATTTTGGGACATTTAAGCCCTGGACACAGCCAAACGTATGGATGGCTTTGGATACACCTTGGCCATTTTCAGGCCAAGATTGTCTCTGAAAATTCTGGGTTTGACAGATGCCAGGATATTCTATCTACCAGATATCATAATACAAGTAGTTTTGGAGGTGTAAGGGGTGAGAGAAGCCACCCCCTTGTTAAAATGCTCTGTCACTACAATGCAACTCCCCCAGAGGACAAACAGCATAGCCCATAATACACGAGCAACAATGAGCACAAAAGGAGAGGGAGCCTGCCACCCCTGTCAAAGTGCCAGGTGAGCACCTGGATCTGTTAAAGAAAAAGAGGAAGAAGGGTTAGTGTCACTGGGCCGATGAGAAGCTAAGGAGAATAGCTGAACATAACCCCTGGATCAGGAAGGTCTCCCTTGGGGCTAGTGAATTGCACCATTAGACTGTGTACTCTGTGAATATGTTGGTGATAAAACATTTGTAATTACCATGACCTCCCATGGAATGAACATATGTAGAATAATGTTAAGTAGAGTTTTTGCTTGCTGCACAAAAAAAAAACAACTTACATGCCTCTGCCTGCCTTATTTCTGTATCATTCATAGAAACCCTAAAGAGCACCACTCCTACACTTTACATGTTAATGATAAGGCGTACAAATACATTTTAGACAATTGAATGCATCCAATTTTGTGGCAAAGGCCCTTTCCCGGTCCTCCAAGACTTTTCCCCTGTGCATAACATAAGCTCCATAAAGACCATGGTTTGAAGAGTTTGGTGTGGAGGAACTCATTGAGCACCTTTAGGATAAGTTGGAATACGGATTGTGAGCCAGGCTTTCTTAACAAAAATCAGTGCCTGACCTCACAAATTATGTTTTGGCTGAATGGGCACGCATTCCCATAGATACAATCAAAAATTATGTTGAAAGCCTCCCCTGAAGACTGGCGGCTGTTGAAGACTGGCGGCAAAACGGGTCTAACTCCATGTTAACAATCACAGTCTTGAAATAAGTTGTCCAACAGTCTCATATACAGATGATAGTCAGGTGTCCACATACTGTGGCCAGATAGTGTATAATCAATGTTACTTCATAATATATTTAATGGAATAGGCTCAATATAATAAAATCTCTTTTGATCTCTTACATTGTACTATGACAGTTCTACTATTCTTGGCAAGAATCATGTAATTAGTCACTAATATATCTTGATAATAGTTGCACCCACACAATGTGCTGATGCTACTGACTTATCAATGTTTGGGAGCAAGGTTTTGGTCCCCCTCTTTGATGGCCTAAAAGGAAATGTGGGGCAACCAGTTAAGCCAGTTTCACACTAGTGTTAAGCTTTTTCAGCAGGCTGTTCCGGCAGGGGAAGAGCCTGTCGGATCCGATCACACCTGTACTGCCGGAAGTCCGCCTGACCCCATTCAATATAATGGGGACCGGCTGGAGATATGGCCACAGAACGGCACATATGCCGAGAGGCGGCTGGACAAAAACCACACCGTGCAGCTGTGTTTGTTTGGCCATCTCGAGGCATATTTGCCGCACTGCGGCCGGATCTCCAGCCAGTCCCCATTATAGTGAATGGGGTTGGGCAGAATTCCGGCAGCACACCAGTAAATGTGCACTCATATAGATAACTTGCTGAAGCCATGACACCCATAATGCACTTCCTCTTTCTCTGCCGCAGCTTCAGCATGCCGTTAGCAAAGCCCAGCTAGTTTAAAGCTCCTTTCACCCAGTTAGTTACACAGACAGACCCTATCACTATCCTTGTGTCTGCTGTGACGCACTCATGGACAGGACATCACAGGAAATAGAGTTGCATGGGTATGGTCATATTATCACAACCCACAATGGAAGATAGAAGCAGTAAAGGTAGAAGAAGAATACATTACAAATCTACAGGTACCTTCATGATGTTGATACAAACCAGAAAACGCCTTTAAGGTGGGGTTTTGGGGGCCACTGGGTCCTGGATGCAAAGATCAGCAAAATCGTCATATATTAGGAAGAACTGAGCTAAATAATATTGCCAGGTTGGAGATTCACTTCTAGAAATTTAGAACAATGATTCATTCTGTTACAGTATTCTATGGAAAAGCAAATATGCAAATCAATAAACCTGTAGAATTAGCAAATGAGGCAAAACAATATGCCTATCTATAATATTTCCCCAAAAGTGATAGATGTCCTATGAATTCTATTGTTTTTAGGTTTATTTTCAAAGCATATGCAAAAATCAAGAAAGCAAAAAGTATACACTCACAATATTGTACTTTTTGCTGGATTTGTATACAAAGCATTTTTTACCTATCTTGTCATCAAGCCTATATAAAACACTTCTAAGCGCTGCTATAGACTCCCATATGTTTACATGCAAAGATTGCAAGGCTGGATATGGGTGTCATTACAAGAATGTTGAGGAGATTCCAGAAAAGTCTTGCATGCAAAAAAAATATTCATATCAGTGGCCACCAAGTGATTTGGAATGAAGGCATTTACTTGCAAAATAAATGTAATAGAAGCTTATTTTCTATAGGCAATATTGTACACGTTTTCAAAGTCAGATATGATCAGAAGCAAGGAAGCCTCCCTGAGCTTGAACTCAAGTGTACAATATGGGCCTTCTTTTATATATCCTCAGGGGTATCCTTGATATCTGCAACATGAATGAGACATATTGTATCACCTTTACCATCTCAACAAGTAAGACAGCGCCCTCTAATGGCATACAAACACCATCAGTAACATTTTTGTACTTTATAATCATCCTGCGCTGAGGAAATTCAGAAGTCCAAAGCTTGGAGAGGATCAGCTCCACATTTAACACCTTCAGAGCAGCATCAATGATCACTTCATATACACAAATATTAGTATATCTATACATTTCCTGATTGAACAACTAGGCCAGATTGCTTTGCACTAAAACACCTTTGTTTCCTTTGGATCAGGTTGGAAAAACAAGAGCTACAGATGACTCGTTCTGAATTTTATTACAGCAAGACAGTAAATACTAGACTCAAATATTTGTGAACTCTGTTAAATTACATTGGTATTTCCTGAATGTGCAAACATTCCTGGCTGGGTCATTTTTTCCAGTTAGAAAATGGTCCTTTGTTAATCAGGTCAGTATACGGTTTCTAATCAGTGGCTGGATCAGCAGTCCTTATAACGGTGGGGCTCAGCATTCACAGGCTTGCTTCTATTGAGGCTACAATGCTACGGCAGGTGATTCGAGAATCATGCATACCACATAGGTCAGTCTGAAGAGTAAACCATGGCCAATTCGACCCAAGATGAAATCACACAAGCATAAGGACATATTTGCCATATAAGCAGTCTGAGGGGCTTCATTATTTATTAATTTTTAGAAAATATAAATAGTATTTTCGAATTTACTGAAAGTTTTAAAAAACATTTTGGGGGCTTTATAAACAAGCTCTTATTACCCACAAATGCATGAATTTAATAAGCATAATGATAAAGGTGTACTCCCAAGTAGAAAGCATGTTTATGTTCCTACTGTGCAGCAGTAGCTAGGAGTGTATATTCCAGTATGTTTTCTTTTTCTTCGTTCTTGGTCTGGGTATTTTGGGCTCCCCCTTGGGAGGTGGGGGTATGAAAAGGCAAGTCTTTAGGAAGGTAACCGAACAAAGGCACCCATTCACACGCTGGCTTCTAGTCTATCAGAGAAAAAAATATGTGAGGCCAGTCTTTAACCTGAGCTGCTGGCAGTCTGTACCAGATGTGACATAACTGAGACAAGGAAGAAAAAAATGTACATTCCACGAGGACAAAATATAGTTTCAAAAAGAGGTCTCTTTATTTTTTACATTTTTTTTAAAAAAATTACAAAAATTACAAACCGAGGCCCTTTCCTTTTACACATGACCATAATCAGTGATAAAATGAATAACTAGAGAATAATTTGTATTTACTATAAAATGAAAGCAGCTATGGATTGATCTGATGTTATATAAAGGTGGATATAGGATATTTTACTTCATGAAGGTGTTTAATGATACACATGGACACAAAGATATACTATGCATCCATTGTTACAACCACATATCCAGACAGCTTGCCACCGGAACCCTATCAGCTCATCATAGTATTGCCCTTGTCACAGGCTGCCCTTGCCCCAATAACATAGTGACATACAAGGAGTTTGTATGTTCTTCCTGTGTTTGCGTGGGTTTCATCCGGGTAATCCGGTTTCCTCCCACTCTCCAAATGACATACTGATAGGGAACATACCGTAGATTGTGAGCCCCATTGGGGACAGTTGGATGCTAATGTCTGTAAAGTGCTGCGGAATATAGTAGCGCTATATAAGTGCATACAATAAATATATAGATAGGTCACTGCTTCCCACAAGGTCAGTACACCCATCCCCTCCTGTTGTCGACATTCTGATTCTCTTGCTGGTTTAATAGTTATGACCTTTTGACATCTGCATTTTGCATTCAGGAATTGTAAGGCACAATTGTTGCTCCCTAGTTCATCCCAGTTTACAGAGATAAGGTTCTTGAAGGGGTTGGCCAGTTTATATTACTAGCTGCACATGCATGCAGCTAGTAATAAGCATTAATAAACTATTGACACAGATGTCCAATAATTGAATAATTCATGTCCCCTGACCTGAGTGTCAGCACTGTGCTGGAATATGGCAGCTGATGGAGAATTCCGTCCATCGGTAGCTTCCATTCATTTACACTGGGGACAGGCTGCACATGGATTAATCCCCCTGTGTGTCCCAAGCCTGAGCAATAGGTATATCTATTTTGCTAGTCCCTGCGTTAGGTGTGCTGTTCTGATTGTCTGACAGTGTACCGACCTTTGCCCGTTTACTGACTCTGACCCTCCACTGCCTGCCCTGACCACGGACTAGTTTTAGAAATATGCAAGTGCACTGCCTGCCCTGACCTAGGCATGTTTCCTGACTTCGAGTATTGCCTGACGCTTGGTACTTTACACCAATTACTCTGCCCCCATGGGTCAGCTGCCAAAAACACCAGAACTATTCCAAGAGGTAGCGGCCTGGTGGCTCCCCTGAAGTGAAGACAAGATCCTTATATTAGGGTTAAAGGGTTAAAACCAGGGCATTGCCAGGATAACGCCTTCAGGACTAGCCCAAAGTCAAACCGGGTTGGCACAGTGGATCCACATCCACTGTTTGTAACACTCTTCTTTCCTAAAAATGCCATTACCTAATTTGTCTGAGCACCCCCATTCTTGAGCTACGTCCCCCTAACCACTTCAAATTTTCTCCATATGCAAATTTGAAGAGGTTAGCCATGGAGGTGCTTCTCTGCAAGGAGAAGTTGCTTCACCATTTTAACTCTGTCCATTTATCACAGACAGCATCAGACTGGCCTGCTGCAGCATGAGCTTGCAAAGTATAGCAAATCTCACAAGACTTGCTATATACTAACTTCATCCGGGACATCTTTTCACTCAGACTGGAGTGAGACTTTGCTACCACTGCCTCTGTCCAGTCAGTATGTAGTATACAGTGTCTCTTGAGATTTGCTATATGTAATTGAAATACTTTTCAGCAAACCACTGTCATTGTCTGAGATGTTTGGACAGCAGCAAAGCAGAGAAGAAACCTCCACTTGCAGATTTGGCAGTGGCTAACCACTTCAAATTGACATATCTTGAGCTGTAGGTTTAGGGGACATATCTCAAGAATGGGAGATGCAGGAGGCAGATAAAATACACAATCTCAGGCTCAGAAAAGCTGCCCTATTTAGTCACAATTTTATTTATAAGGTTACATGTCCTCTTGAACAATTATCTAGTCAGTTGCAGAGGTGTACCAAATCTTCTAATAGGGCAAAGTACAATTTATTAATGTTACTGTAACAAACTCATAATAGCAATGAAACAATGGTGGTTCTTCATTAAGGTGCTGTAATCCTTCCCTGATAAAGAGGAATCTATGGCTGTTGTGGCAGATCCTGTAGTCAGACCTGCTTTGTGTAGCCTGAGCTACCCCTGCAGCTTCAGTCTCAACAGTAGATATGCAATTTATGGGTTGTCTGCCACATTAGTTCCTTCATCACCTCTGATCTGGTTCCTCTTTTGCAGCCTGTGCAACGACCCAGTGGTTCACTGCTAAAGGGTTAATACTGTGATTAACATTTAAAAACTTGATATTCAGGTTCACTACTTCAAAATGTTACTACTGTAATTATCATTTGTGCACTATGTATCCCAAAAGGCTAAATATAGGTAGTAACTAGTGTGGGGACTCGCTCTGGTAGACTGGATTAGCGGACGCAGTATAGAGGCAACAACAAGTTCTTTGGATCAAACAGTTCAGGGTTTTATTCACACTTTAGGCAAGTGACAAAGAAAGCAGTCATATTCAAACAAAAAGTCACTTGGTGTTGTTGGTAATTCACACCATACGGCAATTCTGCCTCAAAGAGTCTTTGCTGATAGCAGCACCAACCTATTTTCACGCCAAACAGGTAGCAAGACTTCATCCAGACACAAGGCTCCCAGATCCCAACACAGAGACATGGCTTCTAAGCCCAGCTGCCTATTTAAGGACAGCCAGGTGCTGCAAAAACCTGGATTGGCATTTAAAATCTGGTCCGGTATTTGACCTCACCTGGCTGTAAATCAGCCCAGCAGCACATGCTGGGAGGAAAATACCTGTTTTCCCAGACCAAACCTCTCACTGTATCACACTAGATAAACTGTCAGTCTTTAGTTGGATGCTATAACCTTTAAAAAATGTCGTTGCAGACCCCTTTGGCGCTGCCTAGACCTTGATTGAATGAACTTCAGAATTGTAGTATCTGGTATTAAGAGATCTTTTTTTATACAGTATAGTCAACGCGTTTCTGGGGCAGGCTTACCCCCCTTCGTCAGGACTATTCTCTGACGAAGAGGGTAATCCTGCCCTAGAAACGCGTTGACTATACTGTATAATAAAAGATCTCTTATTACCAGACACTTCATTTCTGAAGTTCATTCAATCAAGGTCTAGGCAGCGCCAAAGGGGTCTGCAATGACTTTTTTTTAAAGGTTATTTCTCTTTATCTGCCACCTGTCTTGAGCACACGCAGAGGACCACGGCCGCAGCCCAAGACAACCGCACACTGGCCGGGACACCAAATAACCAGCAAAGCGATCTACAGTTGGTTGTGATTCTTCACAACAACATCTGTTAAGCAGACTCGTAAGCTCTTTAATACAATAAGGAAGTGTTTAATGCACATGTGGCGCTCTACTCTGCCAATTTTATCTCTACATATTTAGTTGGATGCTGGGAAACATGCTGGTCCTGCGCCCCCTCCCCCTGACTTGTAGAGTAGAGAGTGCCTTGGGTGTGCTGAAAAGTAGACCTAAAGAGAAGGCTTATCCAGGAAAACATCATTCCTGAAAGTGGAAAACTGACAGAAAGCAACTTTACTAAGGACCAAGCACACACAGAGAGAAAGCATTGAACATTTACAGAAGGTTGAGAATTATTTTAAAGGCCATGCTGAGTCAGTAGGGTAAATGCATGTTTAAGTCAACAGACTTCACTGCATGTCGAAAGACTTAATTGCTTCAGTCACCCACCCACCAAACGAACTGGCCATCCATTGAAGGATTGTACCCTGCAACTGGGAAATGCAGAAAGTATATTGCAAGTGATTGCATGCCTGTGGTTATTTGGAAAGATGGCATAGTGTATCTACAGAGAGACTCAAGGAGTACTACTACTATCATTGCCACTAGTAACATAGTAACATAGTACATAAGGCCGAAAAAAGACATTTGTCCATCCAGTTCGGCCTGTCATCCTGCAAGTTGATCCAGAGGAAGGCAAAAAACCCCTGTGAGGTAGAAGCCAATTTTCCTCACTTTAGGGGAATAAAAATTCCTTCCCGACTCCAATCAGGCAATCAGAATAAATCCCTGGATCAACAATCTCTCTCTAGTAGCTATAGCCTGTAATATTATTACGCTCCAGAAATACATCCAGGCCCCTCTTGAATTCCTTTATTGTACTCACCATCACCACCTCCTCAGGCAGAGAGTTCCATAGTCTCACTGCTCTTACCGTAAAGAATCCTCTTCTATGTTTGTGTACAAACCTTATTTCCTCCAGACGCAGAGGATGTCCCCTCGTCACAGTCACCGTCCTGGGAATGAATAGTTGGGATAGATCTCTGTACTGACCCCTGATATATTTATACATATTAATTAGATCTCCTCTCAGTCGTCTTTTTTCTAAAGTGAATAACCCTAATTTTGATAATCTTTCAGGGTACTGTAGTTGCCCCATTCCAATTATTACTTTAATTGCCCTCCTCTGGACCCTCTCCAGCTCTGCTATGTCGGCTTTGTTCACTGGAGCCCAGAACTGTACACAGTACTCCATGTGTGGTCTGACTAATGATTTTTTTTTAAGTGGTAGGACTATGTTCTCATCACGGGCATCTATGCCCCTTTTGATGCAACCCATTATCTTATTGGCCTTGGCAGCAGCTGCTGTTTTTTGCAGCTTAGTTTGCTGTTTATTAAAATTCCTAGATCTTTTTCCATGTCAGTGTTACCGAGTGTTTTACCATTTAATAAGTACGGGTGACTTGCATTATTCCTTCCCATGTGCATAACTTTACATTTGTCAGTGTTAAACCTCATCTGCCACTTATCTGCCCAAGCCTCCAATCTATCCAGATCGCTCTGTAGTAGTATACGGTCCTCATCAGTGTTAATTACTTTACACAGTTTAGTGTCATCTGCGAAAATTGATACTTTACTATGCAAGCCTTCTACAAGATCATTAATAAATATATTGAAGAGAATAGGGCCCAATACTGACCCCTGAGGTACTCCACTAGTGACAGTGACCCAATCTGAGTATGTACCATTAATAACCACCCTCTGTTTTCTATCATCTGCTTTGGAGAAGTCCAGATACACGACATCCATTGATTCGCCGCTGTCAAGTCTAGAACTTACCTCCTCATAGAAACTGATTACATTTGTTTGACATGACCGATCCCTCACGAAGCCATGCTGATATGGCGTTATTTGCTTATTTCCGTTAAGATGCTCTAACATAGCATCTCTCAGAAAACCTTCAAACAGTTTACCCACAACAGATGTTAAACTTACCGGCCTATAGTTTCCAGGCTCTGTTTTTGGACCCTTTTTGAATATTGGCACCACATTTGCCATGCGCCAATCCTGTGGGACATTCCCTGTCAATATAGAATCTGCAAATATTAGAAATAAGGGTCTGGCTATGACATTACTTAATTCCCTTAGGATACGGGGGTTTATGCCATCCGGTCCTGGCGATTTGTCTATTTTAATCTTTTTAAGTCGCTGTTGCACTTCTTCCTGGGTCAGGCAGGACACTTTTAATGGGGAATTTATTTCAACATTCGGCATGTCACCTGACAGTTTATTTTCCTCAGTGAATACATTGGAGAAAAAAATATTTAACAGCTTTGCTTTCTCCTCGTCGCTCTCTGCGACTCCCCCCTCATTACTCTTTAACGGGCCGACACCTTCAGATTTATACTTTTTAACATTTATATAATTGAAGAACATTTTAGGGTTAGTTTTACTCTCTTTGGCAATTAATCTCTTGGTCTCTAGTTTGCCCGCTTTTATTTGTTTTTTACATGTTCTATTTTTTTCCTTCTAGTTTTTCAGTGCTTCCGTGCTACCTTCCTGTTTTAGTGTTTTATATGCTTTCTTTTTGTCATTTATTGCTTTACAGTTCTGTTTATCCACATTGGTTTCTTTTTGTTCCTTAACCTTTTATTCCCATACGGTATGTACCTCTCACAATTACATTTTAGGATGCTTTTAAAGATATCCCATTTTGTGGCTGTATTTTTATTTGTGAGGACTTTATCCCATTTAGTTAGGCCTATGGCCTCTCTTAGTTGGCTAAATTTAGCTTTTTTGAAGTTTGGTATTTTTGTTCCTCCCTGTAGAAACGCTCTTTTGAATGATAATTGGAAGGTTATTACTTTGTGGTCACTATTTCCCAGGTGTCCCCCAACCTGCACGTCTGTTGTTCTGTCAGGCCTATTGGTTAATACTAAGTCCAGTATGGCTGTCCCTCTAGTCGGGTCCTGAACCAGTTGGGAGAGGTAATTGTCTTTGGTTATTGCCAAGAACCTGTTTCCTTTATGAGATATACAAGTTTCAGTTTCCCAGTCTATATCTGGGTAGTTGAAGTCCCCCATAATAACCACCTCATTATGATTTGCCGCCTAGTCTATCTCGTTTAGTAGTAGATTTTCTGTGGACTCTGGTATATTAGGTGGTTTATAGTAAACTCCTATTAGTAATTTATTATTGTTTTTAGCGCCATGTATCTCTACCCACAGTGACTCCACATGTTCATGTCCCTTACTTATATCTTCCCGGAGTGTGGGCTTTAGACAGGACTTTACATAAAGGCAGACCCCTCCCCCTCTCCGGTTTTGGCGATCCTTTCTAAACAGGCTGTAACCCTGTACATTAACTGCCCAGTCATAGCTATCATCCAGCCATGTCTCAGTTATTCCCACTATGTCATAGTCCTCCTCACACATCACTAATTCCAGTTCACCAGTTTTATTAGTCAGGCTTCTGGCATTAGTATACATACATTTGAGAGGTTTATGTATATTTTTTACTCTACACCTTTCCTTCTGAACTGTTCTAGTCCCTCCTTCCGTTCCTCCCCCAGTCTCACTACCTTGCCCCCGGTCTCTATCTGCACTATCTTCCCATTCTTTGAATCCAGAGGGGAAACAAACCAGGCTGGTGTAGTGAGCTGCATCTATATTTATTTATATAAGGAGATATATAACGCGAGTTTGGCCGCGACACGTGGTTGATTAAGGGTGTGGTTGCGTAAGTGTGTGACTTAAGATTAAGTGACTTTAGATTCAGGGACTTCAGTGGGGGACTGTAATTAGCCAGTTTCTTAGTACTACATTATATTGTATTTTTTGCTTTGCTGGTGTAATCCCCATTTAGTATGTGTTGCACAATTGACAACGCAGTCCAGTGCACATCTTGCATGATGTATGCAGTCCTGGAACAGGAGTTCAAGGGTGCATATCTTTGTTCAATATGTGAGCAAATTACCCGTTTGGAATCGCTAATCGAGTCTCTAAATGGGCAAGTTGCAACACTGAGAGGCATTGACAATTTGCAAAAGAGTTTGCTTCTCACCGAGCAAGCACTCTTTGGGGTAGATGAGGGGGAGGGTGACAGAGAGGAGGCTGAGGAAAGTGAGGTAGCTAGCTGGGTAACAGTTAGAAGGCGGGGTAGAGGGAAGAGTGCCAGGGTGGCTAGCCCTGATCTGACACACCCCAACAAGTTTGCACGTTCGGCAGATGAGGGGGATGTCAGTCCAGGGATGGCACTGCCGCAGCCGGACACTTCCTCTGCCAGTCAGGGGAATGCCAGCACTGGTAAGCAGGGGACCAGGAGAGCAGGGCAGGCCAGACAGGTGCTGGTAGTGGGAGACTCAATTATTAGGGGAACAGATAGGGAAATCTGTCACAAAGACCGTGATCGCCGAACAGTGTGCTGTCTTCCTGGCGCTAGAGTTCGACACATCGCGGATCGGGTTGACAGATTACTGGGAGGTTGAGCAAAGCAAGCTTCGGATGTTACATCCAAAGTTGCTTCGTTCATAACTTCTGAATAATACAGTACAGAGATCCATCTCCGTACAGTATTACAATGTATGGGCTCCGATGAGCCAAAGTAAGTTATTCATGAAGTCATGCGCGACTTCATTGAATAACTTTAGTAATTGATTTTTAAAGTGGAAAACCACTTTAAAACTTGAAGCAGAATTTGGCTTTATTTATTTCAACTAAACGGGCTTGGTCATTGCCTCTACCACCCACCTGCTGCACGCTTCTGCCCTGCTGCCTTACACCAACAATCCACCATCAAGGGCACTCCAGCCACCACCAGGCAGGAGCCAGGATTAGCCACCATGAGGACTACAATCACGCTCATCGCCTTAGCCACCACTCCCATCCAGCTCCTATCCTAACGCTTCCCCTGCAACCTGGTATATAGCCCCTGCATTTACCATGATGCCTTTGACTTACCAGAGGGGCATTGTCTCATCACACTGTACCTGCTCTGCTCTATCTAAAGGCAGCGACTAACAGATCACTGACATCAAATTTCTGTTCCCAATCAAATTGCACAGTGTCAGTATATTCCTCTGTGTTGCAACTTCTTACTGCTTTTCACTGCCTCCTGTCTGCTCTTAGGCGACATTCACTGTGCAATTTAGCCCTCACAAAAAAAGTATAATTTTAATCAGCAGCATCATCCCCCATTTAGCATGCCTGTTTTAATAGGGTTGGTCAGCGCTCTTTAAATCCCTGCTCATTGTTAATCAGCAGGATCAACCCTATCAGACTGGCTGACCTGTTACATGTGCACTTGGCAGCTGAAGGCAACTGCGTTGGTCCCATGTTTATATGTGCCCGCATTGCTGAGAAAAATGATGTTTTAATATATGCAAATAATCCTTTAGGCGCAATCGGGGCATTGCCGTCACACCTAGAGGCTCCTCTATCTCTGCCATGCCCTCTTCACTTTGATTGACAGGGCCAGGCATGATGATATTTACACCGCCTGCCCTGTCAAAGTGAGGGCATGGCAGTTTCAGACAGAGCTCAGCCTCTATGTGTAACGGTAACGCCCTCATTGCTCCTAAAGGCTTATTTGCATATTTTAAAACATCATTTTTCTCAGCAATGCGGGCACATATGAACGTGGGACCAACGCCGATGCCTTCAGCTGCCAAGTGCACATGGAACCGGTCAGCCAGTGTCATAGGTACAAATCTGCTGACAGATGCCCTTTAAATGAATAAATCCCACTGAATTGTTCCCCACAAACATATATCAATATACAGTACTTAGCTCCTGTTACTTTCTAACATGCTGTTGGCAGATCAGACATTCAACGTGATATGTTCCCTTGATGTGTCAAGACTCAAGTTGCATCCAAATTTGACCAGCATTTTAAATAAGTTACATACATGTTTTTGGGTTTTCTTTTATAACCTTCATTTTGAATGCAATGTATTCAGGTCACCCAGGGGTGACCCCAGGCAAAGTATTTCAGATATTCCTGACTTACTATATATGTGTATATACAATCGTATGACTCCATAAAGTAAAGCACAGCTTCCTGTGGCACTGTTCCAGTGCACTGACCCCTAACAACCTTATCCTTCAGAGACAGGAAGTTAAACACAACTATACCCACAGTTTTTCCACTCCCACAATATGACTAAAGTTCTCTGCTCTTTGAACTAGAAGGTTCTTTTCACAATGTGGACTGTGAAATTTCAGATATTCACTTCAGCAGCTTATTTAAAATCCCCAGTGTATAAAGTAAAAAAAAAAAAAAAAAAAAAAGGTATGTCTAGCATCTCACACAATACTCACCACTGTGCAGCCAAGATCAGCCCTCATGCTACCCATTTACCCAACAAAACGTCAATTCAGGAATTTATCACATTAAAGGGAACCTGTCACCTCCTAAAAACATCCCAAGCCAGCAGCAGTACCTTAGAGTAGCCAGCAGCATGTTTGTAGCAATCCTTTTCTTCCTGCAGGTAGTTAAGCAGAAGCTGTAAAAACGTTATTTTATCCCCTGCCCGGTGCGCTTCTCTAGTCAGACTTGAAGTCACGGGGGCAGCGGCCTCCTTGCTTCAAGTCACGGTAACCACGCCCCCTTGCCTGCTCCTTCGCTCAGTCCCAGCGAAGGGGCAGGCAAGAGGGCGTGGTTACCGTGACTTGAAGCAAGGAGGCCGCTGCCCCCGTGACTTCAAGCCTGACTAGAGAAGCGCACCGGGCAGGGGATAAAATAACGTTTTTACAGTTTCTGCTTAACTACCTGCAGGAAGAAAAGGATTGTTACAAACATGCTGCTGGCTACTCTCAGGTACTGCTGCCAGATTGAGATGTTTTTAGGAGGTGACAGGTTCCCTTTAAGGTCTCATGCACACGACCGTTGTTTTGGTTTGCATCCAAGCTGCAGTTTTGGTCCCGCAAGAAAAATATAACCTGTCCTATTCTTGTACGTTTTGCGGACAAGAATAGGCAGTTATATCAATGGCTGTCAGTGCTGTTCCGCAAATTGCAGAACGCACACGGACGGCATCCGTGTTTTGCGGATCGGCAATTTGCGGACCGCAAAACACACAACGGTCATGTGCATGAGGACTAAGTACGTTATTTAGCAAAATGTTATTCCAAATCGATTCCGATCAACTGTTATAATTTCAATTTTATTTAGTACATTTTAAGCATAATTAATAATAATTATTATATTTTTTATATATTATTATCCTGGTTATATGTGAGATATTATGTATTATTGTAATATCTGGGGATTATATTTGGGTAGTAAAGGCTACATGCACACAACCATATGTGTTTTGCGGTCCGCAAATGTCATAATTTTTTTGCGGATGAATTGTAACAATGCCTAAAACAGACAAGAATAGGACATGTTTTATTTTTTTTGCGGGCCTATGGAACGGACATACTGATGCAGACAGCACACGGTGTGCTGTCCGCATTTTTTGCAGACCCATTGAAATGAATGAGTCCGCATCCTATCCGCAAAAAAAACGGAACGGACGTGGAAACAAAATACGTTTGTGTGCATGGGGCCTAAGACAAACAGTAAAGAAAACAATTTCCCAAATACTTCTGAAAAGGGATAAAACTGCATGAAAAATGCACGTCAAAATGTGTGACCAAAAAACAACAAATCACCAATGTTCCAATTAAAAACAAAAAAAATCAAAGCTTAACCACTTCCCATCTGGGCCATTTGCCCCCTTCCTGACCAGGCCTAATTTTGAAAAAAACTGACATATCTCACTTTATGTGGTAATAACTTTGGAATGGCTTTACTTATCCAAGTCATTCAGAGATTGTTTTCTCGTGACACATTGTACTTCATGATAGTCATAAATTTGAGTCAATATATTTCACCTTTATTTATGAAAAAAATCCCAAATTTACCAAAAATTTTGAAAAATTTGCAATTTTCTAAATTTCAATTTCTCTGCTTTTAAAACAGAAAGTGATACCTCATAAAATATTTATTATTTAACATTCCCCGTATGTCTACTTTATGTTGGCATCATTTTGGAAATGTCATTTTATTTTTTTAGGACGTTAGAAGGCTTAGAAGTTTAGAAGCAATTCTTCAAATTTTTAAGAAAATTGCCAAAACCCACTTTTTAAGGACCAGTTCAGGTCTGAAGTCACTTTGTGGGGCCTACATAGTGGATACCCCCATAAATGCCCCTATTGTAGAAACTACACCCCTCAAGTTACTTAAAACCGATTTTACAAACTTTGTTAACCCTTTAGGCGTTCCACAAGAATTAAAAGGAAAATGGAGATTACATTTTTAAATTTCACTTTTTGGGCAGATTTTCCATTTTAATCAAATTTTTTTCTTTAACACATCGATGGTTAACAGCCAAACAAAACTCAATATTTATTACCCAGATTCTGCGGTTTACAGAAACACCCCACATGTGGCCATAAACTGCTGTATGGGCCACGGCAGGGCGCAGAAGAAAAGGAACTCCACATGGTTTTTAGATGCCATGTCCCATTTGAAGCCCCCCTGATTCACCCTTACAGTAAAAACTCCCAAGAAGTGATCCCATTTTGGAAACGGGGATAAGGTGCCAGTTTTATTGGTACTATTTTTGGGTACATATGATTTTTTGATCATTCATTATAACACTTTATGGGGCAAGGTGACAAAAAATTGGTTGTTTTAGCACAGTTTTTTATTTATTTATTTTTACAGCGTTCACCTGAGGGGTTCAGTCAAGTAACATTTTTATAGAGCAGATTTTTACGGACGTGGCTATACCTAATATGTATACTTTTTCTTATTTATTAAAGTTTTACACAATAATAGAATTTTTGAAACAAAAAAATTATGTTTTAATGTGTCCATGTTCTGAAAGCTATATTTTTTTTATTTTTTGAGAGATTTTCTTATTTAGGGGCTCATTTTTTTCAGGATGAGGTGACGGTTCTATTGGCACCATTTTGTGGGACATACACCTTTTTGATCACTTGGTGTTGCACTTTTTGTGATGTAAGGTGACCAAAAATGACACTTTTTTAAAAAATTTTTATATTTTTTACGGTGTTCACCCGAGGGGTTAGGTCATGTGATATTTTTATAGAGCTGGTTTTTATGGACGCGGCAATACATAATATGTATACTTTTTATTTATTTCACTTTAACACAATAATAGCATTTTTGAAACCAAAAAAATTATGTTCTAGTGTCTCCATGTTCTAAGAGCTATAGTTTTTTTTATTTTTCTAGAGATTTTCTTATGTAGGGGCTCATTTTTTGCGCGATGAGGTGACGGTTTTATTGGTACCATTTTGTGGGACATACGCCTTTTTGATCACTTGGTATTGCACTTTGTGATGTAAGGTGACAAAAATTGCTTGTTTTGACACAGTTTTTGTTTTTTTTGAACGGTGTTCACCCGAGGGGTTAGGTCATGTGGTATTTTTATAGATCTGCTTTTTACGGACGTGGCAATACCTAATATGTATACTTTTTATTTATTTATCTCACTTTAACAAAATAATAGCATTTTTGAAACAAAAAATGATGTTTTAGTGTCTCCATGTTCTAAGAGCTATAGTTTTTTTATTTTTCGAGAGATTTTCTTATGTAGGGGCTCATTTTCTGCGGGATGAGGTGACGGTTTTATTGGTACCATTTTGTGGGACATACGCCTTTTTGATCACTTGGTGTTGCACTTTTTGTGATGTAAGGTGACAAAAATGGCTTTTTCTTTACATTTTTTTTATTTTTTTTATGGTGTTTATTGGACTGGGTCGATTATGTGATATATTTATAGAGCCGACCGTCACGGACGCGGCAATACCAAATATGTGTATTTTATTTTATTTTTTCTATTTTTAACTTTTTTTTGTATTCCTTACTTGGGGAATGTTTTTTTTTTACATGTGAAACCTTTTTTTTTTTTAACATTTTATTTTACACTTTTCGTCCCCCATAAGGTCATACAAGACCTCTGGGTGTCATTTACTTCACTTTTTCTTTTTTTCCCACTGTTCATTTCTCCTGTAACTGGGGCTCACATAGTAGCCCCAGTTACAGGAGAAATGCACCCCCCAGAGAGGCTGTACAGCGCAATAGAGCGCTGTATAGCCTCAGTGCAGGGCTGATCGAGGTCTGTGAAAGACCTCACACAGCTCCTGCACTCTCCGGTCCCGGCAGTCACATGACCGCCGGGCCGGAACAGGAAGCACATAGCGCTTCCTGCTCTGCATACACAGCGCTTGGTGAGCGCCGTGTAGGCAGCGATCCAGAAGGCAGGGACACCTGGGCACTGTCCCTGCCTTCTCTTAGGGTTGCCCTGCTGTCACTGACAGCGGGCAACCCGATCAGCAGCTGCATGATTAGCGTGCAGCTGCAGTTTCTGAACAGACGTTCTGGAACGTCCATCCAGAAATAGAGAACCACCTCCCGGACGTTTATAGTCTCAAGCAAAGAACAAGTGCATACTGTGAGATATATATATACCCAACAGGATATATATGTTGGGCATATATATCTCACAGTATGCACTTGTTCTTTGCTTGAGAAAGGCTCTAGTTTAGAGCCGAAACGTTGCATCACATGGGTGAATAAAGAAAAACCTTTTCTGTGGATTCCAGGAGTGCTGTTCGTTTTTCTATTTATATACAAGGGGTAAGCAGCTCATTCCCCAGTGAACGTGCACCCAACCTTTCTAACCATTTTTTGTCAGTGCCGCAATTCTTCTATACTAATATATATATATATATATATATATATATATATATATATATCGTATTTTTCGCAATATAAGACGCACTCCCCCCCGCAAACGTGGGGGGGAAATGGTAGTGTGTGCCTTATGGGGCAAATACTGCCATTTGCACTGATACATTGCCGACTGCGATGCTGCCTAGCGCGGCCGGCGGTGTATCAGCAGGGAGGGAACCGGCATCTGGTGTTGTAATGGTAGCAGGGCCCGGTGCAGTCACTGTATTCTATTACACCGGGCCCCACTCACTGTAGTATTAATAGGCAACGTGTAGGCATGGGCACTGTTTTAAGCTATAGTAATCCTCTGCAGCATAGAGAAATCCATGTAGTACGGTACTCACTTGAAACTACTGTAAGCAGGCCAGGCCGGCGGCGGCAGCGTAACATCATTCACTACGTCACGCACCTGCTCCGCCTGCTTCATTCATAAAGTGGGAGGAGCAGGCGTGTGACGTAGTTAATGACGTTATGCTGCCGCGGCCCGCCTGCGCTGCACCTACAGGAGTTTCAAAGGAGTACCGTACTACATGGATTTCTCTATGCTGCAGAGGATTACTATAGCTTCAAACAGTGCCCATGCCTACACGTTGCCTATTAATACTACAGTGAGCGTTGCCCAGTGTAAAAGGAATACAATGATTGCACCGGGCCCGCTGCCATTACAACACCAGATGCCAGCCCCTACCCCCTCTATTGGGGTCATTCACTATTTTACACAGGGACACTGTTATGGGGGGGGGATCTGTGGATAACAATGTTATGTGGGTACTGTGGATGGCACTGTTATGGGGATATGTGGATGGCACTGTTATGGGGATCTGTGGATGACACTGTTATGGGGATCTGTGGATGACACTGTTATGGGGGGGAATCTGTGGATGACACATATATAGCATAAGATGCTATAGATATGTCATCCACAGATCCCCCCCATAGCAGTGTCATCCACAGGCTTTCAGCATGACAACGACCCAAAGCATCAAAATCAACAAAGGAATAGCTTCACCAGAAGAAGATTAAAGTTTTGGAATGGCCCAACCGGAGCCCAGACCTGAATCCGATTGAAAATCTGTGGGGTGATCTGAAGAGGGCTGTGCACAGGAGATGCCCTCGCAATCTGACAGATTTGGAGTGTTTTTGCCTAGAAGAGTGGGCAAATCTTGCCAAGTCAAAATGTGCCATGCTGATAGACTCATACCCCAAAAGACTGAGTGCTGTAATAAAATCAAAAGGTGCTTCAACAAAGTATTAGTTTATGCAACCATATTATTTTAATTTTATATTTTTTTCTTCGCTCTACCTAAAAGATTTCAGTTTGTTTTTTAATTGAGTTGTACAGTTTATAGGTCACATTAAAAGGTGGAAAAAGTTCTGAAATTATTTATCTTTGTCTCATTTTTTTTACATCACAGAAACCTGACATTTTAACAGGGGTGTATAGACTTTTTATATCCACTGTATGTGTATGTATTTATGTCTAAGTATGTGTACATATTATATATTTATACATGAATATACATACACATGTATATATACATATTTATATACATATATTTACACACACGTGTGTATATTATATATATATATATATATATATATATATATATATATATGTATATGTGTGTATATACATTGCAATGCATGGGCAACAACAGTGTGTCCACTGTCTGCAGACGTGAACCCATTCACTTAAATGGGGTTTGCAATCTGCATCCGACAGTACTAGTTCGCGGTGCGGAGGCATGGACAAAAAATCCATGGATGCACTCCATAGGTTTCCGATCTCTGCTTCCATTCCACACCACACCGTATCTTTCAGATTTCAGACCTATTCACTTGATATGGTGCGCACACAGCATAGGCAGGCTATGGTAATGTGCATGAGGCCTAAAGCCATAGGTCCTTCCAGTATCCACAAAACAGATGGCTGGCACTCCACAACTCAGAGAATTATTTTTCTCTTGGTGCTCAGTGATGAGATGATATCCCAATGTTGTAGAAAAAATTCACGCCACGGCATATGGCCATATACAGCTCAAAATCAATGGTGGCTTGAATAAACACTCAATTTCTATTTTGCTAATTATTTATGAGTGCCATGAATTTATTCTACTCCTTCCAGTATCCGGCAGGACAGTCCTGGTACGGGGAAGGTATGTCCAAAATGGATCAGTTTTGCCCTAATGCCTTCTAAATGGAAAAGGATCCCCTCAGAATGCATCAGTTTGCCTCCGATCAGTCACCATTCCGCTTTGAAGGTTATATTATGGTAATGGAACAGTTTTTAAAGATCCATGACGGATCCGCAAAAAACACGAGCGTGAAAGTAGCCTTAGGCACATAGTGTCCCTCTTCCTTCTATTCTAAAGTTGGGAGGTATTCTACAGCACTGATGAAATGACACCTTAGTAACAACAGCACCTTAGGTATCACAGTTGGCCAGGGATATCACGTGACCCCTCCTCTGAAGATGCTTGCTGTGATGCATGCTGGGATTTTTACTTTCACTTTGCAGCTGCTCCACCCACACAGCCTCTCATTAATGGGAGCATGCTATGCTAAATGCAGTAGAAAAATTATATATATATATATATATATATATATATATATAGTATATCTGTCATGATACAAATTCCTCTTGGTTTTAGTTATTGTCTGGGGCACTTTATTTGTTTTTATACTCATGGTGGCCAACCCCTTAAGTGTACCTTACTATACAGAAAGGTCATAACTAGAGCTGAGCGAATCGAATCCTTCTAAGTGGAATTCAATATTAATTTCAGGATAAATTAAATTTGGCATAAAGTCGAATTTCCTCGTCCTTCGTGGTAGATAATCAATTTAACCTGAAATAGTGTAAAAACAAAAAATAAATCATACTTCCCTCCATTTTCTCGCAACAGGCCACCCACCACCATTTTGACTGAAGATCTCGGCCAAAATCCTGTGCGTGGTGACAGATCAAAAACCTGTGCTTCATCACGCAGCTTTGCAGCTGGGTCACACGCATGCTCCAACCTCTGGTCCATCAAAGGACCAGTGCTTGCTAAGTCCCCATTTCACCCACTGGTTGAGGTGAACCCTGAGCCTCTTAAGGGTCCTTCCCATGCAATTCTGGACTTCAGCAATTTGTTTTGCTTGGTTCCGGTCAGCTTCAGTGCACGTTATTATTATTTATTATTAAAGCGCCATTCATTCCATAGCGCTGTACATATGATGAGGGGTGCACATACATAACAGACAATTTCACTAATCATAAACATGATGAGTTACAAACTGGTACAGAAGAAGAGAGGGCCACACGTTTCTCCCTGCTTAAGGTTTAGAGTATGCTTGTTTTCCTAACCTCATTCTGTTCGCTTCTGTCTGACCAACACATACAACCAGAACCTGTCAGCCTTGACCTCTGCTATGTCTGACCACAATTCCTGCCTACTGCCTCTCTATTGTGATTTGGGAACTGTGTAGCAACCTGAGGACTCCTTGTAGGAAAGTCCATACCTCCTTTCTCGGGGTTAAGGGTGAAGAATACAGCCTCTCTTAGACTCTACTCCCCGGTTTAGCCCTAAGCTAAATCTATTAGTGACCAAGAGGTCTACCTTTCCAGAAGGCCATTGTCACACAGAGAGAGCTCTGATGCACTTATGGCCAGTGCACTTGTTTAAGTTGACAATCAGAACTATTCAATTTCTAGGCATAAACAAGAATGTTTTCATTCGTTCACAGCCAACAAAAAAGCTTGTAAATGGTAAAGAGAAAATAGTAAGGGAAACTATTTTATAAAAATTATCATAACACAAAAAAAAAATAAATCTATCAAGAATTGTTTAACATTTAGAGTAAGATTAGAATTTGTAACTTACTTGTACACTGAAAGGTTGGAAATACAATTGCTTGTGGTTTAGAGTTAACCTCTAGACTATACCAACAGAGGTGACATTTCTTTGCACAGATGGCCTGGAGGTTGTCAACAACCCTCCATATAAGCATGTGTCATGAACTAGTGAGGTCTGCAACTTCCACTTTACGGGGAATAAATGTTGAAGTAGAATTTGTCATTTCTGGCACTTTAAACAAAGGTGTCAGAACAATAAGTCACACCCTCAGTTTGCCACCCGGGCACTTCTGCTACACAGCTGCTAAGAAGAGCCACCTGGGCCCCTGTGCAACTAAACCAGCTCCAAAGGTGGTGTGTCCACCTTTTTGATCAGTTTTTCAGCCAACCAACAATTTCTGTAGCCCCAATGATTGACTCACATGGTGGTAGAGTCCACCAATGTTTAGGTTGGTTAGAAGATCAGTCCCTGGCATATGAAATGTGTATTTGTATTTAGAGCAGATTTTTTAATGTTTTTTTTTTTTTACTAAAGTGTATCAAACTGCAGATGACCACAGTCTGTGAGATAGCATTTCCTCTTAAGATATAAGTTATAACAAGGTCTTCACACTACTCACGTAGCTGCTTCAATCCATCCCAGGAGATGCAGAATGTGACTTCTACCAGAAAACCTTTCAATTTGTTAACCTAATTAACATGAGTCTGCCAGTTCCACACCATAACAAAAACTTATGAGGCCCATACATTCTAAATTCTTAACCTTTTACACTTCCCTCATCTGTTCTTTCCGGTTGACAAAAATCTTATAAGTCAAAGGCAGTATTGTTCTTAAACCTTGATTCTACATAATCCTTACTATAATTAGTAAAATACCTATTTTACACTTTAAATCAGAAGATGTTTCTTCTACACTACCTACATGAGATTGTTTGGTTAGAATGTCTTCATTCGGAGATTTCAGCTGAATAAAATCCTAGAGATGGAAACAAGATCACGGTGCCCCAATGTCTGAGGTGCAGTCTGATAGCGCCTGTCAGTAAAGTTATGGCAGTATAGTACACAGTACTGTCTAAGCAGTACAGTGTATTATTGAAACAGTCAGAAGATCGCCTGTCAAAGTCTCCTTGAGGAATTAATATGTTGTAAAAATAAAAGTTAAATAAAATTTTAAGTTAAAAAATACACCTATTTCCATTAAAAAAAATGCTTTTAAATGGAAAAAACATGGCAAAAACAAAACCACACTCCATCATTTTTTGATATTGCCACGTATGTAACCACTCACACTACACAATTATTGTGCAATTTATCCCGTATGGTGAATGCCATTTAAAACATGTCAATATTGCTTATTCATCACCAAAAAAAAGGAATAAGAAGTGATCTAAAATAATACCAATGAAAACTATAATTTATCCTGCAAAAATCAAGCCCTTTACACAGTTCCATTGAAAAATAAAATAAAGGTTTCATTGTGCAAAAGTAGTAAAACCTAAAAAAAAAAAACTATATATGTAATATATATGGTATATCTGTACTTGTACTGGAGCTGTCCAAAATGAAAGGTAGAATCTGATTGGTTGCTATGGGCAACTAAGCCAGTTCTACTTTACACCAGTTTGATAAATAACCCCCAAAGGGTTCTCTGACAAGCAAAGGATTTCCAACTCCACCCAGTGCCCAGCTCAGGTGCCCACACTACCTATAGAAAGAGAGAATCCAGCTTCTTGTGGAGTAAAAAATAGTTCTTTATTGGCTCATCATATAAAATCCACCAAAATCACTGGAAAAAGGTGTAGTAACATGTTTCGGGCTACAGAATCCAGCCCTTCATTGTCTTGCATGCGAACCGCAAAATACATACGGTCGTGTGCAAGAGGCCTTAATGTTGAGGGATGCCAACCATGATCCACAAGTTGTGCATTTATATCTAAAGGCTATACCATAAATGTCGGTCCCAACTCCGTTAAATTTAACAGGAAAAGTTGCTTTGAATCAGTGAATAAGAGCTCTTGCAACCTTATTCTCCTGGTGAGGTTCCTAGAGAATATACCATAAATGTCCAAGATGGGAATACTTTCTGTGTCCACATCAGCAGTAACAGTAATGCTGTCTCACTCTTATCACTTGCTCAGCATTCTGCTTACACAGAGGAGATGCTGAAGCTTCGAAAGCAGCTGGATTGCCGCAGCTGGATTGCCACACCTGGAAGCCATCTGCATACCCTAAAAAAAAAAAAGAAGCTAGCCATGTGCGTCCACCTAGGCATATATGGACACAGAAAGGCTATTCATTAGAAACAGCATGTGAAGCTATACTAACATTATTTCCAGAATATCTGGGGATAGGAACATTATTTTTAAATAGGTGTAAATACAATTTTTTTTTTTATAATAATGGGTTCGATTCAATTAGAAACACTATTTTTCAAGTGATAATCCCTTTAACCACCTCCCGACCGCCTAACGCACCGATGCGTCCGGGAGGTGGTTGATTTGTTCCTCCTGGACGCATCGGCGCGTCATCTCGCGAGACGCGAGATTACGTCACAGCCGGCCCGCGCATGCGCATCGCGGGCCGGCATTTCGCAGCAGAGTATTTCGTCAGCAGCCTGCCGGCCACGATCATTGGCTGGCAGGCTGCTGATTTTTAAAAAATCCAATCAGCAGCCATTTAACCCCACATATTAGTAAATATGATGTGGTTATATGGCTGCTGTGCTCCTCTGCTCCTTCTTTTGGTCGGTTGGATCCAGCAGAGGAGCAGAGGAGCACACATCACTGTGAGTACCCACTACACCACACTTAGCCCCCAGATCACCCCAATTAACCCTTTGATCACCCCTTTGATCGCCCCTGTCAATCACTAGTGAAAGGAAAAAAGTGATCAGTGCAAACTGTCACTTTTTTTTTCACTGGTATTGACCGTTAGGTTTTAGGTATAGTTTAGGCCCCTTGGTTAGGTAGTTTAGGGATCGGTTAGCGCCCAGCCCACCGCACCGCAGTCCGTTATTCGCTGATTAGCGTATCGCTAATCAGCATTTGTACTTTTATAGTATCTGGAAGTGATCAAAACTGATCACGGTCAGATCTATAATTGTATTAGTGTCACTTTAGTTCTCCCTCCACCCAAAACGCAGTGTTTGCCCGATCAGGCCTGATCGGTCGCCCACACGTGCGTTCGCCCACACCCGCCCCACCGCAGTGACAAAAAAAAATTTTTTTTGATCGCTGCACATTCACTTTACACGCACTGCGGCGATAAAAAAATCAGTTTTGATATTTTTTATCAACCGCAGCGGCCTCCGGTACTTCGCTAGCCTCCCATTTGTAAGACAGGCTTGCTTTTTTTTTCTTGGGTAGTCTCAGGGAATACCCCTAAATTTAGTTGCCCACATGTCTAACAGGGGGTATTCCTCTGAAGAGGCCTACAGGCTTCTGACCCAGTCGGATGAGGAGTGGGAACCCTCATCTGATGAATCCAGCGGGTCAGAATACGAACCTGTAGAAAGCAGTGGCTCTCTGACCCAAAGTTCGGACGAGGAGGCTGAGGTCCCTGATACCACCAGGCGTACCCGGCCCCGTGTCGCTAGACCGCAGGTTGCGCAGGATCCGCTTCAAGAGCAGCAGAGTGGGGCTGGTGCTGTCGGATTACGTGGTGAGGCATACACCAGCAGCCCAGCCCTTCTGGACCTAGTACCAGCACTGCCGTACAACCTGGTGAAGTAGCGAGCACCAGAAGGGCAGTTGAAGCTGGTACGGTGGCACGTGCAGTAGTGACCCCGTCGCAGCCACCGCAAAGACGTGCCCGTAGAGCCCCTAGAGTCCCTGAGAGGTGCTGGCAAACCCTGATTGGCAGTCCCCAACTTCAGCCGCACCTGTAGTTTTCCCTTTCACCGCCCAGTCTGGAGTTCGGGTTGAGACAGCTCAGATCGATTCGGCCCTGGGATTTTTTGAGCTGTTCTTGACTGCGGAGCTTTTAGACTTAGTCGTGGCAGAGACAAACCAGTATGCCACACAATTTATCACCGCTAACCCGGGAAGCTTTTATGCCCAGCCTTTCCGGTGGAAACCAGTCCAAGTTTCCGAACTTAAAACTTTTCTGGGCCTCCTCCTCAACATGGGCCTGACAAAAAAGCATGAATTGCGGTCATATTGGTCCACGAACCCGATTCATCACATGCTCATGTTCTCTGCTGCTATGTCCAGGACACGATTTGAGACCATCCTGCGTTTCCTGCACTTTAGTGACAACACCGCCTCCCGTCCCAGGGGCCACCCTGCTTTTGACCGGCTCCACAAAATTCGGCCCCTCATAGACCATTTCAACCAGAAATTTGCAGATATTTATACCCCAGAGCAAAACATCTGCGTAGACGAGTCCCTGATACATTTTACCGGGCGCCTTGGCTTCAAACAATACATCCCAAGCAAGCGCGCCCGGTATGGGGTCAAATTGTATAAGCTCTGTGAAAGGGCCACAGGCTATACACACAAATTTCGGGTCTATGAGGGAAAAGATCAGACCCTGGAGCCGGTCGGTTGCCCTGACTACCTGGGGAGCAGTGGGAAGACAGTTTGGGACTTGGTGTCACCCTTATTCGGCAAGGGGTACCATCTTTATGTGGACAATTTCTACACAAGTGTGGCCCTCTTTAGGCATTTGTTTCTAGAACGGATTGGCGCCTGTGGTACCGCGCGAACTAGTCGCGCGGGCTTCCCCCAACGGCTCGTTAGCACCCGTCTTGCAAGGGGGCAGAGGGCCGCACTGTGTAACGAAGAACTGCTCGCGGTGAAATGGAGAGACAAGCGTGACGTTTACATGCTCTCCTCCATTCACGCAGACACGACAATACAAATTGAGCGAGCAACCCGTGTCATTGAAAAGCCCCTCTCAGTCCACGACTATAACCTCCACATGGGAGGGGTCGACTTCAATGACCAGATGTTGGCTCCGTATTTAGTTTCCCGACGCACCAGACGCTGGTATAAGAAGGTGTCTGTATATTTGATTCAATTGGCTCTGTACAATAGTTTTGTTCTCTACAGTAAGGCTGGGAGAACTGGATCCTTCCTCAAATTTCAGGAAGAGATCATCGAGAACCTCCTGTACCCAGGAGGTTCCGTGGCCCCATCCACCAGTGTAGTTAGCCGTCTACACGAGCGACACTTCCCCAGTGTCGTTGCTGGTACCTCAAACCGACCGCCACCCCGAAAAAAATGTCGTGTCTGTAGCAGGAGTGGAATAAGGCGTGACACCCGCTATTTCTGTCCTGACTGTCCGGACCACCCTGCCCTATGCTTAGGGGAGTGTTTCCGAAAGTACCACACACAGGTACACCTAGCATAGGGATCATCTCACCAGGACAGGCACACAGGGCTATTAGGGCCCATTCACTCACAGCTGCTGCAAACGTCTCCTTTCACATGGGACAAAGTGCATAACGCACTTCGCCACATCTTTGGGCGATTTGCGCTTTGCACATTGACCCATGGGGAAGGAGAGGTTTGTTCTATAAAGGTAAAAAAACAAAAAAAACAAAAAAAAAAACACCAGTAAGCAAACAGGTTAATGTTTAGTTCCAAAAGTTAAAGTTTACAGGTTCTGTTCCAAAGTTAATAAAATTATTGCGTTGCGGCCTGGTTTTTTCTTTCTTTTTTTTTTTGTTTTTTTACCTTCCAGGTGGACCAACCGATCTACTAGCTGCAGCACCGATGTGCATTCTGACAGAAGCAGTGCGCTGCTGTCAGATTACACGCAAGTCAGTGTATGCGGCGCTGCAAGACGAGATTTCTACTCTGCAGTAACAGATACGTTTGCCGAGGCATACGAGCTGAGGAGGAGGCGGCGTTCCTATGCTTTGGCAAACACTTTGTGTATATATATATATATAAAAAAAAAAATCCCGGCAATGATTTATTCATCCACATCGATTGATGCGAATGGAGAAATCTGGTTTGCCAGGGCATACGAGCTAAGTGGGTATGGATGTAGGGTGGAGCTCCTATGTCCTGGCAGACGCCTTTCCCCTCCATTTTTTTTTTTTGGCAGAGATTTTTTCATCCACATTGATCGATGCGAATGAAGAAATCTGTGCCGTTCATTTTTTTCTTTCAGCCCAGAGGCTGAACGGAAAAAAAAATCTCATTACCTGTATGCTCAATATAAGGAGAATAGCAGAAACTCCTAATGCTGGCCATACATGTAATGATTGCGGAGACCCTCAAATGCCAGGGCAGTACAAACACCCCACAACTGACCCCATTTTGGAAAGAAGACACCCCAAGGTATTCGCTGAGGGGCATATTGAGTCCATGAAAGATTGAAATTTTTGTCCTAAGTTAGCGGAAAGTGAGACTTTGTGAGAAAAAACAAAAAAAAAATCAATTTCCGCTAACTTATGCCAAAAAAAAAAATTCTATGAACTTGCCAGGCCCCTCATTGGATACCTTGGGGTGTCTTCTTTCCAAAGTGGGGTCACATGTGGGGTATTTATACTGCCCTGGCTTTTTAGGGGCCCTAAAGTGTGAGAAGAAGTCTGGGATCCAAATGTCTAAAAATGCCCTCCTAAAAGGAATTTGGGCACCTTTGCGCATCTAGGCTGCAAAAAAGTGTGACACATCTGGTATCGCCGTACTCAGAAGAAGTTGGGGAATGTGTTTTGGGGTGTCATTTTACATATACCCATGCTGGGTGAGATAAATATCTTGGTCAAATGCCAACTTTGTATAAAAAAATGGGAAAAGTTGTCTTTTGCCAACATATTTCTCTCACCCAGCATGGGTATATGTAAAATGACACCCCAAAACACATTCCCCAACTTCTCCTGAGTACGGTGATACCAGATGTGTGACACTTTTTTGATGCCAAGGTGGGCAAAGGGGCACATATTCCAAAGTGCACCTTTCGGATTTTGCAGGCCATTTTTTACACATTTTGATTGCAAAGTACTTCTCACACATTTGGGCCCCTAAATTGCCAGGGCAGTATAACTACCCCACAAGTGACCCCATTTTGGAAAGAAGACACCCCAAGGTATTCCGTGAGG
This sequence comes from Bufo gargarizans, assembly GCF_014858855.1. Taxonomy (NCBI): domain Eukaryota; kingdom Metazoa; phylum Chordata; class Amphibia; order Anura; family Bufonidae; genus Bufo; species Bufo gargarizans. The sequence goes on along the minus strand of NC_058084.1, from coordinate 12,285,299 downwards.
GGCATGGTGAGTTCCTAGAATTTTTTATTTTTTGTCGCAAGTTAGTGGAATATGAGACTTTGTAAGAAAAAAAAACAAAAAAAAAAACATCATCATTTTCCGCTAACTTGTGACAAAAAAAATTAAATTCTAGGAACTCGCAGTGCCCCTCACGGAATACCTTAGGGTGTCTTCTTTCCAAAATGGGGTCACTTGTGGCGTAGTTATACTGCCCTGGCAATTTAGGGGCCCAAATGTGTGAGAAGAACTTTGCAATCAAAATGTGTAAAAAATGGCCTGCAAAATCCGAAAGGTGCACTTTGGAATATGTGCCCCTTTGCCCACCTTGGCAGCAAAAAAGTGTGACACATCTGGTATCGCCGTACTCAGGAGAAGTTGGGGAATGTGTTTTGGGGTGTCATTTTACATATACCCATGCTGGGTGAGAAAAATATCTTGGTCAAATGCCAACTTTGTATAAAAAAATTGGAAAAGTTGTCGTTTGCCAAGATATTTCTCTCACCCAGCATGGGTATATGTAAAATGACACCCCAAAACACATTCCCCAACTTCTCCTGAGTACGGCGATACCAGATGTGTGACACTTTTTTGATGTCAAGGTGGGCAAAGGGGCGCATATTCCAAAGTGCACCTTTCGGATTTCACCGGTCATTTTTTACAGATTTTGATTGCAAAGTACTTCTCACACATATGGGCCCCTAAATTGCCAGGGCAGTATAACTATGCCACAAGTGACCCCATTTTGGAAAGAAGACACCCCAAGGTATTCCGAGAGGGGCATGGCGAGTTCCTAGAATTTTTTTTTTTTGTCGCAAGTTAGTGGAATATGAGACTTTGTAAGGAAAAAAGAGAAAAAAAAAAATCATCATTTTCCGCTAACTTGTGACAAAAAAAATAATAATCTAGGAACTCGCAGTGCCCCTCACGGAATACCTTGGGGTGTCTTCTTTCCAAAATGGGGTCACTTGTGGCGTAGTTATACTGCCCTGGCAATTTAGGGGCCCAAATGTGTGAGAAGAACTTTGCAATCAAAATGTGTAAAAAATGCCCTGCAAAATCCGAAAGGTGCTCTTTGGAATATGTGCCCCTTTGCCCACCTAGGCTGCAATAAAGTGTCACACATGTGGTATCGCCGTACTCAGGAGAAGTTGGGAAATGTGTTTTGGGGTGTCATTTTACATATACCCATGCTGGATGAGAAAAATATCTTGGTCAAATGCCAACTTTGTATAAAAAAAATGGGAAAAGTTGTCTTTTGCCAACATATTTCTCTCACCCAGCATGGGTATATGTAAAATGACACCCCAAAACACATTCCCCAACTTCTCCTGAGTACGGCGATACCAGATGTGTGACACTTTTTTGCAGCCAAGGTGGGCAAAGGGGCACATATTCCAAAGTGCACCTTTCAGATTTCGCAGGCCATTTTTTACACATTTTGATTGCAAGGTACTTCTCACACATTTGGGCCCCTAAATTGCCAGGGCAGTATAACTACCCCACAAGTGACCCCATTTTGGAAAGAAGACACCCCAAGGTATTCTGTGAGGGGCATGGTGAGTTCCTAGAATTTTTTATCACAAGTTAGTGCAATATGAGACTTTGTAAGAAAAAAATAAAAATAAAAAATCATCATCATTTTCCGCTAACTTGTGACAAAAAATAAAAAGTTCTATGAACTCACTATGCCCATCAGCGAATACCTTAGGGTGTCTACTTTCCGAAATGGGGTCATTTGTGGGGGTTTTCTACTGTTTGGGCATTGTAGAACCTCAGGAAACATGACAGGTGCTCAGAAAATCAGAGCCGTTTCAAAAAGCGGAAATTCACATTTTTGTACCATAGTTTGTAAACGCTATAACTTTTACCCAAACCATTTTTTTTTTGCCCAAACATTTTTTTTTATCAAAGACATGTAGAACTATAAATTTAGCGAAAAATTTATATATGGATGTCGTTTTTTTTGCAAAATTTCACAGCTGAAAGTGAAAAATGTCATTTTTTTGCAAAAAAATCGTTACATTTTGATTAATAACAAAAAAAGTAAAAATGTCAGCTGCAATAAAATACCACCAAATGAAAGCTCCATTAGTGAGAAGAAAAGGAGGTAAAATTCATTTGGGTGGTAAGTTGCATGACCGAGCAATAAACGGTGAAATTAGTGTAGTGCCGAAGTGTAAAAAAAGGCCTGGTCATGAAGGGGGTTTCACCTAGCGGGGCTGAAGTGGTTAAATAAAAAAAAAGTGTTGCTGTTATATGCAAAAAGGTAAGTACATGATCAGGCAGTCAGTTTGCTCTATAAAGTGTCAGCTTTAGTTTAGATGGTTGCTGTGGGAAACACATCTCCAATGAAAGTCCATGAGTCACCGTCTGTAAATGTTTTTCAGAATGTCACCTATTGTAATGTAACCTCTTTTGATTTCGTAGAGAACACATTAACCTTGCACCTGGTAGTTGGCGGTTTATTAAACTGCTTCAAGGCACCACCATCATCAGAGCCTGCACGTTCATAGTACACGCAGCATGATATACGTATTATCGCCTATAGCCACTCTACAAATACAGATTACAGCAGCATAAACGTCCCTTAGGGAAAACGAAGATTTGCATCGTCCACTTTAGAGTTTTAGAATTGTTAGAAAAGTGATAAATAAACAAGCTTAGGGACATATGTCTTACAGATGGTGCACTTTTGACACAGTGAGCAAGGGATCCTAACCATCACAAGGTATTCATAGTACTGGAGTCCTCATATAGGGCACAGAGACCTATTGGGTCCCCTCTTAATCAAGGAACTGAATGTAATCACTCCCTCTTGTTATTCTCCTGATCAATTGCTCCTCTTCAATGCTGCTGCTGTGGCCCCCAGTGCCCTCTTCATGCAAGCAAAATGTCCACCATATTCTCAGACTACCCTATACATAGTATGCTTCTGTAGTCTGAGACACCAGCTCCTGCACTTACGGCAAGAGTACTACAGGGTTAGACAGAGGATGGACACTGTGCTGACCTCATTAGCGCTAGTCCATCTGAGAATATGGAGGAGTGGCTTGGTCTACCGAAGCATACTGTGCGCAGGGTAGTCTGAAACTCTGGAGAACATTTTAAATACTGTACATGAAGAGAAGACTAGGAGCGGAAAGAAGAATGGCAGCGCCATCGTAAAGGAGCACACAAGGTATGTTAAAAGTACATTCTGCTTTTATAGTAAAATTTTTACTGTGAACTAGAGGGTTACCTTAAAGAGGTTGTACCACTAAAAATATTCTAGTTTTCAAACCAGCACCTGGATACTTTTATAATTGCAGGTCATTAAAGAGTAACTAAACCTTTGCATCACATTTTAATATGATGTCCCTAATGCCCTAAGAAAACGTTTTCTTATTTACTTTATTTATTAATTTTATATCTTTCTTTATATATATTTTTTCCCTACCTAAAGCGCACCATTCATCGCGCGCTTAAAACTCAGTTCTCTATACACCGCTGACAGCTGTGAAATTTAGTGCTCCCGGAGGATTACTAACTCCTGTCATAGCACATGGGTACCCTGTACCCATGTGCTATGCCAGGATTAGCTGAGCGGAGCGGGCTCCTGCTGCTGCCTGCTCTACTAAGCCAAGAGCTGACATGCAGTCTTAGCTTAGCGGAGCAGGCAGAAGCAGGAGCCCGCTCCGCTCAGCTAATCCTGGCATAATACATGGGTACTGAGTTTTAAGAGCACAGTAAATGGTGCGCTTTAGGAAGGGAAAAAACTAAGAAAAATATAAAATTTATAAATAAAATAAATAAGAAAAAGGTTTTTTTAGGGCATCAGGGACATCATAATAAAATTTTATGCAAAATTTTAGTTAGTTACTCTTTAAAAATTTAGCATAGCCACTAAGGTATTCAATAAAATATATATAGCGACACCCGTTTGTTTCTTCTTATTTGTCCTGCACATGCTCAGTTTCATCCTTCAAATGACTTTTGAGCTGTTATAAGGAAGTGTGTCCACGCTCTACCTATCTGCAGTAGAAAAGACACTTCTCTTGAGCTGTCAGCTTCATATAAACCTGGGATCATCTCTGGATCCATGCAAGGTACAGGGCTGGTTCTAGCTTTTTTAGAAATAGGCCATTAAGTACTATATGTCGTCTAATTTCCATTTTTATATTAGTCATGGAATGTCCCCTTTAAGCAAACTACATAGTTATCTTCCACTCAGTCTACAGTTTTTCTCATGTGATCCCCATAATGCTGTGAGTTTAGTTAGTTAAACCCTGAGATGTCTAGGTATAATATGTCTGAAACACAGACATGTGAGTCCAACCTTGGGCCTCATGGACACGATCATATTTTGCGGTCCACAAACCACGGATCCTCAAGACACAGGTACAGGCCCCTGTGTATCCCGCACTTTTTTACCCTATTATAGAAATGCCTATTTTTGTCCACAAACAAGACAAGAATAGGACATGTTTTATAATTTGCAGAACAGCCACTAGGATTCAGACAGCACACGAGTGACATCTGCTCTCTAGAAATGAATGGGTCCAAACTGCAAAAAATTCTGATCAAAAGCGGACCAAAAATACGATTGTGTGCATCAGGCCTAAGGTTGGTACTCGGTTGTGGACTTGAAAATTGTATGTGCGCTATTAACATGAACTGTATCTTATTTATTTTCTTCAGTGTTAGCTGCATTCACACGTGAAATAATGACACCTTCACACGCAGCAGATTGTTGCGGAAATTTTCTGCGACTTTGGCGAAAGGCACATGGATTTCTGCAAGCCTCATTCAGATGAATGGAACAAAATCCCCCTACTGGCCAATCACAGGCTCTGTCTCCTATCTATTCATGCTACTGTTCATACACTCTATTTGGGGATTTCATTCAGTTTCAAAACTGACTGTTCCCATTAAAGGCAATTTGTTGGATCCATTGAATAGTGAATCCATCACAGGATCATGGCTTTCATTACAAACAGTAGTCTGTGATAATAGTGTCAGATTGTAATTAGCAGCCTTGTTCCGATTGGCTGCCAATTGCAATCGCACAAGGAAAGGCAGATGTGCCAAGATGCAAGATTTCAGAAGAACTCACAAAAGCAGTAATTTAAGGGATCAAGAGTATGCAATGTCCGAACCCCAGGGTATATGACCATACGCTGATGCTATTTGTTGTACTAAAATAACTAGTTGCCTATTTAATGCCAAACTTGCACATGTGGCTGTACACTGTAAATTGTAACACAGCTTTAAATATGCTGTTATAAGCTAAGAGCACCACAAGATGGAGCCAATGTCTTAATAATATCTTACTCAAAAAGGGCAAAGACTACATATCCATTCCTCTCTACTTGTCAGAATAATAAACATTAAAGCAGTTGTCCAACTATAAGAAATGATCCGCTATCCACAGGACAGCAGATAAATATCTGGCTGTGCTCACCACTCCCTGGTCTTTGGGCGCTGTGCGGTCCTGACTGTGTACAGTGTCAGGAAGAAGCACGTGCACTATGACTTGATCCTGTGTGACATCAGATCACAGTGCAGCGTGGGCTCGAAGAAGAACTGGGAGCGGTAAGAGCGGCTGGATGTGCAGAGTGGTGGTGCCCTCTGGAGAGATTAATTTAGTTATTTTTGGTCTGTTTTGATTTTTTATATTGAGATCTGATCTGTGGGGTCCGATATTGAGGTTTGATCTGGGGGGTCTGATCTGAGATCTGGTGAAATTAATTTTCCTATAATTCAGTGAACAATATGGTATATTTTGCTCTGATGTAAATGATCACGGTTATTTGAAAGTGCCCATACTGTACGTCCATGTGCTTCAGTTTCACAAATAGATTACTTTCTCACATATTCCATGAGAAAGAGTGTGGCATACCTGGAGGCATAACAGGTTTCAGAATAGTGCACCTTACAGAACAGCAGCAGTGCATTACAGATCCATACCATTGAACCACAGAACATTGTGAGCACATATTACCATGCACAATGGAGCTTAACAGGGTTGGCCACTTTAAACCCTTAAGGACCCAGCCATTTTTCACCTTAAGGACCAAGCCATTGTTAGCAAATCTGACACGTGTCACTTTATGTGGTGATAACTTTAAAATGCTTTTACTTATCCAGGCCATTCTAAGATTGTTTTCTCGTCACATATTGTACTTCATGACAGTTGTGAAATTGAGTGAAAAAAAATAAATGGTTATTTATAAAAAAAAAAAAATCCAAATTTACCAAACATTTAGAAAAATTGGCAAATTTCAATTTCTCTACTTTTATAATAAAAAGTAATACCTCCAAAAATAGTTATTACTTTACATTCCCCATATGTCTACTTCATGTTTGGATCATTTTGTGAATGCCATTATATTTTTTGGGTACGTTAGAAGGCTTAGGCCTCTTTCACACGGGCGTGAGTTTTTTTGCCCGAATAAGAGCCGGGTGCGTTGCGGGAAAATGCGCGATTTTTTCTGCGCAAGTGCAAAACATTGTCATGCGTTGCACTCGCGTGAGAAAAATCGCGCATGTTTGGTACCCAAACCCGAACTTCTTCATAGAAGTTCGGGTTAGGGATTGATATTCTGAAGATTGTATTATTTTCCCTTATAACATGGTTATAAGGGAAAATAATAGCATTCTGAATACAGAACGCATAGTAAACCAGCGCTAGAGGGGTTAAAAAAAATAAATAAAAATTTAACTCACCTTAGTCCACTTGCTCGCGAAGCCGGCATCTCCTTGTGTCTCCGCTGCTGATGAACAGGACCTGGGGTGAGCTACTCCATTAAATAGAGCTTAAGGACCTTCGATGACGTCACTCCGGTCATCACATGGTACGTCACATGATCTTTTACCATGGTGATTCACCATGGTAAAAGATCATGTGATGACCGGAGTGACGTCATCGAAGGTCCTTAAGCTCTATTTAATGGAGTAGCTCACCCCAGGTCCTGTTCATCAGCAGCGGAGACACAAGGAGATGCCGGCTTCGCGAGCAAGTGGACTAAGGTGAGTTAAATTATTTTTTATTTTTTTTAACCCCTCTAGCGCTGGTTTACTATGCATTCTGTATTCAAAATGCTATTATTTTCCCTTATAACCATGTTATAAGGGAAACTAATAATGATCGGGTCTCCATCCCGATGGTCTCCTAGCAACCATGCGTGCAAATCGCACGGCATCCGTACTTGCTTGCGGATGCCATCCGATTTTCACACACCCCATTCACTTCTATGGGGCCTGCGTCACGTCAAAATCGGAAAATATAGAGCATGCTGCGATTTCAACTGAACGCACAAGTGATGCGTTAAAAACATCGCTCATGTGCACAGCCCCATAGAAATGAATGGGTCAGGATTTAGTGCGGGTGCCATACGTTCGCCGCACGGATCGCACCCGCACGGAAAACTCGCCCGTGTGAAAGGGGCCTTAGAAGTTTAGAAGCAAATCCACTTTTTCCGGACCAGTTCAGGTCTGAAGTCACTTTATGAGGCTTACATAGAAACCACCCAAAAATGACCACATTTTACAAACAACACCCCTCAAGGTATTCAAAACGGATCCACAAGAATTAATGGAAAATAGAGATAACATTTTAAAATTTAACTTTTTGGGCAGATTTTCCATGTGAATCCATTTTTTCCAGTTACAAAGCAAGGGTTACCAGCCAAACAAAACTCAATATTTATTGCCCCGATTCTGTAGTTTACAGAAACACACCATATGTGGTCGTAAACTGCTGTATGGACACACGGCATTGCGTAGAAGGAAAGGAACGCCATACGGTTTTTGGAAGGCAGATTTTGCTGGACTGGTTTTTTCACACCATGTCCCATTTGAAGCCCCCCTGATGCCCCCCTAGAGTAGAAACTCCAAAAAAGTTACTCCATTTTGGAAACTACAGGATAAGGTGACAGTTTTGTTGGTACAAGTTTAGGGTACGTATGATTTTTGGTTGCTCTATATTACAATTTTAGTGAGGCAAGGTAACAAGAAATAGCTGTTTTGGCACGGTTTTTATTTTTTTGTTATTTACAACATTCATCTGACAGGTTAGATCATGTGGTATTTTTATAGAGCAGGTTGTCACAGACGCGACAATACCAAAATATTTTAGTTGTTTGTTTCAGTTTTACATAACAAAATCATAAAAAAAAAAAAAAAAATGCTTTTTAGTGTCTCCACATTCTGAAAGCCGTAGTTTTTATTTTTTGGGCAACTGTCTTGTGTAGGGGCTAATATTTTTCGGGATGAGATGAAAGTTTGATTGGTACTATAAGGCTGAGTTCACACGGGCGAGATTTCCGCGCGGGTGCAATGCGGGAGGTGAACGCATTGCACCCGCACTGGATATGGACCCATTCATTTCTATGGGGTTGTGCACATGAGCTGTGATTTTCACGCATCACTTGTGTTGCGTGAAAATCGCAGCATGCTCTATATTCTGCGTTTATCACGCAACGCAGGTCCCATAGAAGTGAATGGGGCTGAGTGAAAATCGCAAGCAAGTGCGGATGTGGTGCGATTTTCACGCATGGTTGCTAGGTGACAGTCTATTCACTGTATTAATTTTCCCTTATAACATGGTTATAAGGGAAAATAATAGCATTCTGAATACAGAATGCTTAGTAGGTGATCAATTGAGGGTTAAAAAAACAACAAATAATTAACTCACCTTCTCCTCTTGATCGCGTAGTTCCCGGTCTCTTTACTTCTTTAAATGATGAACTACCGGCTAAAGGACCTGTGGTGACATCAGATCACATGCTCCAATCACATGGGCCATCTTCTGTGAAGAATTTCGGGTCTGGGTAAAACACATTGCACCCACGCGATAAAAACTGAACATCGGAACGCAATCGCAGTCAAAACTGACTGCAATTGCATACCTAATCGCGCGGGTTCGCCGCAATACACCGGGACGCATCCGTGTGAACCCAGCCTTATAGGGTGCAAATGACTTTTTGATCGCTTGCTATTACACTTTTTGTGATGTAGTTTACGGTATACAGTTTATGGCATTCATCTGAGGGGTTAGGTCAGGTGTTATTTTTTTAGAGCAGGTTATTACGGACGCAGCAATACCTGATATGTCAACTTTTTTTTTATTTATGTAAGTTTTACACAATGATTTCATTTTTTAAACAATAAAAAATTATGTTTTAGTGTCTCCATAGTTTGAGAGCCATAGTTTTTTCAGTTTTTGGTCGATTATCTTAGGTGAGGTATGATTTTTGCGGGATGAGATGACGGTTTGATTGGCACTATTTTGGGGTGCGTATGACTATTTGATCGCTTGCTATTACACTTTTGGTCACTTTACATCAACAGAAAAATTGTTTTTACACAGTTTTTATATTATGTCTGCTTTTATTTTTTTCCCTATTTTTTACAATTTTTTTTACTTTATTTTGGGGAAAAATGGTATTACTTACCGGTAATTTTATTTTACGGAGCCCATGACAGCACCACCAGAGTGACAGCACCACCAGAGAGAGAAGGATCCGCCCCCCGAGACAGGAAACCTGCAGAATAAAAAGGGCGGACACTCTCCTCCCCTTCAGTGAGTTTTCCAAGTACCGGAGGAAGGCCGCCAATATATATTAGACATGTAAATGAACCCCTTTTTTTTTTTTTTTTCACCCGTGCAACAAAAGGGACACATAGGGAGGGAAAGCCGTGGTGCTGTCATGGGCTCCGTAAAATAAAATTACCGGTAAGTAATACCATTTTTTCCTATCGCCCATGACAGCACCACCAGAGACTTACCAGAGGAGCTCTAAGGGTGGGACGTAGAAAGAAGGACCCCTTCACCAAAGGAAGTATCCCCCGAAAGGTTCAAGTCCAACCTATAGTGTTTAAAGAAGGTAGAGGGTGAAGACCAAGTGGCAGCCTTGCAAATTCTCTCGATTGGAACCGCAGACCTCTCTGCCCAAGATGCTGCCACTGCTCTGGTTGAGTGAGCCCTTAAACCAACAGGAGGGGACAGACCAGAGGAAAGATAGGATGAGGAAATAGCAGCAACGATCCATCGGGCGATGGAACTTTTAGAGGCTGCCGAACCCTTATTCACTCCCTGATATTGCAGAAACAGTGAAGAAGACTTCCGCCAGGTAGATGTGGCCGACAGATATGCCAAGAGAGCTCTTCTGACATCAAGACAGTGGAGAGCCTCTTCCTCCCTAGTAGAAGGATTCTGGAAAAGGGTAGGGAGAACGATCTCCTGAGAGCGGTGAAATCTAGAGACGACTTTTGGGAGAAAAGCCGGGTCAGGGCGAATGATAACTTTGTCATCTAGAATCAGAGTATATGGAGGATTTATGGAGATGGCCTGAATTTCACTAATCCTGCGGGCTGAAGTTAAGGCTATTAACAGGGCCAATTTTAAGGTCAGAAATTTGATAGAGGCAGACTCAATTGGCTCAAAGGGGGGTACTGCCAAGGATTTTAGCACTACCTCTAAACTCCATGGAGGAGGCTTAGGTACTGACACAAGGGAGGCTCTCTCCACGGCCCTAAAGAACCTAGAAACCCACGGATTTCCAGCTAGGTTTAGATTGAACAAGGCAGACAGGGCAGAGACCTGAACTCTTAAGGTGCTGGCTGCCAGGCCCAGCTCTAACCCCTTCTGGAGAAACTCCAGGATAGTCTGCACCGGGGCTACCGCCGGGAGGTACCCCAGATGGATCTGAGCGAAGTCAAGAAACTTATGCCAAATCCTGCTATAAATTCCAACCGTGACCTCTTTTTTACTTTTTAACAGGGTAGAGACTAGGGCGTCAGAAAACCCCTCCTTGTTCAGCAACCACCTCTCAAATTCCAGGCCGTTAAGTGTAGGTTCTCTACGGACGGATGTAACACCGGCCCTTGGCTTAGAAGCCCCTTGACTGAAGGGAGAACCCAAGGATCGGACACTGACATGGTCCTGAGTCCCGTGAACCAGGCCCTCCTGGGCCAGAAGGGGGCTATCAGGATAACTCTGGCCTTTTCCTCCCGAATCTTCCTCAGAACCCGGGGAATGAGGGGAAAGGGGGGGGAAGGCGTAAGCCAGCCGAAATTTCCACTTCTGGGACAGAGCATCCATCCCACAAGGGGACCCCGACTGGTCCAGAGAAAAGAACTTGGGAACTTTTCTGTTCATATGGGTAGCAAACAAGTCGATCTCCGGAAGACCCCAAAGATGTACGATCTTCTGGAAGACCCCCGTGTCCAAAGACCACTCCCCCTGAGACAGGGTATGACGGCTCAGGAAATCGGCTTGTTTGTTCTCCACTCCTTTTATATGAGCGGCTGAGATCGAGGGACATGTTCTCTCTGCTAACTGCAGAATAGAGAAGGCTTCTCTCATGAGGGTTTTGCATCTTGTCCCTCCCTGCCTGTTTAAATAGGACACTACTGTCCTGTTGTCTGACAAAATCCTCAAATTTCTTCCTTTTATCTGTGGAAGTGAACTCTTCATAGCTAAGCCCACTGCCGTCAGTTCTTTTAGATTTGAGGAATGTAATTTCTGAACGGAATTCCAACGGCCCTGATAGTAAGAACCCTGAATGTGAGCTCCCCACCCCCAGGGACTTGCATCTGTAGTTAGACAGACCAAATTCTCGATCTTCCAGGGGGACCCCTGTGTTAGATTTCTTCCTACTAGCCACCAGGCTAGTTCCTGGATAGTCTGGGAGGAGATTTCTAGACTGGCATCCAGTGACCTGTTCTTCCCCCAACTGGCCAGAATCTCCCACTGTAAGGTCCTGGAATGAAGCTGTGCCCACCTTACTGCAGGGATACAAGACGTGAGGGAGCCCAGGACTGACATGGCTTTCCTTATGGAAGTCCTTGGCCTGTGGGATAGACTTGTCACCTTGTTCTGAACTGTCTGGATTTTTTCCCTGGGTAAAAAACATCTCTGGAGAGAGGAGTCCAAAATTAGGCCCAGGAACACCTGCTTTCTTAGTGGCTGGGGTTTTGACTTTTCTTCGTTTATCACCCAGCCTAGTTTGCCTAGGATGGAACGGACCTCTAGAACTGCCAGTCTGCAGGATTCTTCTGACTGGGCAACGATTAAAAAGTCGTCTAAGTAAGGGATGAAAAGGATGTCTCTTTCCCTTATGTGGGCCGCCATCTCTGCTACCAATTTTGTAAACACTCTCGGAGCCATGGAAAGCCCGAAGGGAAGTGCCTGGTACTGAAAATGTTCCAGATGACCATCCAGAAACACTGCTACTCTTAGGAACTTTTGATGTTCTACTGCAATGGGAACGTGGTAATACGCGTCCTTTAAGTCGAGAACCGCCATAAAACACTGAGGGTATAAGAGATTGATTGCTGACCTTATCGTCTCCATCCTGAACTTCTTCGGCTGAAGAAAAAGATTTAATCTCTTCAGATTTATGATGGTTCTCCAGGAACAGTCTGGTTTCTTGACCAGAAAAAGCGGAGAATAGAATCCTTTCCCCCTTTCCTCTTCTGACACCGGGATCAAAACGGACATTCCCACTAGTTTTACTACCTCTTTTTCCATAATTGACCTGCCCTGCACGGAACCTGGAACTATGGTGGGTAGGAATCTGGTAGGAGGAGATTGACGGAATTCTAAGTTTAAGCCTCTGGAGATGGTATCGAGAACCCAAGGGCTCGAGGAAATTTTCCGCCACTCCAAAGCGAAAGCCTTCAGTCTGCCCCCTACCGGAATCCTGGCGTCATTGCTGATCAGGTTTCTTTTTGTCTGAGGAGGACTGACTAAAGAAAAAGTTTCTGCTCCTTCTCTGACCCTTAAGTCGGTCTTCCCTAGGTCTTCTATCCTGTTCCTGGTTACCTTTAAAGGGACGAAAGGAACGGCTGAACCTGTTTTTACTGGGGAAGGAGCTCTGGAAACCGGGAAACTTTCTCTTCCTATCAGCCGCCTTATCCAGGAGGTCGTCCAAACTAGGACCAAAAAGATACTCCCCCTCACATGGAACTCCGCAAAGCTTAGTCTTGGAGGCCGTATCGCCACTCCAATTCTTTATCCATAGAGCTCTCCGAGCAGAGTTGGATAAGGCTGCTGACTTAGCGGCTAGTCTGACGGAGTCAGCAGAAGCGTCTGCTAAAAAATCGGCTGCTTTCTTAATAGTAGGGAGGGAGGCCAGTATCTCCTCACGGGGACTTCTATTTTTTTAACTGAACTTCTAGTTCGGAAAGCCAAACTATTAAAGAACGGGCCGTACAGGTGGAGGCTATACTGGGCCTAAATGATGAGGTAGAAGCCTCCCAAGCCCCCTTAAGGAAGGCGTCTGCTTTTTTATCCAGAGGGTCTTTTAATGTACCCATATCCTCAAAGGGCAAGGCCGTCTTCTTAGAGACCTTGGAGATGGCTACGTCAATGCGAGGAGCCCTATCCCAGGAGGCAGAGTAATCTTCTTTGAAGGGGTATTTGCGTTTGAGGGTCTTGGAGATAAATACCCTTTTATTTGGTTTCTTCCATTCGCCTCTGATTAGTGCGGCTACATTTTTGTGTACCGGAAAAGTACCATGTTGTCTTGCCTCTAAACCCTCAAACATAATGTCCTGAAAGGAACGGGGCTCTCGGGTCTCCTCTATGCCCATCGTAGAACGAACTGCTTTCAACAGCTTCTCCGTATCTTCTACCGGAAAGCAAGGTTTCCGCCCCTGACCTTCTTCCTCATCTGGAGAGGAGTGTTCTGAGATGTCTGAAAATTCAAACATTGAGGAAGGTAACTCTTCCTCTCCCTCTGAAATGCTGGGATTACGTCGGGTCTCTTTACGGGCCGGCCTCTGATCCTTTTTGGTAGTTAACGAGGAGTTAACCTCTGACCGAACTAATGCCTGCAGACATTTATAAAAGGAAGGGGATTCTTCCGCCACTGTTTTGTCTATGCAGGTCTGGCATAACTTCTTGTCCCATTCAGAGGGCAACCCCACTCTGCACAGGGCACATTCCCTGTTTTTCTTTTTAGTCATCACTTTTTTAGGCTTAACCTGAAACAAACAGTAATGCCAATTAGTATAAGGGAAACTAGGTCATGAGGGACCCCACTCACCCCCTCAGAGGTACCGGAGCAGGAGGGACCGCAAGCTCTTCGGATGGCTTGTCTTCCTCCATGATGCAGGCTTCAGCCAAGTCGCACAAGGACGCCGGCCCCTGGGAAATCGCGCTCTTCTCATAGAGCGCACATTGATGACGTCACCGCCCGACGCGTACGCCGGTCACCTGACGGCAGGAGCGCTATCCGGCACTCACTGCCGAAGCCCCTCCTCTTCCTCCCCCAGGCAGCCCGCGTCAAATCTTCACGGCACCTCAGCAGAGGCGCCGGCTTCCAGCTCCAGCACACTGACTACTCCCTCCGGAGCTCAGCTGTGCCTCTGAACGGACCCCCGCGTACAAAAATGCCCCGACTTACAGGGACCGCAGGTCAGTACGGAGCGCCACCAGGGAGAGGGATCCAAGGCATCCATGCTGCAGGCTTCCCACCGAGACAGGAAACCACACTGAAGGGGAGGAGAGTGTCCGCCCTTTTTATTCTGCAGGTTTCCTGTCTCGGGGGGCGGATCCTTCTCTCTCTGGTGGTGCTGTCACTCTGGTGGTGCTGTCATGGGCGATAGGAAAAGGGTGCTTTATTTTTTTTAACTTCAAACGTTATTTTTTTTTAAAGGGTGCTTTATTTTTTGTCCCACTATGGGACAGGGTCTGATCCGTTTCAATACAGCACAATACATCTGTATTGAACCGTCAGTGTCTTACACTGTAAGACGCTAACAGTTGCCTAGGAGATCCAGTCCTGGGGCTGGATCTCCTAGGCTTTCATAGCTGGCAGTCCTGATGCCTCTTCAAAGAATCGGGGCTGTCATAGCAACACTCGGTTCCCAGTCACCGCAGCACGGGGACCCAATGGGGATGTACAAGCTGCCTCAAACCCCCTGTATGCTGCGGTCAGCGTGACCGCGGCATACAGGGGTTTAATCTGCCAGCATCTGTGTTTTCACCGATGCTGGCAGATACAGCAGGGGCCCGGCTGTCACTATCAGCCGTGCCCCTGCTGCTGATCGCGGCAGCAGTTGTGGGGCAGCGCGTTAACGCACTAGGATGAGCATTCTCGCCCTAGGGTTAAGTACATGCAAGTTAGGATGAGCATTCTCGTCCAAGGTCCTGAAGGGGTTAAAAGACCACAGGTATGGAAAAAAATTACTGTCCCATTGCATGAACTTACGTGGCCAGTTAGCCTGTATTATTTTAACCCCCCCCCCTCCCCCATTAGTGCCCAGGCAATAACAAAAAAAATAAAAAATTACGTTGTACTACTTTAGCACAATAAAAAAAAATTTTTTTTTAAATAGATTTTTTTTGCATTGCCACATCAAGTTTTATTTTATTTTTTGTTTTATTTTTCTTTCTACGGGGGCCGTTTGAGGTTTTAATTCTGCGGGACAACTTTTTATCTATATAATTTTGGGGTACGTAACGTTTTTGATCGGGTTTTATTTTTGTCAGGCAAATAAACCCAAAAACTAATTCTGGCATTGTTTTTTTTTTTGGTGGTGTTTAAAATATAAATTACATAATAATTGTGTAGTGTGAGTTGTTATGGACACAACAATAGAAAATATGTGCAGGGGAATTTTACCAATTTTTTCCATTGAAAAAAAAGTTTTATATGAAAAAAGGTGTATATTTTGACTTGGAATTTTTTATTTAATATAACATCTTAGCAGGCGATTTATTATTCAGTTCTATGTATAATACAATGCAATGCATTATTCTGTCAGTGCTATATTAACATACACCAGCATGCTGCACCAGAGAGGCTCTAGACTGCAATGCCAAGACATCAGCACCTCACAAATTCATTTGTAGGGTGACAATGGGAGACCTTCATTAGGCTCTAGACAGCCATGCCAAGACATTGGCACCTTACAATTTCATTTGTGCAGTGCCAATGGAACACAGAGGGAGTCAGATCCCTCTGTAGCCGCCTTAATACTGCAGTTGCTATTGACCATAGCCTCTAGGGGTTGAGATAGCCCGGATCGGCACTCCTCACGGTCCGGCTCTCATGTGAGAGCCGAGACAACACTCTCCGCTGTATGCGAGAACCATGCAGCGCTTAGACTGGGCTGCGGTAAAAAAGCCCCTTAAAAGGGGTTCTCTGGGAATTAAGAAAATGAAAATACTTAAATATTGGTTCATTATAAATATATTCTCAAATACCTTTCAATATTTATAATGGCTCGTTTTGTCTGGGGAGCAATCAGGGGAAAGAAAATGGCTGCTGTCCCATTAGTTTACACAACACCTGTCCTGATCACACACAAGGACAAGTTACTATACAACACTGAGGTAAAGAGCTGCCTCATTTTTCTCCTCACTTCCTGTCAGGGATTATGATCCTGAATACAGATAAGAACTTCAGTTGAATCTCAAGGGAATTTAGCTCCTGAGGAGACATGAAGTACAAAGAGGGCAGACAGGACAGGCTGTGGTAATGTGTTGCTGTGGTAATGGAGACTGCATACAAGTGCTGCTGCTCATTAGACACACCTCACCCTCCTCATCATCTCCATTCCCACAGAGATTCACCTGTATTCAGGATCATGATTCCTGACAAGCAGAGCAGAGAGGAGGATGAGGCAGCGCTATGGCTCATTGTGGTGAAGTAACCTGTCCTGCTGTGTGATTAGGACAGGTTTTGTGTGCATTGATAGCACGGCGGCCATTTTATTTCTCTTAAGGATTGTTCCCTAGACAAAACAAGCCATTCTAAGTAATGAAAGGTATTTGTGAATGTATTTAAGGTCCGTTTACACAGGACGATATTACAGCAGATTATCGGGGAAAAACGCAATCTTCTCCAGAGTATGGGTAGGAGCAATGGCTAATGCCATTGCTCTTCCCTATAAGGACTCGTTGTTTGCTGGCAGAAGATCTTGTTTACACAGCATTTTTGTTTGCGCACAAATGATCGGATTACCCAATGAATGAGCGTTTCCCTCATTCATCAGGTAATCGGCAGTAGATTTACACCACCTGATCATCACCAACAAGTGTTACTTAAATGCTCGTTGGCGATAATGTGTGCGATTGTCAGCCCGTATTAAATGCTCTTTAGTGACTGCCGTAAAAAAGGCGCGTTGGTGGTCACTAAACAGTTAAGTGGCCAATCCTTTTAACTAGATATTATAATGTAGAAGACATTAAAAGCCCTGCAATATTACCGATACTAAAATGATCTCATAACCTATATAACGTGGAGAAGGAAAAAAAACTTTTAGCATTTGCAGTAACAGTTACGTTCAGTTTCACAAAAGCACTATCTTCTATAGAAAAGCAAAAACACAATCCACCTCCTGAACGCTTTATTTATGAAGTGAGCAATCACAGGGAAAAACTGAGGTTATCTTCATAGATCCCATCCAGTTGGCAATGTTTATGACTGTAATTGTTATATTTCTATTCAATAAATAGTAAAATCTTTCTAGATAATAACACTATTGAATCCAAGTAGGAGACAGACGAATAATATCACTCGAGCTTGAACAAAAATCCCAGTGAAGATACCAAAACAGGGACAAAAAATAGATGTAAAAATGTGTCTCTTAAGGCAGCAAGTCCTGTGAATGTCACTAGGTATTCAAGTGACTAGTAACTAAAGGTGGTACAAAAAGCATATCAATAACAAACATGGGTCCAAATGGTAGAGGATACTATCTCTCATTTTAAATATAAAACGTGTAGCTCACTAGCTGTGCTTTTGTCTCTTCCAGAAACGTTTAACATCTGAATGGCCTGCAGGTGTAACCACCATTACGCGCCTTGCCGGGTTTTCAAACACAAGTACTCCGAGATCACGGGCATAATTTCTCAATACTTCAAAGTCCACCTGTGAGAGGAACTGATTGTACAGTACACCTAGAAGACACAAAAGAAAAATGTAAAAAACAGAACTGGGCTCTGTTCACACTGCACCAATACGGATTGTTCTATGTATTTGTGACGCACCTGAGGGGTTAATTGTGCTGATCACAGCCCCCTGTAAGATATCGGGTGCTGCCAGGCAGCAGGGGGCAGTCATGTACACAGTTCTTCGTATATTCTAACTTGAAGCGTCTCCATCACCATGGGAACGCCTCTGTGTTAGAATATACTGTCGGATCTGAGTTTTCACGATGTAACTCAAATCCGATGGTATATTCTAACAGAGGCGTTCTCATGGTGATGGGGACGCTGCAAGTTAAAATACACCATCGGATTGGAGAAAACTCCGATCCGATGGTATATTAATAGGGACTCCTGATTTTACATTCAAAGTCAATGGGGGACGGATCAGTTTGCAATTGAACCATATGGTGTCAACGTCAAACGGATCCGTCCCCATTGACTTGCTTTGTAAGTCAGGACGAATCAGTTTGGCTCCGCACGGCCAGGCGGACACCAAAACGCTGCAAGCTGCGTTCGGGTGTCCGCCTGCTAAGCGGAACGGAGGCGAAACGGAGCCATACTGATGCATTCTAGGCGGATCCGCATCCATTCAGAATGCGTTGGGGCTGTACGGATCCGTTCGGGGCAGCTTGTGAGAGCCTTTAAACGGAACTCACAAGCGGAACCCCGAACGCAAGTGTGAAAGTAGCCTTACATGGCTTGACTATTGCCTACAGCAATACAAAGATGTCACAAGTCCACCAAAATGAGAGTTGCTTGATCAGCGAAGCTCTCAGTTGTGGGTCCTGAGTGGAGGACACCCTGTACGATGTTCATATGGCCTAAAAAGCCACATGGACAGGGGCTGTCTTTATTGGACAACCCCTTTAATATAAATAAAATAAAGGTTCTGGCAGATTATTTGAGAGTTCCCTATAGAATGTTACTATTAGAGATGAGCGAATCAAAGTTGACAAAATGGAATTCGACCTGAAGTTCAGGAAAAATTTGATTCGCACCAAATCCGAATTTCCTCACGCTTCGTGGCAACGAATCGCATTTTTTCCTAAAGTGGCTGCTGCACATGTTAGAACATGGAGCAAGGAACTCTGGGAACGAGGGATTACCCACAATGCCATGCATGCAGCCAATGAGCAGCCAGCCCTGTGATGTCACAGTCCTATAAATAGCCTCAACCATCTTGGATTTAGCCATTTTCCAGTGTACTTAGTGCAGGGAGACACGTCAGCAGGCGCTAGGGACAGTGCTAGGAAAGACTTTAAAACTTTTATTTTGCTGTATAGAAGTTCAGGGAAAGGATAGGGAGGACTCATTCCACAGTATTGAAGAAGAACAGGGTCCAGTAGGGGAGTGTACAGCCTGGATAATCGGAACAACCCTTTTAACACCTTGCTGCACTGACTGGGGATCCAAATTGCCATTATACTGCTGCTTTCTGGTTTGCAATAGATTATACCTCTAATTCCAGCAAACCTTTCGTGTTATGCAAGTTTTGTGTGATACAGCCATTAACAGGGTGCATTACTAGGAAATATACTTTAGAACATATAACTGCATCGCACAAGGGCACATAAGACTTCTATGTCTTATGTGCTCTTGCGCGGTGCAGTTATATGTGCCCTTGTGCGGTGCAGTTATATGTTCTAAAGAATTTTTGGGCTTGTATTACTGGGAAAAAAGGGCTTATTAGCCGTTGTATGGTGAAGTGAGAAAATTACAGCCCTTTTTGGCATGTATTAGTGGCAAAAAAATATATAATATTTGCCGTTCAGGGGTTCAGTTATATGTTCTAAAGCCTTTTTTGGCGTGTATTAGTGGCACAAAAAAAAAAAAAGTATTTGCCGTTTGGTGAAATTAGAAAATTACAGCCCTTTTTGGCGAGTATTAGTGGCAAAAAATATATATTTGCCGTTCAGCGGTGCACAGTTACAGTATATGTTTTAAAGCCTTTTGTAGAGTGTATGTGGAAAAAAAGTAAGGGCCTATTTGCCATTCAGCGGTGCAATTATATGTTCTAAAGGCCATTTTGGCGTGTATTAGTGGCACAAAAAAATAAGTTTTTGTGGTGAAGTGAGAAAATGATAGCCCTTTTTGGCACATATTAGTGGCAAAAAAAATATATATTTGCCGTTCAGTGGTGCACTTACAGACGTGGACAAAATTGTTGGTACCCTTTGGTCAATGAAAGAAAAAGTCACAATGGTCACAGAAATAACTTTAATCTGACAAAAGTAATAATAAATTAAAATTCTATAAATGTTAACCAATGAAAGTCAGACATTGTTTTTCAACCATGCTTCAACAGAATTATGTAAAAAAATAAACTCATGAAACAGGCATGGACAAAAATGATGGTACCCCTAACTTAATATTTTGTTGCGCAACCTTTTGAGGCAATCACTGCAATCAAACGCTTCCTGTAACTGTCAATGAGACATCTGCACCTCTCAGCAGGTATTTTGGCCCACTCCTCATGAGCAAACTGCTCCAGTTGTGTCCGGTTTGAAGGGTGCCTTTTCCAGACTGCATGTTTCAGCTCCTTCCAAAGATGCTCAATAGGATTGAGGTCAGGGCTCATAGAAGGCCACTTTAGAATAGTCCAATTTTTTCCTCTTAGCCATTCTTGGGTGTTTTTAGCGGTGTGTTTTGGGTCATTGTCCTGTTGCAAGACCCATGACCTGCGACTGAGACCAAGCTTTCTGACACTGGCTAGTACATTTCTCTCTAGAATTCCTTGATAGTCTTGAGATTTCATTGTACCCTGCACAGATTCAAGACACCCTGTGCCAGACGCAGCAAAGCAGCCCCAGAACATAACAGAGCCTCCTCCATGTTTCACAGTAGGGACAGTGTTCTTTTCTTGATATGCTTCATTTTTTCGTCTGTGAACATACAGCTGATGTGCCTTGGCAAAAACTTCGATTTTTGTCTCATCTGTCCACAGGACATTCTCCCAGAAGCTTTGTGGCTTGTCAACATGTAGTTTGGCATATTCCAGTCTTGCTTTTTTATGATTCGTTTTCAACAATGGTGTCCTCCTTGGTCGTCTCCCATGTAGTCCACTTTGGCTCAAACAACGACGGATGGTGCGATCTGACACTGATGTTCCTTGAGCATGAAGTTCACCTTGAATCTCTTTAGAAGTCTTTCTAGGCTCTTTTGTTACCATTCGGATTATCCGTCTCTTAGATTTGTCATCAATTTTCCTCCTGCGGCCACGTCCAGGGAGGTTGGCTACAGTCCCATGGATCTTAAACTTATGAATAATATGTGCAACTGTACTCACAGGAACATCTAGTTGCTTGGAGATGGTCTTATAGCCTTTACCTTTAACATGCTTGTCTATAATTTTCTTTCTGATCTCTTGAGACAGCTCTTTCCTTTGCTTCCTCTGGTCCATGTCGAGTGTGGTACACACCATATCACCAAACACAGTGATTACCTGGAGCCATATATATAGGCCCAATGGCTGATTACAAGGTTGTAGACACCTGTGATGCTAATTAGTGGACACACCTTGAATTAACATGTCCCTTTGGTCACATTATGTTCTGTGTTTTCTAGGGGTACCATCATTTTTGTCCATGCCTGTTTCATGAGTTTATTTTTTTACATAATTCTGTTGAAGCATGGTTGAAAAACAATGTCTGACTTTCATTGGTTAACATTTATAGAATTTTAATTTATTATTACTTTTGTCAGATTAAAGTTATTTCTGTGACCATTGTGACTTTTTCTTTCATTGACCAAAGGGTACCAACAATTTTGTCCACGTCTGTATATGTTCTAAAGCCTTTTGTAACGTGTATAAGTGGGAAAAAATAAGGGCCTATTTGCCGTTCAGCGGTGCAGTTATATGTTCTAAAGCACTTTTTGGTGTGTATTAGTGGGGGAAAAAAGTACTTATTAGCCGTTGTGTGGTAAAGTGAGAAAATTACAGACTTTTTTGGGGTGTTTTAATTTCCTTTTTATTTATTCATTTGATCGAACAGTATGTCAGACAGAGAAGTGCCAGGCCCTGCACAGGGGGGTGGCAGAGGCTTAAATGTTTCTGGCGCAGGCACAGGTCGCAGCAGAGTAAAAGGCGTGGCACCTGGAGTCGCAGTGAGAGGTCTGAGCTCCTGGTGTCATCTTGCGGTCGTGTCTTGAAGAGCAACCCAAAGGTTCTTGAATGGTTGACTCGGTCATCCACTTCGTCCCAAGTGACATCAGACACCCCCAGCCAAGAGTCGGTGGGTTTGTCAGACACAACCCTTAGTTGGCATGGCCCGGGAGCAGGCCCTGTGCCCTCACCTGTCCTCAACCTGCCTCTGTCCTTTTCTGTTCCCTCAGCCAGATAAGTATTATATGCTGTGGGCTCAGCTCAACTATACAGCAAGGACAAGCTACTAGAGGACACTCAGCAGCTACTGGCCAGCCAAGATGTGGAGGAGACATCCGCCGCAGCCTCCAGTAAGTGGGCAAGTAGTGATGAGGAGAGTGGCATGGGAGCAGTTACATGTCCGTTACGGCCCACTGAGTGATGTGGTTCCTGCACAGCCACACCAGCAATTGGGTCCTGTGACAATGTCCGCCTCTGCCTCCTCCACAGTGTCCTCAGCTTCCACTGCAGGGACAATTCACAGTGCCCCTTCAGCATACCACATGTGCAGGGCACGGCAGTGTCACGCTGTTCTGCACATCGTTTGCCTGGGCGTACTGAGTCACACAGGGGAGGAACTACTCTGTGTCCATCATTAATAAATTGAATCCTGGCTTTCTCCGCAACAACTTAAAATTAGAACCATGCTGACTGATAACAGGAGGAACATTGTGTCGGCGCTGCGTCAAGGAGGGCTGAGCCATGCGCCCTGCATGTCACACGATTTCAATCTGGTTGTCAAGCGGTTCCTGAAGTCTTCCACCCATCTGCAAGACTTCCTAAAAATGCCCAGGAAACTTTAAATGCACCTCAGCCACTCGTACACCGCAAAGCACACACATCATTCCCCAACATAGGCTGATATGCAACGTTTCCACCCTCCATATGTTGGACCAACTATACGAACAGAGAAAGGCCATAAACTATTTCCTGATGATCCAAGAGGACAGGAGTACTCCCCTGTGTAACTTTGATGTCAGCCAGTGGCAGCTCATGCGTGACACCTGCCGTTTGCCCAGGCGCCTTGAGGAGGCCACGTTATTTGCCAGTCGCCAGGACTACGGGATGAACAACATCATTCCACTGCTTTATGTCCTGGAACAGATGCTGGTAAATCTGGCTGGTCAGGGGACTGGAGACGTGGCACCTAGATCTCATGGCCATATGAGCCCTGTTGGGGCTGAACTGGAGGAGTACATTGGAGCACAAGCAATGTGTAGTGAAATGGGTGGTTTTTCTACATAAGTGACAGAAGAAGAGGAGAAGAAGCAGCCAGAGGAACTACAGGGCGATGAGGAAGACAAGGCAGAGGACCCAGACATACTGTGGCAGTATGCAGTGGAGATGAAGGCAGGGAGTCCCTCTGAGTCACTTGCACAAATAGCCCGATACATGCTCACTTGCTTGCGTAGTGACAGACGAATTGTCACCATTCGGCAGAGGGATGACTTCTGGCTCTCCACTTTGTTGGACCCTCGCTACCGGTCCAAAATGGGGGCCTTTTTTCCACCCGCTGAGAGGGAGGACAAACTGAACTACTATAGAGACATCCTATGTAGTCAGTTGGCCGCTGCCTATCTGCGCCATTGTCCATCCTCTCGCAGGTCTGACCGGGGGCCCTCTGCGCTCACGTTCCTCTGCCATGGCTGTTCTGGCAGGGTGGGGGGTAGGAGCAGTTCCAGCTCCATCAGCAGCAACTTGAGTCTAGAGTCGCAGATGAGCAGCTTTCTTCACCCGCCTAGTGAAGAAACGACTCATCAGCAGCAGTTAGACCTGGAGCAGGACCTGAACCAGCAGGTGATGGCATACTTGGACAGCACCCTGCCACCCCACATTGAAGATCCGCTGGACTACTGGGCAGCCAAACTGGATTTGTGGCCGCAACTGGCAGAGTTTGCCCTGGAAAAGCTGTCCTGCCCAGCCACTAGTGTGGAATCAGACTGACCTTTGTCAAGATAAATCAGGCGTGGATCAGCCAGGATTTCCACCCAATAACACCTGATGCATCAGACTAGATCATCCATGGTGCCACACCAACACTTTGACAAAAGAGACCAGTTTCTTCTGGCTACCTGCCTCAGCTACTATTCTGATGCCACACATCTGAGCCAAGTGCTCCTTCTTTCACCCACAATCTTCAGCTGGTACTGGTATTTCCACCCACCTCCCCACTCTGTCAACGGGTCACTCTGTGGTCTCCTAATGCGGCTGCCACCTCATCACTCAGGTCTCCTGAGGCTGCTGCTGCCACCTCCACACTGTCATTGTGCCACCCTGTGGCCTCCTCTTGATGCTGCTGCCACCTCACCACTGTCATTGTGCCTCTCGGTGGCCTTCTGATGCTGCTGCCACCTCCACACTGTCATTGTGCCACCCTGTGGCCTGCTCCTGATGCTGCCGCCACCTCCAGACTCTGCAATTGGGCGACTCTGTGGTCTCCTCATGCTGCTTCCACCTCACCACTATGTCATAGGGCCACTCTCTGGACTTCTCAAGCTGTTCCCACCCTCCTCACTTCATGACTGGGCCACTATTTTGCCTTTCGGCCTGGCTGACATCATTTATTTGACCCTTCTTCTGATCTGTCAGAAGGAAGGAAAAATGAGGCGCACAACGGATCCTGTCTATTTAACAGCTGTAAGGCCTGCATGACATGGTCCCTATGTTGCATCAGAATTGGCTTATGATTTGGTAGCCAAAAACAGGTGTGGGTACAAAACACAGAAGACATGCAAATATTCCATTCATGTGTCATCTCTATTTTAGATCCACTCCTGTTTTTTTTTTTGGGCTTTAGCAATACTGAGGAATTACTGACCAAATGCTGAACGAGTGAAGGCGGATGCTCAGACAGAATCCTTTTTTTGGGGTTATTGTTCTGACGGATCAGAGGAAGGGGAAAATAAATCTGTGACATCAACACAAACTTACTGCTGACACCCTCTCCACTCTGTCAGGGGGGCTCTACTTGTATAAACGTTTAATAGAACAGGTTCTGTAGAAATCTATGTGGAATCAGTGAATTGGTGTAAAAGGAGTGCGCTCTTTCACGCTATAGTAAAATCTTGGGCCTCTGCAATGTCCTTGACACCTGGTGCCAACATTGACCTATAAGACCGAGTTCACACTTGAGTTATTTGGTCAGTTTTGGCCCTGTAACTGCCCAAATAAGTGAAGTGTGCAGTGATTCTAAGAGCAACGCCTGTTATCTACATGACTTACAGTATTGTTTCACTACCACAGCAGACTCCCTATGCGTGTTACTGCAAGGCACAGTGTTCTACACCACTATAAAGGCTCTCTGAAGCCAGGAAATAGCATTTTTTTTTACGCAATTCGCCACAAATAAATTCGTATCGAACCAAATTTTTTTCAGAAAATTCGGTGAACCAGCCGAATCGATTTTTAGAAATTTGCTCATCTCTAATTATATTGTAGGCTGGTCTGGCTCTCAACAGTCTACTGTGTATGGGGACATTTAAATGGGTTGCCTGGGTTAAGAGCTGAACCCGGACATATCCACATTTTCACCCAGGCAGCCCCCGACTTTAGTATCGGAGCAGATCATGCTCCGATGCTCTCCTTTGCCCTACGCTTAATCGCGCAAGGTAAAGGCATTTTCCGAAGTTCCGGTGACGTACCGGGCTCTCCATGGGGCTGCCAAGAAGCCCAGTAACGTCACTGGCACTGATGGACGGGCTTTAGCGCTGCCTTAGTCTGTAAAACGGCTAGGGCAGCGCTAAAGCCCGCCCATCAGAGTCGGTGACATCACAGAACACACTGCCGCCCGGCAGTGTCAAGGCAGCTCATCAGAGCACAAGATCCTCCGATGCTAACATCAAAGGGGCTGCCTGGGTGAAATTATGGTATGTCCAGGTTCAGCTCTGAACCCGGACAACCCCTTTAATTATGCAATGGAAAAACATAGCAGTTGCAACTATGAGTATTACATAAAAAATTATTATTTTTAAATCCTCACCTTCAGAGAAACGGAGGCGATCTCTCTCTAGTTCCCAAAGACGAATCTGGTCAGTGATAGTTGGTGGAAGCACTGGATTCTGCAAAAGATACAGGTAACAATATTAACTGTGCCATCAGTGCCAAGTCCCCTCTAACTATGACAACTCATGATCGCAAACTAAAAATCATGCAGACATTTACAGCTAAAAAACCACCATCTTACCTGCTGCAACATTACTGGGTGGGATCTGGTCCGAAGAAAATGGATTATCTAGAGATTTGAAATATAAATAAATGATTCTACTCAGATATTTCTATAGATGAGGTATCTATGTGAAAACGGACAAGAATAGGACATGTTCTATTTTCTTTGCAGGGGTGCAGAACAGACATACGGATGTGGGCAGCAGACGGTCTGCATTTTTGTGGCCCCTTTGAAATGAATGGGTCTGCATCTGATCCGCAAAAAATGTGGATTGGATGCGGACAGACAATACGGTAGTATGCATGACCCTGTTTACGGTTACAGCCGTGGATTTTCTAAGCCATAATACAACTGGCATAGGCTAAACTGGAATGTAGAGTTGAAGGGATCCTTCACCCTAATTCTCCGCAAAGAGGGATGGACTTTCCAGCAGTGAATGCCCAAGTTAAAAATTCACCCCGAGTGGTCTCGGATTGCAGACGGTGACGAGACAAAAGCAGACATAGTACAGTAACAGACACAGATCAGCAACAATAGGTCAAAGGAAGAACCAGGGCAAAGAGAACAACAGTTCTCCAAAGCAAGCCAAGTCCAAAGCAAGCCAAGGTAAGAGCTCTAAAAATACAAATGTCAGCAATCCGGATGATTGGCAACCGAGCCTCCCAGCACAGAAGAGCTGGGTCAGAGGAGATCCAGAAGAGTCAGCCTAGATCCTGGACACCTGCTGACACTTCCTAACATGCAATTAGTATAGTACATATTCCATTTAAAAAAAATTGTTAATCTATTCACTTGCAACTAAAAATACAGTATACCTCCCGTTCTCTCAGGTCCTGTTACCTGCTCAGCAGTGATGCCATTTCCAATAGCTTGTTGAACACTTTCTCTAGTCACTTGTGCCACCACCAGGTTGGGAAAGCGATACAGCATTTCAGAGAACAGAGCAATAAGAGCAATCTGCAGTTCTGAATCTGAGAATATATAATGTGTTACGTGAACAGGGGAGCATAGAGAGGAGAAGTAGAGAATTGGACAATATGCTCAATTGTAACCATTGCAATATCTCACAAAAATAGAAATGGCGCCGCTAATGGACAATATGTTGCAACAGGTGCCGCACACCAATAATCACTATCTGCACATAAAACCAAGCTGTGTGCGAAAACTCACCATATGCAAGTGGGATAGGAAAATATACACTTTTTATTGAATAAAACAAGCAGGAAAAAGTTAAAAAAAATTTAAAAAGCGCAAAGTGCAGAAGTGGTAGAAGGGGGTACCTCCCATATAACAAACCCTGAATGCACATTAAGCCATCAAAAGTACACCTGCAATGAAGCCACTATACAAAAGGAAATTTTAAATAAAATATGACATCAGTACATCAGAACAGTGTAACACAGTATATGGTGTGAAGAGAAGATGCTGCTGGTCACGTAGCCTAAGGCTTAGGGCTAATAAATACAAATATGTTTTTTTCCGTGTCCATTCGTTTTATTTTTGTGGTCTGCATGCAGAAACATTCACATCAATGGGGCCTCAAAAAAAACCTGAAATGACTGTGTGCATGTCCGCATGACTATCCCGCAAAAAAAAAAAAAAAAAATAGAACATGTCCTATTATTGTCCGCAATACGGACAAGGATAGAACCTTTCTATTAGGGTCCGGCTGTTCCGTAAAATGCGGAATGCACACGGCCAGCATCAGTGTTTTGCAGTTGCGGACTGCAAAACATCCAACGGTCGTGTGCATGAGCCCTTAAAGGGGGTTGTCCAACTGTTAATATTGATGACCTATTGTCAAGATAGGGCATCAATATCTGATTGTTAGGGGTCTGACACCCGCAACCACCGCCAATCAGCTGCGAGACGAGGAGGCAGCGATCCACGCGAGAGCAGCTTCCTGGTCTTTACACTATGCATCGTCTCCTCTGGAGTGGTGGCCAAGACAAAGTGAAGTGTAATGAAGAGGAAGCGCCACCTCCTCTACAAACAGCTGATCAGCCAGAGTGCTGGGTGTCGGACCCCCACTGATCAGATACTGATGACCTATTTTGACAATAGCAATCAAAATAAGGTAACGGCAGCATCTCCAGTTCTTTCTTTATTGATCGTACTTAGAATATGTACACAAAAAGCCAGACAGCAACGTTTCGGCTACATGGAAGCCTTTATCAAGCTAAATAAGTGATATTCTCAACTATAATATAGTGAATATAGCCCCTCCCTATGTGATGGGGAGCCAATCGGGTGTCACAACCCCCAAGTTATAAACGTAACCAATCCATAGTAAACCCTCATAAAGTGACATATCAATCACAGTTGTCTAATTAAAATATATGCGTTTACCTTATAAGGGGGCTATATTTACTATATTATAGTTGAGAATATCACGTATTATTTAGCTTGATAAAGGCTACCATGTAGCCGAAACGTTGCAGTCTGGCTTTTTGTGAATCCAAATT
Organism: Bufo gargarizans; assembly: GCF_014858855.1. Classification (NCBI taxonomy): domain Eukaryota; kingdom Metazoa; phylum Chordata; class Amphibia; order Anura; family Bufonidae; genus Bufo; species Bufo gargarizans. Next base: position 12,256,602 of record NC_058084.1, on the reverse strand, counting down.
CCGATAAAACAATCGAGAGAGCCGAAACCTGCCCTTTGAGGTTGCTGAAAGCCAGCCCCAAGTCCATGCCCGAGTCGCGGCAAAGAGAACCGAACTGGGAGGCAGCTGATGCTGCTCGCACCAACTCAAATATGACTGCCAGGTCTGATGGTAGATTAGGGAAGACGATGAATCATAGTTTAGACCACAGCATCCGAGAACCCCCCGCGCCTTCAGTACGGCGGCTTCAACAGCCATGCCGTTAAATGTAGCGACCCTAAATTTGGGTGGAAGATGGGCCCCTGTGACAGGAGGTCCTCCCGAAGAGGAAGACACCAGGGTTCGTCGGCAAGAAGAGCAACTATAGAGGCATGCCACACCCGGGCGCGGCCAATTGGGGGCCACAAGAATGATGGGCAGTCCCTCGGACCTGATCTTCCAAAGGAGGCACGAAATAAGAGACAGAGGCGGGAACACGTAAGGAAATGTGAACCGACTCCATGGAATTACCAGCGCAGCGCACGCCAGGGCCATGGGGTCCCTGGACCGCGCAACGAAGTCTTCTTCTTTGTTGTTGAAGCGGGAGGCCATGAGATCCACATCTGGTCGCCCCCACCGCTTGCAGATGGCCCGAAAGACCTGCGCGTAAACAGCCCACTCGCCGGGATAGAGACTCTTCCGACTGAGGAAGTCGGCGATTCAGTTGTCGACGCCGTGTATGTGAACTGCCGACAGTGCCGGAACATGTTTCTCTGCCCTTGATGTAGCGCACCGCCATGGAGTTGTCGGACTGAACCCGAACCGGAAAACCCCTGAGAAGGTCGGCCCAACGCCTCAGAGCCGAATCGCCCTCAACTCCAGAATATTGATTGGAAGGGAGCGTTCCCAACCATACCCCTTGAACAGAGATTTTCCAACACTCTTCCCGCCCCCCCCCCCAACCCCTGAGGCTTGCGTCCATTGTTAACACCGTCCAACGGAGAGGAAGAACGAGCGGCCCCAAGTCAACATCGGAGAGACCAGCCACCAACTGAGGGCCCGGCGGACCGGGGCAGGGAGACACATGGGCCGATCTAGGGAGGCTGGGGAACGGTCCCAGCTGGACAGAATGGCTCTCTGAAGCGCTATAGTATGGAAATGAGCATAGGAAACTGCTTTGAAGGCAGAGACCATGTGACCCAGAGCCTGCATGCAGTGGCGAATGGGAACAGGACCTGGCTGCAACAAGGGAAGAATCTGAAGACTGAGAGCGGACAGCTTCTCCAGAGGCAAAAACACCTTGACCTGCAATGTGTCGAGCACCATGCCCAGATAAGTCAACCGCTGTGAGGGATAAAGACAATGCTTCTGCCTGTTCAGGATCCATTCCGAAGCATTCTAGGGTGTCCAGAACTATGCTCAGGCTGTCTGCCGTTAGCCAGATTGACGAACCCTTCACCAGGATATCGTCTTAGTAAGGGATCACCACAATACCCCTGGCATGGAGCAGGGCCATGACTGCCCCAAAATCTTTGTAAAGACCCTGGGAGCCGTGGCCAGGCCGAACAGGAGGGCTACAAACTGGAAGTGAAAAGGACCCACTGCGAACCGGAGAAGTCTCTCGACCTCCTGGAGGGGCCCAGCCTCTTAGGGACCAGGTAACTTGGGGAGGGTATTGGAAAAGGGGCCAAATTCCTTCCTCTTTTTTTTTTTACACACTCACCTGTCCGGCGTCTATCCCCCTGGCTCCAGCCGGATCACCACCTTCGGCGTGCGGCCCCTTGCGGAGGGATGCTACATCGGAACAGAGGGGACTTGTGGTGGACGGCTGTGGTGGTCCGAACGCTGGCGGGATACAGAGGTTTTGAGGGAACCTCTGGTCCTCCTTTGCTTCTGGAGAACGGGAAGGCGGCTTAGGGGACCCCCTAGTCTTCCGTCTCCTGGGTGGAGTGCAGGCAGTTGTAAGGACTGCCTAAAACACCCGCTAGAAAAAAGAAAAGGAAAAAAAAAAAAACGCAGGGAGGTCTGCCTCCTACAGACACTAAGCTAAAACAGATTTAGCTTAGTCCCTGTAGGAAGGGTATAGCTGAAGGGGAGGGGCTTACACTTTGTGTGCTTAGCCTTCGCCTCCTAGTGGCAACAGCTATACCCATGGTCAAGCCTGTGTCCCCCAATGATACGGATGAGAAATACAGTTGTGGCCAAAAGTTTTGAGAATTACATAAATATTGGAAAAGTTGCTGCTTAAGTTTTTATAATAACAATTTGCATATACAGGGATGTTATGAAGAGTGATCAAATGAATTGCATAGTCCTTCTTTGCCATGAAAATTAACTTAATCCCCAAAAAACCTTTCCACTGCATTTCATTGCTGTCATTAAAGGGGTTATCCGATTCAAAAAAATATGTGTTAGGGCCGCTTTATACATTATTAAAGATACATTTCTAATGTACTTACTTTATTGATTTTGCGCTGTTTCCACGTCATCAACCCTTCTCTGGCACCGACGTCTCGTTTACAAGCTTCTCCCTGCTTGAGGGAGTGGCCCATCTCTGTAAACGAGACGTCAGAGCCTTTGGTGCCCGCCCCCTCTCCCCCTGTATCTGGCTGCTGCGATCTCATTATTATAACAATAGAGCAGCAGGGCTGTCATTACCATACACATGATCAATAGTACTGTGCAAAACAGAAGCTCCTGTGTTGCACTGAAAGAGTGTACAGGAGAGCTCTGATTAGGAAAGGGTTACCCAGGCGCTGCCAGTCACTGTATTGCTGTGATCCAGGAGCAGGAATGAAGGACAAGCAACTCAGCCAATAAAAGAGAGAAGGCAAAGTCAGGACAGCCAATCAGATGAAAGACACGCCCTCCCTGCAGTTTACACTGGAGAGTAAAGACATGTGCTTCTGCCTGGGCTCTTAGGTTTCCCGGGGAGAGGAAGGTGGGGGACACTGCATTGTGTGTATGGGGTGGGGGTGACTGCATTGTGTATATTGTGTGTATGGAGGGGAGGGGGGACACTGCATTGTGTGTATGGGGTGGGGGTGACTGCATTGTGTGTATGGAGGGGAGGGGGGACACTGCATTGTGTGCATGGGGTGGGGGTGACTGCATTGTGTGTATGGAGGGGAGGGGGACACTGTATTGTGTATGGGGGGGCAGTGACTACATAGTATATAGTCAACATAGATATGGCTGTAATATAGCTTAGATAGATATAGGTGTCATATATGACACCTTGATGTATCTGAGCTATCTGATACCTATATTTATCTAAGCTATATTAGATACATAGAGCTTAGATACACAGAGCTTAGATACACATAGCTGCCATAGAGCTTAGATACACATAGCTACCATAGAGCTTAGATACACAGAGCTGCCATAGAGCTTAGATACACAGAGCCTGTGTATCCTGCAATGTGACAGGATGATCTGTCTGTGTGAGCTAGGAGATGATCATGTGACTGTTTTTTTTATTTTATGCAAAGTTAGGATGTGCAGAGCAGGGTGAGGGGAAGGTCAGATTGTTCACGCCCACAAAATATTCATGAGGGAGAGCTCAGGCATTGTTGTTATACGCCCCCTCAGCATGTACTTCAGCATGTAAACACAGCAATAACAGAACCATGAAAAGGTGTAAGTATGGGTTTCTCTCTTAATAAATCAAGCTTAACTAATGTATATGTATGTCCCGATGAGTTTTATAATTTTTTATTTTTTTTTCCCCATAACTCGGATAACCCCTTTAAAGGACCTGCTGAGATCATTTCAGTAATCGTCCTGTTAACTCAGGTGAGAATGTTGACGAGCACAAGGCTGGAGATCATTATGTCAGGCTGATTGGGTTAAAATGGCAGACTTGACCTGTTAAAAGGAGGGTGATGCTTGAAATCATTGTTCTTCCATTGTTAACCATGGTGACCTGCAAAGAAACGTGTGCAGCAATCATTGCGTTGCATAAAAATGGCTTCACAGGCAAGGATATTGTGGCTACTAAGATTGCACCTCAATCAACAATTTATAGGATCATCAAGAACTTCAAGGAAAGAGGTTCAATTCTTGTTAAGAAGGCTTCAGGGCGTCCAAGAAAGTCCAGCAAGCGCCAGGATCGTCTCCTAAAGAGGATTCAGCTGCGGGATCGGAGTGCCACCAGTGAAGAGCTTGCTCAGGAATGGCAGCAGGCAGTGGGAGCGCATCTGCACGCACAGTGAGGCGAAGACTTTTGGAAGATGGCCTGGTGTCAAGAAGGGCAGCAAAGAAGCCACTTCTCTCCAAAAAAACACATCAGGGACAGATTGATCTTCTGCAGAAAATATGGTGAATGGACTGCTGAGGACTGGGGCAAAGTTATATTCTCAGATGAAGCCTCTTTCCGATTGTTTGGGGCATCAGGAAAAAGGCTTTTCCCGAGAAGAAAAGGTGAGCGCTACCATCAGTCCTGTGTCATGCCAACAGTAAAGCATCCCGAGACCATTCATGTGTGGGGTTGCTTCTCATCCAAGGGAGAGGGTTCACTCACAATTTTGCCCAAAAACACAGCTATGAATAAAGAATGGTACCAAAACACCCTCCAACAGCAACTTCTTCCAACAATCCAACAACAGTTTGGTGAAGAACAATGCATTTTCCAGCACGATGGAGCACCGTGCCATAAGGCAAAAGTGATAACTAAGTGGCTCGGGGACCAAAACGTTGACATTTTGGGTCCATGGCCTGGAAACTCCCCAGATCTTAATCCCATTGAGAACTTGGTCAATCCTCAAGAGGCGGGTGGACAAACAAAAACCCACTAATTCTGACAAACTCCAAGAAGTGATTATGAAAGAATGGGCTGCTATCAGTCAGAAATTGGCCCCGAAGTTGATTGAGAGCATGCCCAGTCGAATTGCAGAGGTCCTGAAAAAGAAGGGCCAATACTGCAAATACTGACTCTTTGCATAAGCCCTCATGCACACAACCATTGTGTGCATCTGTGTCCGTTGTTCCGTTTTCCGTGATTTTCTGCGGACCCTTTGACTTTCAATGGGTCCGTTGAAAACTCGGAAAATGCACCGTTTGTCATCTGCGTCAGTAATCCGTGTTTCCTGTCCGTCAGTCAAAAAAATATGACCTGTCCTATTTTTCTGACGGACAACGGTTCGCGGACCCATTCAAGTCAATGGGTCCGTGAAAAAACACGGAGGCACACAAGATTGTTATCCGCGTCCGTGATCCGTGTCCGATTTTTTTCCTATCATTTTCAAGGCAAACTTGACTTAGATTTTTTTTTTCACTTTTCTGGTCTGGTGATAGTCCAAAAATCAAGGAAGACACACGGAGGAAAAAACGGACACGGATCACGGAACAACGGAACCCCGTTTTGTGGACCGTGAAAAAAGAGTTGTGTGCATGAGGCCTAAATGTCATGTAATTGTCGATAAAAGCCTTTGAAACGTATGAAGTGCGTGTAATTATATTTCACTACATCACAGAAACAACTGAAACAAAGATCTAAAAGCAGTTTAGCAGCAAACTTTGTGAAAAATAATATTTGTGTCATTCTCAAAACTTTTGGCCACGACTGTACAATCATATTACATTATTAAAAGTCAAGTATAACAAATACAGTATACACTAACAGAATGTATTACACCCACCATAGATCAATATGGTGCAAAAACGATATACAGTATAAAAGCACAATCATCCATCCGCACACATCATATAGATAAATGCATAGCATGCAGTATATCAATGAACCAAACTGTAGACAGTGAAAAATTAATAAGCAATGGATGCAAGCATATATTACTTGTGTCAGTTTGCCCATGGAACGCTGCATACAATACATTCGAATACTGTATATTGTCTATAATACGTGTGCTGATGGAAAATTGTGCTTCTACACCGTTTACGCCATATACATTGATCTCTCTTGCTTGAAAACTAGATTTTTGGACTCTCCGTAAAATCTGTTTCCCCTCGGTTCATTGGGGAACACAGGCATTGACCATGGGTATAGCTGTTGCCACTATGAGGCGGACACTAAGCACACAAAGTGTAAGCTCCTCTCTCTTTAGCTATATCCCTTCCTGCAGGGACCAAGCTAATAAGTTTAGTGTAAAAGCAGTAGGAGAAGCCAGCCATAAGAAAATCACATTATACGAAACCCAGAACAACACAGGCCCGAAAAGGCCCATAAACAAAAAATTGGTTGGGAGCTGTGTCCCCCAATGAACGGAAGAGAAAACGAGATTTTTGTATTACTTACCAGTAAAATCTCTTTCTCGCTCTTTCCTTGGGGGACACAGAAGACCTTGGGTATAGCTCATCTCCATAGGAGGCGTGACACTAAGTGAAAACTGTTAAGCCCCTCCTCCACAGCTATACCCTCAGCCTGGAGAGAGAGACTGCCAGTTGCGTGTCCAAGCAGTGAGAAAAGGCAAAGTCCAAAAGTGGAACCAACAAGCCAACTACCCAACGGGTAAAACAAACTCTGAAACCGTGCAAAGAAAAAACAAGAATGGGTGGGTGCTGTGTCCCCCAAGGAAAGAGCGAGAAAGAGATTTTACTGGTAAGTAATACAAAAATCTCGTTTTCTCGCCCAGTTTCCTTGGGGGACACAGAAGACCTTGGGACGTTCAATAGCAGTCCAAGAGGGGAGGGACCACAGCACCAAGGCGAAGCACCCGAAGGCATCAAGAAAACACCGCCTGCAGACCAGGCGGCCCAAGGCAGCATACGCCGAAGCCCGAGTATGCCCCCAGTAGAACTCGGTAAGGTGTGCAAGGAAGAAGTGACCGCCCTGCACAAATGAATGGCCGAAACCTAACACCCCCGCCCCAGGAGGCACCGACTGCTCTGATGAAATGAACGGTGACACCGAAAGCAGAACCCTGCCATTGGTGCGATAACCACAGCAAAAAGCCACACTGAGAAAGCGGAGGAGGCCACCCTGGAGGCCATCAACCTTTGCACTGACCTCCTGGAAACACAAGAGACCGAACGCCGACCGGAGTCGGAGATCTCCAAGTAAACAACCGCAAGGTCCAACAACCTCCCAACGGCAAAGCGTCCGTACCCGGGGATGGGTGGAAAAGGACGAAAGCCTCGTTGATAAGAAGGCAGATAACACCTTCAGAAGGAAGGAAGGAAGAAAGGAACAGGACGGAGAACAGCCCTGTCCTGGAAAAGGACAGAAGGCACAGAACACGAAGGGCCATCAATCAGGCACCCGTCAGACATGATGGCAACAGAAACACAACCGTACAAGACAGAAGGAGTAGGAAGAACTCCTGCAACGGCTCCAAGGGAAAGACCGGAGCGCAGAGAGCTCAGTATGTAGTTCCCAGGGCGGAACCAGGAAACGATAAAGAGGAACCACAGAGCCACTCTGTGGCAGAAGGACATGACAAGGCCCAAGAGGGCCAGGAAACGCTGGAAGGGGAAGGACAGCGCAGACACTTGACACTTCAAGTAACAGAAGTCCCAGGGTCAGGCCGGACTAGCGAAAGACAGAACCAAGGGCGAGAAGGCAGAGTGGGGGAATGCCCCGCTTCCCACAAAACCCCAGGTAAGAACCCTAAGCCCGACAACCAAACCTGTACTAAACAGTCGGGAGCGAACACTAGCGTGCTCGCAGGAATCACCCAGTAAGCGGAAGAAAACCCAATGGGATCAGGCGCAGACCAGTAACACGGCCGAAGGATCGGAAACCACGGTCCTGTCGGCCCCCGAACAACATAGCCCCGTATCCGACCGGAGTGGGGGAGCAGAAGGACAGACGGAAGAAACCCGAAGGGTCTGCCCAGCATCCGACAGATGCCCAAACCAGACAGGCCAAGTCCAAGTCGATGTAGCCACCAAAGAAAGGAGTTCCACAGCCCCGTGTGGGAGATCCAAGGACAATCCTGACCGAAGGGCAGTCCTCCCAAGGCACTGAGAAAGTAAGTCCCACAGGACCATACACCCAGAACGGAAAGGCAACCTGCACCCAGTGGGAGGACAAAACGCGGTAGGCCCGGCAAACCGCTAGCACCGCCAGCGAGAACGAGGGAGATGGTACGAGACCGCAAGTAACACCGGAACCATCCAAGCGAACAACCATGCTCACCCCAGAGGAGGGGGGGGGGGGGGGGGGCAACGACGGAACAGCCACTGAGGCCTGGCCGGGGCAGCAGCCACATTGGAACGACAAACCCAGAGCAGAAGCCAAAAAAACCGAGCCGGCGAGGAAAGGAAGAGCCGAATCCCCTCTACTCTGTGAGACTACCTGCACACCGTCGCAGCAGGCGAATACCCTGAAGAAACCAAGGTGGAGGTCCCCAGGACCTGGACAATCAAGCACCCAAGAAGAGTTGGGCGACCTACCCGAGAGGAGCAGTCTGAACCTGGCAGCAACAGACTGGAGCGCAAAGGGCGCCAATAGGAAGGACCCACACCACACTGCATCCGAGAAGAGGAAATGGTAGTAGGCGAGGGAACCGTAGTCCCGCCAGAGCCAACGTAGAGGTCGAGCGGCACTGTAGACAACACTCTCGACCCCGACCGGTTGCGTAGGGAAACAATGCCACTAAATGACGAATGGGTACGCATCAAGGAACCCCGAACACTCCCCAGGTGGAAAGGCCAACGAACATGGTGGGTGCCGACAACAACGGGACCCCACCGGAGAATGGGTACCACTCAGCTCAGTGCAGTAGCGAGCCAGCAGAGCCCGTCTACGTACATACAAGATATACAGCTGTGAATACATTGAGCATCCATTGTCGCGTGTCGGACAACAACACCTTAGGCTCACAAGTGGACAGAACGATCTCCTCAGAGAAAGTGCAAGCTTGCGACAAGCAAACACACCCCAGAGAGAAAAAAAAAGTATGTCGCAGGAAGAAGGGAGGCATACGTACTAGCAACCCTGCAGGTAGCGAGAAGGCCAACCCACCCAAGGGAGGAGAAGGCATACACGGCCCAAAACAACGCACAGAGCGCACAGCCACAGCGTCCCACAGTATCCACGGAAGTGTAAAGTGCAGCCCGAAAGGGAGTTATGCACAAGACCAGTACCGGCATGCGAAGGAACGCAAGTAGTCCGCCCGGAAAAAAAGGGGGGGAAGGTACCTGGCAACTCTGCCGATGGCAAGAGTGGAAAGGCCCTGAAAAGGGGGGGCATGCACCGGATATCCTAGCAATAAAAGATTGTGCAATAATCTACCCAACACCGAATTTCGCGAGAGTGCAACTACTCCGCCCATGAAAGGGGTAACGTCCAGTACAGCATACACACGGACAGCCGTGAATCTCGTGAGCGTACAAATTTCCGCCCATGGAATGAAGCACAAGGCCAGCACCATTCCCAAAGGGGGTGCAAGCAGCGCACCCCTGCTAGAGCCATGCTCACGGCCCGCAACGCATTTGGTGAAAATGCAGTGACCCAAACAAAAAGGGGGGAGGGGGGGGTGCACAAGGCTACCATCGCATCCCAGGAGAGCGCGAGCATCCGCCATGGATGGGGGTCATGCACCTGGCCGGCAACGTGCTGGCACAATGACACCCAGTCAGTAAAAAAGGTGCATGAATGTCGCCTGAGGAGAAGAGGCATGGCCACGCCGGCAGCAATCCAGCGCGAGTGCGGAACACCGCCCACGGAAGGGGGCCATGCATATAGCCGGCAGCGGATCTGGTGAGAGTGCAAGCACTCAGGCACGTGGCCAGCAACCTACCGCGAGAAATGCAAACCAATAAGAGTGCAGCCGTCCGCTTACGAAAGGAAGTCATGCACATGGCCGGCAGTAAATCCAGTAAGAGAGCAGTGTTCCGCTTATGGAAGGGGGACGTGCACATGGCCAGCACCGCATCTGGCGAGAATTCGGAATTCCTCCTATAGAAGGGTTTCATACACATGGCCGACAGCGAACACAGCGGGAGTGCAGCGTTCCGCCGAAGGGGGTTACATACATGGCCGGCAGGGAATCCAGTGAGAGTGCCGCGTTCCCCTAAGGAGGGGGGGGGGGGGGGTCGTACCCATGGCCAACACTGAATCCGGTGAGTGCAATTATTCCGCCCCAGAAGGGGGACATGCACCTGTCCAGCATTACAACCAGTGAGTGCAGCGTTCCCCTAAGGAAGGGGGGTGTCGTGCCATGGTCAGCACCGATCCGGTGAATGTAGTATTCCACCTATAGAAGGGGGTTATGCACATGGCTAGCCTGCGGCCAGAGAGCGCAGAATTCCACTCAGGAAGGGGTTCATGCCCATGGCCAGCACCATAACTGGAAAGGTGATGTCCTGCCATAGAACGGGCGGAAGAGGGGGCGCCTACACTTGGCTAGCGCCGTATCCCGGTAGATGGCAAGGGTCCGCCTAAAGAGGAGACTTGCAGCCGGTCAGCACCGCAGCCGGGGAGCGCGACATGCCGCCTACGGAAGGGAAGCATAGCATGCAGCCAGCACCACTGTATCATGCTGCAGCGTCCTGCGCAGCCATTCCGTTATTTAATAACTCCGCCATGGAAGCCCTTTTTTTTTTTTTTTTAAAACATAGCCACTCTGAGGCAAGAAAGGGCCACCATACAGTCCTCCCAAGGCACTGAGAGACATAGCCTCGTATAGGCTTATTAGGAAGCCCACCAGGACATAGAGGGGGTCCTCCAGAAGGGAGCCGGCCCTTGGAGATAGCCGGCACCCAACAGGTTAACAAAGATCCGGCCTGGGGGGCGGCGCTGCGATCCTCTGGGGGGGCGGAGGACGTGCGGGCGGGAAGAATTCGCGCCGCGAGACGTTCCCGCCCCCTCCAACAGAGGCCGGGATGTTGCGGCCTAGTAGGACCCGAAGCCGGGGCCTAGATTTTTGCGGCGCCCGGCCGGCCAAGAGGCAACGACGGTGAGCCGGGACCTGGAGGGAGCCGGCTGTCGCATGTACCAAACGGCCGCGGGTGCCCAACCCGCGGGCCGGCAGAGACAGAGGTCCGGAGCAGCAGGCCAAAGCCTGGGTCAAAGTCTGCGGCACCCGGCCGATCGGAAGCATCAGCAGTCGGCCGGGGCCTGTTGGAGCATCGTGCAGGCCGCGAGGCCCTGCGTCTGGCAGCGCCTGGAGCGGCCCTTTGGCTCTAGCACACCGGTAAGGAGGGAGACCCCGGAAGCCAGCACTGCACCCCCTGCCCTAATGGACATCTGTAGTTCCCCTAAGGAGGGAGAGAGAGACAGGGGCAGCTAGCGTGGGCCCCCTACTGAACTGCGACCGGCAAGGGGGATGGACGGCATAACCCCTGTGTTAGGGGCAGCTAGGAGCAGGTCTCTGGCCCTATATTCCTCCACAGCAATGCCATGCTCACCCCTGTGCAATCCCCTATGGAGGGGCATTGTATTGTCGCCCTGCGGCCACCAGTATGGTGGTGGTGTGGGGCTATATAATTATTGGGCAACAGCTAGCCCAGGAGCCAGCGTAGGTCCGCCGGGACCAGCATGGGAGTCCAGCACGCAGGATGGCCAGGGAGGGGGACGTAGGGCTGGAGAAGCCTCTCTCTTACCACAGCCGTCTTCACCCTCGGTCCGTTCCAGCAGGGTCGCCCCTTCAGCTACTGGCACCGTAGTGGCAGGACGCTGGCGAGGGACTTGGCGTGCGGGCGACCCTTGCGCTGGCGGGATGCAGGGGAGCTGGGCTGCCCTGGTCCACCTTGCCTTCTGTGGGGGAGGCAGCAGTGCGGGAGCCCGGCACTGGCGCAGCTCAACCCCGGGAGAACAGAGAGGTCTAGTGCGACTCTGTTGTCCCTGATGATCTGGAACAAAAAGAAATAAAAAAGTAAAAATCAAAAAATTAAACAAAGGAGAAAACAGCCCTGCAGTAGCAGGGAGTGTCTTGCCTCCTTGGACACTAAGCAAAAACTGGCAGTCTCTCTCTCCAGGCTGAGGGTATAGCTGTGGAGGAGGGGCTTAACAGTTTTCACTTAGTGTCACGCCTCCTATGGAGATGAGCTATACCCAAGGTCTTCTGTGTCCCCCAAGGAAACTGGGCGAGAAATAGATTTTACGTTAAGTACAAAAATCAAGTTCTCATCGGTCTCATTGGGGGACACAGGCATTGACCATGGGACGTTCCAGAGTAGTCCCTGGGGGTGGGCTTAACTACAACCCCCCTGCCAATCAAGGAACCGCTGTTTGCAAAACTCTACGCCCCAAAGAAGCGCCAGAAGATGCAAAAGGTGTGCACCCTGTAAAACTTGGAAAAAGTATGCAAAGACAACCAGGTTGCCGCCTTGCACACCTGAAGGGCCGAAGCCCCGTGATGCATCACCCAAGAGGCTTCCACTGCCCTAGCCGAATGAGCAGTAGGAAGGGTGGGGCCAGGTCCTTAACGCGGTACGCTTCCACAATAGCCAAACAAATCCATCTGGAAATGGAAGTTTTGGACGCCGCCAGTCCTCGTCTCGGCCCCTCTGGAATTCCGAACAGCGAATCCGTCCGCCTGAAAGATGCCGTCTGGGACAGATAGATACACACTGCACGCACCAGATCCAGAGTATGGAGTGACTGTTCTCGAGAATGAGACTGGTCTGGACAAAATGAAGGAAGAATAATATCTTCATTTAGGTGGAATGTCGACACCATCTTGGGCAAGAAGGACTGCACAGGGCGAAGGACCACTTTATCCTGGAGGATCAGGAAGGGCGACCGATATGACAGAGCCGCGAATTCCGACACTCTACGGATAGAAGTAATTGCAACCAAAAAAGCCACCTTATAAGACAGGAAGTGCAGTGACACCTGCTGCAAAGGCTCAAACTGAGAAGTTTGGAGAGCGTTGAGCACTAGATTAAGATCTCAAGGATCCAATGGAGGACGGAAGGGGGGCGCAGCATGCGCCACCCCCTGCAGAAAAGTCTGAACCTCCAAAAGCAAAGCTAAATTTCGCTGAAAAAGAATGGAGAGAGCCGACACTTGCCCTTTGAGAGAGCAGAGAGCCAGCCCCAAGTCCATGCCCGACTGCAGGACAGCCAAAAGTCACGGCAAAGAAAAACGAACGGGAGACAGCTGTCTCCACTCACACCAACTAAAGTCAGACTTCCAAGTCCAGTGGGAGATTCTGGAAGACGACGGCTTCCTGGCACGATTCATAGGCTGAACCACTGCATCCGAAAACCCCCGAGCCTTAAGTACGGCGGCTTTAACAGCCATGCCGCTCTTAGACTGCACTGCTGTAAAAAGACGAATTGGTGGTCACAAAAGGGTTAAACTTGAATGCCACTATGTTGTGTTGGACGGAAAATAAGGCATTATTTGGACTTTTACACTTCTGAATCCAGTGAAATCTGTCTTTGCCGACCCTATCTGCACATGGACTATTTGTGCACTTAGGTGCTTTTTAAAATCTTTTCCAATCTTCAGTGCATATGGTGATTTTTTTTTCACACACAGCTTGGTTCTATGTGCAGAAACTGCAAAAGCTCATATTATCATATTTTGTATTGACACTTTTGCAGGGTCCATTAGTTACTGCAAATTGAAGTGAAAAATGTCACTACTTTCAACAGTTACTAACCTGTATATGCATATACCCTGTAGTTAGTCTCTACCACAATAAATCCCTGCTTATGGCTGTCAAGAGAAGTCCCAGAGATTCCAGAAGCCAGATTTATCGCCAGACGTGTCGGATAGTAGCGACGAGACTTCCTCTGAAAATGACACGAGAAATGCCTCTTCAGTTTGTAACCAGTTATGGACTATGATAGCAGGAAGGATATATTTAAAAAATCCCTAAACTTTTTATGGCCAATATTACAGGACTCAATTACGGCATTTGCTGTCAGTATCTCATTTTTGAATGGAGGAGGTATATACAGATACTGCTTACCTTCCTCTGAAATACCAGTCCAAATTCTCGTAGGTGTTGTAGAAAAGTCAGAAGTGAGTCACTCATCCCCTCCACAGAGTAGTCCTGTAATGCAGAAAGCATGCAATGTCTCAGGCACAAGCTTTCTTTTGGAGAAAACGTCAAGAGCTGTTTATTCCAATACAATTTACCTTTCCAAGCGTAGAAAAGCTTAGCTGGAACATGAAGGACAGTATTTCCACCAGATTCATTCCCCGAGACTGAATGTATAAAACAGAAATATAAAAGTGCTAGGAAATTAGCAGGTATGAAGTAATAATTCCGTGGTGCAGTTTTGTATGTTTTTTTATTTATTTAGCTTGAATGGTACTTTCAGTGGACTATGCTCTACAGCTCACATAGAGGCTACTGAACTTGTAGATTAGGACCTGCAAACACGGCAATTTCATTAAGATCATCACACTTAGGCCTTTCACATGAAAGTAAAAAAAAGTGATGGTTATGCATGGAAGTCAAATCAACTTTTCTGCAATTGTGTTCAGTGTTTCAGTTTTTACTGCCAGGATTGCATCTGTTTTACATCCGTTTTTGACGCGTATGAAGAATAACACCCGACATCTACTAGCAAACAAAGTACGGCCACGGCACTCATCCACTAAATGGCTTTTATAAGTGCGCATCCTCAACTGATTCCTTCCACTATAGAAATCTGCATAAGTCATTCCTATTAAGTTTTGAGACAGCACGCCAAAGAGTTGATGTTCAAAAATTCTGTTTTTATTCATTCAAGTTTTAATACCAGTGGTACATTCCTAACACTTATTGCAACGTTTCGGCCCCAATTTCGGTGCCCTTCTTCAAGCTGTACATCCATGCTGTGGATTCAGACTCCCTCATGTACAGCTTGAAGAAAGGCACAGAAATTGGGCCCGAAACGTTGCAATAAGTGTTGAAACTTGAATGAATAAAAACTGAATTTTTGAACATCAACTCTTTGGCGTGCTGTCTCAAAACTTAATAACACCCGGCATCTACTAGCAACCATCAGTGAAAAATGGCTTTCGGATGCCATCCGTGTGCTGTTACTTTTTTTCACTGATCCACTGACATAAATGGACCAGTCCTGCATGAAAAACGGATGAAGACAGAACATGCTGCGATTTTTCCTGAATGGACAGATGAACAGTGAAAAAAAGAATGCTCATGTACATAAACCCACTTAAATAAATTCAGTCGGGGTTAAGTCTGGATGCTGACCATTTTCAAAATGGAACGCATCCAGACAGAAAACTTGCATGTGTGAAATTAGCCTTGGGGTGTAGCTGTACAGCCGCAGTGCCCGCAGTGCCCCGAGAACCATGCGACCCTGCAAGCTGCGCCAGTATTCCTTATTGTAACTCATTAAACATGGATTGCTTTTTCACTGTGCATTGTTAATGGCCGTGTAGTAACCCACAGAACTGTGTGGCTATTAACAATGCCCAATGAAAAGCTAAACATTTTTATTGAGTAGCGCGAATACCGCCTAAGTTTGCAGGTCTGTGCGGTTCTTGCCACACCATGGACACTTCTCAACTGTTGCATGGCCACAACCCTACAACAACAACATGTCTCTGCTGATGGTAGCGTGTACTCAGATTAAAAAATCTGCCCTGCAGGTGAATTTCAACGCAGGAAATTTCCACAGCACATGGATGAGATATGTAAAAACTCATCCATTTGCCGACTACTCTGTTCTGCAAGTCCAATCAGCAGCAATTTTTGTACATGAAGATTTTTAAACGGGCCGAACGGACAAGCTCGTTCATCGGGTGATTGCATCTTCATGCGGCACATCCTGTCGATAGTGGCCAGCTTAGTGTGGCTATATAAATGTTTGCCAGCTTGCTAATCCTGCAGAACATTTACAAATGTCCTTACGGGTTTATAAGTGGACTACACAAACAAGAAGTGGGGAGATTTTGATTTTACATGTCTTTATAGTATATTCACTGTAAAAATTCTAAACATTTTCCGAAAATGTGGCTAAGGACAGGCAAAGTCATAAAAAAAAAACTAAATAAAACAAACGTTTAATCATCATTTCAATCACCTCTGCTGCACTGGTGGTTCTGCAATGATGACATCACGCATATAACACACGTGACCCCTGTGCCAATAACTGGCCTCAGCCGTGACACTCACATGTGCATCAATTGACCAGAGGCCAGTGAATGACTGCACTGGAGTAATGAATGATGTACGTGACATCATTGTTGCAGGATTGGTGGGGACACCAGAATGATGGAGCTGGAGCGGCAAGGGATTGAATGGTGAGCATTCGTTTTTTTTATCACAACTCCCAGAAATGTTATAAAATTTCAGGCAACCCCTTTAACTATGAATGCAATCAATGCACAATACTATAACACAAACTGAGGCCTATACTTGCCTCTGCTGATTTAAGGTACTGAAGCATAAAATACCACAGCTGAGATGATGTGTCCAGAAGCAAAAATTGAAATCCGGCGGAAGAAATACTAGGTGCTTCTCCAGCGTCACTGCAGAAATAACACAAAACATAAAAAGGTATCATTTGTCACAATCGTTAAAGGGTTTATCCCGGTTGCACCACAATCCCATGCGGCGGTCACTTCCAGGATCACGTGCCGTACATTGGGCATGTGTTCCTAGCCTGGTTTTAGAACTCAAAGCGATAGAGATTTTCAAACTCATGGATTAGCTGCAGGTTCTAAAGCCTGGCTAGGATCACGTGTCGATTGGGATAGAGGAGCAACTCGGATAACGTTTTTGTTACAGATGACCCCCGGCGATCACTCCATTGGGGCTGAGCTCCACCCAGACCACATGACATAGTCGTGAAGTCACTGGCCTGCTGGAAGCAGCAACAAGCCATGCCGATACTGCGGACGCCACTGCCTTCTCAAACAGCTGATCGGTGGGGGTCACTGGTGTCGGAACCCCGCCGATCAGATGCTGATGACCAATCCAAAGCATAGATCATCAGTAAGAAAAAGGTGTAGAATCCCTTTAACCTAACCTACAGTAGGAACTGTGTATTCCTTCTTATGTGTTTTCTGCAATTTGATAGGGTCTGTCCAGGTGATTAACTTACTACTGTGACAAGGACCTGATGTGTTAGGCCAGACACACGAGCGAGTTCAATGTGAGAAACTCACAGCGTGTGTCAGTGTGAGGTCTCGTTCTGACCTTCGCTCCTCTGACAGGATCACATACCATTATAATGATTTATAATACTGTGCGACTCAGAGTCCTGGAATAGATTCCAGGACTCTCAGGGTTACACAGCATTATAAATCAGTGTTATACAAATACTCACAAGGAAGAGACAAAAAATGAAGTGTGCTCCTTCCTGGCCCCAGCAGCCCTGTTCAGCTTTATGCCGCCTGCCTCAAGCCCCATGGACCCAAGATGACAATGTAAGGGCAGACACACAACAGTGAGTTCAGTGCAAGAAACTCACTGCGTCTGGAAGTGAGTTCGACTCTGAACCCTGCTCCACTGACCGGATCGCACAGTGTTATAATGATTTATAAGGCTGTGTGTCGCTGTAAGATGTGGAATCTACTGAATTTCCCCTGACAGCCTTAGGTCAGTGTAAGTCAATAGACTGCAGGTTAACCTTTGGCCTTTGCCTAAGTGCTGTGGCTGTGGTAGCCACAGGAAGAGACTTGTTAGCCACGGACAAAGCCAAAACACAGGACTACCTTTTCATGAGACCAGCTTGAATGAGGAGCTGTGCCAAATCCTGGCTAACGGTAGCACTAGGTGACCCAACCATGAACTGCAAAATAACCTACAAATAATAGGATGTAAGCGTTAAACATTACGATTATCGATAAGCAGAAAGCAGGAGTGTACAAAGCATAAGGTACAACTTTTACACCATCGTTAGTATATGATTTCGGGTAGCAATACATACTTTTTAATGTGTGTCCTACTGGCCATTTACAGTAGGGATCCAATTCATTATGATAAACTTACATTACAATCTCTCTGAACCAAGTCATTGCTAATACATCCAACCATCAATGCATCTGTATAGAGATTCTCCAGAGAAGAAAATCAAATGAATTTGTACTATGAACAGTACAGTGGTTGGATGTCAGAGTACGATCAGCAGAACAAGTTTACTTAGCATGTCACTTCACCTCCCATCTGCTCTCTGCATATTTATCCAGAGAAAGGACATCCTTTCCATGTTTATCAGGACCGAGAAGACTGCCATCATCTGACCAAGCTTTTCCTCTATGAAGAGAGAACATAATGAATGATTATTAATTAGAAATAAATAAATAAATAAATAAATAAATAAATAAATAAATAAAGGACTTCGGCTACATGCAATGTGCGTTTCCGTGACAAATCCAGATCAAAATTAGAATGCGACATGCTGATTTGGTCAAGGATTTGCATCGGATTTTACCCTTTGCAATGCAACTCAACATGAAAATCCGCACAGCACGTGAATTTTCGTTCGCAAACTCAAGTTGATATTTTTTAAACGCATAGGTTTCGCCGTTACTGCATTACTCTGTGGGTCTGCTGAAAATCCACATGTAATCTGCTGCGTGTGCATGAGCCTAGAAGAGATTTTTGATTAACGGGCTTCAACCTTTTGGACTTTGTCAGACATATTCAACTCTTAAGTGGTGGTCAGAAGCCACATTTAATTAAAAAGACAGATAGGGACACGTGAAGAAATTTGCAGATATTTTATTGTGAGATTTGACACGCTGAATTATAATATCCAAACGGACACCATTGAGAGGTTAGGATATGTCCGCAATATTGTCACTGTGGATGCTGCATTATAATAAGAGCATATGGCCATATTCGAGGGTGAACCGGGGTATTGAGCCCCTGGTTGGAGGCCAACATGCAAAATTAAAATCACATAAGTATTATTGTAGTCATTTAAAAAAAAATGTCTTGAAAATAATAGTCAAAAGTTACTGCATTGTTATTTTCTAGTTTCATCTCATTTCCTTATTTCTTATTACCATATGTCTCCATAATATAAGCCAATAAAGTGTTGGAATTATAGAAGAGGTTCCCGACTTATATCCTGTTGTGATGCAACTAGGGCTGCAACGATTAATCGATGTAATCGATTATATTCGATAACTGGATTCGTTGTCGACGAATCCAGTTATCGAATAATCGCCGATTCGTTGCTATTCGGGCGGGCGGGCGGTCGCTGCATCTTTATTTTACCTTTTTACAATGACGCTCCCGCTCCTGTAACAGCCAGGCAGAGCGGACGGCGGCGTAACGTCACTCACTCACGTGACACGCTTGCTCCGCCTCCTTCATTCATGAAGTGGGCGGAGCGGGCGCGTCACGTGATTGAGTGACGTTACGCCGCCGTCCGCTCTGCCTGGCTGTTACAGGAGCGGGAGCGTCATTGTAAAAAGGTAAAATAAAGATGCAAGCATCGGGGCCGGGGCTGTTAGGGGGTAGGGGGAAGGGGGGGATCTGTCTATGGCACTGCTATGGGAAGGGGGGTCTGTGTATAGCACTGCTATGGGGAGGGGGGTCTGTGTATAGCACTGCTATGGGGAGGAGGGGGGGTCTGTGTATGGCACTGCTATGGGAAGGGGGATCTGTGCACTGTTATGCCCATAACAGTGCACATATCCCCCTCTCCATAACTACGCCGTCCACAGATCCCCCATAATAGTGTCGTCCACAGATCCCCCATAATAGTGTCGTCCACAGATCCCCCATAATAGTGTCGTCCACAGATCCCCCATAATAGTGTCGTCCACAGATCCCCCATAATAGTGTCGTCCACAGATCCCCCATAATAGTGTCGTCCACAGATCCCCCATAATAGTGTCGTCCACAGATCCCCCATAATAGTGTCGTCCACAGATCCCCCATAATAGTGTCGTCCACAGATCCCCCATAATAGTGTCGTCCACAGATCCCCCATAATAGTGTCGTCCACAGATCCCCCATAATAGTGTCGTCCACAGATCCCCCATAATAGTGTCGTCCACAGATCCCCCATAATAGTGTCGTCCACAATTTGTTTTAATATGGCCTTTGAACATAATTTTTCAAGTAAGATCATATAAACCTCTCTGTTTTGTAATTTTGTCGTTTTTCCCGATTAATCGTAGAGATTAATCGGCAACTAATCGATTATTCAAATAATCGTTAGCTGCAGCCCTAGATGCAACCGCATTTACTAATATTGGAATTAAAGGGGTTGGCTCATTTATGGACATTGGGGCATATCCCAGTGATATGCCCCAATGTCTGATAGCAACTATCCTTAGAACACAGCCTGCAAAGCACAGGAGGGCGAACTCCACATGGGCAACCAACCTCCATTCATTTCTATGGGACCGACGAAAATAGCTGAGCACTGACTTGGCTATTTCCGTCAGCTTCATAGAAGTGAATGGAGCGGTGGCGGCGCTTGCGTGATGCGTTTTCAATTCATTTCAATGGGACTTTCAAAAATAGCCAAGTGCACCACTCGTCTATTTTTGGCACTGCTGTAAAAACGTATGGAGGGCGGAGGCACACGTGCGGTGCGCACTCCTGCACTTTGCGGGCTCTGTTCTATAGAAAATCAGACATTGGTTGCATATCCTACCGACATGCCCCCAATGTCCAAGATGGATCAACCCCTTTAATTCACTGAACATACTGATAATTGGAATATCACAAGCCAGAGTGTACAGTACAAGTTTATCAGCAATCTCTATACTGCAGAACAAGGTAAAAGAAGTATATAATGCCCATATGGGCCAGACAGCAAAACATTGCTGTGTTGGCTTTGTAATACTGGACTGACATTATGAGTGTCGAATGCCTCTATGCATATCAGGAATAACCTTGGGTATTTCTCCTAGAACAGGGATGCTCAACCTGTAGCTCTCCAGCTGTTGTAAAACTACAACTCCCAGAATGCCCTGCTGTAGGATGTCCGGGCATCCTGGGAGTTGTAGTTTTGAATCAGCTGGATGGTCGCAGGGTGGGCAGCCCTGTCCTAGAACATGTATGCCGGGTTGTATGAACTTTCTGTGTAAAAGGGAATAGGTCGCCACTTTTACGCTAGGAAGAAAGCTGACAATCATCCGCAAATTCATGAATATGTGAAAACGAGTGTAAGAAAGGTAATTGTCCTTACCCGCCCAGCAGAGCAATTTTCAGATTTTCTCTGAAAATTGGATTTAGAATGAGTCCTTGTAGCCCCCCAGGAAGTTGCTGCGTGTGCCACAGTCGCAGTCCAGACAGAATCTGTGTGTTCTCCTCATGTTCCCTAGGGCATTAAATGAAATAAAGCCATGCATTATTCTTTTGTCAAATCAGTTTTTAAACAAAACAATAGACAATTATGTTGTATGTGTAAATCAAATAGGAATTAGACATTTTGTGAGAATTCGTGATAAAAGAAGGTAAAATAGAACAAAGTAAAAAATTAAACATTGTCCAACATTGCCTTGTCAGTGTCTTCCTTATGCCTTATTCAAGACCCATTCATGCACATTATGGTAAGATGACAATGCATAGCGTTTCAGGTTCCCACAAAGATAACCTATGAGATGGTAATACTGCATACTACATATGACAGTTCTGGGCAGATCTGGGTGATTAGTGAAAGAGGAACAGGAGAAAATAGAAAAACTTTGCCTTATTTCACTATTCTTCTGAGTTCCTTCTACATGTAGAGAAGAAATGGGTCAGTTCTTGTGGATATGCCGTGGAACTACACTCACCTAAAGAATTATTAGGAACACCATACTAATACGGTGTTGGACCCCTTTTGCCTTCATAACTGCCTTAATTCCATGTGGCATTGATTCAACAAGGTGCTGATAGCATTCTTTAGAAATGTTGGCCCATATTGATAGGATAGCATCTTGTAGTTGATGGAGATTTGAGGGATGCACATCCAGGGCACGAAGCTCCCGTTCCACCACATCCCAAAAGATTCTCTATTGGGTTGAGATCTGGTGACTGTGGGGGCCATTTTAGTACAGTGAACTCATTGTCATGTTCAAGAAACCAATTTGAAATTATTCGAGCTTTGTGACATGGTGCATTATCCTGCTGGAAGTAGCCATCAGAGGATGGGTACATGGTGGCCATGAAGGGATGGACATGGTCAGAAACAATGCTCAGGTAGCCCATGGCATTTAAACGATGGCCAATTGGCACTAAGGGGCCTAAAGTGTGCCCAGAAAACATCCCCCACACCATTACACCACCAGCCTGCACAGTGGTAACAAGGCATGATGGATACATGTTCTCATTCTGTTTACGCCAAATTCGGACTCTACCATTTGAATGTCTCAACAGAGATCGAGACTCATCAGACCAGGCAACATTTTTCCAGTCTTCAACAGTCCAATTTTGGTGAGCTCGTGCAAATTGTAGCCTCTTTTTCCTATTTGTAGTGGAGATGAGTGGCACCCGGTGGGGTCTTCTGCTGTTGTAGCCCATCCGCCTCAAGGTTGTGTGCGTTGTGGCTTCACAAATGCTTTGCTGCATACCTCGGTTATAACGAGTGGTTTCAGTCAACGTTGCTCTTCTATCAGCTTAAATCAGTTGGCCCACTCTCCTCTGACCTCTAGCATCAACAAGGCATTTTCGCCCACAGGACTGCCGCATACTGGATGTTTTTTCCTTTACACACCATTCTTTTTAAACCCTAGAAATGGTTGTGCGTGAAAATCCCAGTAACTGAGCAGATTGTGAAATACTCAGACCGGCCCGTCTGGCACCAACAACCATGCCACGCTCAAAATTGCTTCAATCACCTTTCTTTCCCATTCTGACATTCAGTTTGGAGTTCAGGAGATTGTCTTGACCAGGACCACAACCCTACATGCATTGAAGGAACTGCCATGTGATTGGTTGACTAGATAATCGCATTAATGAGAAATAGAACAGGTGTTCCTAATAATTCTTTAGGTGAGTGTATATGGTGTTATATTAGCATCCCTTGCTATATGCACGACTCTCCTAAAAATTATTGCAATCTGTGGCGTGAGATGTCTCCATCATAACTGTATGCCCAATTTCAGTCAGGTACTGTACACCTGTCAACCTAATATGCCATTACATCTGGGTAGATAATGATATAGAATGTAGATACTGAGTCAGTTAGCCATTTTGGTGTATTGCAACCAGGGGTCCCATATTTTTAGGAAAGAATCATGCCTATTGGTCCGCCAACTGGTCACCTCCTCCGTACGACAGATTTGGTGTGTTTTTTGAAACCATCGTTGTTCAGAAGGTGTTTGGGGTTGCAGCCATAACGGTGGGATTAAGCTTTTAGCCGCTGCTAATAAGTACGTTATCAAAGAGCCTCTGGAAGGTCGATGATGTTGTGAAGGTAGAGCCAATAGTACCAATCCTGCTGTCAGAGTTATGTTTGATGGGTCAAGTGCCCGTATATACTTTTGGATTTCTGTCCAGAAGGAGCTAACCACCGGGCACGACCACCAAATATGGCTCAAGGTTCCAACTTGCGACTGGCATCTCCAACATTTATTCGAGACTGATAATCCCATTCTATATAGCAGGTCAGGGGTTTTATACCATCTGGATAAGAGCTTGTAATGATTTTCTTGTATTTTAACACATGTTGAGAAGCCGAGACAGTGCAGCAGTATAAATCTTATATCTTCTTCGGATAGCGTTATGTCCAATTCTTTTTCCCAAGCCTTCAGAAAAGGAGGAGGGTCCGCTGAACTAGTGAGTGAAAGATGCGAGTAGAGAGAAGATAGTTTTTGCTTCTTGCTTTCGTGGAGGAGGATTAATTGTTCAAACCATGATAATGGTCTGTTGACTTGATTATGGGATATAGTGTGGCTTTGAAGTGTTCAAATTGCAGGAAATTGACTTCTGATGGTGTAAGGAATGTTAGTAGTTTAGTGAAGTCTGGTAGCTACACTCACATCTTTTAGTTTTTACCAGAATGATCTCATAATTATCGGTCTCTTTTTACGGCATGTGGGATCAGACGAGCCGGTAGAAGTGGCGAGATACCCTTTAGGATTGTATTGGAATGTTGAAGGGATTTCCGTACCATAACAGTGCCTTGTACCAATGTATTAGGAGAAGGCCTGGATATCTTTGTGGTCTGGTAACCACAGTATTTTTGAGTATGTAGGGCCCAACATCCTTAAATCTGATATGTGGCATGGATCTGTCGGGGTGGTGGCTGCCAGTTCGAGCCATCTTTGCAGGGGGAGCGCTATGTAATACTGTTTAATATCAGGGAGGCCCAGACCACCTCCGGTCTTGTTGGCATTGTAGCTAAACTAGCCTCTGAATAACCCGATAAAAACATTCAAAACCTATATATGGCCTCAATCATGCATTGCCAACTGCCATGCTATAACAAACCAAAACTGCAAACTAAAAGCCCTTTGTGTTAGTCAATCAGTATACATTTCTTACTTATGGCTTTCTTTCTTCACCCACAAAGCTACAGCTGCTTGGGGCAATGGCTGTTCAAGAAACAGCATGCGCATCACATAGTTCTTGGCAAGGCCTGGGAGTTCCCTGAGAAACATAAAACCGTGAAAACTTATAATCAAAGAATTATGACTAAAGAAAACAATCGTTCACCATCATTGTAAACAGATTTACAGCTCCTAGAGGCTCATTTGCATATACTAAAACATAATTTTTCTCAGCAATGTGGGCACATATGAACATGGGACCAACACAGACGCCTTCAGCTGCCAGGTGCACATGGAACAGGCAGTGTTACCTCTAAGACTTGGCAGCTGCTGAGCAGGGTTTGCTCAGAGCTGGGCACAGCACCATCAAAGGTGGGTGATATGAAAACTTAATTGTCACATTCAAGAGAATACAGTTTAACCCCTGCGCCATGCTGTATAATATACATTATAATCCATATACCATGCCATACAATATGCAGTATATTCCCTGCACCATGCTGTACAATATACATTATATTTCATACACCATGTCGTACAATATACATTATAATCCATACACCATGTCGTACAATATACATTATAATCCATACAATATATAGCATAATCCCACAGTTTAGGTGTTCTACTGTATATTGTACGACATGGTGAATGAACTATACTGTATATTGTACGGCAAATGTATGGAAGTTACACGATGCCGGAAAATATAACCCCTGCGCCATGCTGTACAATATACACTATAACCCCTACACAATGTGGAGGTATACTGTATATTGTGCGGTACAGTCTATGAATACTCTGACATGAAAAATACTGCCCATGAATACTTACAATTACTTGGCTTGGCCCTTGGGGATCTCACACGCCGTTTTAACAATTTGGAGAGGTCTGGGGGGCTAGATCTAAGAAGATGCCGTCCCATCGTCTTTTCCCATCTATTGCAGCGCTGCACATGTTCTCCTCTTCCAGTAGCAGCAGTAAGGCATGAGGAAGGAGGTGTGGCCAGCTTGGAGCACCGCGCAGGAATGTCCTGACACTAGCCAATGACCAACCTGTCCTGCTCCATCAGCCTTGGTGCCATGATCTCTTCATGGTATGAGCCCCCCCGTAGCAGCACCAGCCTCTCTCTGCTATCCCTCTGCCAATTCTCCAAATCCTAATGAGTTGCACACAGAACGAGGACGTAATGTAAAGTCATCATGAGTGTGGGCATTTTGCCAGCAGGGTGAGAGGCGTGTTGAGTGGATATTATAAACTTGTGAGCTGGGGCACAATAATTGCTGCACGGCTGCGTGGCCGCGCACCCACGCAGTTTAGAGGTAGCACAGATCAGCCAGTTTCATAGGAGCAAATCTGCTGACAGATGCCCTTTAAACCGTGTGAAAAGAAGCTGAGGTTATCTACCAATACAGCCCTGTACATTTCCAGAGTGTCACTTAAAAGGGTTTCCTACTGTATTGCATATACAAAGGATATTCTCTTGGACTCCAACCTACTTGGAGTAGAGACTCCTCCGAATCCTGCTCCATCATACAAGGCTGGGGCCAGATCAAGAGTAAGGCCTCATGCACACAAACTTATTTTCTTTCCATGTCTGTTCCGTTTGTTTGCAGACCGTATAAGGAACCATTCATTTCAATGGGCCGCAAAAAACAAACGCAAGTTACTCCGTATGCATTCCTTTTCCGTATGTGTGTGTTTCTGTTCCGCAAAAAAACAGAACGTGTCCTATTATTGTCCGCATTACGGACAAGGATAGGACTGTTCTATTAAAGGCCAGCTGTTCCGTTAAATACGGAATGCACACAGACGTCATCCTTTTTTTGCGGATCCGTTTTTTTGTGGACAGCAAAATACATACGGTCGTGTGCATGAGGCCTAAGAAAGGATAGAGGGGTGGTCATGCATGTGTGTAATCCTCTCCTTTTTTAAGTTTTATGCATATGACATTCACACGAGATTCGCAAAATATGGATGCATTCCATGTGCCTTCCGCTTTTGTTTTTGCAGACCAATTGACTTCAGTGTGTCAGTGGTCTGCAGTTTGCTGGCATGTTCTATCTTTTGATGATCCATGTGCTTTCCGCTTCCATATGTCCGTTACGCGAGAAGATAGAATATGTCCTATACCTGGCCACAAAATGTGGACCACAGACCCATTAAACTCAATGGGTCTGCAAAGAAAATGGGACAGAATCCGTAATTTGCGGACTGAAAAATACATACGGTGTGCACAAGCCCTAAATCCGAGTCTCTACCCATTTTCTCAAGTATGGCATTAGAGATCAGTCACTAAGAAAATCAATCACAGCTCCTCGTTATACTTTGGTAATTCACCTAAAAACAGCCAGACATGTAGCGGGATGATTGTACAGTCGATCAAGGACACCTGGGCTCAGTTCTTGAAGAAATTCATGCAGATTCTTGCACTTCAGTTGCACTCGCTGTAGCTTCATTCTGTGAACACCAATGGAAGGACAACATTAGTTTTCAATTACATCACAAAATTAGATTTCATATAGAGATTACTAGCAGAAGGACCCGGCTTCGCACGGGTATATTTCATCTATATTATTTAATGTTTGTGTGTGTCGTTAAAAGATAGACAGTATCCCCCATAACAGTGACCTCTACAGCACCCCGCCCCTTTAACAGTGAACCCCACAGTCCCCCACACCTTAATACTGCCCCCCACACAGTGCCCCGCCACTTTAAAATGGGACCTCCACAGCAGCCCATCCCCTTTAACAGTGAGTTTCACAGCAACCCACTCCCTTGAGTGACCTCCTCAGGGGCCCGCCCCCTTAACGGTGACCTTACAGAACTCTGCTGCCTTTACAGTGACCTCCACAGCAGTGGCCTTTGCCCCCTTAACAGTGACCTCCCCAGTGGCCTGCCCCTTAACAGTAACATCCACAGTGAACGCCTCTTTAACAGTGACCTCCACAGCAGCTGCCCCTTTAATAGTGGCCCCTGCCCCCTTAAAAGTGACCTCCACAGCACCCTGCCCCTTTAAGGCTAGGGCTACATGACGACATGTGTCGCACAACATTTTGTCGTACCAATATCGCACAACAGTTTTTATAATAACAGGCTATGGTGTCGCACTGCGACATGCTACAACTGCGAATTGACAGTCGCCAAAAATCCATCCAAGATGGATGCATGTAGCAGTGTAGTTGTGCCCTATATGTCGGGTGAATTGTCGTCGCGTAGCCCTAGCCTAAAGATGACCTACAGCAGTGAAGAAAAATCGCTGGGTTGTTATGGAAACCTGGAGTAAAACTGTGTGTATGTGAAGACTAAGGGCCTGAGAGTAGGGATCGACCGATTATCGGTTTATACCGATATTCAGGATTTTGACCGTTATCGGTATTGGCATCTATTTTGCCGATATTCCGATAGCGTATGGGGAACACAGATCGCGCTGCTCTCAGCAGCACAGGGGAGAAGGAAGCCATGTCTCCCTCCCCCTGTGCTGCTGCAGCCAATGGGAGGACAGGGGACAAGAGGAGGGGAGGGGCTGTGGCCACTGCGCCACCAATGATGTTAACTTACTCATTCATTCAAATTGAACAGGAGGCGGGAGCTGCAGAATCACATAGCCGGCTCCCGACCTCTATGAGCTGTAGCTGCGATCTGCGGTAGTTAACCCCTCAGGTCCCGCGGATCGCAGCTACCGCTCAGAGGTCGGGAGCCGGCTATGTGATTCTGCAGCCAGCTCCCGCCTCCTGTATATGAATAAATGAGAGATTTATCTTCATTGGTGGCGCAGTGTGCCCCTCCCCCCCCCCCAAGCCCCCCAGTATTAATCATTGGTGGCGCAGTGCGCCCCCCCACCCCCGTATTAAAAACATTGGTGGGGCAGTCAGCCCCCCACCCCAGCATTAAACACATTGGTGGCGCAGTGCGCCCCCCCAACCAAGCCCCCCCAGTATTAATCATTGGTGGCAGTGGCCACAGGGTGCCCTCTCCCCTCCTCCTCCGATCGGAGCCCCAGCAGTGTAAGCCTGGGGCTCCGATCGGTTACCATGGCAGCCAGGACACTATTGAAGCCCTGGCTGCCATGGTAAGCTCCATGCTGCTGTGTGCACAAAGCACAGAGCAGCAGGGACAGTGTGAGATCCTATTCACCCTGATAGAGCTCTATCAGGGTGAATAGGACAAGGGTTCTAGTCCCTAAGCGGGCTAAAAGTTTGTTTAACCGCCTCCCGACCGCCTAACGCACGAATGCGTCCGGGAGGCGGTTGATTTATTCCTCCTGGACGTATCCGTGCATCATCTCGCGCGTTCACAGGAACAGAAGGTAAGCGAGTGGATCTCCAGCCTGCCAGCGGGGATCGTTCGCTGGCAGGCTGGAGATGCGATTTTTTTTTAACCCCTAACAGGTATATTAGACGCTGTTTTGATAACAGCGTCTAATATACCTGCTACCTGGTCCTCTGGTGGTCCCTTTTGCTTGGATCGACCACCAGAGGACACAGGTAGCTCAGTAAAGTACCACCAAACACCACTACACTACACTCCCCCCCCCCCCCCGTCACTTATTAACCCCTTATGAACCCCTGATCACCCATGATCACCCCATATAGACTCCCTGATCACCCGCCTGTCATTGATCACCCCCCTGTAAGGCTCCATTCAGAGGTCCGTATGTGTTTTGCGGATCCGATCCATGTATCCGTGGATCCGTAAAAATCATACGGACGTCTGAATGGAGCCTTACAAGGGGGTGATCAATGACAGGGGGGTGATCAATGAGTCTATATGGGCTGATCACCCCGCTGTAAGGCTCCATTCAGAATTTTTTTGGCCCAGGTTAGCGGAAATTTATTATTATTTTTTTTCTTACAAAGTCTCATATTCCACTAACTTGTGTCAAAAAATAAAATCTTACATGAACTCACCATACCCCTCACGGAATCCAAATGCGTAAAATTTTTTAGACATTTATATTCCAGACTTCTTCTCACGCTTTAGGGCCCCTAAAATGCCAGGGCAGTATAAATACCCCACATGTGACCCCATTTCGGAAAGAAGACACCCCAAGGTATTCCGTGAAAGGCATATTGAGTCCATGAAAGATTGAAATTTTTGTCCCAAGTTAGCGGAAAGGTAGACTGAGAAAAAAATAAAAATAAAAAAATCAATTTCCGCTAACTTGTGCCAAAAAAATAAAAAAATTAAATTCTATGAACTGGCCATGCCCCTCATTGAATACCTTGGGGTGTCTTCTTTCCAAAGTGGGGTCACATGTGGGGTATTTATACTGCCCTGGCTTTTTAGGGGCCCTAAAGTGTGAGAAGAAGTCTGGGATCCAAATGTCTAAAAATGGCCTCCTAAAAGGAATTTGGGCCGCTTTGCGCATCTAGGCTGCAAAAAAGTGTCACACATGTGGTATCGCCGTACTCAGGAGAAGTTGGGGAATGTGTTTTGGGGTGTCATTTTACATATACCCATGCTGGGTGAGAGAAATATCTTGGTCAAGTGCCAACTTTGTATAAAAAAAAAAAAAAAAAAAAAAAAAAAAAAGGGAAAAGTTGTCTTTTGCCAAGATATTTCTCTCACCCAGCATGGGTATATGTAAAATGACACCCCAAAACACATTCCCCAACTTCTCCTGAGTACGGCGATACCAGATGTGTGACACTTTTTTGCAGCCTAGGTGGGCAAAGGGGCCCACATTCCAAAGAGCACCTTTCGGATTTCACCGGTCATTCTTTACAGATTTTGATTTCAAACTTCTTCTCACGCATCTGGGCCCCTAAAATGCCAGGGCAGTATAACTACCCCACAAGTGACCCCATTTTGGAAAGAAGACACCCCAAGGTATTTTGTGATGGGCATAGTGAGTTCATGGAAGTTTTTATTTCTTGTCACAAGTTAGTGGAATATGAGACTTTGTAAGAAAAAAATAAGAAATCATTTTCCGCTAACTTGTGACAAAAAATAAAAAGCTCTATGAACTCACTATGCCCATCAGCGAATACCTTAGGGTGTCTACTTTCTGAAATGGGGTCATTTGTGGGGTGTTTGTACTGTCTGGGCATTGTAGAACCTCAGGAAACATGACAGGTGCTCAGAAAGTCAGAGCTGCTTCAAAAAGCGGAAATTCACATTTTTGTACGATAGTTTGTAAACGCTATAACTTTTACCCAAACCATTTTTTATTTTTTTTGCCCAAACATTTTTTTTTTAATCAAAGACATGTAGAACAATACATTTTGCGAAAAATGTATATATGGATGTCGTTTTTTTGCAAAATTTTACAACTGAAAGTGAAAAATGTCATTTTTTTGCAAAAAAAATCGTTAAATTTCGATTAATAACAAAAAAAGTAAAAATGTCAGCAGCAATGAAATACCACCAAATGAAAGCTCTATTAGTGAGAAGAAAAGGAGGTAAAATTCATTTGGGTGGTAAGTTGCATGACCGAGCAATAAACGGTAAATATATATATATATATAAGATTAACATATTCATTTTCAGCAGATGTGTAGGATTTTTTTTTTCAAAAATGAAAATTCAGAGTATCGGTATAAATTATCGGCTATCGGCCTGAAAGTTCACAAATTATCGGTATCGGCCCTAAAAAATCTATATCGGTCGATCCCTACCCGAGAGCTTCTATTGGCTGATAAGGGACATGTGCCCGTGTGTATGGCAGTTAGGATATGAGTAAAAGACTTGCAGGCTTTGATAATGCAGGTCATTTTGGAGAATCTCAGGAACGGTACGTCCTAGAGAGCTGAGACGCCCACAAGATTTCTTTCCAGGTAGCAAGGAATTTGGATATCAATGGTTGCGTTTGAGTGATCGTGGAAATACATATAAATAATGACGGCACTTCAGAAGCCAAGCATTGTACACACACAAATTCTATTACACCCGACACCGTCCTACATAGAAAAGAGGCAGAAGACAATGCCAGGTCTGGCCTGCTCGCCCTAAGGGACAGAATTATGAAACGGTCTAAACTACAACGTCCATCATGCTCGAACAGCCTACAGCTGCCAGGGCATGCTGGGAGTTGTAGTTTTGCCACCGCTGGTTTGATATGTCTGGTCTAAAAGAAAACCAGCGACCAATCAGAGCACAGCTCTCACTGTTCAGAGCAGACAGGTTGCTGAGACCAGCAGTGACATAAACCTGTACTGGGGTATACACAGCGCGAGCTAGTCACTGCAAACTAGCAACTGATAATTGCTCTTAATTCAGTGTCCTCTGCAGCAAACAAACTAGCAGCCATCCCGAGAAATCCCCGTCCACCCCATTACCCACGCCACAGCAGAGAGCGGCAGCAGCAAAGCCCCGAACAACAGCCAGCTTGGGATCCGGTACCACGTGACTTCGCATGTCACGTGATCAGAAGGACCGTGCTACTGTAAAGGAATACGATAGAAGGTAAGTCACATGACTGAGACCTTAGCACGTGACTCCTACGTCATCAAAGCCGCCAGATACATCGGAGAGCAGAGGTATAGGACGTTCAGTGTGACTGTATATTTCGCTGCGTCACTTGCAGGGGATGAAGCGCAGTGTATACGTCTGGTCTGCAGGTTCTGGCTCTGCATTACTGTGTGCATGTTCTGTGTGCCGCAGGGTTTAGAGCGTGCATGTGGCTGGCTGCTAGGCCGGAGTATAGGCGCATATGTAATGTGACTGCAGACTGTAACCTATATAAATGTACACTAAAATATAGAGATGTGTCAAAGTACACTGGTAGATGGGGCAGACAGTGAAGTATACATAAAGACTTACCCTGAAATTATAAATAATAACGATGATTAGCGAAGTGATGCTATATCCGAAATCGCTTCATTAAAAATTTCGGAAAAATACTGTGCGGAGATTAGTCTCCTTACAGTACTAGAATGTATGGGCTCTGATGAGCCGAAGTCAGTTCATGCGCTTCTCATCCTGTTTGTGTGGTGCCCAATGAATTAGAAGTATAAGTATGCACGTGCCAGACTGCTTTCAGAATGAGACCAGACCAGGGGCGTAGCTATAGGGGGTGCAGAGGTAGCAGTCGCTATCAGGCGCAGGAGCCTGAGGGGGCCCAAAGACCCTTGTGCTGCATAAGAAGACACACAAAGCACTGAGGGAAGGGGGGCCCAAGCCTAACGCTTGCCCTGGGACCAGACACACTAGGTGGTTTCATGAAAGTATCTTCTCACTCACACACCCCCCCAAGCCATGGTAGAAGAGGCGCACTTTATTCACATTACATTGACTTAAATAGCAGACATGACATCACAAAAGGGGTGTTTCCTTAAGAAGAGACTATTGGCTCCTTAACCTGATAGGAGTGGTTTCTGCAATTTCAACTCCGATTTCATAGGGAGATTTGAACACTGCGATGTAATCCCCATTTACCCCTCCCCTATTTAGGGCTCTTTCACACCTGCGTTATTGTCTTCCGGCATAGAGTTCCGTCGTCGGGGCTCTATGCCGGAAGAATCCTGATCAGGATTATCCTAATGCATTCTGAATGGAGTGAAATCCGTTCAGGATGCATCAGGATGTCTTCAGTTCCGGAACGGAACGTTTTTTGGCCGGAGAAAATACCGCAGCATGCCAAAAAAACTGAAGACTTGCCGCAAGGCCGGATCCGGAATGAATGCCCATTGAAAGGCATTGATCCGGATCCGGCCTTAAGCTAAACGTCGTTTCGGCGCATTGCCGGATACGACGTTTAGCTTTTTTAGAGTGGTTACCATGGCTGCCGGGACGCTAAAGTCCTGGCAGCCATGGTAAAGTGTAGCTGGGAGCGGGGGAGCAGCATACTTACCATCCGTGCGGCTCCCGGGGCGCTCCAGAGTGACGTCAGGGCGCCCCAGGCGCATGGATGACGTGATCGCGTGGCACGTCATCAATGCGCATGGGGCGCTCTGACGTCACTCTGGAGCGCCCCGGGAGCCGCACGGATGGTAAGTATACCTCTCCCCGCTCCTACTATGGCAACCAGGACTTTAATAGCGTCCTGGGTGCCATAGTAACACTGAAAGCATTTTGAAGACGGATCCGTCTTCAAATGCTTTCAGTACACTTGTGTTTTTCCGGATCCGGCGTGTAATTCCGGCAAGTGGAGTACACGCCGGATCCGGACAACGCAAGTGTGAAAGAGCCCTTACCTTAAAGGGACTCTGTCACCACTTTCTAACCCCCACTTTTAAAACTATAGTTCTGTCCATGGAGCCCCTGTGATTACAATGGTGTTGTTATATGCGAAATCCGCAGGCTCGTTTTGATAAAAAAAACTTTTATCTAACCTGTCACTCATGAGGATAAGGTGCCCAGGGCGTTTCTCCCGGTCTGAACATGCCGCCGCCGCCGTTGGTGCCCAGCTCCTCCTCTGATCCTTTCAGCGCCACCTGAATGTGAAGAAATACGCCTCCGGCTCTCCCTCAGTCCCCCCTCCTTTTCTAAAATTTCGCGCGTGCGCACAGGCCTGTGCCTGATGCGCCCGTGCGGACTTTTCGATTCAGCCTCATTGAGCGAAGTGCGCATGCGCACTTCGCTCAACCTCCCGATAACGCGAACACTGCTGCACGCGCGGGATCTTAGAAAAGAAGGAGGGGGGACTGAGGGAGAGCCGGAGGCGTATTTCTTCACATTCAGGCGGCGCTAATTCAAGGCAGAGGAGGAGCTGGGCACCAACGGCGGCGGGCGGCATGTTCAGACCAGGAGAAACGCCCTGGGCACCTTATCCTCATGAGTGACAGGTTAGATAAAAGGTTTTTTTTAATCAAAACGAGCCTGCGGATTTCGCATATAACAACACCATTGTAATCACAGGGGCTCCATGGACAGAACTATAGTTTTAAAAGTGGGGGTTAGAAAGTGGTGACAGAGTCCCTTTAACAAAAGAATGCACACATGGCTCAAACATCTGGCTTGCGGCCATCTTGTGGACAAAAATGTGTACTACAGAATGTTTCTCTATGTGTATGTGGTGTGAACAAATTCCATCTCTCACAGTTATCTGCAAAGTCTCGTGTGACTTCGTTGAATAACTTTGGTAGTTGATATTTAAAGACGACCTTTCACCAGGATACATGTATTGAAATAGTTATATTACCTTACAGTGCGGTCCCCAGTAATGTCTTTCCGCATTTTTTTCTTCAAAGGTCCCCCCCCCCCTTCATCCGCTGTGGTCCCCGTTTGTTTTGGTGCCTCATATGCTAATGAGGCGATTCCGTTCAACTAGGCGGGGACTTGAATTTGTCCTGGGCGCGGTTATCTTCTTCCTGGCTGCGAGTGGAGTGCTTTCAATCAGAGCTCCCCGCTCTTAGCCAGGGAGAAGGAGCTGCGATTCTCACGAGAACTTGAGCTCCTTCTCCCTGGCTTAGAGCCGGGGCGCTCTTATTGGATGTGCTTGCAGTCAGGGAAAAGATAACCGCGCCCAGGACAAATTCAAGTCTCATTAGCATAAGAGGCGCCAAAACAAACGGGGACCACAGCGGATGAAAGGGGGGGGGTCCTTTGAAAAAAAAATAAAGCGGAAAGACATCACTGGGGGCCGCACTGTAAGGTAACATAACTATTTCAATACATGTATCCTGGTGAAAGGTCCTCTTTAAATATCAACTACCAAAGTTATTCAACGAAGTCACACGCGACTTTGCAGATAAGGGTCCATTCACATGTCCGTTGTTTCTTTCCTGATCTGTTCCGTTTTTTGCGGAACAGATCTGGACCAGTTCTGTACCCATTTATTTTCAATGGGTCCTGAAAAAAATCGGACAGCTCAATGTCTGATTTTTTTTTTAGGACCCATTGAAAATGAATGGGTACAGAACTGGTCCAGATCTGTTCCGCAAAAAACGGAACAGATCAGGAAAGAAACAACGGACGTGTATGTATGGACCCTAACTGTGAGAGATGGACTTTGTTTATGTGTATGTGGTGTGAACATTCTGTAGTGCACATTTAAAGAGGCTCTGTCACCTGATTCATGTATACCCTACTTAGATATATAGGCAGGTAGGCAAAAAAAGCTCACCTTCTTCCTGGCTGTGACGCTCTCCGCTGTGATTGGATCGGGGCACAGCCAGGGAGAAGGAGATGCCCATTGAGAAACCCTGGCATCTCTGTTCCGATGCTCAGTATTCACATACTGAGCGGGAAAATAGCAGGGGGGCACAGCGGGGCGTACAAGCGATATTAAAAAAAAAAAAAAAAACAGGCAGGATGGCAGCATCAGCGGGGGCACCCGGCAAAGATAAGTATTTAATGGAAAAAATAAATAAAAAATCTATGAAAGGTCCTCTTTAAGGACCATATCTACAGTCAGCCAGTTAGAGGGATTTTCCCATCCCTGACAATGGGGGCATATCGCTAGGATATGCCCCCATTGTCTGATAGGTGCGGGTCCCACCTCTCCTTCCTACACCGAGAACAGAGCGGGGAATGGTGGTGGTGGGTGCACTGCGCATGTGCAGCTGCCCTCCATCCATTTCTATGGGGCTGCCGAAAATATCCGAGCACGGGCTCGGCTATTTCTGTCAGCCCCATAGAAATGAATGGGACCAGTGGCCAAGGTGCACTACTACGGGGAGAGCACTTGGCCGTGGCCGAACCCCTGGAAACCGAGTGTCCTCCAGCCACCGCTCTTCCGGCTCTGTTCTCGGCGTAGGTGTAATGCCACAATTTTCTGTAATAGGAATACCCCTTTAAGTATGTTTTTTGAGGTATTTACACCAGTGGCTCCACCCTCATGAGATGCCCCCTCTTCTTTTGTATATGCAGAGCTAAAAAAAAACATTTAGGAGCTCTGCCTTCTCTTGATCCCCAGTGCCCAACACCCCATTACCATCATTTAGTGGCCCTACATATTCTGACCTTGTTTTTTTTTTTTTTTTTGCATTTATTTATTTAAAATGTGTGACAGAGGGTAAAATGTATATAACTATGACAAATGGACAGTAAAAAAAATAAGAATGTATGAGGTGGACGGTAAAATATATAAATGTATGAAGCAGTAGTACAATATAAATTTATGGGACGGGTAGTAAAATATATAAATTTAAAATAAACCATATTAAATACATGAAGGTCTCGTCATGGTAATGTGGGCATGATAATGAATATGGCGGATAGTACTGTTTCTATGGTCTTGCCAACATCAGCCGCATCCATATAAATGCACAACATTGCACAATGTGCAGATGCATTCTGTCAGTCGTGTTCTGGTCGAAGTGAATGGGGACCAGGTTATACAGTTAATACGGTTGAAAAAAGATATAAGTCCATCAAGTTCAACCAAGGGATCAGTGGGGACGCGAATCCCAGAAGGAAGTGAGATTCAGATTTCTACACATTTTCATAAGTAGTAATGTCATTTACTTTTTAAGAATTCATCTAAACCCTTTTTAAAAAACTGTCCACTGTTCCTGCTTTGACCACGTCCTATGGAAGTCTATTCCACAGATTCACAGTAAATAAGCTTTGATGCTTCTGGAGACTGAACGTTTTCTTCTCCAGTCGGAGGCAGTTCCTTGTCTTTTGAGGGCATTTTACACGGAACAGATTTTCACCGTATTTTTGGTATGGCCCATTTATATACAGTCAGGTCCATAAATATTGGGACATTGACACAATTCTAACATTTTTGGCTCTATACACCACCACAATGGATTTGAAATGAACCGGACAAGATGTGCTTTAACTGCAGACTGTCAGCTTTAATTTGAGGGTATTTACATCCAAATCAGGTGAATGGTGAAGGAATTACAACAGTTTGCATATGTGCCTCCCACTTGTTATGGGACCAAAAAGTAATAGGACAGAATAATAATCATAAATCAAACTTTCACTTTTTAATACTTGTTTTCAAATCCTTTGCAGTCAATTACAGCCTGAAGTCTGGAACGCATAGACATCACCAGACACTGGGTCTCATCCCCAGTGATGCTCTGCCAGGTCTCTACTGCAACTGTCTTCAGTTCCTGCTTGTTCTTGGGGCATTTTCCCTTCAGTTTTGTCTTCAGCAAGTGAAATGGATGCTCAATCGGATTCAGGTCAGGTGATTGACTTGGCCATTGCATAACATTCCACTTCTTTCCTTTAAAAAACTCTTTGGTTGCTTTTGCAGTATGCTTTGGATCATTGTCCATCTGCACTGTGAAGCGCCGTCCAATGAGTTCTGAAGCATATGGCTGAATATGAGCGGATTATATTGCCCAAAACACTTCAGAATTCATCCTGCTGCTTTTGTCAGCAGTCACATCATCAATAAATACAAGAGAACCAGTTCCATTGGCAGCCATACATGCCCATGCCATGACACTACCACCACCTTGCCTCACAGATGTGGTGGTATGCTTAGGATCATGAGCAGTTCCTTTCCTTCTCCATACTCTTCTCTTCCCATCGCTCTGGTGCAAGTTGATCTTGGTCTCATCTGTCCATAGGATGTTGTTCCAGAACTGTGAAGGCTTTTTTAGATGTTGTTTGGCAAACTCTAATCTGGCCTTCCTGTTTTTAAGGCTCACCAATGGTTTACATCTTGTGGTGAACCCTCTGTCTTCTCTTGATTATTGACTTTGACACACATACACCTATCTCCTGGAGAGTGTTCTCGATCTGGCCAACTGTTGTGAAGGGTGTTTTCTTCACCAGGGAAAGAATTCTTTGGTCATCCACCACAGTTGTCTTCCGGGTCTTTTGGTGTTGCTGAGCTCACCGGTGCGTTCCTTTTTTATTAATGTTCCAAACAGTTCTTTTGGCCAGGCCTAATGTTTTTGCTATCTCTCTGATGGGTTTGTTTTGTTTTTTTTCAGCCTAATGATGGCTTGCTTCACTGATAGTGACAGCTCTTTGGATCTCATCTTGAGAGTTGACAGCAACAGATTCCAAATACAAATAGCACACTTGAAATGAACTCTGGACCTTTTATCTGCTCATTGTAATTGGGATAATGAGGGAATAACACTCACCTGGCCATGGAACAGCTGCGAAGCCAATTGTCCCATTACTTTTGGTCCCTTAACAAGTGGGAGGCACATATGCAAACTGTTGTAATTCCTACACTGTTCACCTGATTTGGATGTAAATTAAATTAAAGCTGACAGTCTGCAGTTAAGGCCTCATACACACGACCGTTGTTCTGGTCCGCATCCGAGCCGCAGTTTTTGCAGCTTGAGTGTGGACCCATTCACTTCAATGGGGCCGCAAAAGATGCGGACAGCACACGGACTGCTGTCCGCATCAGTTGCTCTGTTCTGTGGCGCCGCAAAAATAAATAAAAAAAATGTCCTATTCTTTTCAGTTTTGCAGACAAGAATAGGCATTTCTACAATGGGACGCCGGTTCCGTTCCGCAAGTTGCGGAAGGCACATGGGCAGCTTTCGTGTTTTGCGGATCCGCTATAAAATATAAAATTACTAATATATAGTAAACATTTGTTGTATTGAGGAATATGGTGATTGGAACGGAGCCCTACAGATGATGAACTATGGGGCGCAGTGGCACCCACTGAACAGCCACCTGAAATCTCTAACTTTGCTGTGTGTGGGCCCCAGCATCCTGTTTTGGTCAGTCTGAATATAACTTGAAAGTGAGACAGGACTCCTTTTAACCTTTGTAAGGGGCGAGTTACCAAATATTGAATGAGATTTGCCTTTCTATGCAACATATTATGGTGAATGAATTGCTAGATGCTGATGATATTGTAATTCTCAGAATATAACATTTCATATAAGGCTAGTTTCGCACGAGCATTTACAGATGCGGCAGGCTGGTCTGGCCCCATTAACTATAATGAGATCCGGCTGGAACCCTGTTTTTTTCCGGCTGATTCCCGGCATTCTATGCCGAAAGGCTGCGCCACTAGTGTGAAACTGTCACGGCTGAGGATGGGGAAAACCCTTAGCCATGCGATGCCAGAAGATGGTAGGTCGCTACTTGGCCAGGACCACAGAATTAGGGAGCAGATCACCTCCTAGAGCTTCCCTAATCTGACCTTGACTCCTAGCTACATGAGCCGACCTTGAAGGTAGGAGGGCTTATGCTCAGGAACCTCGGATCCCTACTGACCCTCAGCTAGGAGCTGGGTAGACAGCCCGTTCCTCCTGGACGCGGAGAAACAGGAGTCTAAAGTGGCCAAGCTGCAAGGGGATAGGAACATGAACAGCCTATGGATATGGCAGGAGGATGAAAAGAACTTCCATACCTACCTGCCACAGACACACAGACTGGATCCCGTGCAATACAGACTAGTGTCCACACCCAAACATAAATGGACACAGCACACACGCAAACACACAGGAACCCAGATCCATAGGTGCATAAAATATGAAAAGGAAAACAACCTCAACTAAACATCACATAAAACATTTATGACCACAAGGGTGGCCCTCACTGGCAGATAGTATAAGGGACCAGGAGGGTGCCTCCAGCTTACAAACAAGGCTGGAGTACCCCTCAGACATCAGGTCTCAACTGAGGTTAAATAGCCCATGTAGCCACACCCACAATCAGACACACCCAGTGCTCACAGACTAGGAAGGGAATTAACCCTTCTCACACCAGGGAAGTGAAGACAGCCACTTAAAGGGGAAAGTGCACACATAACTAAAACCCTGTGCACACCAGACATACAAAAGACACACCTAACAAAGACAGGTTGCCAGGTGCAACCGCATGCACATTGCAGCAAGCTGCCTAGCACCAGCTCAGGCTGCTATACTGCAACAATACAAAACAACTTGTTGCCCGTGGCAACCACAAGTGAGGCAACATACTAGCGGCCCTCACCTGTGGTTGAACAACCAAACCAAACTGCAGGCAACCGCATGCGGTTCAGGAATCACGACCATGACCATGGTCGTGACAGAAACTATCCTAACAGTTTAATGTTTTTTAGGTTTTCTATAGCTGTAAACAATGAATGTTTTTTTTGTATTCAGATAAAACTGCACAAGTGAAAAGTTCTACAATTTTCTAATATACTTTGACCCTTAAGGGTCTTGATCAGTGATTCTGAGCCAAAACCATAAGTGAAGCCTACAGAGAGAAAATATAAGGGCTCATGCACACGGCCGTTGCCCGGCCGTGGCCATATTGCGGCCCGCACACAGCAGGTCCACAATACACGGGCACTGGCCGTGTGCACCCCGCATCACCGATGCGGACCCATTCACTTGAGGTGCGGTGCAAAACAGAGGCACGAATCGGAAGCCCACAGAAGTACTACTTTTTTTAAGTGAATGTGCCAGCGATCCACATGCGGCGGCCCGACGGTCAGTGCCCGTGCATTGCGGACCGTGTGCATGAGCCCTAATGGTAAGATTTGTGCTTGTTCTGTGTTTTTGACCTGCTCCTGGTTTTGGCTCACAATCACTGATGGAAACAACTGATAAACAATGAAGTGTGAACTTGGCCTTAGCTTGCTGTGGGTGAACGCTGTTGTTACATTCAGAGTCCTCTTTTCAGCTGACAAACTGAATACAATTGTAACCAGGATAAGCGATGCTTTGTGAGATTATATATCAGCAGCTTCTGCAGAGCTATCTCTGTATCATTTCCAGAATGTTTAGCTTAGGGCTCATGCACACAAACGTATTTTCTTTCCGTTCCGTTTTTTTTGCGGACCCATTCATTTTAATGGGTCTGCAAAAAAACATGGAAGTTACTTAGTGTGCACTCAGTGTCCGTATGTCCATTCCACCCAAAAATATAACATGTCCTATTATTGTCTGCATTACAGACAAGGATAGGACTGTTCTATTACGGGCCAGCTGTTCTGTTCTGCAAAATACGGAATGCACACGGATGTCATTCATATTTTTTGCAAATCAGTTTTTTGCAGACCGCAAAATACATGAGGTTTTAGGCTGGGTTCACATCACCTTTATTTTTCAGTTTTTCAGAGGAACAGAAAAATAAAGTTCTGCATGCAGGACCTTTTCTTCCGTCTAAAATAACATAGTTCAGATGGAAATGGCTAAAACGGATGCCACATGTGCATAATGGAACATAACAGATGCTTCAAATACAGGATCAGTTTTTTTCCTTATTTTTCAGTTTTTCTGACAGATCAGAAGAATAGAAAAATTAAACGGTCATGTGAACTGAGCCTTAGGCTACTTTCACACTTGCGGCAGTGTGATCCGGCGGGCAGGTCCGTCGTCGGAACTGGCCGCCGGATCCGCCTATCTGCCGCTGACTGAATGCCAGTAGAAGAAAAAATGCACAATTTTTTTCAGCACAAGTGCAAAGCGTTTTAATGCGTTTTTCACGCGCGTGAGAAAAATCGGCATGTTTGGTACCCAGACCTGAACCCGGACTTCTTCACAGAAGTTTGGGTTAAGTTCACAGAAGTTTGGGTTAGGTGTTTTGTAGATTTTATTATTTTCCCTTATAAGATGGTTATAAGGGAAAATAATAGCATTCCTAATACAGAATGCTTAGTAAAATGTCCATTGAGGGGTTAAAAATAATAAACAAATTTAATTCACCCCATCCACTTGGTCACCTAGCGGATCTCCTCTTCTTTCTACTTTCTTCAGGACCTGGCTAAAGGACCTTTGATGACATCACTGCGCTCATCACATAGTCCATCATATGTGATGAGAGCAGTGACGTCATCAACATCGCAGACGTTTTTCTGTCCACGATGGGAACGCAACCAAACGGAATGGAATGCATTCTGGTGCATTCCGTTTAGTTTAGTTCAGTTTTGTCCTCATTGACAAAGAATGGGAACAAAACAGAAGAGTTTTCTTCGGCTATTGAGATTCTATGACGGATCTCAATAGCGGAATTGAAAATGCTAATGTGAAAGTAGCCTAACCCTTCTTTTCACTATTATAAATGCTTTGTTATATGAAAGCTATCGCATTAACACTACACAGTGGAAATAAAGAAACCTATTTACACCACTTTTTGGCATATATCTGTCGCAGATTGCTGCGCAAAGGTTATTTGCGCAGCAATCTGCGACTTTTCACCGCTCACGCCAGGTGTAAAATAGAAATTGGGAGTGTAGTGGGCGCTGAAGGGTCTGGCCGGCTGGCCTGTCTCCTCATTTTCTACACCCGTTTTACTGTAGGCGTACAAAATGGTCTAAATCTTCGCCAGCAAGGTAGCTGGCATAGATATAGACAGGCAGTGGATACACGGAGGTTATGTAGACGCCGCATCCACAGTTCAGTGTATCCACCACCAGCTAAAGGGTATTAAGACCGGCGTCTAAACCGCCGGTCTTAATAATATGACCCCTACAGTTCCTAAATTGCAGTTTTTTTTGTTAAAAAAAATTGAATAAATAGCGATCAAAAAGTTGTAACTGTCCCAAAATGTACCAATGAAAAGAACAAACTGTCTCACAAAAAAAAAACTTGTACAGCTCTGTGAACGGAAAGGTAACGTTATTGTTCCCTTGTTTTAGTGATTGGTGGTGGTCTCAGGACTTGGG
Organism: Bufo gargarizans; assembly: GCF_014858855.1. Lineage (NCBI taxonomy): Eukaryota > Metazoa > Chordata > Amphibia > Anura > Bufonidae > Bufo > Bufo gargarizans. Next base: position 12,213,961 of record NC_058084.1, on the reverse strand, counting down.
GCCCCACCAGTCAAAGTTTCTGACATGATAGGTACCCTTTAAACTTATGCAGATATAACGTTTTGAAGATGTGAAATAACTGTGCGCCTTTCTTTCCTATAGTCATGGCGAGTGCACGGACCAAACATGTTAAAGATCTACAGGAAGAACTGACCTGTTCCATTTGCCTTGATAAGTTTAAAGACCCTGTCTCTATACAGTGTGGTCACAACTTTTGCCGAGCATGTATCTCCCAAACATGGAAAGGCACCCGCAGCAATTTTTTATGCCCTGTGTGTCGGAAGGTATCCAAATGGAAGTTTCTAAGACCTAATCGTGTTGTGGGGAACGTGCTGGAAATTTCAGCTCAAATGTTTACAGCTGTAGAAAGTGAAGGACCTAAGAAGCAGTGTCCGAAGCACCTAGAGCCACTCAAACTTTATTGTAAGGATGACTCTGAGGAAATCTGTGTAGTGTGCAGAGAGTCCGTCTATCACAGGAGCCATACAGTAATGCCAGTAGAAGAAACAACTGAAGAATTTAAGGTAAAGTCCAGTGAATAGCTACTTATTACATTTAGGAAGTTTCATAAGCATTACATAAAGGGACTGTGGCTCAGTTTTCTGATGTGTCTCAGGGAGTTTGTATGTTCTCCCCGTGTTTGCGTAGGTTTCCTCCGGGTTCTACAGTTTCCTCCCACACTCCAAAGACATACTGTTAGGCCTCTCTCACACGAGCGTGTCCGGATAAAGTCTGGATGCGTTGCGGCCAACCCGTGAGAGTAGGTACGCAACTGCAGTCAGTTTTGTCTGCGATTGCGTTCCGTTCAGTTTTTATCGCGCGGGTGCAATGCGCATGATGTGGTACCCAGACCCGAACTTCTTCACAGAAGTTCATGTTTGGGTTCAAGGTTGTGTAGATTGTATTATTTCCCCTTATAACATGGTTATAAGGGAAAATAATAGCATTCTGAATACAGAATGCTAAGTAAAATAGGGCTGGAGGGGTTAAAAATAATAATTTAACTCACCTTAATCCACTTGTTCGCGCAGCCGGCATCTCTTCTGTCTTCATCTGTGAGGAATAGGACCTTTGATGATGTCACTACGCTCATCACATGGTCCGTCACATGATCCATCACCATGGTAAAAGATCATGTGATGGACCATGCGATGAGCGTAGTGACCTCATCAAAGGTCCTATTCCTCACAGAACAAGACAGAAGAGATGCTGGCTGCGCGAACAAGTAGATTAAGGTGAGTTAAATTTTAATTTATTTTTTTAACCCCTCCATCCCTATTTTACTTAGCATTCTGTATTCAGAATGCTATTATTTTCCCTTATAACCATGTTATAAGGGGAAATAATAATGATCGGGTCCCCATCCTGATCGTCTCCAAGCAACCGTGCGTGAAAATCGCACCGCATCCGCACTTGCTTGCGGATGCTTGCAATTTTCACACAGCCCCATTCACTTCTATGGGGCCTGCGTTGCGTGAAAAACGCACAAAATAGAGCTTGCCGCGATTTTCACGCAACGCACAAGTGATGCGTGGAAATCACCGCTCATGTGAACAGCCCCATAGAAATGAATGGGTCCGGATTCAGTGCGGATGCAATGCGTTCAACTCACGGATTGCACCCACGCGGAAAACTCGCCTGTGTGAAAGGGGCCTTAGGGAACCAAGATTGTGAGCCCCATTAGGGACAGCTTGATGCTAATGTTTGTAAAACGCTGCGGAATATAATAATGCTATATAAGTGCATTAAATAATAATAGCTGAGTTTGGTGAGCTAGGACACCCTACGATCTCAAAAGTTTCACATGCAGTAAATTTATTGCAAAATATCTACAACTGTCCCATATGTCCAAATGGGGCTTACAGAAATCAATGCCCATGCTCTACAAACACCACTAATTATAGAAATGATTTTCAGCTTCTGAGATTTCTGAAACAAATCTACTGCATGTGAATATTTCCATTGGGTTGTGTTCGCACATGGCGAATAGGGGCATGTTCACACCAGCACTAGTTATTTCCATTGTTCTGCTCAGTTAGAGGAGCAGAACAATAAAAATAACAGATGGGCCGTAATTGGCAGATAACAGAGCTGAACAGACCCCACTGCCCATAACGGGGTCCTTTTTGGAGTTGTTAGTGCGGGACTTTTTTGTCTGCTCTTTTTGGCAGATTCTGCAATGGAGGCCCTGAACAGAGCCTTCCGCACAGATATGAACCTGCCCTAATAGGATTTTACCAAATGTCAGCCCCACACTGCAGAAAAAAAGCTTCAGCAGAAATTGTCCTGCAGTGTTGATTTTGAATGTACCATGTCAGTTTATACTGTGTATTTTATCCTTTACAATATGTGCAGCAAATCTACATCCCATGTGGATATACACAAAGTGTGTCACCATGCTCTTCCAAGGGCGGGGTTCCCTTGACGTAGACGAGCCTGCCATAGAAATCAGTTATTTAAACAATGAAATAATGATAATTGTTGTGAAACGAATGTTATTATGTTGCTGAGTCTGTGTCAGCATTATTAATCTTCTTTAAACAGGGTGAAGTTCAAAATCGTCTGCAGGCATTAAGAAAGGAGCTTGCCAATAGTGTGCAACTTAAAACTGAAGAAGAAGAAAAAGCTCAAGAACTTCAGGTACACACATCCAAATGCTGTAAAGTGAAATACAGTACAGTCTAGGGTTGTTGCGGGTATCAAAATTTCGATACCCAATCAATACTTTTGTCCCGGTATCGATACGATACTGGGATTTCCATTTTTTCGATACTGGGCTGCGCTGCAGCGCAGTCTAGTATCTCTGAACATGAGCGTGCTGCTGTCAGCGCGCTCATGTTCCCTCAGCAGCACGGGGAGAAGGAAGCAGTGTCTCCCTCCCCATGTGCTGCCGCTGCCACCAATGAGGAGAGGGGGGCGGAGGAGGGGCGGGCGCACTGTGCCACCAATGATAGGACTTTTCCTACACAGAGCGGCGCCCAGAGATGTCCCTGCACTTACCATTATTCCTGAGCGCCGCTCCGTTCGTAATTAGCATATGGAGCAGGAGAGGAGACAGTAATGGGGCACTGTGGGCGAACGGAGCGGCGCCCAGGAATAATAGTAAGTGCTGGGACATCTCTGGGCGCCGCTCTGTGTAGCCTAATACTTAAAGACTACTTTATATGGGTCCAGACTTTAACACATAATACAGGAATCGCATTGCCGGCACCCTGCCCCTGACAGGGAGCTGTGATCAGCGGCAGTTAACCCCTCAGGTGCGGCACCTGAGAGGTTAACTGCTGCTGATCTGGCAGTACCCGCCTCCTGTATTAAGGGGTAATTATCATTGGTGGCGCAGTGCGCTCAACCCCCCACCCCATTAAAATCATTGGTGGCACAGTGCCCCCACCCCCTAGTATTAAAATCATTAGTGGCAGTGGCCACAGGGTCCCCTCTCCCCTCCTCCTCAGTGGCAGTTCCGATCGGAGCCCCAGCAGTGTAATCCTGGGCTCCGATCGGTTACCATGGCAGCCAGGACACTACTGAAGCCCTGGCTGCCATGTTAACATCCCTGATGCTGTGTGCACAGAGCACCGAGCAGCAGGGACAGTGTGAAGTCCTATTCACCCTGATAGAGCTCAATCAGGGTGAATAGGACAAGGGATTAAAAAAATCCCAGGTTCTAGCCCCTAAGGGGGGAAATAGATATTAAATAAAAAGTGTAAAAAAAATAAAATAAAAAAAGTTTACAAAAACCCACCAAAATATTAAGTATAAATCACCCCCTTTCCCAATTTCACATATAAAATGAATAAACAATAAATAAACATATCACATAGCGCCACATCACAAAAGTCCAAGCTATTAAAATATAAAAAAAATCTATGCGGTGAACGCCGGCGCGATTCGCCATTTTTTTAAATGCGGAATGCACGTGGCTTTTTTGGTTTATTTTTTCGCGTGGTATCGAGTATCGCAATACTTTTTTATGGTATCGAAACCGAATAAAAAATTGGGTATCGCAACAACTCTAATAAATGGACGCCAAGTCCAGATAAAGGTCGTCACTTCATGCACTCCTTCACCAAGATCCCAGTTATGTATCCACGCTGAAACACTGAGTAATAAGTAGGTGGCGCTCTACACCTCAGCTTCGCAAATCTATATTCCAAGAAAATCATGTGGCACTCACCATTAAAAGTATATTAAAACTCTCATTTTTGCAGTATTTTTTAATGTCTCTGGAATAAAGGATATACGGTACTATTCATGGCATGTTTTTCTTGATATAGCTATAATAAATGGGCCCTACTAGGTGTTGAATTAATCATTTTTTTGGGAGGATTGAAAAAGAATGGTGTTTAATTAGGCCCCTTTCACACGAGCGAGTTTTCAGCGTGGGTGCAATGCGTGACGTGAACACAGCACCCGCACTGAATCCTGACCCATTCATTTCAATGGGTCTGTATACATGAGCGTTTTTTTTTTTTTTTTTCACGCATCAGTTCTGCGTTGCGTGAAAATGCAGCATGTTCTGTATTCTGCTTTTTTCACGCAGCCCTGGCCCCATAGAAGTGAAAGGGGCTTCAGTAAAAAACGCATTGCATCCGGAAGCAAGTGCAATGCGTTTTTCACTGATGGTTGCTAGGAGATGTTGTTTGTGAAAGAGGCCTTATAGCCTCAGTATCTATAACTGAGAGACTATAACACAAATTTAGTAACTCCTTCCCAGCCTTCACCGTACATGTCCGGTGGAAAATGGGTCTTTAAACGTGGCGCCCATTCAGAAGCTGAGCGGGCACCATAGCCCTGGATGCCTGCTGTTTTTACACAGCAGTCTATGATTGGAATTAGTGCCAATCACAGACATTTAAACCATAGGATGCCATGGTCAATTGCGAACACAGCATCTAAGAGGTCTTTCCTCGGGAGTGCTGCATTCTCAGGGTTTGAAAGGCTCCTCTATGCCAAGGTCAGGGAAGCAGTTCAGTTGCCGTGGCTGCCTCAGGCCTTCTGAACGCTCTGAGGCCTGCCAATAGATATTTTCCTATGGAGCTCTGCCTATGAAATGTAATAAATCTCTCATAGATAAACTCCAGTGGTAATTCATTGAAGTCTATGAAACAAGTGATCTGATAATTGCATGTTAAAGTCCCCAAAGAGGACTTAAACAAGTAAAAAATCACCCCCCCCCTTCTCCATATAGAAAAAAAACTATAAAAAAAAATAATACAATAGCACCGCCACGTCCCAAAATGCCCATCCTGTTTAAATATAAATGTATTTATCCCGTATGGTGAACGTCGTAATGGAAAAAAAATATCTAAAAATGGACAATTCGTTGTTTTTCTTTACTTCCCAAAAATTTTTCATAAAAAGGATCAAAAAGTAATAAAATAAGCCCTCACACAGCTCGGAAGACATAAATATAGAAAAGTTATGTTGGTCAGAATATGCCGGTGCAAAGAAAAAAATTTTTTTTAGGGAACATTTAGTTGAAGATTGTGTCTGAGCTAAAGGCAGCATGTTATAGAGCAGGGCAGCTTTATATATACTTTTGTGGGAAAATATTCAGTGTACCTTTACAGTGCCTTAAAAAGTATTCATACTCCTTGAACTTTTCCACATTTTTTCACATTACACCCACAAACTAAGGGCTCTTTCACATCTGCGTTATTGTCTTCCGGCATAGAGTTCCGTCGTCGGGGCTCTATGCCGGAAGAATACTGATCAGGATTATCCTAATGCATTCTGAATGGACAGTCCGTCCTTCAGGATGCATCAGGATGTCTTCCGTTCTGGAACGGAACGTTTTTTGGCCGCAGCAAATAGCGCAGCATGCTGCGCTTTTTGCTCCGGCCAAAAATCCGGAACACTTGCCGCAAGGCCGGATCCGGAATAAATGCCCATTGAAAGGCATTGATCCGGATCCGGCCTTAAGCTAAACGTCGTTTCGGCGCATTGCCGGATGCGACGTTTAGCTTTTTCTCAATGGTTACCATGGCTGCCGGGACGCTAAAATCCTGGCAGCCATGGTAAAGTGTAGTGGGGAGCGGGGAGCAGCATACTTACCATCCGTGCGGCTCCCGGGGCGCTCCAGAGTGACGTCAGGGCGCCCCACGCGCATGGATGACGTGATCGCATGGCACGTCATCCATGCGCAGGGGGCGCTCTGACGTCACTCTGGAGCGCCCCGGGAGCCGGCGGACTGTAAGTATACCGCTCCCCCGCTCCCCACTACTACTTTAATAGCATCCTGGGTGCCATAGTAACACTGAACGCATTTTGAAGACGGATCCGTCTTCAAATGCTTTCAGTACACTTGCGTTTTTCCGGATCCGGCGTGTAATTCCGGCAAGTGGAGTACACGCCGGATCCGGACAACGCAAGTGTGAAAGAGGCCTTAAATGTAGTTTTTGGGGATTGTGTGTGATAGACCAACAAAGTAGCAAGTATGTGTGAAGTGAAAAGAAAACGAGACTTACTTTTCAAAATTTGTAATAAATAAAAATCTGAAAAGTTTGGGGTGGATTTTTATTCAGCCCCCTGTACTCTGATACCCCTAAATAAAACCCAGTGTGACCAATTGCCCTCAGAAGTCACCTAATTAGTAAATGGAGTCTACCTACAGCTGTTCTGTGAAGGCCTCCGAGGTTTATTACAGAACATTAGTGATCAAACAGCATCATGAAAACCAAGCGACGCATGATGCCGGGAGCTGCAGAGATCCACAGCTGTAGAGCAGCTGCAGCAGCAGCTTTTAGATACCAAAATGATAACGGCCACAAACCGGAACTTAGCTGGTAACAAATACGTAGCCACATGCTCCCAACTGTACACACACCAAAAAGATGGTGTATGGACTCACCATAGACACTGGCTGGTACGCAAATCTCAATAGGCAGCTGAAAGGTAGTTACAGAAGCCTCCTAAAATCAGTGTCAAGCCGGTCTTTACTGTACAATAAGTGGAATACCATAGCCCAATATCATATCGGACTGAGGTTGAGTGACAGATACACTCACTGTGTATGGCTATACTCCAACCAATACTAAAATCACAGCAGGGGGCCATAGAGCACCAGAACTCCTGTTATTAACAGGCCACAAGAAAAAAATCACATGTGGTTTATTGTCTCGATTAGCTTTATAGGGTGCACCAAATAATGTGTTGCTAATTATCTCTTCCTCTGTCTAATTTAGAGTCAGATATTTCTTTACCTCATTAATGTGATGCCGTTGGATGACCACGAAAATACTATTCGCTGCATCAGCCTCCCTATCTGAGCATGTTTGGTTGTTTCTCCCTCTGCTAGTCACTCCTTCCTCCTCCTTCATAGACGTATATGGGAAGATGTAATCTGACACTTCAGTGAGCAGGCAACCATTCTTGGTTTCACAAGAATTAGTAAAACATTCAGATAAAAGTTAGTTTTGGAGGTGGGGGAGGACAGGAAAAGAGCTGGAGAGGAAAGAGACATTTTTATTTGATATATACAGATATATTACAAAATTGCTTAATTGTCTCCTGTGCTGTCCACTTAAGTTGTGTGAAAAGTTAGTGACCATTAAAACATATTAAAAATCCTATTGATACTATGCATTTTCTATTCCATACACTGCATGACACCAGAGTCTATAATCTAGAAACAGTAGAAAATATAGTTTTTGTATTTTTTTGCAAGAACAGTTGTACTGACCTTATTCTTTCTTGAAGGCTGAAGTTTTACAAAAACGTCAAATGGTGACTGCAGGCTTCGAAGGTTTGCGGCAACTTCTGGCTGATGAAGAAACAGTCATCAATCACCGTTTAGAAAACCTTGAGAGAGCAATTAAACAGAGGAGAAACGAGTGTGTCAGCAGGCTCAATGAAAAGGTGTCATCGCTCCAAAAAGTCATCACTGACCTTGAAAAAAGTTTTCTCATTTCAAACAGCCATAATTGTCAGGTGAGGTACAGTAGTGATCATTTATATTTGTGTACACATACAGACTTACAGTATGGAATTTTGGTATCATCATAATTGCAACTCGCAGAATAATAAAAAAAAAACATGTGTCATCAGAAAATGAACTGCTGTTTAAATCACTTCTTTAATATGTTTAACATATTTTTAAATATATTTTGATGATGTTATTTTAAATTTTCCATGTCTTTTTTTTTTTCATATTTGAAAACAATGGAGACGTCCAGCTTCCCATAAAAAAGTGATAGCCTTTATTCTTTAAAACGATAAAATATCCAATGACACCGTACAGACACACAGCGTTTGTGTCCCTTACTCATGACAATGCTGTGGTAAACATTACATCCTTATATACCCCCCCCCCCCCCCCCCGCGATCACAAATCATGTGAAGACATTTTCCAAGACATTTGGAAAAATACAAAATACGGTACTAAAAGTCCAAAAATAACATGAGGATTAATTGCATTGCAGAATCAGGTCATATTTTTTATTTAGACCAGTTGGAAAGCTACTTCAAAGGATTCAAAAGGATTCCCGGCTGAGTCGTTTTTTTTTCCCCGGTGGTCTTCCCCTCTAATGGGGGGACTGACCCGTTCTACACTTTGGGCTACAAACAATGTAGTGTCTCTTTTGTGAACTGTGGAAAAGTGTAAGGTAGCTGCGGATACATTACTGGTACGATAGTGAGGGATGTCAGACAAATGTTTCCTTATACGAGTCCTGATGTCATTTGTAGTGCACCCAACATATTGCAAGGAGCATGCAGTGCAAATGATTAGATATACCGCCTATTCAGTGTTTAATAGTGAAAGTCTTTCCACTTGCAGTAGATGTCACTTTTTTAGAGGGTTGCATATACTTCCAGCAAATACATCTATTATGGCCGCATTTATAGCTTCCCCTGTACCGTAACCATGTGGGTTTCACTTATTTGTCATCTCTAAAAAAAGACACTTATTATATGTAAACTAAAACCAAAAATCTTGCAGTTTGTGCACTGACCACTATGTCTAATAATTGGCGCCACTTCTTAAGAACAGCTCAGGCAAGATGGACGCCCCCATAATCGTGTTCAGGAAATAGAATTAAAAAAAAACTATAATCAGAAAATAAAAACGGAGTAGAAAAAGAGGACATATGTTGCTATCTGAAGTCAATGGTTGGCTGCAGTGGACCATGTGACTATGCTGGGAAGGAAGTAAGCAAGTGGTGTACCAGAAGATGGGCAGGCAGGAGCCTACTCCCAGAACTGGAGGGGCAGGGAGCAGGTATGGTTTGTTCCACAGCAGAGGCGAGACTGTGGTGTGGGCATCTGTTAAAACTTCACTACTTTCAGACAACCTCTTTAGGCTTCATGTCGTACATTTTTCATCACTTGCTTTGGTTGTGAGTAAGAGATTCGACCTTTTTACTGTTACCTTTTTAATGAGCACAAACATATTTTGCAGCATATTATAAAGGAAGTAGTCATAAAAAATTTAATTGAAACAAATATTGTCTAAAAGGTCTCCAAAAAGAGAACAGGTATGACACTGCTTGTTTAGAGGTTAGGAAATGAATACAGTAGAAGAATGTGCTTATGTTGGATGAGTCTGGTTGTATTTAAAAAATAATACTGCATTTGTCAGGTGAACTTTTAAATAATATTTTTTCTTCTTCTTCTTTTGCCACATTCAGGAACAGAAAGCTTCTGTCGTCAGGTACCTTGTTTTGTTATTGTAGATAGAGAATAAGTTGTTTTAATAAAAAAACCCTTTAAAGGAAATCTGTCACCAGTTTCCTGCTGCCCTCACTTTTAAATCCTAACAGCTCCAGCGCATGCCAATGAGTCCCCATATTCATGAGCTCACGGCTCTCCCCACCACCTGCCTCTGACACTGTTTTTACATCCAAATCAATAGCAAGTGGGCTGGGAAAGCCAGGAGATCATGAATATTTGGAACTCAATATGCACTGGAGCTGTTCAATACAAGATTTTGAAAGAAAGTGACGCAATATTTTGCTATGGGGTTCTGTCACTTTCTCGCTCGATCATTGGGGGACACAGGACCGTGGGTATAGCTGCTGCTGCCACTAGGAAGCGACACTAGGCTGAAAAAAGTTAGCTCCTCCCCTGCAGGCTATACCCCCTCTAGGTTTTAGCTTGGTGTCGCAGGAGGCAGACCTCCCTGTTTGGCAGGGCATCATGCTTTATTATTTTATTTTTCTTATTCCTTTTTTAGGTATGGGAAACAGAGTAGCCGGGCTACTCCGTCTACCCAAAGAGCGAGTCCGGTGTCATGTTTCCTCACCGTCCGACCTCCCCCAAGAAGAAAAGAGGACCAGGGGAGCGTCGCTCCCCTGCTTCCCACCAGCCAAGGGTCACCCAGATCAGGTAACTCTCCACCATTCCAGCGCCTGCCACTGATGTGCCAGCTGCTGAGGGGGTGCCCCTGCTGGTCCACCACCGGAGGGTGAAGACAAGAGGAAGAAGGTGAGGTGAGTATGCACATGGGGTAAGTATTAACCCTCTTACTACCCGCCGCCCCCCACCTTACAACTCTTGCGGCAGGAAGTCGGCACCTCTGTAGGGGGTGCATTCACCCGCTGCGGGCATGTTTATCAGCGGAGCATTTGTGGCGGTGTGGGCACAGAGACCGTCCGGAGATTGACCCCGCCCCTTCCCCTCCACTCTTATTTTCCTGGTGCGGTGGATGCCGCACCGGACATCAGTAGTTGGTGACTTTCGTGGGCTTCCTTGCCGCGGCCGACCGGCGATACTTGCGTTCGGCTGCGGCGCATTAACCACCGCAGATCTAAACGGCTGTTAAGCCCGCATTTAGCCAGCCCCCGTCTCCGGGGTGTGGCTTCATTTCCCGCCGCGATAGGCCGCGGCTCTTTAAGTCAGGAGGTCCAGACTGTAGTTCGCACCTCCCCGTCTTTTGCGGGGGGGGGGCGTGGCCTGAATTCCCACCGCTACTGGAACAAGGAGGAGGGGCCTAACATCCCGCGGCTCAGCTCTGAGGTGCTGGAGGACACAGGCCTGTAGAACAAGTCATTTTGGTCTTTTAACAGCTTGTGTCCAGCATTAGGGGGCCACCATGTCTGAGCCCAACAGTGACCCCCGCAAACTTCCGGCCACTACCTATTACGCTTGCACTTTATGCAGCGTTAAATTTCCACGCTGACTCTGTTTGTTCCGCTTGCTCTGCGCCCAAACAGGTCCCCCCTTCCCAGCCTATGCAAATATCCGACCGTCCTTCCAATATGGAACCGGAATGGGCCCGTGCACTATCCTGGGCAGTGGAGGACCTCTCCAAGCTATCCCAATCCACCCTGTCTCTAATAGGTCGCTTGGTTGATAAGTCTACAACAAGGCAGGCCGCACCGTCATTGGGCGAGCTACTGCGGAGCAGATCTTCACAAAAACGTTGCAGAGCAGGACATTCCTCCTCCTCGGACGCATCTGCTTCCCCAACCCCTCCGGGGGTCACGCTCGGACGCATTATCTTTTCCTGCAGTAGTGCTGTCTGAAGGGGAAATTGGAGACTCAGATTCCGATACGGATCCGGAGTACTCTCCCAGGGTTGCGGCTATGGTAGAAAGTCTAATTGCCGCTATACGGGACACCTTCTAAGTGCAGGATGAGTCTCCCTCTACCAGTCTCCAGAGCGTGTCTTTTCTCCGCTCCAAAAGGCAGTCCAACGGGACATTCCCACTGCATGACTACTTTTCCGTTGTCATCTCTAGGGTTAGGGACCATCCAGATCGCCGCCTTAGTTCTTTAAAGCGTCTGGATCTGCTGTACACTTTTCCGGCAGACTGTGTCTCTAAATGGTCCATTCCTCCTAAAGTGGATCCCCCTGTAGCACGTCTGGCCAAGAATACAGCGATTCCTGTGGCGGACAGCTCCTCACTTCAGGAACCAGTAGATCGCCGCATGGAGTCTGTGGCTAAGTCCAGGTTCCGCGCTCAGGGACATTTTTGCTTCCGCATGGGTGGTGAAGGCGGTCTCAGAGTGGGCTCTACGCCTTCATCAGGACTTGGAAACGGGGGTTCCTCTTACAGAACTCCAGGCCTTGGCTTCACAAATCTCCGAGGCAGGGAAGTACCTCTGTGAAGCGTCATTGGATGTGGGCACACTTGTCGCCCGCTCTTCAGCTCTTGCAGTCACGCTGCGACGCAAATTATGGCTCAAGGTGTGGGCAGCGGATTCATCCTCAAAACGCTCCCTGACAGCTCTGCCTTTCTCTGGCACTCGTTTATTCGGGTCTCGCCTGATTGAGATCATCTCTGAGGCTACGGGAGGTAAGAGTACCCACCTTCCGCAGAGCAAGCATAAGCGCACTTTTCGCGCTAGGTCGTCCCATTCCCGGGCTCAGTCTTTTCGTAGCTTTGAAGGTACGCGCCCGGCGGCAGGGAACTCTTCCATAGCCGCCTCTCAGGATCAGCGAAAGAAGCCGTTCTGTAAGCCGCTACCAACTTGGCCACCACGGGCTCAGCCTACCCGCAGCCAACAAACTTGGGTGGGGGGTCGTCTTCTCCTATTTCAGGAACATTGGCGGGCCCACATCGCAGACGCATGGGCACTCGAGATTGTGTCATCAGGTTACAAGCTCGAGTTTGCTTCCCCTCTTCCAGAAAGGTTTTTCCTATCCCAACCACCCAAAAGGGCGGATCGGGCCACCGCTTTCTTTCAGGCGATCCAGGCTCTCCTGGCTCAGGGGTTCATATCCCCGGTTCCCCTCACGGAACACTTCACAGGTTTTTATTCAAATCTGTTTGTAGTTCCCAAAAAGGAGGGGTCAGTTCGTCTAGTTCTGGACCTCAAGCTGTTGAATCGGTTTCTCCGAATTCAGCGGTTCCGGATGGAGTCTCTCCGTTACGTAATAGCTTCTCTGGAACATGGCGAATTCCCTTCCTCCATAGATATCTATGACGCATACTTGCACGTCCCGATTGCCCTCATCGCTTTTTGCATTTTACAGTGGGCTCCCAACATTACCGATTCGTCGCTCTCCCCTTTGGTTTGGCGACAGCTCCGCGACTGTTCACAAAGGTTCTGGCTCCAGTTCTGGTCCTCCTTCGTTCCAGGGGCATCTCTCTAATCCCCTATTTGGACAACATTTTAGTTAAAGCGGCGTCCTTCGGCCACAACAAGGACAGTCTCCGCATCACTCTGGAGACGCTAGCGCGTCCACATGTATCACATTTTTGGGGATGATTCTCGACTCGGACGCGGCTCTAGTTCGCCTCCCTCGGGACAAGCGTCAGACCCTCCGGCGAGCAGTCAACCTTCTTCTCATGCACCGTTCCTCATCCATTCGCCGGTGCATGCAGGTTCTGGGCATGATGGTCGCTACCATGGAAGCGGCGCCGTTCACACAGTTTCACACCCGGGCACTCCAACAGGCACGCCTCTCATCCTGGGACAAGTCGGTGGACTCCTTGGTCAAACCCATAGTTCTCGCTTCGATGGTGTGCTCGGCACACAGATGGTGGCTCTCCACACCAACGTTGGATTCGGGGAAATCCTTTCTACCGATTTCCTGGACGGTCATCACTACCAATGCCAGTCTTCAGGGCTTGGGAGGAGTCTTGCCACCCCGGACGGTACAGGGGGTTTAGTCTAAATCGGAGTCCAAAACTGCTAATCAACATTTTGGAACTTCGGGCCATTCATCTGTCCCTCCTTCATCGGTCCCCCCTTCTGACGGGTCAGCCAATCTGGTTACAGTCGGACAACGCCACAGCAGTGGCCTTCATCAGTCATCAAGGGGGAACCCGTAGTCAAGCGGCGATGGCCGAATCCTCGCTGATTCTTCAATGGGCGGAGAAGCGCGTACCAGCCCTGTCGGCAGTCTACATCCCAGGGGTGGAGAATTGGGCGGCGAACTTCCTCAGTCGGAACGACCGTGGACCCGGGGGAATGGTCCCTGCACCCGGAGGTCTTCACAGAAATCTTTCACTGTTGGGGACGGCCAGACATGGACTTGATGGCGTCCAGATTCAACCACAAGCTACCCGCCTTCTTCTCTCGCCTGTTGTTCAGGCTTTGAAGATTTATCTGTCCACCTCTAGCTCCTTTAGACAGACAGATTCTTTGTTCGTAATTCCCGAAGGGCCGTGTAAGGGTTTGGCGGCTTCTAAGGTTACCATTGCAAGGTGGATTCGTTTGGCAATTGCTGAGGTGTGTACCACTCCTGGGGCAAGGTACCGCCCATCCGGATCACGGCGCATTCCACCAGGGCGGTAGGCGCTTCATGGGCTCTGTTGCACCACGCCTTTGCTTCGTAACTGTGTAAGGCTGCGACTTGGTCCTCCCTACACACTTTTACCAAATTGTACCAGGTGCATTCCTTGGCATCGACGGACACGGTTCTGGGCCGCAAAGTCTTGCAGGTCGGCAGTGTCTGAACGGCCGTGAAGGCTCGTTCCATGGGGTGTAGTTCTTCCCTCCCCGTGGACTGCTTTGGAACGTCCCACGGTCCTGTGTCCCCCAATGAACGAGAGAGAAAACGAGATTTTTGTGAACTCGCCAGTAAAATCTCTTTCTTGGTGAGTTCATTGGGGGACCCAGCACCCATCCGTTAGTTACCATTGTTTCCATAGATAGAGCGGTTTGTTCCCGGTGGTGTCCTCTGTTGCGGTTCGGACATACTGGGGTTATCGGTTGTTAGTTCGGTTATATGTATTTTGTTCTCTGCTACTCCTACTACTTGGGCACAAACTGAGTTGCTCTCTCCAGGCTGGAGGGGGTATAGCCTGCAGGGGAGGAGCTAACACTTTTTTTACAGCCTAGTGTCACCTCTTAGTGGCAGCAGCAGCAGCTATACCCACGGTCCTGTGTACCCCAATGAACTCAGCAAGAAAGAGATTTTACAGGTGAGTTCACAAAAATCTCTTCTTTTTTTTATGTTGCCCTTAATTAGGACACCATAAAACTGGTGACAGATTCCCTTTAAGTGCCAAACTAGGCTGAATCCTTAAGGGGGGAAAAAAAGGATGCATTTTAAGCATAATTGTATTATGATGTGCCTGACAACATTTTTGTACATATAGGGCCAGATTTATCATTAGCTCAAGTCAAAATAATGGAGTGAAAAAGTCGCAAATTTTTGCGCAATCTCTAAAACTGTGCAAAAATTTGCAACTTTTATTGGTGTCGCAATGTGCGAAAACACCCATAATCTAAAAATAAATTGCCCATAAGGCAAACAGCAAAACTGAAAAAAGCGTCCAAATGGGCGATTCACCATTTTTGGTGACTTCGTTTTCTACAAAAATTTTTATTAAAAGTGATCAAAAAGTCATAACACCCCAGAATGGTATCAATGAAAAGTTCAGATCGCCCCCCAAAAAAATTAGCCCCCATACAGCTTTGTAAACATAATTACAAAAAAGTTATAGGGGTCAAAATATGGCGACAAAATGAAACTTTTTTTCCCCACTTTTTTTTAGCACTATCAAAACACAAGAAAAACTATACATATAAGGTATCGCCGGATTCGTACTGACCAGTTTTATCACACATCGAACGTCGTAAATAAAAAATAAAAAAACATAAAACTGTGATGCAATTGCTTCTTTTTTTTTTTTGCAATTTCAACCCATTTGGAATTTCTTTTCCACTTCCCACTACATGATATGCAATATTAAATGGTGGCGTTGGAAAGTACAACTTGTCCCGCAAAAAACAAGCCCTCATATGGCTTTGTGAACAGACAAATAAAAGAGTTATGGCTCTGGGAAGGCAGGGAGCGCAAAGCAAAAAACTCCGGGCGTTAGGGGGTTAATCATGGCATGCATACGCCACAACCTACTTATACACCACAGAGATTACAACAGGTGTTCATCATCAATACTGAAAGGAGTTAACCTTTTCCAAATATAGGGTTTTAGATGCCAGTCTTAATAACCCCATACATATAGAGGCACCAGCCTCTATATATTTTCCGCACATCCACCGCCAGTCTAAATGTAAACCAACTTTCTTGCTGGCCTAAATTTAGACCATTTTCTATGCCTAAAACAGGTGTCCCCTTCCCTTCCCACCCCCCCTCTTTTAGACCTAGCATGAGCGGGGAATAGTAGCAGTTTGCGGCGCAAATAACCTTTGCTCCGCAATCTGCGACAGATACAGTATTTTTCGCCCCATAAGACGCCAAAGTGGGGGAAAAATGCCTCTGCGTCTTATGGGGCGAGTACTAATGAAGCGCTTCCTGGTCCTCGGCTCGGCTATCAGCTGTGCAGGTCTGCGCACATCATAAGGGCGCTCTGTGACCTCACACTGTGCGCCGCGATACAGAGCCGACAGCGGGATGAAGAGGATCGCGATGGTGAGGAGCGGTAGCGTCCAGGAGCAGGAGTGGTAAGTGAGTTTTTATTTTATTTTATCTGCACTGGGGGCTTTTGGCTGACATATAGGGGTTGATATATGGGGCTGATGGCTGACATATAGGGGCTAATAAATCGGGCTGATGGCTGAATATATGGGGGCTGCTAGCTGACATATGGGGGCTGATAGATGGCTGAAGGTTAGAGGGTTGATCTGAGGCATTGGGGGTCTGATCTGAAGTCTGACATTGGGGGTCTGATCTGAGGTCTGATTGACATTGGGGGTCTGATTGGGGCTGTAAGCTGAGGCCTGATTAGCTTTGGGGGTCTGATTGCTGGTCTGACCTGAGGTGTAATGGAAAATATTTTTTTCTTATTGTTCTCTTCTAAAACCTAGGTGCGTCTTATAGGGGGCGAAAAATACAGTATATGCCAGAAAACTGGGGTATATCATTTAGTAAATGACCCCCTATAGTGCCCAATTAATTGCAAAGAATCATCATATACAGGGAGTGCAGAATTATTAGGCAAATTAGTATTTTGACCACATCATCCTCTTTATGCATGTTGTCTTACTCCAAGCTGTATAGGCTCGAAAGCCTACTACCAATTAAGCATATTAGGTGATGCGCATCTCTGTAATGAGAAGGGGTGTGGTCTAATGACATCAACACCCTATATCAGGTGTGCATAATTATTAGGCAACTTCCTTTCCTTTGGCAAAATGGGTCAAAAGAAGGACTTGACAGGCTCAGAAAAGTCAAAAATTGTGAGATTTCTTGCAGAGGGATGCAGCACTCTTAAAATAGCAAAGCTTCTGAAGCGTGATCATCGAACAATCAAGCGTTTCATTCAAAATAGTCAACAGGGTCGCAAGAAGCGTGTGGAAAAACCAAGGCGCAAAATAACTGCCCATGAACTGAGAAAAGTCAAGCGTGCAGATGCCACTTGCCACCAGTTTGGCCATATTTCAGAGCTGCAACATCACTGGAGTGCCCAAAAGCACAAGGTGTGCAATACTCAGAGACATGGCCAAGGTAAGAAAGGCTGAAAGACGACCACCACTGAACAAGCCACACAAGCTGAAACGTCAAGACTGGGCCAAGAAATATCTCAAGACTGATTTTTCTAAGGTTTTATGGACTGATGAAATGAGAGTGAGTCTTGATGGGCCAGATGGATGGGCCCGTGGCTGGATTGGTAAAGGGCAGAGAGCTCCAGTCCGACTCAGACGCCAGCAAGGTGGAGGTGAAGTACTGGTTTGGGCTGGTATCATCAAAGATGAGCTTGTGGGGCCTTTTCGGGTTGAGGATGGAGTCAAGCTCAACTCCCAGTCCTACTGCCAGTTTCTGGAAGACACCTTCTTCAAGCAGTGGTACAGGAAGAAGTCTGCATCCTTCAAGAAAAACATGATTTTCATGCAGGACAATGCTCCATCACACGCGTCCAAGTACTCCACAGCGTGGCTGGCAAGAAAGGGTATAAAAGAAGAAAATCTAATGACATGGCCTCCTTGTTCACCTGATCTGAACCCCATTGAGAACCTGTGGTCCATCATCAAATGTGAGATTTGCAAGGAGGGAAAACAGTACACCTCTCTGAACAGTGTCTGGGAGGCTGTGGTTGCTGCTGCACGCAATGTTGATGGTGAACAGATCAAAACACTGACAGAATCCATGGATGGCAGGCTTTTGAGTGTCCTTGCAAAGAAAGGTGGCTATATTGGTCACTGATTTGTTTTTGTTTTGTTTTTTAATGTCAGAAATGTATATTTGTGAATGTTGAGATGTTATATTGGTTTCACTGGTAAAAATAAATAATTGAAATGGGTATATATTTGTTTTTTGTTAAGTTGCCTAATAATTATGCACAGTAATAGTCACCTGCACACACAGATATCCCCCTAAAATCGCTAAAACTAAAAACAAACTAAAAACTACTTCCAAAAATATTCAGCTTTGATATTAATGAGTTTTTTGGGTTCATTGAGAACATGGTTGTTGTTCAATAATAAAATTAATCCTCAAAAATACAACTTGCCTAATAATTCTGCACTCCCTGTACATATCTGATCACATTATATCATTTTTTTTATAAAATATAAACCAAAACAATACAGATATGTATTAGTAGAATCATCACATCAATATCTAGTCACATTATATACATTTATTTTTTTAAATCAACATAAGCAGTACAAATATACATTAATAGAAGTACATTACATCATTCCTTTTATTCATGCCTGCTGGACATCTGGTATGTAATTCTATTATCCAGATATGTGAATGGCCCTGTGTGAATAATTCCCCATCTGCTTTAAAGAAACACAAGAATAAAAATAAGAGTAGGGGGTGACAAAAAAAGCGGGAACCATTTGAAACATTGTGTCACTTTTCAGTGATACAGGATACTATTGAAGGCATGATGAAGTCATCAGATTTTGTCAGTGTGAATAATTACTTATGCCTCCACATTTGTTTGAAAAAATATGCAAGGAAAAAATCACAACAATGGATGAAAAGCAAGGCAGGAGGATATGTAGATGACAAAAAACATTGATACTAGACAAGAAAAAGAAAATAATTGAGACTGAGAATAATGTGAATGGTAATGTAATGCATACTATACAAGATTGTGATAGGAAAAGGTTATAATTAGGGATGAGCGAACTCGAACTGTATAGTTCGGGTTCGTACCGAATTTTGGGGTGTCCGTGACACGGTCCCGAACCCGGCCATTTTCATAAAAAAAAGGGTTCGGTGTTCGTCGCTTTCTTGGCGCTTTTGTGACGCTTTCTTGGCGCTTTTTGAAAGGCTGCAAAGCAGCCAATCAACAAGCGTCATACTACTTGCCCCAAGAGGCCATCACAGCCATGCCTACTATTGGCATGGCTGTGATTGGCCAGAGCACCATGTGACCCAGCCTCTATTTAAGCTGGAGTCACATAGCGCCGCCCGTCACTCTGCTCTGATTAGCGTAGGGAGAGGTTGCAGCTGCGACAGTAGGGCGAGATTAGGCAGATTAACTCCTCCAAAGGACTTGATTATTGATCGATCTGCAGCTGTGGGTCATTGAGCTGCTGATACTCAATTGCTCACTGTTTTTAGGCTGCCCAGACCGTTTGTCAGTCACATTTTTCTGGGGTGATCGGCGGCCATTTTGTGTCTTGTGGTGCGCCAGCACAACCGGCGACCAAGTGCATTTAACCCTCAATGGTGTGGTTGTTTTTTGGCTAAAGCCTACATCAGGGTGAAGCTGTCACACCAAGTGCATTTAACCAGCAATAGTCTGTTTATTTTTTGGCCATATACTACATCAGGGGCAAGCTGTCACCAAGTGCATTTAACCCTCAATGGTGTGGTTGTTTTTTGGCTAAAGCCTACATCAGGGTGAAGCTGTCACACCAAGTGCATTTAACCAGCAATAGTCTGTTTATTTTTTGGCCATATACTACATCAGGGGCAAGCTGCGCCCGTCACCAAGTGCATTTAACCCTCAATGGTGTGGTTGTTTTTTGGCTAAAGCCTACATCAGGGTGAAGCTGTCACACCAAGTGCATTTAACCAGCAATAGTCTGTTTATTTTTTGGCCATATACTACATCAGGGGCAAGCTGCGCCCGTCACCAAGTGCATTTAACCCTCAATGGTGTGGTTGTTTTTGGCTAAAGCCTACATCAGGGTGAAGCTGTCACACCAAGTGCATTTAACCAGCAATAGTCTGTTTATTTTTTGGCCATATACTACATCAGGGGCAAGCTGCGCCCGTCACCAAGTGCATTTAACCCTCAGTAGTGTGGTTGGTCAAGCTATCACACCAAGTGCATTTAACCAGCAATAGTCTGTTCATTTTTTGGCCATATACTAAATCAGAGGCAAGCTGCGCCCGTCACCAAGTGCATTTAACCAGCAATAGTCTGTTCATTTTTTGGCCATATACTACATCAGGGGCAAGCTGCGCCTGTCACCAAGTGCATTTAACCAGCAATAGTCTGTTCATTTTTTGGCCATATACTACATCAGGGGCAAGCTGTCACCAAGTGCATTTAACCCTCAATGGTGTGGTTGTTTTTTGGCTAAAGCCTACATCAGGGTGAAGCTGTCACACCAAGTGCATTTAACCAGCAATAGTCTGTTTATTTTTTGGCCATATACTACATCAGGGGCAAGCTGCGCCCGTCACCAAGTGCATTTAACCCTCAATGGTGTGGTTGTTTTTTGGCTAAAGCCTACATCAGGGTGAAGCTGTCACACCAAGTGCATTTAACCAGCAATAGTCTGTTTATTTTTTGGCCATATACTACATCAGAGGCAAGCTGCGCCTGTCACCAAGTGCATTTAACCAGCAATAGTCTGTTCATTTTTTGGCCATATACTACATCAGGGGCAAGCTGCGCCCGTCACCAAGTGCATTTAACCCTCAGTAGTGTGGTTGGTCAAGCTGTGACACCAAGTGCATTTAACCCTCAGTAGTGTGGTTGGTCAAGCTATCACACCAAGTGCATTTAACCAGCAATAGTCTGTTCATTTTTTGGCCATATACTAAATCAGAGGCAAGCTGCGCCTGTCACCAAGTGCATTTAACCAGCAATAGTCTGTTCATTTTTTGGCCATATACTACATCAGGGGCAAGCTGCGCCCGTCACCAAGTGCATTTAACCCTCAGTAGTGTGGTTGGTCAAGCTGTGACACCAAGTGCATTTAACCAGCAATAGTCTGTTCATTTTTTGGCCATATACTACATCAGGGGCAAGCTGCGCCCGTCACCAAGTGCATTTAACCCTCAGTAGTGTGGTTGGTCAAGCTGTGACACCAAGTGCATTTAACCAGCAATAGTCTGTTCATTTTTTGGCCATATACTACATCAGGGGCAAGCTGCGCCCGTCACCAAGTGCATTTAACCCTCAGTAGTGTGGTTGGTCAAGCTATCACACCAAGTGCATTTAACCAGCAATAGTCTGTTCATTTTTTGGCCATATACTAAATCAGGGGCAAGCTGCGCCTGTCACCAAGTGCATTTAACCAGCAATAGTCTGTTCATTTTTTGGCCATATACTACATCAGGGGCAAGCTGCGCCCGTCACCAAGTGCATTTAACCCTCAGTAGTGTGGTTGGTCAAGCTGTCACACCAAGTGCATTTAACCAGCAATAGTCTGTTCATTTTTTGGCCATATACTACATCAGGGGCAAGCTGCGCCCGTCACCAAGTGCATTTAACCCTCAGTAGTGTGGTTGGTCAAGCTATCACACCAAGTGCATTTAAGCAGCAATAGTCTGTTCATTTTTTGGCCATATACTAAATCAGGGGCAAGCTGCGCCCGTCACCAAGTGCATTTAACCAGCAATAGTCTGTTCATTTTTTGGCCACATACTACATCAGGGGCAAGCTGCGCCCGTCACCAAGTGCATTTACCCAGCAATAGTGTGGTTATTTTTTGGCCATATCCCAGTCTAATTCTGTCACTAAATCCATACCGGTCACCCAGCGCCTAAATACTAGGCCTCAAATTTATATCCCGCTAAATCTGTCGTTACCGCTGTACTGTTGTGGCTGGGCAAGTTATTTAGTGTCTGTCAAAGCACATTTTTTGTTCAGGGTTGAAATACAATTCCCAATTTAGCAATTTCATAATTTAGTGGTTCCTGCTATATCAGAGCTATTTGAAATCTATCCCTAAAAGGGTATATAATATTCAAGGTGCACATAGGGTCATTCAGAATAACTTCACACACACGCTACTGTGCATTTCCAAGTCCAATTCTGTTAGTAAATCCATACCGGTCACCCAGCGCCTAAATACTAGGCCTCAAATTTATATCCCGCTAAATCTCTCGTTACCGCTGTCCTGTTGTGGCTGGGAAAGTTATTTAGTGTCCGTCAAAGCACATTTTTTGTTCTGGGTTGAAATACAATTCCCAATTTAGCAATTTCATAATTTAGTGGTTCCTGCTATATCAGAGCTATTTGAAATCTATCCCTAAAAGGGTATATAATATTCAAGGTGCACATAGGGTCATTCAGAATAACTTCACACACACGCTACTGTGCATTTCCAAGTCCAATTCTGTTAGTAAATCCATACCGGTCACCCAGCGCCTAAATACTAGGCCTCAAATTTATATCCCGCTAAATCTCTCGTTACCGCTGTCCTGTTGTGGCTGGGAAAGTTATTTAGTGTCCGTCAAAGCACATTTTTTGTTCTGGGTTGAAATACAATTCCCAATTTAGCAATTTCATAATTTAGTGGTTCCTGCTATATCAGAGCTATTTGAAATCTATCCCTAAAAGGGTATATAATATTCAAGGTGCACATAGGGTCATTCAGAATAACTTCACACACACGCTACTGTGCATTTCCAAATCTAATTCTGTCACTAAATCCATACCGACAGCACCAGCCCCACTCTGCTGCTCTTGAAGCGGATCCTGCGCAACCTGCGGTCTAGCGACACGGGGCCGGGTACGCCTGGTGGTATCAGGGACCTCAGCCTCCTCGTCCGAACTTTGGGTCAGAGAGCCACTGCTTTCTACAGGTTCGTATTCTGACCCGCTGGATTCATCAGATGAGGGTTCCCACTCATCATCCGACTGGGTCAGAAGCCTGTAGGCCTCTTCAGAGGAATACCCCCTGTTAGACATGTGGGCAACTAAATTTAGGGGTATTCCCTGAGACTACCCAAGAAAAAAAAAGCAAGCCTGTCTTACAAATGGGAGGCTAGCGAAGTACCGGAGGCCGCTGCGGTTGATAAAAAAATATCAAAACAGATTTTTTTATCGCCGCAGTGCGTGTAAAGTGAATGTGCAGCGATCCCCAAAAATTTTTTTTTGTCACTGCGGTGGGACGGGCGTGGGTGTACGCACGTGTGGGCGACCGATCAGGCCTGATCGGGCAAACACTGCGTTTTGGGTGGAGGGAGAACTAAAGTGACACTAGTACTATTATAGATCTGACCGTGATCAGTTTTGATCACTTCCAGATACTATAAAAGTACAAATGCGGATTAGCGATACGCTAATCAGCGAATAACGGACTGCGGTGCGGTGGGCTGGGCGCTAACCGATCCCTAAACTACCTAACCAAGGGGCCTAAACTATACTGAAACCTAACGGTCAATACCAGTGAAAAAAAAAAGTGACAGTTTGCACTGATCACTTTTTTCCTTTCACTAGTGATTGACAGGGGCGATCAAAGGGGTGATCAAAGGGTTAATTGGGGTGATCTGGGGGCTAAGTGTGGTGTAGTGGGTACTCACAGTGATGATGTGCTCCTCTGCTGGAACCAACCGACCAAAAGAAGGAGCAGAGGAGCACAGCAGCCATATAAC
Organism: Bufo gargarizans; assembly: GCF_014858855.1. Taxonomy (NCBI): domain Eukaryota; kingdom Metazoa; phylum Chordata; class Amphibia; order Anura; family Bufonidae; genus Bufo; species Bufo gargarizans. Next base: position 12,190,368 of record NC_058084.1, on the reverse strand, counting down.
CCCATCATATTTACTAATATGTGGGGTTAAATGGCTGCTGATTGGATTTTTTAAAAATCAGCAACCTGCCAGCCAATGATCGTGGCCGGCAGGCTGCTGACGAAATACTTGGCTACGAAATGCCGGCCCGCGATGCGCATGCGCGGGCCGGCTGTGACGTAATCTCGCGTCTCGCGAGATGAAGCGCCGATGCGTCCAGGAGGAACAAATCAACCACCTCCCGGACGCATCGGTGCGTACAGCGGTCGGGAGGTGGTTAAAGGGGCCGGTCCCGGAAAAGCCAAAAAGAACTTTAAGGGCCCCCAGCAGGCCAAGTCTCTCAGATAACCCCCAGGAGGAAAGGAGAAGTGCCAGAGGCACAAAACAGGAGAGGGGGGAAGGAAGAGAGAAAGTAAGAAGGAGGGGGAAAAAGACTACAGGGTTTCCGGATCCCTACTTACCTTCCGACTTCTTCAGGCACAGCAATGACCACCCCCTCGGCGGACTCAACACGGGGGCCGTGGATCCGCCGGCATTCCACTGCGGAAGCAGTTTCAAGTGGAGACTGGGTGGCTGCTAGGTACCTGAGTACGCGCCCGCAGGGGGACAACTAAAGTGGAGCACGATGGAGCCACCCCTGCAACCTGTAGAGAAAAAAAGAGAGAAAATAAAATTATTAAATAAAAATTACCAGGATGACATGCGAAAAAAAATGGTAGCAGGTCATGTCTGCCTCCTACGGACACTAGAACTAGACTGAGGTCTCTCGGCTTTGGCAGAGGGGTATAGCCCACCTGGGAGGAGCCAACACTTTTTTGTTTCTAGTGTCAGCCTCCTAGTTGCAGCTGGGCATATACCCATGGTGCTGTGTCCCCCAATGCCATGCACGAGAAATTTATATTTCAAACTTCTTTTGTACACTGAGGTGCATATCCTAAAGACTACCAGGTTTAACCCCTTAAGGACCAGGCTCATATTTACCTTAAGGACCAGGCCATTTTTTGCAAATCTGACCAGTGTCACTTTAAGTGCTGATAACTTTAAAACGCTTTTACTTATACAGGCCATTCTGAGATTGTTTTTTCGTCACATATTGTACTTCATGACACTGGTAAAATAAAGTCAAAATTTTTTATTTTTTTGCATAATAAAATACCTAATTTACCAAAAATTAGGAAAAATTAGCAAATTTCAAAGTTTCAGTTTCTCTACTTCTGTAATACATAGTAATACCCCCAAAAATTGTGATGACTTAACATTCCCCATATGTCTACTTCATGTTTGAATTATTTTGGGAATGATATTTTATTTTTTGGGGATGTTACAAGGCTTAGAAGTTTAGAAGCAAATCTTGAAATTTTTCTGAAATTTACAAAAACCCACTTTTTAGGGACCACTACAGCTCTGAAGTCACTTTGCGAGGCTTACATAATAGAAACCGCCCAAAAATGACCCCATTCTATAAACTACACCCCTCAAGGTATTCAAAACTGATTTTACAAACTCTGTTAACCCTTTAGGTGTTGCACAAGAGTTATTGGCAAATGGGGATGAAATTTGAGAATTTCATTTTTTTGCCTAATTTTCCATTTTAACCCATTTTTTCCACTAACAAAGCAAGGGTTAACAACCAAACAAGACTGTATCTTTATTGCCCTGACTCTGCCGTTTACAGAAACACCCCATATGTGGCCGTAAACTACTGTACGGCCACACAGCGGCGCGTAGAGGGAAAGGTGCGCCGTATGGTTTTTGGAAGCCAGATTTTGCTGGACAGTTTTTTTGACACCATGTCCCATTTGAAGCCCCCTGATGCACCCCTAGAGTAGAAACTCCATAAAAGTGACCCCATCTAAGAAACTACACCCCTCAAGGTATTCAAAACTGATTTTACAAACTTCGTTAACCCTTTAGGTGTTGCACAAGAGTTATTGGCAAATGGGGATGAAATTTGAGAATTTCATTTTTTTGCCTAATTTTCCATTTTAACCCATTTTTTCCACTAACAAAGCAAGGGTTAACAGCCAAACAAGACTGTATCTTTATTGCCCTGACTCTGCCGTTTACAGAAACACCCCATATGTGGCCGTAAACTACTGTACGGCCACACAGCGGGGCGTAGAGTGAAAGGTGCGCCGTATGGTTTTTGGAAGCCAGATTTTGCTGGACAGTTTTTTTGACACCATGTCCCATTTGAAGCCCCCCTGATGCACCCCTAGAGTAGAAACTCCATAAAAGTGACCCCATCTAAGAAACTACACCCCTCAAGGTATTCAAAACTGATTTTACAAACTTTGTTAACCCTTTAGGTGTTGCACAAGATTTAATGGAAAATAGATACAATTTGAAAATTTCACTTTTTTGGCAGATTTTCCATTTTAATATTTTTTTTCCAGTTACAAAGCAAGGGTTAACAGCCAAACAAAACTCATTATTTATGGCCCTGATTCTGTAGTTTACAGAAACACCTCATATGTGGTTGTAGACCGCTGTATGGGCAAACGGCAGGGCGCAGAAGGAAAGGAATGCCACATGGTTTTTGGAAGGCAGATTTTGCTGGACTGGTTTTTTGACACCATGTCCCATTTGAAGCCCCCCTGATGCACCCCTAGATTAGAAACTCCAAAAAAGTGACCCCATTTTAGAAAGTACGGAATAGGGTGGCAGTATTGTTGGTACTAGTTCAGGGTAGATATGATTTTTGGTTGCTCTATATTACACTTTTTGTGCGGCAAGGTAACAAGAAATAGCTTTTTTGGCACGTTTTTTTTTGTTATTTACAACATTCATCTGACAGGTTAGATCACGTGGTAATTTTATAGAGCAGGTTGTCACGGACGCAGCGATACCTAATATGTATACAATTTTTTTTATTTATGTAAGTTTTATACAATAACTTCATTTTTAAAACCCAAAAATTGTTTAGTGTCTCCATAGTCTGAGAGCCATAGTTTTTTCAGTTTTTGGGCGATTATCTTGAGTAGGGTCTAATTTTTTGCGGGATGAGATGACAGTTTGATTGGCACTATTTTGGGGTGCATATGACTTTTTGATCGCTTGCTGTTACACTTTTTGTGACGTAAGATGGCAAAAAATGGCTTTTTTTACAGTTTTTTTTTTTTTTTTTGTTACGGTGGTCATCTGAGGGGTTAGGTCATGTGATATTTATATAGAGCCGGTCGATACGGACGCGGCAATACCTAATATGTATACTTTATTTATATTAATGTAGGTTTTACACAATGATTTTTTTTTTGAAACAAAAGAAATGATGTTTTAGTGTTTCCATAGTCTAAGAGCCATAGTTTTTTCAGTTTTTGGGCGATTATCTTGAGTAGGGTCTCATTTTTTGCGGGATGAGATGACGGTTTGATTGGTACTATTTTGGCGTACATGCGACTTTTTTGATCACTTTTTTATTACCTTTTTTGGGAAGTAAGGTGGGCAAAATTTCAATTTTCTCATAGTTTTTATTTTTTTATTTTTATGGCGTTCACTGTGCGGGGAAAGTAACATGACCGTTTTATAGATCAGGTCGTTACGGACGCGGCGATACCTAATATGTGTAGTTTATTTTTTTTTATTTTTTTTTATTCAGTGATAAATGTTTTTTTTTTTTATCTTAACTTTTTTCTCTTATTTTTTTTTATTTTTTGACCCAGACCCACTTGGTTCTTGAAGATCCAGTGGGTCTGATGTCTGTAAAATACAGTACAGAACCTATATAGGTTTCTGTACTGTATTTTACTTACACTGAACAGATCTATGCTTTCAGCACAGATCTGTTCAGCACCATGGACAGCAGGACGCCTGAGCAGGCGTCCTGTTGCCATGGGAACCTTCCCCGTCTGCTCAGTTATGGTCAGAACTGCGCAGACGGGGAAGGGTAAGGACGGGGCTCTGGGGGGCTGTCTGGGGGCTCTCTCCCTCTCCCATCGGGGGGCTGCAAAGGCACAGCAGCCCTCCGATCGGAGAGGGAGGGAGCTCCCTCTTACTGTTAACCTTTTCCATACAGCGGTCCGTACGGACCGCTGTATGGAAAGGGTTAAACGGCTGACATCGCATCAACGATGTCAGCCGTTTATACCAGGGTGCCAGCAATGTGCTGGCACCCTGGTATACCCACTGTACACCAACGATTACGCAATAGGAGACGGGCGGGGGATCGCGATCCCGCCTGCCGCACCGCCCGCCTCCCGCAACGCCCCCACCGCCTGCGACACCCCCCCTGCACCACCCGCCGCCATCAAATCATGCAGGGGTGCAGGGGGGGGGTGTACTATATTGATTTTAGGCACTCTAAAGTTTCTGATCCCCGCGGTCAGGGACCGCGGGGATCAGAAACTGCTAAAAGCGCAGCAAACCGCAGGTCTGAATTGACCTGCGGTTTGCTGCGATCGCCGACACGGGGGGGGTCACATGACCCCCGCTGGCGTTTTAACAGGATGCCGGCTGAATGATTTCAGCCGGCATCCTGTTCAAATTAACCCCTGCGGCGCCGGAATGCCGATTTTAAAGTCAGGACGTACCGGTACGTCCTTGGTCCTTAAGGACTCGGGAAATAGGGCGTACCGGTACGTCCTATGTCCTTAAGGGGTTAAGTGCGTCACTGGAGGAATTTGTGTATATGGTCTTTTTTTTTTTTTTCTTTTTTTTTTTTTTTTTTCCTATGGATATTTTAACTACTGAAAACAGATTTTTGTATTGTGTAACATTTATTTATTTCCTTTTAGACATTCTCCTGAACTTCCTCATCCAAAACACAGGACACCCAAACACACTGGAAGAAGAGCAACACTGGACTTTTTTATGTCTTTACATGGTAAGGATACTTCATCACCTGCATGTTGTTGTAGCTAACACACACAAATAAAATTACAGCTAACATTATTCTATTTAAACCTTTTACTTTTAGTTCCATTGTCCCTGGACCTGAAAACTGTTAACCAAAATCTTCTGGTAACCTGCAACAGACAACGTGTGAAATATGTGGAAGATGCACTGCATTTGGTCCCATGTCCAGAGAGGTTCGACTTAAAACCATGTGTCTTAGCAACCACCGGATTCAAATTAGGAAAACATTATTGGGAGGTGGAGGTGGGAGGAGGCATATACTGGACCACTGGGATAGCTAAACAGTCTGTTTGCAGAAAAGGAATGTTTAGAATTGAACCAGGTAGAGGAATATGGGCAATTGGTCTACTTGGCATGTATACAGATAGATACTATGCTTTCACCAACCCTGATACTCTCTTGAATCCTAAGGAACAACTGGAAAGAGTTGGAGTCTTCTTGAACTGTGATGAAAGCTATGTTTCCTTTTACAATGCTTTGAACCTGGAGCACCTTTACACATTTAATTTTATGCAAGTGCCTGAAAAAATGTTCCCCTTTTTTTGTGTAGGAGCCTTAGGAACAGAACTTAAACTTAACTAATCATTTAAAATCTTGTTTGTCTGACTTAATAAAAAAATGATCCCCAAGGCAACAATACAATAAAGAAAGAATATATACATACATATTTCATCCCCTGCTACTCTTATCTGAAGGAGTTGTTTGCAAATGACTGCTGCAGCCAATCAGCTCAGCTGCTGAGATCAGTGATTGGCTGCAGCAGCGTCCAAGTTATATGTGAATGTCATCACTGCAGCCAAGAAGATATCGTCGTGGCTACAGCCATGTGGAGGATCAGAGCAGTTACGCTGGGAGCAGCAGGGGATGAGATAGGTGAGTATATGTTCTTTCATTTTACCATAGTTGCTGCCTTGGGAATTTTTTAACTAATTCAGCCATCACCTTTAAGTTCTTACTGGAAAGGGTTTTCCCTTTGACATATTTGTATGGTGTATCCACTAGATATGCCATGAAAATCTTACTGTTGGGTCATTCATCCATTCAAAGATAGGATACCTAATCCTTGTACCTGATGTAGAAGAGACTATGCATCTGTGATCAATCTACGTTAAATGGCATCTGTCAGCAGATCTGTACCTATGACGCTGGCTGACCTGTTCCATGTGCTCTCGGCAGCTGAAGACATTTGTGTTGGATCCATGTTCATATGTGTCTGCACTGCTGAGAAAAATTATATTTTAATAAGTCCCCGTTGCTCCTAGAGGCTCATTTGCATATATTGAAGCATTTTTCTCAGCAATGCGGGCACATCTGAACATGGGACCAACACAGATGCCTTCAGCTGCCGAGAGCACATGTAACAGGTCAGCCAGTGTCATAGGTACAAGTCTGCTGACAGATGCCCTTTATAACATACATACAAACATACCTACATTTATGATCTCCTCCTGTTCTGACAATGAAGAGGCTCTACCCCATGCGGGGTGCTACAATTGCCAATGCAACCGTTCAATGAGTATCATGCACAGGTCCTATTCTTATTAATGGAGGTCTTCTATGGAAGATCTTATGTGTGGCCACTTCTCCACTGGGGAAGAGAATAGACAGTAAATGTTCCAGTGGTAGGATCCTCACCAAGACTTTTATAGCATGTCAGGTATATAAGCAATAAATGATTACAGTAGAAACCCCCTTTAAAGGAAATGTGTCACCAATTTTTTTTCTGCCAATTAAAACCAGATAGTAACATATGCCCTTTTTTCTAATTAGTTTTATGTTCTGATTGCACATTTTTTATTCTGTTTCCTGAACAAGATTATGTATGCTGCCATCTTGCGTGGGCTGTTTCTAAAGGGGTTGTGTGACTGTAGTAAGTGACATTTATTATGTAGAGAAAGTTAAGCACGGCCACCACAGCTGGTTTGCAGAGTGGTCATAACCATGGAAACGAGCTGTGTATAATGTGATGGAAAAATGAATCCAGCCAGCACAGAAAGCAATATGGACAATCACAGTACATTAGGAAGTGCCTTGTATTAACTTTCTCTACATAATAATGCTATTTACTGAAGTGACACAACCCTACAGTATTTAGGGATATGCTTTGCAGCAGCCACCATGGGTCATAGACACAATGGTCTGGAGCTGACTCATTGATTTCTATAGAAGAGTTTTGTAGGCATGCTCTGTGACCTGTGCAAGAGGTGATTTTACAAGCAATGAGTATATAAGCTGTGACAACCTCTTATTATGAGGTCTTTTTCCTGTTTTATCTATATACAGGGATGTTATGTCATTCTAATCCTGCCTGTAGTGATAACCAACTACAGTAAAGTGATCTGTCCAGACCAAGAAGTGTCGCCCATTATTAGGCTCAGTATGAAAACTGCAGGTTTTAACATTTTTGTTTAATAGATATTAACATGGAATATTAAAAATACTTTTCTGATGACACATTCCCTTTAAAAAAACAACTTTGAATGAGAAATTTGAAACCATATATTTGAAGATTGTGTTATCATTAGTTCTGTAATATGTATTACCCAGATTGCTAGGATCTAGATGTTGTGCAGTTAAACAGTGAAGTGGCAGCAGCACTGGCATGTGCGCCACAGCTTCTTCAAACAGCTGACCTGCGGAGGTGCCAGGAATCGGGCAACCGCCGATCTGATATTGATAACCCATTCTGATGATAGGTCATCAGTATACTAGCAACCCCTTTATAGGGGTTGTCCAAAATAATTAAAACTCTCTGACAAGCCAGTATATTACGGAGGACAGTGATTAGCTTCAGCCCTCACGTGCCATGAACCTGCACATCACTGCTGCAGTCTGTACACAAGCAGTGGCAGTGCAGAGAACAGCGCCAGAGAAAGAGGCAAGTATAGCTTCATTTTTTATTTTAAGACAATTGGAGGCTTTTGAATTATCTCGAACTACACTTTTAATTCTCAGGATGCCATGCGGTCCTGTTCTTAATCACTAAAATTTCACTCCACTTTGCATAAAGCAATAGTACAGTTGAAAATACGAAACATGTAATATACGAAAAGTGTAATATCCTATCAAAGAAGTGTCTGTTTCCGAATATCTCTTTTATTCACCCCTCTTAAACAGTCTAGTGAGATGGAGAAACAGAATGTCAGCTGAGGTAAAATTACATGCTTCCTATACAAGTCTATATTAAAAGGAGGGGGAGTAGGAGTGAGCTGACAGCCCCTCCTGAGACAGAGAATGTTCGTTTGAAGGGGGAAGCTGATCAGTGGAGAAAGCTCCATCTTCCTCTGGTAAAATATATTACAACATTTCTTATATTCACCGGTATTATTGGTTTGTCCACAGATGTGTGAAAGATTAGTGACCATTTAAATACAGGGCTTCTTTATAGAGCTTTCATATGGCCATCTGAATAAGCCCTTCGGTCACAATCACAAATAGTGGTAATGATCCTTGCAGATTTTCATTGCCTATTATTATGTCACAGATTTATTTGCAATGTATTGTCTGAATTACCTCTCCACTCACAGCAGCTGCGAGACAGGGATTGGGGGACCCTCATTCTTAAGTTAGGCTACTTTCACACTAGCGTTTTTTGCGGATCCGTCATGGATCAGCAAAAACTCTTCCGTTACAATAATACAACTGCATGCAGCCGTCATGAATAGACCAGTTGTATTATGTCTTCTATAGCCATGACGGATCCGTCATGTACACCATTGAAAGTTTTGGTGTCCGCCTCCAGAGCGAAATGGTGACTGAACGAAGGCAAACTGATGCATTCTGAGCGGATCCTTTTCCATTCAGAATGCATAAGGGCAAAACTAATCCTTTTTTGGACCGCTTTTGAAAGCCCTGAATGGACATCACAAACGGAAAGGCAAAACGCTAGCGTGAAAGTAGCCTTAGTTGTGTTTCCGAAAGGAGGGTCCTGCATCTATTAGACATTTAGTAGACATCCTGTGGATATGCTATAAATATCCAGATGGGAATAACCCTTTTAAGGGAACAATATATCTCCAAATATATGGTTAAAGCTTCTCCACGTTGGAGCATTACTTTAAAGGGAACCTGTCACCGGGATTTTGTGTATAGAGCTGAGGACATGGGTTGCTAGATGGCCGCTAGCACATCCGCAATACCCAGTCCCCATAGCTCTGTGTGCTTTTATTGTGTAAAAAAACTAATTTGATACATATGCAAATTAACCTGAGATGAGTCCTGTATGTGAGATGAGTCAGGGACAGGACTCATCTCAGGTTAATTTGCATATGTATCAAATCAGGTTTTTTACACAATAAAAGCACACAGAGCTATGGGGACTGGGTATTGCGGATGTGCTAGCGGCCATCTAGCAACCCATGTCCTCAGCTCTATACACAAAATCCCAGTGACAGGTTCCCTTTAAGGCACATTTTTACTTTTTGTTAAGACTTTTAGATTTTAAATAAACAAGTTCCGCATTTAGTTGATTTTCGTATTTTATGTCATTGCTTTTAGCATTTGTTTTAATGCTTTTAGTAAATCTAATAATGTTAATTGCCCAAAAAGTGTTCTTTAATCCATACTGTTGTTAATGATTTTTTTTGTGTGTGAACAGACTGTAAAAATATAGCATGTACTTTTTTCATTATCTGTAATAAAAGTCTTTGTTACAAATTTCTGTCTTACCCTTTACTTAGGAGAATATCCCTCAGTATTTGTGGGGAACCTGACTACCTGATGTTCAGCTTTTTCTTATTGGTGGTTCAGTAGTTAGTAGCTTAGAATCATTCTGCCCCCCTGCACTGAAGATCTTCTCTCTGTGCACTGACCTGCTGGTGAGCGGGTGCTGAGCCTGTGAATACGCAGGCAGAACTGTAGAGTGAGAATGACCTATAGGTACCGACTTACATATACGATTGAGTTTACAACTGGACATCAACTTTTTAATGTAAGGATTTACAAATCTAAGAAGCCAGGTAGGTAAAGGGAACCTGTCACCTCCAAAAAAATCCCAAGCCGGCAGCAGTACCTGAGAGTAGACAGCCGCGTGTTTGTAACAATCATTTTCTTCCTGCAGGCAGATGAAGCAAAAGCTGTAAAAACGATCTTTAATCCCCTGCCGGCGCGCTTCTCCACACATGCTTGAAGTCGCAGCGGCCTACTTGCTTCAAGTCACAGTAACCACGCCCCTTCCCTGCCCCTTCGCTGTGACTGACAGCCGGCAGTTCGGCAAAGCCAGCCGAACTGTCGTGCATAAGGGCGACCCACACCTACATCGAGAGTTGTGGCTGGAGGACCCCAGGTTTCCCTTGGTCCAGCCACCACCAAGCACTGCTCCCTGCTGTTCCCATACAAGTGAATGGGAGCGCACCGCGGACCCCGCTCCTATTCATTTCTATGGGGCCAACGGAAACAGCCAAGCCAGCGCTCAGCTATTTTCAGAGGCCTCACAGAAATAAACGGAGGGCGGCTGCACATGCGCAGTGCGCCCTCCACTTCTTTCTCCGTGTAGGTACCTAGCGATAGGCCCCCATTGTCTGTGATGGCAAAACCCCTTTAAATGCACCCAAGAAAGTTTAGCAAGTACCAGGACCGTCTCCTAGAGGACTCAGCTATGGGATCAGATCACCACCAGTGCAGGGAGTTCAGGAATTACAGGAGTGAGCGCACGTGCATGCACAGTTAGGCAAAGACTTTTGAAGGATGACTGACATTCTGCAGGAAGTACAGAGATTGGACTGCAAAGGACTGGGTACAATTATTTTCTCTGATGAAGCCTCCTTCAGACTATTTGAGATATCCAGAAAAATGAATGTCCACAGAAGAAAAGGTGAGCACTCCCATGAGTCCTGTGTCATGCCAACAGTAAATCATCCTGAGACCACTAATGTTTGGGGTTGCTTCTTATCCAAGGGAGTGGGCTTACTCATTTTGCCTAAGAAATCTGCCATAAATGGTATCAAGACATCCTCAAAGAGATTCTTCTCCAAACGATCCAGGAGAACTTTGGTAATAAACAATGTTTTCTTTCCGGCATGATTGTGCACCACGTCACAAAACAAAAGTGATGACTAAGTGGCTCGGTGAACAAAACATTGGAATTTTTGATCCATGGCCAGGAAACTCCCCAGATCTCAATCCCATTGAGAACCTATGGTCAATCCTTAAAAAGCTGGTGGACAAACAAAAAACACAGAAATTGCAATAAATTAGATTATGCAAGAATGGGTTGCCATCAATCAGAATTTGGCCCAGAAGTTGATATCCAGCATGCCAGGGCGAAATTGCAGAAGTCTTGAAAGGGAAGGGTCAACAATAAAAGTTAAAGAACTCATGAAATGCTTATAGTTGTCCTTAAGTATAGCCTAGAAACATCTGACAAAAATATATATATATATACTTTGTTAAAACCAAAATTTGTGTCAGTCTCAAAACTTTTGGCCATGACTGTAGGTAGCAGCTGCAGAGTGAAAGAGTTGAATACAGACACACACAGAGAGCCTTCTGAAAGATCTGGTAAGTTTTCTATTTCACTTGAGTACTGTATTCATAGCTGCACTTCTCCTACTTACTCCTGTTGTTTCTGAGGGGATTCTACAGAAAGATAAGGGAGCAGGAACTCCTCTTCTGTGGTTCGTATATGGCAGAAATCACAGCAGCTAGTCTCTGCCTACTCCTTTGGACTACATTTGGCCAATTAGAGTCTGTTGAGGAATATGTTGAGGAATATGTTTAAATACATTTTTTCATATTTAAACATATATGCTCGATGTAGAGCAAAAACATTATTTGAACATGCCTTTACACTGTATTTTGTGTGTAAGCCTCAGCTTGTATAGCAATTTTACTCATAAAGTTGAAATATACATTTTTTCCCAGCAGAGTCTTGTTTGTTGCAGTGAAGGTGGTCCTGACTGTAAATTACTAGGTAAGAATTTTAGGTTCTTCATGTTGTCTTCTTTCTGGAAATACATAGGGTGGTCCTTTTATTAAATTATTAAAATGCCAATCTTAATAAGCCCTATAGCTGGGGATGGATCGCCGAAGTTATGAAGAGGTGCAGGTGTATCCACTGCCTATTCCAAATGTAAGACAGCTTCCTTGCTATCTTACATTTAGACAATTTTCTATGCCTAAACCAGACATAGAAAATGATGAATGAGATGGGCCTACCGGCCCGTCCCCACCCACACCACGCCCACTTTTTTCGACCTGGCATGAGTGGGGAATAAGTCACAGAATTTGCCGCACCATGGGAAGGCGACAGAACCTGCGCCACAAGAGTGGCGTACATATGGTCATAAATGACCTCCTTGATCGCTTCAATTCTACTTTAACTAATATTATAATATATACTACTACTATGTTCACTGAGACAAGTTATTAATATTATGGGAAATATCTTTCAGGCATGCTAACTTCCCAATGTGAAAAAACATTTATTATATTGTGGCCAAATCTGCACTTCTATGGCCAATTTTTACTCCTTTTTCTACCAGCATTTTCTGGCCAAATTTCACACTTGTGACAAATAAAACCCAAGCAATAAAATAATTTATTTTAAACCTTAAAAGGGAACAGGTTCTGCATAACTTTTATTTTATACATTTAAAATATTGCTCATTGTGGGCTTCGAAGTCAAGGAAGCCGTCCTATCAGTGATTGACAGCCTTCTCTCTATGACTGTTCATACATAGATAGCTGCCAATCACTAATAGGACAGCCTCCTTGACGTTAAAGCCCAGAATGAGCAGGATATTATAGGTATAAAATACAAGTTATACAGAATCTGCTCAGCTCATCCTGCTCTATGACATGGCACCTGTAGCTTACATTGCATTTTCATGGTAACAGGTTCACTTTAAAATTATTCTGCAGACACTTGGCACATTGTAAAAATACCAACCATCACTTTACAATAATGAACATCTTTCATTTATAATGTTTGGTAAAACAATGCATAATAGTATTGTTGATAAGGAGTAGACCCTAAACCCAATTTATACATATCAGAGTGCCGTGAACTGACTTCTGTTGGATGCTTACATGCACACATCTTCCCATAGTATTGTGTTTTTGAATTACTTTACCTGTGTATTTCTCATTATGTTGAACTAAAGTGACAGTTCATATAGGATTACTACTAGAGATTAGTGAATCAATTCTAAACGATTCTAAGACCATTCTGTCTGCAGCTTATGACCTGAAAGGGTGTCTTATGGCAATGTCTGACAAAATGCTATTACAGACACAAGCAGAGTATATGCAGAGTATAGCAAGAAAAATAGGAAGATATAATTGGGTAGATTTTAAAGTGATTTGATCAGGAAAAGGCAGGGCGGTGCCAGTCACCCAGTTGCCAGTCATCTGTCGCTGGCAGATAGTTCTGCATTACAAAATCCCCTGGAAGAAAAAGAAGCAAATTTTTTCTGTATACGATAGACCAGCGGTCCCCAACCGCCGGGCCGCAGCCCAGGACCGGGCCCTGGGAGATATGTTGCCGGGCCGTAGAGGAGAGAGGAGCGCATGCGCGCCCGACGCGTACATGTTGCCAACATTAGTGGAGACGGAGGGAGGGAATCCCTCCCTCCCATGACGCGGCCGCTGCAGAGCCCAATACAATGAGCGGGCTCTGAGGCGCCGCACCACTGCCACCAATGAATGTGTCTAATATTAAAGTAGGAGGAAGGACGGTGGGGGGGGGTTTAACACCGCACCGTCTCAGCTAGTGTGCTCGGCAAATGGCAGCAGCCTCCTCCTCCTCCTGACTTGTGTTCTCAGACCAGTCCCCAGCCATTAGTGATCTGGAAAGCGCAGGTACCCACACACTGTCCCACAGATGGGGTCACCTATTATTAATCTGATGTACATGGTGCTATTACATTAGTACCCCCATGTACCTCAGATTAAAAGTATGTGGCCCCCAAGCACATCATCAAATAATGGGCAACATTGGGTTAACTATTAATGTGAGGTACACATAATGAGGTTTCTTACTATTAATGTGAGGCACATGCAGGTCCAAATTGATAAAACAATGTGCCTCATATTAACAGCATGTACCTGATGCCATTAACCCCATGTTGTCCATTATGTTAAGCGGGGTACTTGACGAGGTTGCTATTAATATGTGGCACATGGTTTCATCAATTTAGACTCCATGTGCCTCACATTAATAGCCAGTAACCTTATCATACTGTAGTACCCAACACCAGCCTACACATTAACCCCATGCTGCTCAATGTCCATTATGTCAGGAAGTACTTGCTGGTGTTACTATTAATATGAGGCACATGGCTTTATCAATTTAGACTTCTATTTGCTTCGCATTAATAGTAAGTGACCCCATCAAGTACCTCCTCACATAATGGGCAATTGATACTTTGCAAAAAGTAAAAATTAAAAAATACTCACACGTTAACCCCATGCAACATGTGGTTAACGTGTGAGTATATATTTTTTCATGGTATCGAATTGGTGTTGCAATACTTTTTTTTGGAGTCACATTTAAATAATAAATGTAATCGTTATATAGTGTTATATATTTTAATATGCACCTTGTGTTTTGTCGTGCGCGTGAATCAGTCAGTGCCGACCAGCACCCCCATAAACCCCGCCCACCCCTAAGCCCCGCCCCAGAACCCCCCAACCCCACCTGGCCCCTGGAAAAATTGTCTTACATGAAACTGGTCCTTGGTGCAAAAAAGGTTGGGGACCACTGCGATAGACAACTTGGGGGGAGGGGGGGGAAAGCTCACGTTTATACAGTTCATACACCTATTGCCAGCATCCCAATAGCATTCTGCTGCAAACTATATTTCAGTGCATTATACCTGTGTTATTAAATGCATTGCACTATAAAAAATATCATTTTATGGCAATAAAGCCATTAATATACCCATATTATTAATCACATTTCATATCACTGTAATATAATGTTCAGTTATGGCAAAAGCATTTTACAGCAATAAATGCCATTTTTTTTCCCCTGTGTTATTGAACGTATACTTCAGACATTTCATGTTAGGTAATGCATTACTACATCAAACTGTAGTTCAAAGATATTTCACCTAAAAATAGCATTTTTATACCCATGTTACTGAACCCATAGGTCAAAGACATTTTACTGCTGTTAAAGAAATTATCCAACTTTTCTGAAAGTGGATATTATAAAGAACTTTATGTTTCCATTTCTCTGTGTGCGCAATAGAAAATGGCGACAGCTTACAGCTGAAAAACAAGAATTAGGCCTCATGCACACGACCGTTTTTTTTTAAGGTCCGGAAAAAACGGGGTCCGTAGGTCCGTGACCGTTTTTTCGTCCGTGGGTCTCCCTTGTTTTTTGGAGGATCCAGGGACATGAAAAATGAAAAAAAAATCTAAGTCAAGTTTGCCATTGAAATGATAGGAAAAAACGGACACGGATGACGGACACAGATGACAATCTTGTGTGCATCCGTGATTTTTCACGGACCCATTGACTTGAATGGGTCCGTGAACCGTTGGCCGTGAAAAAAATAGGACAGGTCTTATTTTTTTCACGGCCATTAAACACGGATCACGGATGCGGCTGCCAAACAGTGCATTTTCCGATTTTTCCACGGACCCATTAAAAGTCAATGGGTCCGCGAAAAAAAACTGAAAACGGCCACGGATGCACACAACGGTCGTGTGCATGAGGCCTTAAGCTGAAAGACAATGTTAGCATCTGTGTGTGCTAAGATAAGATAAACGTGTGTGCATGCTAATAACCAAATATGCATTCCTTGCTATAAACACTGTCTTAGCTATTAACCCGTTAGTGGAATATTAAAAAGCCTACAGAATATTAACCAATCAATAGATGGATTAAGTTCTAACCAATTAGAAGTACTATATACAGTGGATATAAAAAGCCTACAACCCCTGTTAAAATGTCAGGTTTCTGTGCTGTAGAAAAAATGAGACAAAGATAAATCATTTTAGAACTTTTACCACCTTTAATGTGAACTATAAACTGTACCGCTCAATTTAAAAACAAACTGAAATCTTTTAGGTGGAGGGAAGAAAACAAAAAAAAATAAAAAATAATGTGGTTGCATAAGTGTGTACACTCTCTTATAACTGGGGATGTAGCTGTGTTCAGAATTAAGAGTTAAATAGGAGTCAGCATACACCTGCCATCATTTAAAGTGCGTCTGATTAACCCCAAATAAAGTTCAGCTGCTCTAGTTGGTCTTTCCTGAAATTGTCTTAGTCGCATCCCACAGCAAAAGCCATGGTCCACAGAGAGCTTCCAAAGCATCAAAGGGATCTCGTTGTTAAAAGTTATCAGTAAGGAGAAGGGTACAAAAGAATTTCCAAGGCATTAGATATACCATGGAACACAGTGAAGACAGTATGGCACAACAGTGACGTTACCAAGAACTGGATTTCCCTCCAAAATTTATAAAAAGACTAGAAGAAAACTGGTCTGGGAGGCTACCAAGAGGCATACAGCAACATTAAAGGAGCTGCAGGAATATCTGGCAAGTACTGGCTGTGTGGTACATATGACAACAATATCCCATATTCTTCATATGTCTGGGCTATGAGGTAGAGTGGCAAGACGAAAGCCTTTTATTACGAAGAAAAAAATCCAAGCCAGGCTACATTTTGCAAAAACACATCTGAAGTCTCCCAAAAGCATGTGGAAAAGGTGTTATGGTCTGATGAAACCAAGGTTGAACCTTTTGACCATAATTCCAAAAGAGATGTTTGGCGTAAAAACAACACTGCACATCACAAAAAGAACACCATACCCACAGTGAAGCATGGTGGTGGCAGCATCATGCTTTGGGGGCTGCTTTTCTTCAGCTGGAACTGGGGCCTTAGTTAAGCTAGAGGGAATTATGAACAGTTCCAAATACCAGTCAATATTGGCACAAAACCTTCAGGCTTCTGCTAGAAATCTTTCCGCATGACAACGACCCAAAGCATATATTCAAATCAACAAAGGAATGGCTTCACCAGAAGAAGATTAAACTTTGGCCCAGCCAGAGCCCAGACCTGAATCCGATAAAAAATCTATGCCCTCGCAATCTGACAGATTTGGAGTGTTTTTGCAAAGAAGAGTGGGCAAATCTTGCCATGTCAAAATGTGCGATGCTGATAGACTCATACCCAAAAAGACTGAGTGCTGTAATAAAATCAAAAGGTGCTTCAACAAAGTATTCGTTTAAGGCTGTAAACACTTATGCAACCATATTATTTTATTTTTATATTTTTTCTTCCCTCTACCTAAAAGATTTTCAGTTTGTTTTTTTAATTGAGTTGTACAGTTTATAGGTCACATTAAAGGTGGAAAAAGTTCTCAAATGATTTATCTTTGTCTCATTTTTTTACAGCACAGAAACCTGACCTTTTAACAGGGGTGTATAGACTTTTTATATACACTGTATATACCGTATTTTTCGCTTTATAAGACACACTTTCCACCCCCCCCCCCCAAAAGTGGGGGGAACATGGCCGTGCGTCTTATAAAGCGGATACTTCGCTAGCCGCTATGCTGCACAGTGCGGCCAACGAAGTATCAGTGGCGGGGACACTCATGGCGGGGCTGGTGCAGTGACTCTACTCTTAATACACCGGGTCCCGCTACTGTTAAATACATTCAATCCGATCTATAAATGTATACCGCACTGTTCGGTACTTACTGTAGTACCGTAAGTATAGCATTAAGACGGCGCAGACCCTCGGTCATGCACCGCCTGCCGCAGCTCCCTCCTCATGCACCGCCTGCCGGAGCTCCCTCGGTCATGTGCTGCCTGCCCCGTCTGCCTGTTCATTCATAAAGTGAGATAAGCAGGCAGGTGGCGCATGAGGAGGGAGCTGCGGCAGGCGGTGCATGACCGAAGGAGCTGCCGGTCTGCGCCGTCTTAATGCTATACTTACGGTACTACAGTAAGTACCGAACAGTGCGGTATACATTTAGATATAGATCGGATTGAATGTATTTAGCAGTTGCGGGGCCCGGTGTATTAGAGTAGAGTCACTGCACCGGGCCCCGCCATGAGTGTCTTCGCCTCCACACTGATGCATCTGATGGGGGATCTGTGGATGACATAAGTGTCATCCACAGATCCCCAATCAGTGTCATCCACAGATCCCCAATCAGTGTCATCCACAGATCCCCCATCAGTGTCATCCACAGATCCCCCATCAGTGTCATCCACAGATCCCCCCCATAACAGTGCATCATCCACAGATCCCCCCATAATAGTGCATCATCCACAGATCCCCCAATAACAGTGCGTCATCCACAGATCCCCCCTAACAGTGCGTCATCCACAGATCCCCCATAACAGTGCGTCATCCACAGATCCCCCATAACAGTGTGTCATCCACAGATCCCTTATAACAGTGCGGCATCCACAGACCACCATTAGTTCAAAAGCACACCTTTTGGTTCAAAATATTTTTTTCTTATTTTCCTCCTCAAAAACCTAGGTGCGTCTTATCATCACGTGCGTCTTATAAAGCGAAAAATACGGTACCAATCAGAAGCCATTATTGAAATATCTGTAAACCAATCATGTTTTACTTTGAGACGTTACACCCTTTGAACTGTGTATAAATAAAGGAGCTAGGACACTCCCTTTTGGGATCCTGGCAGAATTTTGAACTATGCACTGACCTCTGTCATTTTCCTCCGTCGACATTATTCACCTGAACATGTGGCAACGATCATCATGTGACTGACCCTTGGTCTGCCACAACATTTTCTGGTGGAGAATGCGGGCACCACAACAACGGTCCTAGCTGCAGACTCTGATACGGAGACCAGGACCCAGGAAGACCGCGGTAAGTAACCCATTGTGTTACTGCCTGTCTGCTGAGCTCTGCTCGCTGTTCTGCAGTGTGGTGTGTGAACAGGATGCCTGTACCGTGTTCTGGTGAATGTTTGCTTATTTCCCCTATATGTGCAAAAGTGTCTCTAGGCGTATGAATGCACAAAAATGTGAGTGGCTAAAATAAGCTGAATCTAGGAAGGTCTGACCCTGAGCCAAGCTAAAAGTCCAGAGCCCAATGACTGGCTTGTTCGATCCGTGTCTCTGAAGGACTCTGGTTTTGGTGGAGAAACAGGTTGACTGACTTATCTTAATGTAGGCTGTGAGAAGTGGCAGTGTATAATGCTGTCCAGCAAGATTGGATAGGGGCCCTGCAGTTCCTTGTTGGTACCTGAAAAAGGCTCCTGAGGTCAGGGGTTGTTCCAATGTTCTGTCATGCTGTGTGATTTCACATGCACTGAGTGCCTGCTGATATTGCATTGTAAGAATTACTGTGCTACTGCTAACTCCCGTGCTGCATAGTGTATACATGCGTGGGTATTATGATACCAGCTTGGATTAAGTTGTTGCAGTTATAATAATTTCTATATGTCATGGAACCATGAACCAGACGTACAACAAAAGATAAGTGGAAATAAGAAGGCTTTATTGAAAATCAAGCTGTAGCAAAAGTCCAAACGGATGGCTAAACCGAAGCAGGGTCTTGCGTAGACAGAGGTCAGGAACCAGGAGGGTAGTCAGACGAAGCCTGGATCAGGAACCAGCAGGGTAGTCAGACGAAGCCAGGATCAGGAACCAACGGGGTAGTCAGACGAGGCCAGGATCAGGAACCAGAAGCAGCAGCAGTCTTAGAAGCATGTGAACACAGGAGGACCAAGCAAGGAACTGAAGCCACAGACCTTCTATATATATGAGCTAGGCATCCAGCTCCTCCCAGTGGGAAGGAGAAGCCGCAGGGTGGGAGGCTACAAGAAACCCAGAAACCAAGATGGCCGCCAGCACATGTCAAACGAAGGAGAACAGTAAGAAGGTAAGACCATGACAGTACCTCCCCCTCAAGGGCCCCTCCTCCGCGGAGTAAGGAACGGTTTCTGAGGGAAGCGTGCGTGGAAGGCTCGGAGCAAAGCAGGAGCATGGACATCTGCGGAGGGAACCCAGGAACGCTCCTCTGGACCATAACCACGCCAATGGACCAAAAACTGCAACCGACCGCGGACCAGGCGTGAGTCCAGGATATTGCTCACCTCATATTCCTCACGATTGCCCACTTGGACCGGACGGGCCCGAGGAACCGAGGAAGTGAAACGATTACACACCAATGGCTTCAACAGGGAGACATGAAACACGTTGGAGATCCGCATGCCAGGAGGAAGCGCAAGGGCATAGGCTACCGGGTTTACCCTGCGAAGCACTCGGAAGGGACCAACAAAGCGAGGCGCCAGCTTGGGAGTGGGCACTCGAAGGTTGAGGTTGCGGGTGGACAACCATACACGGTCTCCGACCTG
Organism: Bufo gargarizans; assembly: GCF_014858855.1. Lineage (NCBI taxonomy): Eukaryota > Metazoa > Chordata > Amphibia > Anura > Bufonidae > Bufo > Bufo gargarizans. The sequence continues at coordinate 12,170,240 of NC_058084.1, read as the reverse complement.
GTAGGAAGGAGCGGGCGCTCGTCTGCGATCAGCCTGGAGTCTCTGGCGCTGCGCAGAGACCTCAAGGGACCTCTGGATCTGTACCCAAGAAGCACGTAGGACGGAAAGGTGATCCTCCACAGCCGGAGTATCCTGGGGAGAGAATACCTCCGGTAACACGGCAGGTTGGAACCCATAATTGGCCATGAAGGGAGACGTCCCAGAGGAAGAGTTCACCGCCGTGTTCCTGGTAAACTCAGCCCAAGGCAGGAGGTCAACCCAATTGTCTTGGTGATCGGAGACATAGCAACGAAGGAATTGCTCCAAGGCCTGATTGGATCGTTCTGCGGCCCCATTGGACTGAGGGTGGTAGGCCGAGGAGAAAGAGAGATGAATCCCCAACTGGGAGCAAAAGGCGCGCCAGAACCTGGACACAAACTGACTCCCCCGATCCGACACAATCTCCTTGGGCAAACCGTGCAACCTGGAAGACCTCCCTGGCGAAAATCGTGGCCAACTCTTGTGCAGAGGGTAACTTCTTGAGAGGAACACAGTGGCACATTTTGGAAAACCGATCCACAATCATGAGAATGACCGTATGGCCTCGGGATGCAGGGAGGTCCACAATGAAATCCATCCCCAGGTGTGACCATGGGCGCTCCCCGGTGGCTATGGGTTGCAAAAGGCCCAACGGAAGGTGCCGAGGGGACTTACTCTGGGCACAAACGGAGCATGCCGCTACATATGCGGCGATGTCGGAACGTAGAGAAGGCCACCAGAACAGACGTGAAACAGCCCAGGACAGCTGATTCTTTCCAGGATGCCCCGCGGCCTTGGAGTTATGGTAGGTTCGCAACAACCGAGTGCGCAACTCCTCAGGCACAAAACACCTGCCGTTGGGTCTCCCAGAGGGAGCACCAGATTGAGCCGCCAAAATCTGCTCACCCAGGGGAGAGGTCAGGCTGGTGCGAATGGCGGCCAGGATCTGATTCGGAGGTATGACCGAAGTCGGAATCGACTCCTCCCCGGACAGCTCGGAGTACTGCCGTGATAAGGCATCCGCTCTGATGTTCTTGGAACCGGGTAGGTAGGAGACCACGTAATTAAAACGTGACAAGAACAGAGCCCATCTGGCCTGACGTGGTGTCAATCTCTTGGCCTCAGAAAGGTAGGTCAGATTCTTGTGGTCCGTCAGGATGAGAACCGGAACCACCGATCCCTCGAGCAAGTGCCTCCATTCTTTAAGGGCCTGCACGATGGCCAATAACTCCCTGTCACCAATCTGATAGTTGCACTCCGCGGAAGACAGTTTCCGGGAGTAAAACCCACAAGGAAGCAGAGGACCCTCTGGTGTTCTACGCTGAGACAGAAGGGCGCCTACTCCCGTCTCAGACGCGTCCACCTCGAGGACAAAGGGCAACCCAGGGTTGGGATGCGACAGAATCGGAGCCGACACAAAGGCGGACTTTAGAGCCTCAAAAGCTCGGATGGCCTCGAGCGGCCAGACCTGGAAATTACTGCCCTTCCTGGTCAGATCCGTGAGAGGCTTGGCTAGCATAGAAAAGTCCCTGATGAACTTCCGATAATAATTGGCGAAGCCCAAAAAGCGCTGCAGGGCACGGAGACCACTGGGCTGGGGCCACTGTAAGACAGCCGAAACCTTCTCAGGATCCATGGAGAACCCCTCAGCGGAAATGATGTAACCTAAGAAGGTTACCTGGGATCGGTGAAATTCGCATTTCTCAAGCTTACCGAACAGCCTGTTCTCTCGTAACCGTTGCAACACTCGTCTGACATCCATAATGTGGGCCTCCATGGATTCAGAATATACCAAGATGTCATCCAAATAGACCACCACACACTGCTGCAACAGGTCACGGAAAACATCGTTGATGAATTCCTGGAAGACTGCGGGCGCATTGCACAACCCAAAGGGCATAACCAAGGATTCATAATGACCGGTCCTGGTGTTAAACGCGGTCTTCCACTCATCGCCCGCCTTGATCCTTACCAGGTTATATGCCGCCCTCAGGTCGAGTTTGGTAAAGACCGTGGCCCCTTTGAGGCGATCGAACAGCTCGGAAATCAAGGGTATCGGGTAAGCGTTCTTGATCGTGATGCGATTGAGACCCCTGTAATCGATGCAAGGCCTCAACTCACCGCCCTTCTTTTTCACAAAGAAAAATCCAGCCCCTGCCGGGGACGAGGATTTGCGAATGTGTCCGCGTGAAAGCGCCTCCCTCACGTACTCCTCCATGGCCTCATTCTCCGCTACCGACAGTGGATAGACTTTGCCACGAGGAGGAACGGCACCAGATTGTAACTCTATGGCACAATCGTATGGGCGGTGCGGAGGTAGGGCAACCGCGCGCACCTTATCGAATACATCCCGGTACTCTTCGTATTCAGGAGGCAACAGAGAGTCCGAGGAAGTACACAGCAACTTGACAGGCCCATGGATGCAACTAGCCCCACACTGCGGTGACCACGAGAGGATCTCGGCCGATCTCCAATCGAAAGTCGGATTATGCTTCTGGAGCCAGGGGTACCCCAAGACCACCGAGTAGTGTGGAGACGAAATCACCTGGAGACAGACCGACTCTCTGTGAACGGCACCAATGGCTATCCCCACTGGAAGGGTCTCATGAGTCACGTGTGGCGGCAGAAGGGGTCTGCCGTCTATCGCCTCAAGAGCCAGTGGGGAACCTCGAGGCTGCAGAGGAATGGAATTGGCGGCAGCGAACACACTATCAATGAACAAACCACCAGCACCAGAGTCCACCAACAGCCTGGGTCGTCACCGAGCCCCCGACCCAGGAGAGGACAACAGTGATCAGTGGTTTGTCAACACGGGAAACCGGGGACGAGGAGACTCCACCCAAGATCTGCCCCCGACAGGATCTCAGGTGCGAGCGTTTCCCGGACGGTTCGGACATGCCAACCGAAAATGCCCACCGAGACCACAGTACATGCATCGGCCCTCGCGTCTTCGGAGTACCCTCTCCCCCTCGGACAGGCGAGCAAACCCCAGCTGCATGGGTTCACCCCCAGACAAGTCATCCCCAGGAGGCGTGGGAGGAGAGGGAGGCACGGGTGGGACAGCAAACGTAGGCGCCAATCTGTTAGAAGACCTCCGCAGGCTCTCCTTAAAGGAAGGTCTCTCCCTGAGTCTGGTGTCAATCAAAATCAGGAAAGAAATAAGAGACTCGAGCTCCACTGGTAGGTCCTTAGCTGCAACCTCATCCTTCAAGGCATCCGAGAGACCATGAGAGAAAGCAGCGACCAGAGCCTCATTATTCCAGCCCACCTCTGCTGCCAGGGTACGAAACTCAATGGCGTATTCAGCTACGGATCGTGAACCCTGTCTGATGGACATAAGGAGCTTCGCAGCAGAGGCAGCACGAGCCGGCCACATCGAATACCTTCCGAAGAGAAGCAACAAAACCGGAAAACTCGGCAACCACCGGATTGTTGTTCTCCCATAAAGGGCTGGCCCAGGCCAAGGCCTTGTCCGAGAGCAGCGAGATCAAGAAGCCCACCTTTGATCTCTCAGTAGGAAAGGCATGTGGCAGCAACTCGAAATAAATGCCCACCTGGTTAAGGAAACCTCGGCACTGAGTTGGCTCTCCCCCAAAGCGCTGTGGAAGGGGGGCAGAACCGGTCATACCCCGAGACACCGCAGGCGCAGCAACAGGTGTTGGGGTAGACTCTGGCGCAACAACTGGAGCGGCAGTAGGAGCGGGCCCAGGAGCGACAACCGACCCATCGGTAACGGAAGCGAAATGAGCCGTGCGTTCAAGCAGGGTTTGCAACGCCACAGCGAACCGACCCAACAGGTGATCCTGCTGATCAAGTCTGGCAACCAGCGTAGGTAGCGAGGATGGCCCTGTACCGTCAGAATTCATGGCTTGGTCCTAATGTCATGGAACCATGAACCAGACGTACAACAAGAGATAAGTGGAAATAAGAAGGCTTTATTGAAAATCAAGCTGTAGCAAAAGTCCAAACGGATGGCTAAACCGAAGCAGGGTCTTGCGTAGACAGAGGTCAGGAACCAGGAGGGTAGTCAGACGAAGCCTGGATCAGGAACCAGCAGGGTAGTCAGACGAAGCCAGGATCAGGAACCAACGGGGTAGTCAGACGAGGCCAGGATCAGGAACCAGAAGCAGCAGCAGTCTTAGAAGCATGTGAACACAGGAGGACCAAGCAAGGAACTGAAGCCACAGACCTTCTATATATATGAGCTAGGCATCCAGCTCCTCCCAGTGGGAAGGAGAAGCCGCAGGGTGGGAGGCTACAAGAAACCCAGAAACCAAGATGGCCGCCAGCACATGTCAAACGAAGGAGAACAGTAAGAAGGTAAGACCATGACACTATAGCAGTGTTTTTTTGCTTCCTGTGCCATAGAAAGAACATAGAGGGGTTTAAGAGGTTTCTAGCGTGTAACCCCAGAGAGGACGTGTGAGTTACTCTGTGTGTGGGCAAGACTATACTGTAGTGTTGCCAAGGAGTGGATAGTGCTGCCTCGGAAGTGTGCCCACAGCACCACTGGTAGTTGAAGAAAGTGGTGCCGCCTCGGAAGTGTACCCACGGAACCACTGATAGTGCTGCCTTGGAAGTGTGTCCACAGCACTGTTGTAATTCACCAAGTGTGTGAGTACCTGGATAGTGAATTACAAGGAGCCACCCACGGGATGGGGGCTACACAGAGTAAGCGTTCCTCTGAGAAGGGAGCAGAGAAATGGGTATCTGCAATTGATATTGTAGCATGCGCAAAGGGCACTGAAGCAACCAACGACTGTAGATAAATGTTAAAGAAACTGGGAGCAGGTGTGAATAGAACATTGGATGAACCAGTATGGCAGAAATTTCTCACTAATTTTAAGGGGTGGTTGGAGAACCATAACAAATATGACCAGGCTACAATGTGGTATGATGTACCCCAGGGAATGACTATGACTGCCCATAAGGCAGGGTATGGTTTACTTGGTTAATGAAGCTGTCTCTTGCGGATCCCTGGATAGAGAGAGGGGATTTCTTGTCTCAGGGGCCCCTTCATCACCCTGAGATAGGGAATCTACACTTAACAGCATGGATATTGAAAGGAATTTCCTTAGAGCCAAGGGATTGTCAGATCAGGTAGTAGAGACACTACTAGCCAGTAGGAAAAAAGTTACCACTGACATCTATTTGAGAACTTGGAAAACCTTTATTAGGTTTGCGGGCACTAGAGATCCCTCTGATTTAAAATGTCTTGAATAAGAAATTAAGGCCTAGTACACTTAAAGTTCAGGTCTCTGCCCTTAGTGTATTGATCGACTGTACTTTGGTATTTCATCCTTGGATCAAAAGATTCATATAGGCGTCAATTAGATTAAATCCATTCCCTAAACCCAAATCATCTCCCTGGGATTTAAATATTGTCCTTTCCATGCTCACGCAAAGTCCTTTCGAACCATTGGACTTAATCTCCCTGAAGATGCTGTCTTACAAGACGGCCTTTCTTGTAGTTATTACATCAGTCAGGCGAGTAGGAGAGATTTCAGCCTTATCTGCTTCCCCTCATTATACCTTTATTTTGGAGGACAGAATTGTGTTGAAAACGGACCCAGCCTTTCTCCCTAAAGTAGTTTCCGATTTCCACAGGTCCCAAGAAATCAATTTGCCCTTCTTCTGCCAGAATCCCAAAAATGAAGTGGAGGAAAAATGTAATGCGCTAGATTTAAGGAAATGTGTGTGTAAATACTTAGTTGCAACAAAAGGGTGAAGAAAAGCCCCTCAATTATTTGTTTAATTCCAGAGCCCAAACAAAGGTCTAAAAGTTACTAGCCGTACGATTGCCAGATGGATAATGAGAACTATAAGTCTAGCATACTCTTCTGCAGATCTTCAGGTACCTTCAGGATTCTCGGCCCATTCTACAAGGGCTATAGCGGTCCCTGGGCAGAATAAGGCTGTGCCACAATTGACCAAATTTGTAGAGCAGCTACATGGAGCTCTCCAAGCACGTTTTATAGACATTATAGATTAGATCTATCTTCTGCTCAGGACTTGGCCTTTGGGAGAAAAGTCTTGCAGGCAGTAGTCCCACCCTAAAGTTATTTAGTCTATTCTCTCACAGGTGCTGTCATGGGGCGTAATGGAAATATATTTATTACTCTTACCGGTAATCTGTTTTCCATGAGCCCATGACAGCACCTACTTTATTTCCACCCTGTGTATATATATATTGTGAGGCAGTGACAGGCCTCACAGCTGCTAGGGGAGAGATATGGCAGAAGTTTACATTTCTTCGCTGTCAATCAGCAGGTCAGAGGCCACACCAGGTGGAAAAATCAGTCTGGGATAAGAGCCCAGTCCAGACTGTTAGGAGGAGGAAGAGTCTGTGGGCAGCAGAGGCCTGTGAAGGCTCTGAACAAGTGGGCTCAGCCGAGCTGGCTGAGGGGCCATGGGGCTAGGTGTTAGCCTGAACTTTGGGAGACTCCGCAAGGTCTTGGAATCGACGGTCGCTAGGCCAGAGTCAGGAGGACTTCTGGGCCACAATCCCCCAAAAGGTACTGGACTTTGTTACAGCCTAGAAGTGCTGGATTGTTAGGCTGGGGAAAGCTGCATGTTCTTCCCGTGTGTGAACGGGGCTTTCAGTGAAGTAGGGAGTCCTCATGTTTAGTTAGAGCCCAGCCAGGCAGGTGTTTTATTTGTATTGTTTGTTTTGGTTTTGCTGAGGTGCCAAATAAAAGCAATGTTTGGCCCCTAACCCTGTGGTCGATGAAGATCATTGTGAGAATGACCTCCGAATAAGAGGCGATCCCTTACAATATATATATATATATATATATATATATATATAAAAATATATATATATAATAATAAAAAATATATATATAGATGTACATAGTGTTAAAAGTAGTCTTAAGGAAGAAATATGTGGTCAGTCATATATTTAAGATGCTTTCTTTATGTATAGTATATTAGTTTCTTTGTATTCAGAAAATGGAAGGTCCTAGGAATATTGTCACAAACTGCCGATGGACTGTGGAGAACTCTATTTAAAGATCTGGGAAGTTCCTGTTTCCTGTCCGGAAGCGGGAGAATCTCTCACAGGTGCTGTCATGGACTCATGGAAAACAGATTACTGGTAAGAGTGACAAATGTATTTTAGCGCAAGAATTCCATTGTTATAGCCGTGTTAGCAAACATATTACTGAATCAGACCATGTAGTTCAAAGACATTTCACTGCAAAATGTCATTGTTATTGAACGCCTTACTGCATCAGATCACATAGTTCAAAGACCTTTAACTACAAAAATTGTCTTGGTATACCCTTGTTATTGAACTCATACTTCAAAGACATTATACCACAAACATTGCATTGTTATAACCGTGTTATTGAACACTTTATTGCATCAGCTCATATAAGACCTTTCACTGGTCCTGATATAATAATACTGCGTAGGGCATGATCAGTAAATGTCCCTGTGCTAGTTTTTTTCTCAGATCGGCTGCTCCGTTGGGGCGCTGTTCCCCTTGTTCTTTTTTGCCACCCTGTATTCTAATTAGTATCATCGGTACAGGGAGGAGGAGACTGCCATGTTTCTCAAGGGGCGTCTCCTTCTCCCTGGCTGTGAGCTGCCCAATCGCAGTGGAGTGTGTCACAGCCAGAGAGAAGGTGAGCTTTTTTTTCTCCCCGGCAGTGACACTCTCTGCTACAATTGGGCAGCTCCCAGCAAGGGAGAAAGAGACGCACTGCCGTCTCCTCCTTATCACAGGGACAACTACTGATCATACCCTATATTGCCAGGTACTAATATTATTATATCAGGACCAGTGAAAGGTCCTCTTTAAAGACATTTGTACAAAAATTGCAGTTCTACCAGTGCTATTGAACACATAGTTCAAAGACATTTTACTTCAAACATTGCTTTGCTATACTTGTGTTATTGAATGCAATACTGCATCAGACAGTGTAGTTCAGAAATGTATTTTACTACGTAAATTTCATTCTTATACTTGTGTTGCTGAACGCATAGTTTAAAAACATTTTACTGCAAAAATTGCATTATTACGAAAGTAAATTGTCAATACCAGTGTGCATTGTTTTTGTAGTAGGGGAGGGACATTTAGTTATCTTTTAATTACAGAAAACAAACTTGCAAGATCTCATATTTTCTAAAAATATGTGTCCCAGGCCCGTAACCTTTTATTTATAGGCCTCATAATAAAATATGTGGAAATCAGAAGAGTGCGAAACAAAAGACCCAGGCCTTGTCGTCAAAATATGGGTAGTAGCAGCACCATCTATCTGGCCAGTAGTAGTAGGCCATAGTTCTCCCTTGCATCCAGTAGATGCCACATTATTTTTGAGGACAAAGAGGATAAGATTATGGACTGGTTGGTTCACTCCTCACAGGAGGATGATGTGGATGTCACCTCTGAGTCTAACACCGTGCCTTGGAGCCACAGCATTCTCTTGCTCCTCCTCATTGCAACTCCAGAGAATCCTTTCATTTGCATCCTCAGTCTTCACTGCTTCCTCGTAGTGGGGTGCCTTCTTTTTCCTAAGAAGTGGCAAGAAAACCCCATGTGCTATGGGAGACACTCAAGATAATCTCCCTGTTGACATTTGTGAGAACAGCATTCTCACTGCCATTAGGAGGAGGGACAAGCATAGGCCAGGGACTCCAAACATAGAATAGTGTTGCCTGTGGTGGTGGTGGTAGCAGTGACACCTTTAACCATGGTGGTGGTGGTAGGAGCAGTGGTAGTAACAGTAGCACTAGGGGCAAATACAGAGCAAAGAATCGGGAGGGAACCAAGTGGCCCACAATAACATATAGACTGATAAAAGTGGAGGTTGAGTATAACTATGACATTTGTGTTAGACAGGACCTTGGAGCCCAATTGGGCTGCTGAGGAGGAGTTAACATCAGAGACAATATATGGCCATAATCTCCCAAAAAAACTGCTAGGACCAGACCTGCTTCTATTATGGTCAGTCAAGTATCTCCCAGCCGGCAGTTTTTCTCCACAGTGCTGGAAGACAAAATCATTGCTGTGTTCAGGATTAGAATAAGGCATGGGCGTTCAAACACAAACGTAGACACCACGGCTCTATTGCAGCATATGAAGCGGCATCACCAGTTACTGTGGGAAATTTGCCACCAGCTAGCTCAATGAGAGTGTCCTCCTTCTCCCTGCCTCATTTGCTGCAGCCAGGCCACATCCACATGCAGTACAGTCCTTGTCATCATCATTTGCTGCTTCCCCCACTCAGACTACTCCTTCTACTCTGCTCGTCGTCAGCCATTGATAATGGAATGTGAGACCAGGAAACAACTCTACATGCCCAGTAATCCCCTAGTGCACAAGCTGTCACGTTGAACAAGGTGTCAGAGCTGCAGGCAGCATTTTATAGAGCAGGAAGAGCTGAGCAGATTGATATATATATATATATATATATATATACAGGTCCTTCTAAAACAAATTGCATATTGTGATAAAGTTCATTATTTTCTGTAATGTACTGATAAACATTAGACTTTCATATATTTTAGATTCATTACACACCAACTGAAGTAGTTCAAGCCTTTTATTGTTTTAATATTGATGATTTTGGCATACAGGTCATGAAAACCAAAAATTCCTATCTAAAAAAATTAGCATATCATGAAAAGGTTCTCTAAACGAGCTATTAACCTAATCATCTAAATCAACTAATTAACTCTAAACACCTGCAAAAGATTCCTGAGGCTTTTAAAAACTCCCAGCCTGGTTCATTACTCAAAACTGCAATCATGGGTAAGACTGCCGACCTGACTGCTGTCCAGAAGGCCATCATTGACACCCTCAAGCAAGAGGGTAAGACACAGAAAGACATTTCTGAACGAATAGGCTGTTCCCAGAGTGCTGTATCAAGGCACCTCAGTGGGAAGTCTGTGGGAAGGAAAAAGTGTGGCAGAAAACGCTGCACAACGAGAAGAGGTGACCAGACCCTGAGGAAGATTGTGGAGAAGGACCGATTCCAGACCTTGGGGGACCTGCGGAAGCAGTGGACTGAGTCTGGAGTAGAAACATCCAGAGCCACCGTGTAAAGGCGTGTGCAGGAAATGGGCTACAGGTGCCGCATTCCCCAGGTCAAGCCACTTTTGAACCAGAAACAGCGGCAGAAGCGCCTGACCTGGGCTACAGAGAAGCAGCACTGGACTGTTGCATGTCATTCGGAAATCAAGGTGCCAGAGTCTGGAGGAAGACTGGGGAGAGGGAAATGCCAAAATGCCTGAAGTCCAGTGTCAAGTACCCACAGTCAGTGATGGTCTGGGGTGCCATGTCAGCTGCTGGTGTTGGTCCACTGTGTTTTATCAAGGGCAGGGTCAATGCAGCTAGCTATCAGGAGATTTTGGAGCACTTCATGCTTCCATCTGCTGAAAAGCTTTATGGAGATGAAGATTTCATTTTTCAGCACAACCTGGCACCTGCTCACAGTGCCAAAACCACTGGTAAATGGTTTACTGATCATGGTATTACTGTGCTCAATTGGCCTGCCAACTCTCCTGACCTGAACCCCATAGAGAATCTGTGGGATATTGGTAAGAGAAAGTTGAGAGACGCAAGACCCAACACTCTGGATGAGCTTAAGGCCGCTATCGAAGCATCCTGGGCCTCCATAACACCTCAGCACTGCCACAGGCTGATTGCCTCCATGCCACGCCGCATTGAAGCAGTGATTTCTGCAAAAGGATTCCCGACCAAGTATTGAGTGCATAACTGAACATAATTATTTGAAGGTTGACTTATTTTGTATTAAAAACACTTTTCTTTTATTGGTCGGATGAAATATGCTAATTTTTTTAGATAGGAAATTTGGGTTTTCATGAGCTGTATGCCAAAATCATCAATATTAAAACAATAAAAGACTTGAACTACTTCAGTTGGTGTGTAATGAATCTAAAATATATGAAAGTCTAATGTTTATCAGTACATTACAGAAAATAATGAACTTTATCACAATATGCTAATTTTTTTAGAAGGACCTGTATATACAGTACAGACCAAAAGTTTGGACACACCTTCTCATTCAAAGAGTTTTCTTTATTTTCATGACTATGAAAATTGTAGATTCACACTGAAGGCATCAAAACTATGAATTAACACGTGGAATTATATACATAACAAACAAGTGTGAAACAACTGAAAATATGTCATATTCTAGGTTCTTCAAAGTAGCCACCTTTTGCTTTGATTACTGCTTTGCACACTCTTGACATTCTCTTGATGAGCTTCAAGAGGTAGTCACCTGAAATGGTTTTCACTTCACAGGTGTGCCCTGTCAGGTTTAATAAGTGGGATTTCTTGCCTTATAAATGGGGTTGGGACCATCAGTTGCGTTGAGGAGAAGTCAATTGGATACACAGCTGATAGTCCTACTGAATAGACTGTTAGAATTTGTATTATGGCAAGAAAAAAGCAGCTAAGTAAAGAAAAACGAGTGGCCATCATTACTTTAAGAAATGAAGGCCAGTCAGTCAGCCGAAAAATTGGGAAAACTTTGAAAGTGCGGACTATTTGACCATGAAGGAGAGTGATGGGGTGCTGCGCCAGATGACCTGGCCTCCACAGTCACCGGACCTGAACCCAATCAAGATGGTTTGGGGTGAGCTGGACCACAGAGTGAAGGCAAAAGGGCCAACAAGTGCTAAGCATCTCTGGGAACTCCTTCAAGACTGTTGGATGACCATTTGAGGTGACTACCTCTTGAAGCTCATCAAGAGAATGCCAAGAGTGTGCAAAGCAGTAATCAAAGCAAAAGGTGGCTACTTTGAAGCACCTAGAATATTACATATTTTCAGTTGTTTCACACTTGTTTGTTATGTATATAATCCCACATGTGTTAATTCATAGTTTTGATGCCTTCATAGTCATGAAAATAAAGAAAACTCTTTGAGAAGGTGTGTCCAAACTTTTGGTCTGTACTGTATATATATAAAGTGCTGCCCATAATTATTCATACCCCTGGCAAATTTTGACTTAAAGTTAGACATAGGTGTCTCCCAAAAGATAATAATAATAAGACGATGTACAAGAGACATTATTGTGGGGGAAAAAAACATTTCTCAGCTTTTATTTACATTTGAACAAAAGGTGTCCAGTCCAAAATTATTCATACCCTTCTCAATAATCAATAGAAAAGCCGTTATTGGTTATTACAGCAATCAAATGCTTCCTATAATTGCAGACCAGCCTTTTGCAGGTCTCCACAGGTATTTTTGCCCATTCATCTTTAGCAATGAGCTCCGAATCTTTCAGGTTGGAGCGTCTTCTTGCCATCATCTTGCCATCACCCTGATCTTTAGCTCCCTCCACAGATTCTCAATTGGATTCAAGTCTGGGCCCTGGCTGGGCCATTTCAAAGCGTTCATGTTGTTGTCTGCTAACCATTTCTTCACCACTTTTGCTGTGTGTTTTGGGTCATTGTCATGCTGAAATGTCCACTGGTGCCCAAGGCCAAGTTTCTCTGCAAACTGCCTGATGTTGTCATTGAGAATCCTCATGTATTGCTCTTTTTTCATAGTGCCGTTTACTGCGATTAGGTTCCCTGGTCCATTGGCTGAAAAACACCCCCAAAGCATTAGGTTCCCACCACCATGTTTGACAGTGGGCATGGTGTTCTTTGGGTTGAAGGCTTCTCCTTTTTTTACACCAAATGAAGGAAACATCATTGTGACCAAACAATTACATTTTTGTTTCATCTGACCATAACACAGAAGACCAGTCTTCTTCTTTGTCCAGATGAGCGTTTTCAAAGGCCAAGCAAGCTTTTGTGTGCCTTATCTGGAGAAGTGGCGTCCTCCTTGGTCTGCAGTGTGCAGTGTCAGTTGGATTGTCTGCCTTGAGACATTGCCACCAGCAGAGCCCAGATTCACCATGATGGCCTTGGTGATGATCCTTGGATTCTTTTTCACCTCTCTAACTATCCTCCTGGCTAGCACAGGTGTCACTTTTGTCTTCCAACCACGTCCTCTGAGATTTTCCACAGTGCAGAATATATTTTATTTTTTGCTCAAATGTAAATAAAAGCTGAGAAATGTTTTTTTTTCCACAATAATGCCTCTTGTGCATCGTCTTATTATCTTTTGGGAGACACCTATGTCATTTCCCGTCAAAATATTACTTGCTGGTTGAATAAAAGTAACTTTAAGTCAAAATTTGCCAGTGGTATGAATAGTTATGGGCAGCACTGTATATATATATATATATATATATATATATATATATATAAAAGATCAATTTGTGGCAAAAGATTTCATTTGTTTAAATTCCTGCTTATTCTGGGCTTTGAATTCAAGGAGGATGTCCTATCAGTGAGTGACAGCCTTCCCTCTATGACCTTGTATACAGAGATAGCTGTCAATCACTAATAGGACCACCTCCATGACTTCAAAACCTAGAATGAGCAGGAATTTAAATGAATGAAACGTTTTTCTGAATATTATCAATCTGCCCAGCTCTTCCCACTCTGTAACTCGCTACCTGCAGTTTATTTTGCATCTATATAGTGACAGGTTCCCTTTAACTCCCATGTGGCAAAGTTGCTGGCGGTGAAGTCGCTACGATTCCACTTAGTGGATTCTGCTGCCGTTGGGGAGCTGATGGCTTGCACTCACCCTCGCTGTAAGATACCTAGCCACCATTATTTCTCCTAAAAAGCCACTGCCTTCTACACTCATGTGTCGAAGAATGTGGGTTGCGCAATTCTGTGTGGCAAGTTGCATGCCATTCTAGACTCCTGGGTAGCTGTTGTGCATTTCATGGCTTACTGGGTCAATGTTTTGTATCTGCCTACTCCACATTCTCTGCATGGACATCCTCCCATCCCCAACAAAAGCAGGGTGCTCCCTCCTATCCAGTGTCAGACTGGGGTGCCTAGGGCCCACCAGTGGAATCGATTCTGGGGGCCCACCCTAGAAATACAATAAATGGAAATATTACAGTTTTTTATTTTTTTATTTCTGTTGATGAAGCTGTATGAAGGCTTTGTTTTTTGCGGGACACATATGGGTCATTTATTAAACTGTTGTAAAATAAATCTGGCATAATTGCCCATACCAACCAATCAGATTCCACCTTTCATTTTCCAAAGGAGCTGTCAAAAATGAAACTAAGCCTTACACCAGTTTGATAAATTACCCCATGAGTTTTCTACTGGATGCCAGATTCCATTATAGTCAGTAGGGTCCATCAGGTGGCATTCATTTCTGTCATTTGACATAAATTTCTAATCCATTATTTTCAAAAATGTCAATGTGAACCCAGCCTTACCCCTCCCCTGGGATCATGTACAGTTACACAGGGACAGGAAGATCTATACCTCTCCTCCTCTTCCTGCAGCCTGTCAACACATTCCCCGCTGCCCAACCCCTCCTCTCCTCCTCTAGGCTTGCTGGCTAAGGTGGTGGCTACTTCCCTCTGGTATATCTCGGGCAGTATCGCAGCCACACATATGAGCCAGGACTTGTTTTACCAACAGATCTCACTCCCAACCTGATTTATAAGAGTTATATTTGAGGTTGTCTAGCACCGGTATCCTGCACTTGTATATCTCTGTAAAACAAACATAATTACTAAACTTTGCCTGCTGCTTTAACTTGTGATTTGATGCATTCTGAAACAAAAATTTAAATGATTGCTATTTAGAATAAGCAGTATCTGAAATGAAATAAGTAATAATTTGGGCCAATTTAGCTGCAACTTCAGATGTGGAATACAGTTTGTAAAGGGGATTGTCTCATCTCGCCTTACTAATGCGAGATGAGACACAGTCCCGACCACTTCCCAGCCGGGAAATAGCAGAGCGCTCCGGCACTTACTGTTTCAGTAGCTTTCATTGTGGTGCATAATGCTATGCTTGTTCCCTATCTCAGAAACATTTGACCCTGCTGTGCTATGCTGTTTCTGTAGCTCTTATGTACCACAATGGGAGCTACTGAAACAGCAAGCGCCGGAGCGGTCTGCTGTTTCCTGTCCTGAAGGTGGACGGAACTGTGTTGCATCTCACACCTTTATAATGGATATATGAGACAACCCCTTTAAATTCACATTTGTAATCACAATGATTTGGAAAACTTGATCTATATTAGAACAGGGTAACTATCTGTAATTGCTGTATACCCTTGAGCAATTATTTGCAATCTCATTTTTGAAATGATTTCTTCTCACTATAATTAGATACACAGCATCTAATTAGTCACATTTAATGATAAATCCCAAATAATATCTCTGGTGATTAGCCCCTCTCTGTGAGGAGCTCATTTTTAATCACATGAAAGCAGGAGAGACCTCAGATCTCCAAGGATTATACTGCCTTGTTACGTGCTGTATAACATAATAAGCTCAGATCCTTATTCCACTGTGTATTAATGTTAATAATACCGTTTTCAGAGTTGGGAAACTGATGCTGTAATTACAATGTAATTATCGTAGACCAATACAAATACATTATCTGTTGTTGATAAATTTTTTCCACCTTTCCCCAAAATAGTAATTGGATGTAGATAACGTTATCTTTACAGTCTAAGGGTCCATTCACACGTCCGTTGTTTCTTTCCTGATCTGTTCCGTTTTTTGCGGAACAGATCTGGACCAGATCTGGACCCATTCAATTTCAATGGGTCCTGAAAAAAAATCTGACATTGTGGTGTCCGATTTTTTTCAGGACCCATTGAAAATGAATTGGTCCAGATCTGTTCTGCAAAAAACGGAACAGATCAGGAAAGAAACAACGGACGTGTGAATGGACCCTTAAAAGGGTTTTCCAGATTTTTTTTTTTTACTGATGACCTATCCTCTGGATAAGACCCTCACCGATCAGCTGTTTTAAGAAGCAGCAGCTCTCCAGTGAGCACCGCTGCCTTATTGCAGCTTACCAAGCACAGTGCCATACATTGTATAGCGGCTGTGCTTGGTATTGCACTCAGCCCCATTCAGTTGAATGATGCTGAGTGCTCCTAGGCCACCTGACACATGAAAGTGTCATCACTCAGTGTAGGAAAAGCAGAGAGAAGACCACGACGCTCGCAGGAGCTGTTTGTCTTCTCAAGCAGCTGATCAGTGGGGGTCCTGGGTGTCAGACCCCCACCCATAAGAAAGTTTTGGAAAACTCCTTTAACACTTTAATGCAACAAAAGCACATTACAGTAAAGCAACAATTTACTTTAAAGGGGTTATCCACTTTTTTAATGACCCTTAGGATAGGTCATCAATATGAGATCGTGAGGGGGGGGGGTCAACTGATCAGCTGTTTGAAGAAAATGTAATGTTCTCTTATGTGTTTACCTGCTGACCGTTGACACTGCTGCGATGAGCAGGTGTAGTTACAACTCTGCCATCCCCGTTCACTTCAATGGGATAGCTCCATGTATAATGACAAATCATTACACAGATCTTATTCATTTCTATTGCAACTGATTCCAATATACACTTATTTGCAAAAAAAAAAAAAAGATGCACCAAGAAGAAGTACATACAGTTGTATTAAAAATAATAGCAGTCAGACATCACTAACCTGATCAATCACTGTTTTTAGTAGAAATTATATTTCTACCTGGCAAATAATTTACTAGCAGGTGTAGTAGAGTAATAGAAATCCAACAGACCCAACAGTCATGACATGCATGCTGCTGATTCTGTATAATTGAATCACTAATTGAAAGGGGCATGTTCAAAATAATAGCAGTGTGGAGTTCAATGAGTGAGGTCATTTATTCTTTGAAAAACAGGTGGCAATTATTGCCCTTATTTGACGAAATGTTGTACATGCTGGTTACAGTGCATTTCCCTCTGAAATTCTGAGGAAAATGGGTCGTTCCAGACATTGTTCAGAAGAACAGCATATCTTGATTAAAAAGTTGATTGGAGAGGGGAAAACAAGAAGTGCAGAAAATGATAGGCTGCTCAGCTAAAATGATCGCAAATGCTTTAAAATGGCAAACAAAACCTGAAAGACGTGGAAGAAAGCACTACCATTCGAATAGATAGAAGAAGCCAGTTGTTACTGGCGAAACAACGTCGGGAGGAGGCGGCTGAGGGTTCCACACACATTCTTGGGTAGTTATTTGCTTATCTTTTTCACACATAGGTCTGTTTATGCCTTATTTTTGGATTTTTATGTCTGATGGCTTCTACTGTATTGTCTTACTGGCTTGCTTGTGTGTGGCTTTTCTCTGCAATCGATATACCCTTGTGTGTTAACCCCCTCAGCCTCCTCTAGGGTTGTTTTTTCCTCACTGAAGGTTTCCCCCTTCCTTGCTGTTGTTTTTATGAAGTTTATTTTTTACACATGTTAAATTAATGTATGTTAAATAAAGACTCTTTCATGTTTATATATACATGTGTTTGGTGCTAATTTTTGGTGTGTTCAGTACATTGAATTGTTTGGGCTGCTCTCAGCACTATATATTCATTTATAACCTGGTGATCAAATCTAGTGGGTATTGAATGGATAGAAGAATAGCCAAAATGGCAAGCACTCAGCCAACAATCAGCTCCAGGAAGATCAAAGAAGGTCTAAAGTTACCTGTGAGTACTGTTACAATTAGAGGATGCCTAAGTGAAGCCAAGCTATCTGCAAGAAGTCCCCGTAAAGTCCCACTGTTGACAAAAAGACGTGCTGAAGTAAGATTGCTCTTTTTGGGTCTAGTGGCCAGAGACAGTTTGTGAGATGACCCCCAAACACTGAATTCAAGCCACAGTACACTGTGAAGACAGTGAAGCATGGTGGCGCAACCATCATGATATGGGGATGTTTCTCATACTAGGGTGTTGGGCTTATTTATCGCATACCAGGGATCATGGATCAGTTTGAATACATCAGAGTACTTGAAGAGGTCATGCTGCCTTATGCTGAAGAGGAAATGCCCTTAAAATGGGTGTTCCAAATAGACAACGGCCCCAAACACACCAGTAAATGTGCAACATCTTGGTTCCAGACCAACAATATTGACGTTATGGAGTGGCCAGCCCAATCCCCAGATCTTAATCCAATAGAAAACTTGTAGGGTGACATCAAAAATGCAGTTGGAATATTGGCAAAACCAAGACTCCATGCAACACAAATGTACAGCAGTTCTCAGAAACAGTGGTTATACAACATTTTTCAGTTTATATAGTGAATGTTTGAGTTTGTAAAGAAAAATACAAACACTGCTATTTTTTTAAACAGTCTAATCACTTTTCTTAAATTTTTTTAGAGGAACAACACAAATTTGATATATTTTTTGTCATGTTTTGATTTGGAATAGAATGTGTAGTGTTCCCAATGCATTTGTGTGTATGGAAATGAAAGCTATTAGAAGAATTTTGAGCTTTGTTAATTTTTTTAAACACACTGCTATTATTTTGAACACGACTGTATGTGTGAATGTAATGCTGATATATGTAAGGTTTTACTATATTACAAAAAGGATACGTTTATTGGGAAACTGTGCAATTGAAAGGAGGTTCTGGGAACCTGTTGGGCCACCTCTAGCATGGATACAAGATGAGATACAGTTGGACAAGGCCTGACAAGGCCGGTAAGCCTGACATCAATAGTGGGGAAATTAATGAAAACCATACTTAAGGAGAGGATTGTGGAACATCTAAAATCCCATGGATTGAAAGATGAAAAACAGCATGGGTTTGCTTCAGGGAGATCATGTTAAACTAATCTTATTGATTTTTTTGATTGGGTGACTAAAATAATAGATGGCGGAGGTGCAGTAGACATCGCTTATCTAGACTTTAGTAAGGCTTTTGATACTGTCCCACATAGAAGGCTTATCAATAAATTGCAGTCTTTGTGCGTGGACTCCCATATTATTGAATGGATTAGGCAGTGGCTGAGGGACAGACAACAGAGGGTTGTAGTCAATGGAGTATATTCAGACCATGGTCTTGTTACCAGTGGGGTACCTCAGGGATCTGTTCTGGGACCCATATTGTTTAATATCTTTATCAGCGAAATTGCAGAAGGCCTCGATGGTAAGGTGTGTCTTTTTGCTGATGAAAACAAAGATTTGTAACAGGGTTGATGTTCCTGGAGGGATACACCAAATGGAAAAGAATTTAGGAAAACTAGAGGAATGGTCAAATATCTGGCAACTAAAATTTAATGTTGATACCTTTGGTTGATAATTTCTCAACAAAAGGTAGACTATCCAAAAGTAGCCTCTGATACCTTTTTTTTAAACCTTTGCTGTACATTTTTTATTTAAAAAAAGAAAACAATATCAGCAATGTGCGTCATACACACCATAGATGAAAACAGCATACGGTGTCATACAGTGTATCATAGAACAAACGAGGAAATAACGCATCTATACCTGAAGTACCATTTCCAAAAAATTACAGCAATATCAATGTGTATTTGACTTTTCTCCTCTACGTCCCCCCACCTTCTCCAACCTTAACATTCTTTTTCAAAGCTCCCAAGGTGCCTTTCAAATCCTCAGCATAATACCAGTTGGTGTGTGTGTGTGTGTGTTTGAAAGATGACATAAGAGTAGCTTTTTCCTTCTGGGACAGAACCGTGATAATAAACTGGCTCCAACATTTGAAAATGCCTTTGGTTTTAGTATGCTTCCTGCTTTCTACCTCCAATTTCTCCATGAATGTAATTTTTTAAGTGTTGTAAGACTTCAAGCATGGATGAAGTACTAGGCGACAACCAACATTGTAACAAAGCCCTATTTGCTGCTATCAAAGCTTTGTGGATCAAAGCTGGAAATCTGGCCCCCTTCCATGTACTATCTTCCATTGGAGCTGCAGAATGAAACAATGATGTTTGCTCCACAGATTCCGCAGAAAAGACAACATGTCCCTCCAGAAGGCTTGCACCTTTTCACACAGCCAAATGCAATGATACAAATCCACAGTTTCCTGTTGGAATTTGGGGTATTTAGATATCCTACGAGGCTGAGTACTGGAGATCGGAAAATAAAAGACGTATATATGGCAGCATGAATGCATCTAAATTAAGTCCCCCTCCACACTTCATTGTGTTTGCACACCTTTGGGCAATAGTGACCTGTAAAGGCCAGAGATTGTTTTTCGCGCCTCAAGATTACCCATCGATTTTTCAAAGGGATTGTCTGCAATTTCCTTATAGTAATCTCTGAGCATTTTGGGACAAAAGGAAGATATTTGCAGGTATTGAAAGTTCTGAGTTGTTGGAAAGGAAAAATGTTGGTTCAATTCATCCTTCTCTCTGTAGGGCCAGCTTTAAAAGAGAAATGCAATGCATTTTACCCATCCAAAGGAAGCATGTGAATGCTGCTGTTAGATGCTTCACATCTTGATGTTTAGCAGGAGGTGAATGGTTTGAAGCAAGTATAAGAGTTTAGAAAAGCTCATCATCTTGATGAGATGAACATGTCCCATTAGCTTTATCAGCAGATTCTCCCACCTCCTGAGTTCCTCCTGTATTTTTCTAAAAAGTCAGGGGTAATATAAAGTCAGGTTTTCTACCTATCTTTATGCCAAAGTAGGTAATATAATTAGGGGCTATACTAATCCCAGTGACAGCCAATCCATTTATCTCGTCAGGTGTAAAAGGTCGAAGCCCCAAGATCTTGCATTTTGAGCAATTAATCTTGATACCGGATAGGGTCCCAAAAGTGCCAATGTGATCAAGAACTTGAATTGGCCATGAAAAGAAGGATATCGCTCTCGAAAAAGCAGACTTGACCTCTCCATCCCCAACTGTATCCTCAATAACAGTCTTGACTGTTTAAGAGAGCGAGACGAAGATTCTAACACCAAATCAAATTGCAAGGGGGATAATGGACACCCTTCGTGAGTAACCCCTGCATAGGGGAAAAACCTACAAACTACACCCAGAGGAATATATTTGCGCCACCGGCAATGTGTATAAGACCTTCAGAAAGGTTCTAATGCTGCCCCTGAATCTGAAATAATCCAGGAGCAGATCCAGCCATCGGCAGCGGATGGAGTCAAAAGCTTTTTCCGCGTCAAGCACCATCAAGGCCCCAGGGTCTGCCCGCAATGGCTGGAGTTTTGACATGTCCAGTACTGTGAGTGGTCTCCAAATGTTAGTCACTGCTGCCCTTCCCCTAACACAGCCTACCTGCGAGGGACCAATTAATGCCAGTAAGAAGTGTGACAGTCGAGTGGCCAGGATTTTTGAGGTCTTAATTGATAAGGGAAATGGGTCGATATATTCAGAGTGTGTGGTATCCCTTCCAGCTTTCGGTAAGACCCTGATGTAAGATGTGTGCAGCAGTGGATAAACAAGACCCTGAGAGGAGAAATGTGTCGTTTGCTAAATTAGCTAGCAGGCTGCCCGAATTTTTGCCGTGGTGGAACAGATTGGCCTCATAATAGGACCATCTCATTTGTTCCTTCTATTCTAGGATGAATTCAAAAGAGGTCCTTGCTGATTTCTAAATTAAGAAGTAGTTTGGACGGCACTCCGTAGATAAATTCCGGTGCTCAGCGGTAATTTAGTCAGCATATAATATATAAAACCGCGGCACTCAGGTATAGAATAGGTAGTTATTTATTCGTCCATCCAGAAACATAGATTAAGGCCAACGTTTCGATCTCATCCCGAGATCTTGTTCACGGCCTATAATGAAGCAGTAATTATAGTACATATGTTATATTGTGTGGGAGATAGTACATAGTTCTGGATTATACAGAGATATATAACAAAGTGATATTGCTGTCAAATTCCATAAAGCATATATTACATCATATATTAGGGTGTGTATCAGAACAGCAACATAGCAGAAATAGAGAAAAAAAGGCGAATTAGGAGTACAGATGAAGTACATAAATATATCATAGTATTCTAAATATCTTATATCCAAGAAGATTGAAAAGGGGATCAGGAGCAGGGTAACACAGAGGTCAGAAGACTCCTGGTGCATAGTTTGAACCTGTAGAAAAAAGTTATGACTCTATATAAATATTCATAGGAGAGCACTGCATCTATGTGTAAATGCCTAGATGCATCGATATTCACATGCTAGTTTTAATATATACATTAATAGAACATAATCTAAGGGCATTGTCTAATGGGTGCCAAAACAAACGAAAAGGCAGCGTCCAAGTATCTGTGATTCATCTAAGTATAATAAAACAGAGGGAGACAAAGAGACTAGATAGTGTCCAACCTGAATGTAGAGGACGTATGGTATGGTGGATGGCAGGTATCAGGTGAGCCGCAGCTTCTGAAATGAAATAGCCGCACTCAGCGAGGAACGCCGTGCGTCTGACGTCATCGCGCCGGTGCGCGTGACGTCACCTGACGTGTTTGCGTCATTGCGCATGCGCCGTGGCTCAAATCGGGCGATTCAGGGTATGGGCACTCAATAATGTAATTAGTAAGGCGGCATCAGCAAAGGGAAAATCAGATATTTACGGTTCTCACCTATATGGTGAGCTAAAGAGGAGCTAATTAAGAAAATTGTTCATTTGGCAAAAACGTTCATTTGGCACCAAGACAATTAAGGTAATAGGGAAGTGAATATGGATATATCTACGCAAAACTACTAAGAGGGCATATATACACTTGAAAATTATCAAAGATACTGTACTATACTATGTGGAAACACATACCACTTGTAGATGTGCTGTGGGATCATTTTGTCTGTAAAGAGTGAGGGAAAAGAAAAATTGTTATTATCATTGAATGTCATATAGTGATATTGTTTAATACATAACTTCCACAGTAGTTCCACATCAATCAGGGTAGAATATTCAAGAACTATTCCTATATAGTATATAGAGAGTCATTGATCAAACAGACATCGTATTAGTATATTTACACAACACAAAAATCAAAGTCCCTGTTCAATCCGTATGGTGACAAAGTGTTCAATTCAAAAATCCAAAAGGATTCACGTTGTTTTAAACGTGCAATCCGATTGCCTCCTCTTCTTGCCACCGGTACATGTTCCAGTACTTGGTATTGAAGTTGGTTGATGTGATGTTTCGCGGAAATGAAATGGTACGGAATAGGAAGTTCGATTTTATGGCAACGGATGTCAGATTTATGTTTTGAGATACGGTCCCGAACATTCTGAGTGGTCTCACCTACATAAGCTAATCCGCTAATCCACATAGCTCTTAATACATTGAGAGAAGATAACACGATTACTATCAAACCAGCCGACAAAGGTGGGGCTATTGTCGTGATGTACACCTCAGCCTACATATTCGAAATCACTAGACAGTTAGCTGATACACTTACCTACGAAAAGGTGTCCCACAACCCTATTTTTCGAATAAGAAAAGAAGTTAACGCTCTACTTGATCATCATCTATCTGTAGGTACCATCGATAAGGCCACCTATACTTTTCTCACAAATGATAACGCAGTTACTCCTGTCTTCTATGTATTGCCTAAAATACATAAAAATCTTACCAATCCTCCAGGCAGACCGATTGTAGCCTCAACTGATTCAATTTTGTCCCCAATTTCAATCTTTCTGGAAAAAATACTCACTCCTCTAGTGAAACAAACTCGATCCTTCCTTCTAGATACAAGCCATTTTCTGTCAATCATTTCTAATTTGGCCAATGTTACCCCTGAGTCTCTCTTAGTTACTCTCGATGTTAACAGCCTGTACACCTCTATCTCTCATGATAGGGGAGTCCAGGCGGTTACATCACTTCTAGCCACGTCCAATCACTCCCCTGAATCACAACATTTTTGTGTGACATATTATAAAATAATTATTTTATGTTTGGGGACGATTACTACCTTCAGAAACGGGGTACCGCTATGGGGGCAAATGTAGCGCCACCTTATGCGAACACCTTTATGGCTAAATTCGAAGAAGATTTCATCTATCCCCATCCACTTTTTCAAACATATGCAAATACGTGGTATCGATATACGACATTTTCTGTATTTGGCAAGGGGACGCATCATCATTTTCCGATTTTTTTGACTATATTAACAGACAAGATCCTGATCTGACCTTTACTTCCCACATCGATTCACAGTCTATCAGCTTTCTGGACACTGTAGTCACTAAAACACAGGAGGGAAAACTCACAACCGATTTATATAGAAAACCAACGGACCGTAACACACTTCTTCATTACTCCAGCTGTCATCCTAAAAACACAAAACATTCACTTCCACGCTCCTAGTTTAAGCGTGTAGCAAGAATTGTCAAAGACCCTATACTTAAAAATCAACGTCTGACTGAGATGGCCCAAAAATTTCAAGAGAGAGGATACCCAACCACACTTCTTCAACATGAACTCACCCTGGCCCAATCCAATTCCCTTATTACACCTAAACCACCACCCTTGCCACGGGTTCCTTTGGTATTGACTATCATCCGATCGCACCAAAAATACAGTCAATAGTTAAAAAATACTGGCCCATTTTACATCAATCATATCCCACTGTTACTGAATTTCAACAGCCCGTCCGCATGTGCTACAAGAGACCGGCCAATTTAAAAGATAAACTGGTACGTGCCGACATAGGTCCCCTCAGACCAAAATTGAGACAAACCACCTTAGCCCCCAAGAAAACAGGTACATATCCCTGCCTCAGCTGCGCTCAATGCACTAATGTAATTAGAGGCAACAGAATTCTACACCCACACTCAGGAAAGGTATATCATGCTAGGGATTTTTTTACCTGTAACTCTTCCTATGTAGTCTATCTTATTAAGTGCCCGTGCGGATTAGCTTATGTAGGTGAGACCACTCAGAATGTTCGGGACCGTATCTCAAAACATAAATCTGACATCCGTTGCCATAAAATCGAACTTCCTATTCCGTACCATTTCATTTCCGCGAAACATCACATCAACCAACTTCAATACCAAGTACTGGAACATGTACCGGTGGCAAGAAGAGGAGGCAATCGGATTGCACGTTTAAAACAACGTGAATCCTTTTGGATTTTTGAATTGAACACTTTGTCACCATACGGATTGAACAGGGACTTTGATTTTTGTGTTGTGTAAATATACTAATACGATGTCTGTTTGATCAATGACTCTCTATATACTATATAGGAATAGTTCTTGAATATTCTACCCTGATTGATGTGGAACTACTGTGGAAGTTATGTATTAAACAATATCACGATATGACATTCAATGATAATAACAATTTTTCTTTTCCCTCACTC
Organism: Bufo gargarizans; assembly: GCF_014858855.1. Lineage (NCBI taxonomy): Eukaryota > Metazoa > Chordata > Amphibia > Anura > Bufonidae > Bufo > Bufo gargarizans. The sequence goes on along the minus strand of NC_058084.1, from coordinate 12,145,107 downwards.
TTTACAGACAAAATGATCCCACAGCACATCTACAAGTGGTATGTGTTTCCACATAGTATAGTACAGTATCTTTGATAATTTTCAAGTGTATATATGCCCTCTTAGTAGTTTTGCGTAGATATATCCCTATTCACTTCCCTATTACCTTAATTGTCTTGGTGCCAAATGAACGTTTTTGCCAAATGAACAATTTTCTTAATTAGCTCCTCTTTAGCTCACCATATAGGTGAGAACCGTAAATATCAGATTTTCCCTTTGCTGATGCCGCCTTACTAATTACATTATTGAGTGCCCATACCCTGAATCGCCCGATTTGAGCCACGGCGCATGCGCAATGACGCAACACGTCAGGTGACGTCACGCGCACCGGGGCGATGACGTCAGACGCACGGCGTTCCTCGCTGAGTGCGGCTATTTCATTTCAGAAGCTGCGGCTCACCTGATACCTGCCATCCACCATACCAGACGTCCTCTACATTCAGGTTGGACACTATCTAGTCTCTTTGTCTCCCTCTGTTTTATTATACTTAGATGAATCACAGATACTTGGACGCTGCCTTTTCGTTTGTTTTGGCACCCATTAGACAATGCCCTTAGATTATGTTCTATTAATGTATATATTAAAACTAGCATGTGAATATCGATGCATCTAGGCATTTACACATAGATGCAGTGCTCTCCTATGAATATTTATATAGAGTCATAACTTTTTTCTACAGGTTCAAACTATGCACCAGGAGTCTTCTGACCTCTGTGTTACCCTGCTCCTGATCCCCTTTTCAATCTTCTTGGATATAAGATATTTAGAATACTATGATATATTTATGTACTTCATCTGTACTCCTAATTCGCCTTTTTTTCTCTATTTCTGCTATGTTGCTGTTCTGATACACACCCTAATATATGATGTAATATATGCTTTATGGAATTTGACAGCAATATCACTTTGTTATATATCTCTGTATAATCCAGAACTATGTACTATCTCCCACACAATATAACATATGTACTATAATTACTGCTTCATTATAGGCCGTGAACAAGATCTCGGGATGAGATCGAAACGTTGGCCTTAATCTATGTTTCTGGATGGACGAATAAATAACTACCTATTCTATACCTGAGTGCCGCGGTTTTATATATTATATGCTGACTAAATTACCGCTGAGCACCGGAATTTATCTACGGAGTGCCGTCCAAACTACTTCTTAATTGATTATTATTTTGTGACTGAGCACCCTCCTGATGTCTTCCATTACATTTTCATATGATAATTCAGCAGCAGAAGAGATTGTTGCTCAAGTGAATACTTCTAGCAACTTCTTACATATACCGCCTAGCGAGTTCCGAAGCCGAGATTGGGAACGAGAATCAAAAAACTCATCTCAGCGGAATTGCATTGTACTACACTTGCAGAGTACCACAGACAGAAGAAGATTCCAAGAGGCCTCCGAGTCCACCTTCGTCCTACCCTCTTCCCTTCTAACAGTGACTACTGCAGTAAATTTGAGTCTATTATTAATAAGTGCTCTCTCGACATAATTGTCCTGAGCATTGAATTCCTTCAGAAATCTATTTCCGAATCCAAGGAAAAGTTGACGGCAATTGAAACCCAACTGGTATCCACTATTCCATTAGAAGAATGGACCGAGCTTAAATCCAAAACAGAGAAAACCCTGGATGAACACCGGAAATATCTGGAGAACAGCAAACGCAACAAATTTCTACGTGACTCTGAAGACTATCAGCTTCAAAGAGTATATCGTTGGCAATGGCAAAATACCTCGCGGGGCAACGACTTCACCTCCTTCATGGGCTACGCATCCTCTTCCTCAGGCAGCGACCGATCCACTGGATATCGGAATCAACGGTTTTTTCGAAGACGCGGATACAGACCAGGAAGACGACGACCCACCGCACACGCCGAGGAAGGGGCCGCCACCGACCAAACCCAGACGGGAATACAGACACGCTCGCAGGTAGGAATACCGTTGTGAATATCTCATCACGGACACTATCACCTGCTGAACTTACCGTACTTTCAAAAGGCCTGTCCTTTTGTCCATACGGTACTCTCCGTTATTTTCCTTTAGAACAGGAGTTACAAAGATTTTATAGGTCTATTCGGCTTAAAACTCATTTTTCTCAAATAGCTACTTCTGGGCCACCCCCCATCATGAAGACTACTACAGAACTTTCTATTAACTCACTTAATTTGACAAATAAAAGCAGTTTTATGCCCCCAAAACATTATCACGCGGCAGAAGCCTTCATCAATCTGGTACAGCAGGACATTAATACAAATATCAAACAACTTAAGAATAGGACCATGCATATCCCCCGCAATTTGAAAAGTGAGGAACACATAGCTCTTAATACATTGAGAGAAGATAACACGATTACCTATCAAACCAGCCGACAAAGGTGGGGCTATTGTCGTGATGGACACCTCAGCCTACATATTCGAAATCACTAGACAGTTAGCTGATACACTTACCTACGAAAAGGTGTCCCACAACCCTATTTTTCTAATAAGAAAAGAAGTTAACGCTCTACTTGATCATCATCTATCTGTAGGTACCATCGATAAGGCCACCTATACTTTTCCTCACAAATGATAACGCAGTTACTCCTGTCTTCTATGTATTGCCTAAAATACATAAAAATCTTACCAATCCTCCAGGCAGACCGATCGTAGCCTCAACTGATTCCATTTTGTCCCCAATTTCAATCTTTCTGGAAAAAATACTCACTCCTCTAGTGAAACAAACTCGATCCTTCCTTCTAGATACAAGCCATTTTCTGTCAATCATTTCTAATTTGGCCAATGTTACCCCTGAGTCTCTCTTAGTTACTCTCGATGTTAACAGCCTGTACACCTCTATCTCTCATGATAGGGGAGTCCAGGCGGTTACATCACTTCTAGCCACGTCCAATCACTCCCCTGAATCACAACATTTTTGTGTGACATTATTAAAGTACATATTACAAAATAATTATTTTATGTTTGGGGACGATTACTACCTTCAGAAACGGGGTACCGCTATGGGGGCAAATGTAGCGCCACCTTATGCAAACACCTTTATGGCTAAATTCGAAGAAGATTTCATCTATCCCCATCCACTTTTTCAAACACATGCAAATACGTGGTATCGATATATAGACGACATTTTCTGTATTTGGCAAGGGGACGCATCATAATTTTCCGATTTTTTTGATTATATTAACAGACAAGATCCTGATCTGACCTTTACTTCCCACATCGATTCACAGTCTATCAGCTTTCTGGACACTGTAGTCACTAAAACACAGGAGGGAAAACTCACAACCGATTTATATAGAAAACCAACGGACCGTAACACACTTCTTCATTACTCCAGCTGTCATCCTAAAAACACAAAACATTCACTTCCACGCTCCTAGTTTAAGCGTGTAGCAAGAATTGTCAAAGACCCTATACTTAAAAATCAACGTCTGACTGAGATGGCCCAAAAATTTCAAGAGAGAGGATACCCAACCACACTTCTTCAACATGAACTCACCCTGGCCCAATCCAATTCCCTTATTACACCTAAACCACCACCCTTGCCACGGGTTCCTTTGGTATTGACTTATCATCCGATCGCACCAAAAATACAGTCAATAGTTAAAAAATACTGGCCCATTTTACATCAATCATATCCCACTGTTACTGAATTTCAACAGCCCGTCCGCATGTGCTACAAGAGACCGGCCAATTTAAAAGATAAACTGGTACGTGCCGACATAGGTCCCCTCAGACCAAAATTGAGACAAACCACCTTAGCCCCCAAGAAAACAGGTACATATCCCTGCCTCAGCTGCGCTCAATGCACTAATGTAATTAGAGGCAACAGAATTCTACACCCACACTCAGGAAAGGTATATCATGCTAGGGATTTTTTTACCTGTAACTCTTCCTATGTAGTCTATCTTATTAAGTGCCCGTGCGGATTAGCTTATGTAGGTGAGACCACTCAGAATGTTCGGGACCGTATCTCAAAACATAAATCTGACATCCGTTGCCATAAAATCGAACTTCCTATTCCGTACCATTTCATTTCCGCGAAACATCACATCAACCAACTTCAATACCAAGTACTGGAACATGTACCGGTGGCAAGAAGAGGAGGCAATCGGATTGCACGTTTAAAACAACGTGAATCCTTTTGGATTTTTGAATTGAACACTTTGTCACCATACGGATTGAACAGGGACTTTGATTTTTGTGTTGTGTAAATATACTAATACGATGTCTGTTTGATCAATGACTCTCTATATACTATATAGGAATAGTTCTTGAATATTCTACCCTGATTGATGTGGAACTACTGTGGAAGTTATGTATTAAACAATATCACGATATGACATTCAATGATAATAACAATTTTTCTTTTCCCTCACTCTTTACAGACAAAATGATCCCCACAGCACATCTACAAGTGGTATGTGTTTCCACATAGTATAGTACAGTATCTTTGATAATTTTCAAGTGTATATATGCCCTCTTAGTAGTTTTGCGTAGAAATATCCATATTCACTTCCCTATTACTTTAATTGTCTTGGTGCCAAATGAACGTTTTTGCCAAATGAACAATTTTCTTAATTAGTTCCTCTTTAGCTCACCATATAGGTGAGAACCGTAAATATCTGATTTTCCCTTTGCTGATGCCGCCTTACTAATTACATTATTGAGTGCCCATACCCTGAATCGCCCGATTTGAGCCACGGCGCATGCGCAATGACGCAACACGTCAGGTGACGTCACGCGCACCGGCGCGATGACGTCAGACGCACGGCGTTCCTCGCTGAGTGCGGCTATTTCATTTCAGAAGCTGCGGCTCACCTGATACCTGCCATCCACCATACCAGACGTCCTCTACATTCAGGTTGGACACTATCTAGTCTCTTTGTCTCCCTCTGTTTTATTATACTTAGATGAATCACAGATACTTGGACGCTGCCTTTTCGTTTGTTTTGGCACCCATTAGACAATGCCCTTAGATTATGTTCTATTAATGTATATATTAAAACTAGCATGTGAATATCGATGCATCTAGGCATTTACACATAGATGCAGTGCTCTCCTATGAATATTTATATAGAGTCATAACTTTTTTCTACAGGTTCAAACTATGCACCAGGAGTCTTCTGACCTCTGTGTTACCCTGCTCCTGGTCCCCTTTTCAATCTTCTTGGATATAAGATATTTAGAATACTATGATATATTTATGTACTTCATCTGTACTCCTAATTCACCTTTTTTTCTCTATTTCTGCTATGTTGCTGTTCTGATACACACCCTAATATATAATGTAATATATGCTTTATGGAATTTGACAGCAATATCACTTTGTTATATATCTCTGTATAATCCAGAACTATGTACTATCTCCCACACAATATAACATATGTACTATAATTACTGCTTCATTATAGGCCGTGAACAAGATCTCGGGATGAGATCGAAACGTTGGCCTTAATCTATGTTTCTGGATGGACGAATAAATAACTACCTATTCTATACCTGAGTGCCGCGGTTTTATATATTATATGCTGACTAAATTACCGCTGAGCACCGGAATTTATCTACGGAGTGCCGTCCAAACTACTTCTTAATTGATTATTATTTTGTGACTGAGCACCCTCCTGATGTCTTCCATTACATTTTCATATGATAATTCAGCAGCAGAAGAGATTGTTGCTCAAGTGAATACTTCTAGCAACTTCTTACATATACCGCCTAGCGAGTTCCGAAGCCGAGATTGGGAACGAGAATCAAAAAAACTCATCTCAGCGGAATTGCATTGTACTACACTTGCAGAGTACCACAGACAGAAGAAGATTCCAAGAGGCCTCCGAGTCCACCTTCGTCCTACTCTCTTCCCTTCTAACAGTGACTACTGCAGTAAATTTGAGTCTATTATTAATAAGTGCTCTCTCGACATAATTGTCCTGAGCATTGAATTCCTTCAGAAATCAATTTCCGAATCCAAGGAAAAGTTGACGGCAATTGAAACCCAACTGGTATCCACTATTCCATTAGAAGAATGGACCGAGCTTAAATCCAAAACAGAGAAAACCCTGGATGAACACCGGAAATATCTGGAGAACAGCAAACGCAACTAATTTCTACGTGACTCTGAAGACTATCAGCTTCAAAGAGTATATCGTTGGCAATGGCAAAATACCTCGCGGGGCAACGACTTCACCTCCTTCATGGGCTACGCATCCTCTTCCTCAGGCAGCGACCGATCCACTGGATATCGGAATCAACGGTTTTTTCAAAGACGCGGATACAGACCAGGAAGACGACGACCCACCGCACACGCCGAGGAAGGGGCCGCCACCGACCAAACCCAGACGGGAATACAGACACGCTCGCAGGTAGGAATACCGTTGTTAATATCTCATCACGGACACTATCACCTGCTGAACTTACCGTACTTTCAAAAGGCCTGTCCTTTTGTCCATACGGTACTCTCCGTTATTTTCCTTTAGAACAGGAGTTACAAAGATTTTATAGGTCTATTCGGCTTAAAACTCATTTTTCTCAAATAGCTACTTCTGGGCCACCCCCCATCATGAAGACTACTACAGAACTTTCTATTAACTCACTTAATTTGACAAATAAAAGCAGTTTTATGCCCCCAAAACATTATCACGCGGCAGAAGCCTTCATCAATCTGGTACAGCAGGACATTAATACAAATATCAAACAACTTAAGAATAGGACCATGCGTATCCCCCGCAATTTGAAAAGTGAGGAACACATAGCTCTTAATACATTGAGAGAAGATAACACGATTACTATCAAACCAGCCGACAAAGGTGGGGCTATTGTCGTGATGGACACCTCAGCCTACATATTCGAAATCACTAGACAGTTAGCTGATACACTTACCTACGAAAAGGTGTCCCACAACCCTATTTTTCTAATAAGAAAAGAAGTTAACGCTCTACTTGATCATCATCTATCTGTAGGTACCATCGATAAGGCCACCTATACTTTTCTCACAAATGATAACGCAGTTACTCCTGTCTTCTATGTATTGCCTAAAATACATAAAAATCTTACCAATCCTCCAGGCAGACCGATTGTAGCCTCAACTGATTCCATTTTGTCCCCAATTTCAATCTTTCTGGAAAAAATACTCACTCCTCTAGTGAAACAAACTCGATCCTTCCTTCTAGATACAAGCCATTTTCTGTCAATCATTTCTAATTTGGCCAATGTTACCCCTGAGTCTCTCTTAGTTACTCTCGATGTTAACAGCCTGTACACCTCTATCTCTCATGATAGGGGAGTCCAGGCGGTTACATCACTTCTAGCCATGTCCAATCACTCCCCTGAATCACAACATTTTTGTGTGACATTATTAAAGTACATATTACAAAATAATTATTTTATGTTTGGGGACGATTACTACCTTCAGAAACGGGGTACCGCTATGGGGGCAAATGTAGCGCCACCTTATGCGAACACCTTTATGGCTAAATTCGAAGAAGATTTCATCTATCCCCATCCACTTTTTCAAACACATGCAAATACGTGGTATCGATATATAGACGACATTTTCTGTATTTGGCAAGGGGACGCATCATAATTTTCCGATTTTTTTGATTATATTAACAGACAAGATCCTGATCTGACCTTTACTTCCCACATCGATTCACAGTCTATCAGCTTTCTGGACACTGTAGTCACTAAAACACAGGAGGGAAAACTCACAACCGATTTATATAGAAAACCAACAGACCGTAACACACTTCTTCATTACTCCAGCTGTCATCCTAAAAACACAAAACATTCACTTCCACGCTCCTAGTTTAAGCGTGTAGCAAGAATTGTCAAAGACCCTATACTTAAAAATCAACGTCTGACTGAGATGGCCCAAAAATTTCAAGAGAGAGGATACCCAACCACACTTCTTCAACATGAACTCACCCTGGCCCAATCCAATTCCCTTATTACACCTAAACCACCACCCTTGCCACGGGTTCCTTTGGTATTGACTTATCATCCGATCGCACCAAAAATACAGTCAATAGTTAAAAAATACTGGCCCATTTTACATCAATCATATCCCACTGTTACTGAATTTCAACAGCCCGTCCGCATGTGCTACAAGAGACCGGCCAATTTAAAAGATAAACTGGTACGTGCCGACATAGGTCCCCTCAGACCAAAATTGAGACAAACCACCTTAGCCCCCAAGAAAACAGGTACATATCCCTGCCTCAGCTGCGCTCAATGCACTAATGTAATTAGAGGCAACAGAATTCTACACCCACACTCAGGAAAGGTATATCATGCTAGGGATTTTTTTACCTGTAACTCTTCCTATGTAGTCTATCTTATTAAGTGCCCGTGCGGATTAGCTTATGTAGGTGAGACCACTCAGAATGTTCGGGACCGTATCTTAAAACATAAATCTGACATCCGTTGCCATAAAATCGAACTTCCTATTCCGTACCATTTCATTTCCGCGAAACATCACATCAACCAACTTCAATACCAAGTACTGGAACATGTACCGGTGGCAAGAAGAGGAGGCAATCGGATTGCACGTTTAAAACAACGTGAATCCTTTTGGATTTTTGAATTGAACACTTTGTCACCATACGGATTGAACAGGGACTTTGATTTTTGTGTTGTGTAAATATACTAATACGATGTCTGTTTGATCAATGACTCTCTATATACTATATAGGAATAGTTCTTGAATATTCTACCCTGATTGATGTGGAACTACTGTGGAAGTTATGTATTAAACAATATCACGATATGACATTCAATTATAATAACAATTTTTCTTTTCCCTCACTCTTTACAGACAAAATGATCCCCACAGCACATCTACAAGTGGTATGTGTTTCCACATAGTATAGTACAGTATCTTTGATAATTTTCAAGTGTATATATGCCCTCTTAGTAGTTTTGCGTAGAAATATCCATATTCACTTCCCTATTACTTTAATTGTCTTGGTGCCAAATGAACGTTTTTGCCAAATGAACAATTTTCTTAATTAGTTCCTCTTTAGCTCACCATATAGGTGAGAACCGTAAATATCTGATTTTCCCTTTGCTGATGCCGCCTTACTAATTACATTATTGAGTGCCCATACCCTGAATCGCCCGATTTGAGCCACGGCGCATGCGCAATGACGCAACACGTCAGGTGACGTCACGCGCACCGGGGCGATGACGTCAGACGCACGGCGTTCCTCGCTGAGTGCGACTATTTCATTTCAGAAGCTGCGGCTCACCTGATACCTGCCATCCACCATACCAGACGTCCTCTACATTCAGGTTGGACACTATCTAGTCTCTTTGTCTCCCTCTGTTTTATTATACTTAGATGAATCACAGATACTTGGACGCTGCCTTTTCGTTTGTTTTGGCACCCATTAGACAATGCTCTTAGATTATGTTCTATTAGTGTATATATTAAAACTAGCATGTGAATATCGATGCATCTAGGCATTTACACATAGATGCAGTGCTCTCCTATGAATATTTATATAGAGTCATAACTTTTTTCTACAGGTTCAAACTATGCACCAGGAGTCTTCTGACCTCTGTGTTACCCTGCTCCTGGTCCCCTTTTCAATCTTCTTGGATATAAGATATTTAGAATACTATGATATATTTATGTACTTCATCTGTACTCCTAATTCGCCTTTTTTTCTCTATTTCTGCTATGTTGCTGTTCTGATACACACCCTAATATATGATGTAATATATGCTTTATGGAATTTGACAGCAATATCACTTTGTTATATATCTCTGTATAATCCAGAACTATGTACTATCTCCCACACAATATAACATATGTACTATAATTACTGCTTCATTATAGGCCGTGAACAAGATCTCGGGATGAGATCGAAACGTTGGCCTTAATCTATGTTTCTGGATGGACGAATAAATAACTACCTATTCTATACCTGATTGCCGCGGTTTTATATATTATATTATTTGCTGATTTCTAGTCTGTCAGAGTCCGCTGTGTGGGTTTATTTAGGTGTTTATGTGTAGGCCTCTCTAAGTTTCTAACTAAAGTTATTACCGGATAAAGTTTCTAACTAAGCCTAATTTAGTGAAATTGACATGTATCACTTTATCCGGTAATAACTTTGGAATGCTTTTACCTATTCAAACCAATCCAAGACTATTGTGACACATTGTGCTTCATGTTAGTGATAAATTTGCATTATCTTTATTCACTATTTTCTATATTTGAATCTCTCTGCTTTTAAGCCAGATAGTGATACATCATATACTTATTAACATTTGCTATATGTCTACTTTATATTGGCATCATTTTGGTAATGTAATTTTAATTTTCTTTTAAATATTAGAAGGCTTAGAGTTTTAGAAGCAATTTTTTAAATGTACAGGAAAATTTCCAAAATCAACTATTTTAACCCCTTGACGGGCGGCGATCGGAACCTGGTGCCTGCTCAAATCATTGAGCAGGCACCTAGGCCAAATGCGCGTCTCTGCGGACCAATTCGGACCTGCGGTTTGCGGCTTTTTATTGTGCGGGCGACTGTAGTCAGCGGTGCCATCGGGTCCCCATGGGCTGTGGGGGGGACCCGATGGCATGAAAGAGCCTGCTGCCTTTACACACAGTATTACTCATACAGCCAATGCATTCCAATACAGAAGTATTGGAATGCATTGTAAAGGATTAGACCCCCAAAAGTTCAAGTCCCAAAGTGGGACAAAAAATAAAGTGAAAAAAAAGTGAAAAAAATAAAGTTTCCCCCCCAAAAAAATTACAAATTTCAAGTAAAAATAAACAAAAATGTAATTTTCCCCAAATAAAATAAAATAAAAATTGTAAAAAGTAGGGGGGGGGGGGAAAGTATACACATTACATGACCTAACCTCTCAGATGAACACCGTAAAAAATAAAAACTGTGCTAAATAAACCATTTTTTTGTCACCTTACATCACAAAAAGTACAACAACAAGCGATCAAAAAGGCGTTTGCCCACCAAAATATTACCAATCTAACCGTCCCCTCAGATGAACACCGTAAAAAATTTAAAATAAAAACTGTGCTAAATAAACAATTTTTTGTCACCTTACATCACAAAAAGTGTAATAGCAAGCGATCAAAAAGTCACACGCACCCCAAAATAGTGCCAATAAAACCATCATCTGATCCCGCAAAAATCATACCCTACCCAAGGTAATCGCCCAAAAAATGAAAATATTATGGCTCTCAGACTGTGGAAGCACTAAAACATTAATTTTTTTTGCTTCAAAATAGAAATCATTGTGTAAAACTTACATAAATAAAAAAAAGTATACATATTAGGTATCGCCGCATCCGTGACAACCTAGTCTATAAAAATATCACATGATCTAACCTGTCAGATAAATGTTGTAAATAACACAAAAATAAAAACGGTGCCAAAACAGCTATTTCTTGTTATTTTGACTCACAAAAAGTGTAATATAGAGCAACCAAAAATCATATGTACCCTAAACTAGTACCAACAATACTGCCACCCTATCCCGTAGTTTCTAAAATGGAGCCGTTTTTTTGGGAGTTTCTACTCTAGGGGTGCATCAGGGGGGCTTCAAATGGGACATGGTGTCAAAAAAACCAGTCCAGCAAAATCTGCCTTCCAAAAACCGTATGGCATTCCTTTCCTTCTGCACCCTGCCATGTGCCCGTACAGCTGTTTATGACCACATATGGGGTGTTTCTGTAAACTACAGAGTCAGGGCCATAAATATTGAATTTTGTTTGGCTGTTAACCCTTGCTTTGTTACTGGGAAAAATTGATTAAAATTGAAAATTTGCCCAAAAATTGAAATTCTGAAATGTCATCTTCTTTTGACAATAACTCTTGTGGAACACCTAAAGGGTTAACAACGTTTTTTAAATCTGTTTTTGAATACCTTGAGGGGTGTAGTTTCTTAGATGTGGTCCCTTTTATGGAGTTTCTACTCTAGGGGTTGCATCAGGGGGGCTTCAAATGGGACATGGTGTCAAGAAAACAGTCCAGCAAAATCTGCCTTCCAAAAGCCATATGGCATTCATTTCCTTCTGTGCCCTGCCGTGTGCCCGTACAGTAGTTTACGACAACGTATGGGGTGTTTCTGTAAACTACAGAATCAGGCCCATAAATATTGAGTATGGTTTGGCTGTTAACCCTTGCTTTGTAACTGGAAAAAAAAATTAAAATGGAAAATCTGCCAAAAAAGTGAAATTTTGAAATTGTATCTCTATGTTCCATTAATTCTTGTGGCACACCTAAAGGGTTAGCAAAGTTTGTAAAATCAGTTTTGAATACCTTGAGGGGTGTAGTTTATAGAATAGGGTCATTTTGGGGTGGTTTCTATTATGTAAGCCTCCCAAAGTGATTTCAGACCTGATCTGGTCCCTAAAAATTGTGTTTTTGAAAACTTCTAAGCCTTGTAACATCCCCAAAAAATAAAATGTCATTCCCAAAATGATCCAAACATGAAGTAGACATATGGGGAATGTAAAGTAATAACTATTTTTGCAGGTATTACTATGTATTATAGAAGTAGAGAATTTAAACTTGGAAATTTGCACTTTTTTACAAATTTTTGGTAAATTTGGTATTTTTTTATAAATAAAAATGATTTTCTTTTTACTTCATTTTACCAGTGTCATGAAGTACAATATGTGACGAAAAAACAATCTCAGAATGGCCTGAATAAGTCAAAGCGTTTTAAAGTTATCAGCACTTAAAGTGACACTGGTCAGATTTTCAAAAAATGGCCAAGTCCGTAAGGTGAAATAGGGCCGAGTCCTTAAGGGGTTAAGGACAAATTCAGTTTTAAAATCTCTTTGAGAAGCTAACACAATAGAAACCACCGATAAATAATCCTATTTAGAAACTACACCCCTCAATTTATTCGAAACAGATGTTAGAAATGTTTTTAACCATTTAGGTGTTCCACAGGAATTAAAGTGAAATTGGGGGGAAATTAAAAAATATAACTTTTTTGCATATTTTTCTGAAACACAGCAAGATTTAACAGCAAAACAAACCTCAATATTTATTACCGTGGTCGTGCAGTTTACATAAACACACCATATGTTGTTGTAAACTGCTGTATGGGCACACAGTAGGGCTCAGAAGGGAATGAGCACCATGTGGTTTTTGGAGAGCAGAGTTTGCTGGAATTGTCTTTGAGCACTATGTTGCATTTGAAGAGACCCTGGGGTACCCCTACAGTGGAAACCCACAAGGAGTGACCATATTTTGAAAACTACACCATCCAAGGGATTTTTAAGGGATGTAGTGAGCATTTTGAACCCCCAGGAGGTTCATAGCATTTATAACACTTGGCTGTGAAAATGATTTTTTTTCTTTTCTTTTTTTTGCAATAAAATGCTGCTTCAGGCCAAAATTATCTTTTTAACAAGGGATAACAGGACAATATCACCCCACAATTTGCTACCCATTTTCTCCTGAATATAGCAACACACCATTTGTGGTCGTAAATTGCTTTTTGGGGATATGCCAGGGTTCAGAAGGGAAGCAGCGGCACCTGTAGTTTCTAACAAGGAATTCTCAGAATTTTTTTTATTGTTTTGTTGACTGAGCTGTGCGAGAGCTTGTTTTTTTCAGAACAAGGTGCATTTTTATTGGTACCATTTTGTGGTACATTTGTCTTTCTGATCACTTTTCATAAAAATTTTTCGAAAGGGGAGAATTGAAATTCTGTCAGTTTTTTATTTGAATTTTTTATGAGGTTCACCACATATACATGGTATATATGATATGATAACTTTATTCTGCAGTTTGATACAATTATAGCGATAGTAGACTTATGCATTTTTTTCATGTTTTACTACTTTTGCATAATAAAATAACTTTTTGTTAAAAATCTGTTGTATTTTGCATTGCCGTATACTAATATCGATAACATTAGAATTTTTCTCTCAATGTAGATGTTTGAGGGCTTTTGTGTCGCCATTTTCTTAGAGCCATAATTTTTCTTTTGTCAATTGTCTTGTTTGAGGGGATGGTTTTTGTGGGAGGAGGTGACGTTTTCATTGGTACCATTTTGGGGTCCATATGACTTTTTCATCTTTTGATATTATATTTTATGGAAGGTGAGGTTACTAAAAAAAGCTGTTTTGGCTTATTTTTTACGGTTTTCACCAAATTGGGTAGATCATTTAATATTTTGATAGAGCCGACCGTTACAGATGCAGCAATACCAAATATGTCTTTATTTTTAGTATTATTTTTTTTACAATTTTTTAAATGGAGATTTACAGGAAAAGAGAACATTTTTACACCTAAAACTTTTATTTTTATAAAACACTTTATTTATTTTTACAAATTGAGTCCCATATAAGGTCCTTTAGGAGACATTTAACATTACTTTTTTTTTTTTTAACTACTGATTACATAGTTGCGCCAGATGAGTAATGAGGTAAACTGTCTTGTGGAGAACAGGGCGGCTGGTGACCAGGATATACTTCAGCTAAACTGAAGTGACTGGGATGATTCATACAGGAACGATGATATGGATCCCTCTGTCCAATTAGCAGGGTCAAAGAAACATCAGTTTGCATTCGCTTTGGTATTTTTGTCAGCACAGCAATGCAAGAAGAAATAAAACCATGCAAAAACCACTGAGTTCCGCAAATGTTGAGACTCTGAGCTGACCTTCCGGGTAAGAGCGGAATTTGTGGCAGTAGGGTGAAAATGTAATCACAAGTAAACTCCAGGGCTATCACGTTTAGAATGTAGAAGCACATCAATCAAATCCACTCACCACTACCTGACCATGATGTGGACACAAGATGATAAATACAGAGTGGGTCAAAAGTCGCAGGACACTCCTTAATTTCAGAAACAAAAGGGAAAATTAAATATCTGAATACCCCAGCAAGTAGTGGGTAAGGGGGCATTTCTTTTAGACTATGTCCAGAACATGGCCTCCATCTTGAAAGCTGCCATATTGGATCACTGGGACATTTTGCCAATGGGAAGGGGGCCATATAGCATATTAAAGAAGACCAGAATTTTCTCAGAAGACCATTGTCATAATCAGATTTTCAATATCTCTTGTGGTTCAAAAGTTATCAACACAGAAAGTTCAAAACTTTTGAGCTTTTATCTCTGTTTTCAGCACCAGGGACAACAAATTGAATATGTCAAATAGCTGAATATTCTCAGTTGTTGTTTCAACTTTCTGTATTGATAACTTTTGAACCACATGATATATTTCAAATCTGATTATGGAAATCCATTTCTGGGAAAATTCTGATCTATTTGAAATGCTACATGAAACCCTTCCCATTGGAAAAATGTACCCTTAATCTAATATGGCGGCTATCAAGATGGTGGGCATGTTCTGGACATAGCCTAAAAGATAGGCCCCCTCACACATTACTTGCTGGGGTATTCAGGTATTTCATTTTCTGTTTTGCTCTCAAATAAAAGGGTGTCCTGCTACTTTTGACTCACCTTGTAGATCTGAATATTAACTGGTGCCCAACTAATTCATATTGTATCAGAATTGGCAAAGACCAAGAACTACTAGATAGCTTGCCAGCCTTTAGGACGGGACCAGTCCAAGAAAGCAGACAACTTCTCGGGTTTCATGTCAATACCACCATCAAAGATAATGTAGCTCAGGAATGGTAAAAAAAAAGTTTTTTCAAAGAAGCACTATTCAAGTCTGTTCTCCCTGAAGCACTGGAGGGCAGTCAGGCGTGAAGATCAGGAAGTCGTCTAAATAGATGTCCACATATAGAGGAGATCATACAAAACATCATTAACAAATTCCCGAAAAACCACAGGAGCGTAACCAAGACCAAAGGGTACGATGAAATATTCATAGTGATCGTCTTGGGTCTTAAAAGCAGTCACTCATCACGGTGTTGTGTCTGGATCAAACTGTTAGCTCCTCGAAGATCCAACTTCGTGAAGATCCTGGCTCCAAGAAGACTACCAGAGAGCTCAGGAATTAGTGACAAAGGGTAATAGTTTTTTACAGTATTGTTATTCAGTCTACTTTAATTGATACATGGCCAAGGGAACTGTCCTTTCTCTTGACAAAGAAAAGACTGGTGTCACGGTCCCGCCCATGACAGGGACTAGAAGATCGAGGAGACTGGCTGCACGTGATTGACAGCCTCTTTAGTTTCACTTTCCGTGTTGTTGCTGGCAGGGGAGCACCCAGGAATTTTGTCTAGGGGGGGTCCGAAAGGCCAAAAAATGTGGCATGTGTAGTGCGCTGTGCTAATTAAATTTTTCAAAGCCCCCTTTATATTTAAAACTGCAGGGACGGGGATGTAGCGTGTTGCGCTGATTCTTTTACTTGGCGATTCTAAAAGCTCTGCAAAAAAACAACAATGCGGCGCACGAAGCAAATTTTTTTGGCCCCGTCCATTATTAAAAGCCCCTCCTACATATAATAGGCCACTCCCAACAAACACTGTACAGCTGACATTCTATAGTTGTGGCCTGTCTCTACACATCATCAAAGAGTGAAAATAAAAGAGTCCAATTGCCCCCCGAAACAATGCCAGAACAGGTCAGATGCACAGAGGTTAAGAAATGATAAGCTCAGAGTCCTCTCTACAAATGCTCGCAGTTTAGGTAAAAAAATCAATGAACTTGGGTCAATAATGGCATCTGAGAATGTAGATTTAGTGGCTGTTACGGAGACATGGTTTAATGAAAGAAATGACTGGGACATAACCATACCAGGGTACTCTTTATACAGAAGAGACAGAGAAGGCAAGAAAGGAGGAGGAGTGGCCCTGTATGTGAAAGATAGCATTAAATCTAACCTAATACAAGTTGGTGAGGCCAACATAGAGTCAGTTTGGGTTACGTTGCAGTTTGCTAATCATGCAGTAACTCGTGTAGGTGTGATATATAGACCACCTGATCAAGTTAAAGAACTAGATGATCTACTAGTTGAAGAAATAGCTAAAATGACAATGAAAGGAGAAGTTATCATTATGGGAGATTTCAATCTTCCAGATATAAACTGGAAAACCAAAATAGCAAGTTCTACCAGGAGTACAGATATTCTAAATTCCCTACTGGGGTTATCCCTACAACAAATGGTTGAGGAGCCAACCCGGAGGGAGGCCATTTTGGATTTGATATTCACAAATGGGGATTCGGTATATGATGTCATTGTAGGCGAAACCTTGGGATCTAGTGATCACCAGTCAGTGTGGTTTAATATAAGAACTGTGAAAGAGTCCCACCACACAAAAACAAAAGTTTTAGATTTTAGAAAAACAGACTTTTCAAAAATGAAATTAGTCATAAATGAGTCCTTATCAGACTGGAACGGATTACATGGAGTCCAGGAGAAATGGGACTACTTAAAAGGTGCATTATTGAAGGCAACAGAAAATTCAATTAGACTTGTCAGTAAAAGCAAAAAAAGGAAGAGACCACTGTGGTACTCGGCAGAAGTGGCCCAAATCATTAAAAATAAAAAGCTAGCATTTTGTAATTATAAAAAAACCCAGAGCAATGAAGATAAGGAAATCTACAAGATTAGGCAGAAAGAGGCCAAGCAAGTTATAAGAACTTCTAAAGCGCAGGCAGAAGAAAAACTAGCTCAGTCTATGAAAAAAGGGGATAAGACATTCTTCAGATATATAAATGAAAAAAGGAAATTAAAACAAGGAATAACTAAATTAAAAACAAAGGACGGAAGGTATGTAGAAGAGAATAAAGGGCTAGCCGACTGCCTTAATGAATACTTCTGTTCAGTTTTTACAAAAGAAAAAGAAGGAGAAGGACCTCCACTAGAAAGGATGACTAATAAATCGTTTGATGCATGTGTCTTTACAGAGGAAGATGTTCTAAGTTTGCTGTCTAAAGTGAAGACAAATAAATCACAGGGGCCTGATGAGATACACCCAAAATTATTAAAAGAGCTTAGTGGTGAGCTGGCAAAACCGTTAACAGATTTATTTAACCAATCATTAGTAACAGGAGTCATCCGGAAGATTGGAAATTGGCAAATGTCGTGCCCATTCACAAGAAAGGTAGTAGGGAGGAATCGAGCAACTATAGACCAGTGAGTCTGACATCAATAGTAGGCAAATTAATGGAAACCCTATTAAAGGATAGGATTGTGGAACATCTAAAATCCCATGGATTGCAAGATGAAAAACAGCATGGGTTTACTTCAGGGAGATCATGTCAAACAAATCTTATAGATTTTTTTGACTGGGTGACTAAAATAATAGACGGTGGAGGTGCAGTAGACATCGCATATCTAGATTTTAGTAAGGCTTTTGACACTGTCCCACATAGAAGACTTATCAATAAACTGCAGTCATTGAGCATGGACTCCCATATTGTTGAGTGGATTAGGCAGTGGCTGAGTGACAGGCAACAGAGGGTTGTAGTCAATGGAGAACATTCAAAACAAGGTCATGTTACCAGTGGGGTTCCACAGGGATCTGTACTGGGACCAATTTTGTTTAATATCTTCATAAGTGATATTGCAAAAGGCCTCGATGGTAAGGTTTGTCTTTTTGCTGATGACACAAAGATATGTAACAGGGTTGATGTTCCTGGAGGGAAACGCCAAATGGAAAAGGATTTAGGAAAACTAGAAGAATGGTCAGAACTCTGGCAACTGAAATTTAATGTGGATAAGTGCAAGATAATGCACCTGGGGCGTAAAAACCCAAGGGCAGAATATAGAATATTCGACACAGTCCTGACCTCAGTATCTGAGGAAAGGGATTTAGGAGTAATTATTTCAGAAGACTTAAAGGTGGGAAGACAATGTAATAAAGCAGCACGAAATGCAAGCAGAATGCTTGGATGTATAGGGAGAGGTATAAGCAGTAGAAAGAGTGAAGTGCTTATGCCGCTGTACAGAACACTGGTGAGACCTCACTTGGAGTATTGTGCGCAGTACTGGAGGCCATATCTCCAGAAGGATATAGATACTCTAGAGAGAGTTCAGAGAAGAGCTACTAAACTGGTCCATGGATTGCAGGATAAAACTTACCAGGAAAGGTTAAAAGACCTTAATATGTATAGCTTGGAAGAAAGAAGAGACAGAGGGGATATGATAGAAACTTTTAAATACATAAAGGGAATCAACTCGGTAAAGGAGGAGAGCATATTTAAAAGAAGAAAAACTACCACAAGAGGACACAGTTTTAAATTAGAGGGGCAAAGGTTTAAAAGTAATATAAGGAAGTATTACTTTACTGAGAGGGTAGTGGATGCATGGAATAGCCTTCCTGCAGAAGTGGTAGCTGCAAATACAGTGAAGGAGTTTAAGCATGCATGGGATAGGCATAAGGCCATCCTTCATATAAGATAGGGCCGGGGCTATTCATAGGATTCAGATATATGGGGCAGACTAGATGGGCCAAATGGTTCTTATCTGTCGACACATTCTATGTTTCTATGTTTCTATGTTTCTATCATACGGAGAGAGGGGGAGGTCTGTCCTGGCTGCACTGCCTGCTTCAAATCATACAATAGACAGTAGGCTGCAGCCAGGAAGCTCCTCCGCTCTCCTCCCTCCCCAGATCCTGCTCAAGGCTGTGGTTCCCCCCACCATCTGCCTGCTGCCCCCTTTGGCTGTCCTCACCCAGCTCTGAATCCTCCTTCTGCAAATGGCAGGGGAGGAGCCGGAGCATCTCCTCTCCTACATAGCCCCATACCTCTTACATCCAGTGATGTCACCTTTGTTGTAGACGTTTTCTTTCCTCATCTTCTCCATTCAGACCAGACCGCCATGATGATTTTTCAGCCATCTCCCATCTCTGCAGAGATTAACAAACAGACATTAGTTTCCCACATTTCCATCATCTTCACATCTTCTGAACACCCTTTCCTGCCACCCCCAATACTGTGCCCGCTGTGCCCCCAATACTATACTGCAGAAACAGTCCCCCTGGAAATACTACTACCACACAGATAGTGCCCCAATACTGTGCCCGCTGTGCCCCCAATACTATACTGCAGAAACAGTCCCCCTGGAAATACTACTACCACACAGATAGTGCCCCAATACTGTGCCCGCTGTGCCCCCAATACTATACTGCAGAAACAGTCCCCCTGGAAATACTACTACCACACAGATAGTGCCCCAATACTGTGCCCACTGTGCCCCCAGTACTATAGTGCAGAAACAGTCCCCCTGGAAATACTGCTACCACACAGATAATTATTGGCACACAGTGCTCTAAAAAAATAACTGCGCCCAGACACTACACTACCCCCGCTTAATACCCGCTGTTGAGCTAATGTCCCCATAATGTATGCCAGTATAAAATACCCCTATATAGTGCCCCAGTAAATGCCCTCATAGTGCTCCTCTCCCCTTCCCCATAGTGTCGCCCATAATATGCCAGTAAAAAATGCCCCTTATAAGTGCCACCTTATGCCCCAATAGTGCTCCTTTCCCCATAGTGCCTACCATAATGTGCCAGTAAAAAAATGCCCCCTTAGTGCCACCAGATGCAGTAATGCCCCCATAATGTGCCAATAAGAATAAAGGCCCCTTTAGAGACCCCACTTCCCCTTAGTGCCCCCAAATAATGCCCCTATAGTGCCACCAGATGCCCCATAGTGCCATTCTCCCCTATAGTGCCCCCCATAATGTGTAAAAAAAAAAAAGCCCCTTTAGAGCCCCCATAGTGCTCCTCTCCCCCATGGTGCCCCCAAATAATGCCCCCATAGTGCCGTTCTCCCCTTTAGTGCCCCCATAGTGCCGTTCTCCCCTTTAGTGCTCCCCATAGTGCCGTTCTCCCCTTTACTGCCCCATAGTGCCGTTATCCCCTTTACTGCCCCCCATAGTGGCGTTCTCCCCTTTACTGCCCCGCATAGTGCCGTTCTCCCCTTTACTGCCCTCCATAGTGCCGTTCTCCCCTTTACTGCCCCCCATAGTGCCGTTCTCCCCTTTACTGCCCCCCATAGTGCCGTTATCCCCTTTACTGCCCCCCATAGTGCCGTTCTCCCCTTTACTGCCCCCCATAGTGCCTTTCTCCCCTTTACTGCCCCCCATAGTGCCGTTCTCCCCTTTAGTGCCCCCATAGTGCCGTTCTCCCCTTTAGTGCCCCCATAGTGCCGTTCTCCCCTTTAGTGCCCCCATAGTGCCGTTCTCCCCTTTAGTGCCCCCATAGTGCCGTTCTCCCCTTTAGTGCCCCCATAGTGCCGTTCTCCCTTTTAGTGCCCCCATAGTGCAGTTCTCCCCTTTAGTGCCCCATAGTGCAGTTCTCTCCTTTAGTGCCCCCATAGTGCAGTTCTCCCCTTTAGTGCCCCCATAGTGCAGTTCTCCCCTTTAGTGCCCCCATAGTGCCAGCTCCCCCCCTCAAAAAAATAAATAAAAATACACTGATACTTACCAGCAGTGATGCGATGCAGCCTCTTCCGGCCCGTGTCCCTGCTGTGTGCTGCCCCGCTCAGGCGGCGCGATGATGACGTCATCGCGCCGCCAGAGGCGGCCTCTGATAGGCTGCAGGCATTAGTGCCTGCGGCCTATCAGAAGAACAGGGGAGGGACACACCTCTCCCCCTGGAAATACTACTACCACACAGATAGTGCCCCAATACTGAGCCCGCTGTGCCCCCAATACTATACTGCAGAAACAGTCCCCCTGGAAATACTACTACCACACAGATAGTGCCCCAATACTGTGCCCGCTGTGCCCCCAATACTATACTGCAGAAACAGTCCCCCTGGAAATACTACTACCACACAGATAGTGCCCCAATACTGTGCCCGCTGTGCCCCCAATACTATACTGCAGAAACAGTCCCCCTGGAAATACTGCTACCACACAGATAATTATTGGCACACAGTGCTCTAAAAAAAATAACTGCGCCCAGACACTACACTTCCCCCGCTTAGTACCCGCTGTTGAGCTAATGTCCCCATAATGTATGCCAGTATAAAATACCCCTATATAGTGCCCCAGTAAATGCCCTCATAGTGCTCCTCTCCCCTTCCCCATAGTGTCGCCCATAATATTGCAGTAAAAAATGCCCCTTCTAAGTGCCACCATATGCCCCAGTAGTGCTCCTTTCCCCCATAGTGCCTACCATAATGTGCCAGTAAAAAAATGCCCCCTTAGTGCCACCAGATGCAATAATGCCCCCATAATGTGCCAATAAGAATAAAGGCCCCTTTAGAGCCCCCACTTCCCCTTAGTGCCCCCAAATAATGCCCCTATAGTGCCACCAGATGCCCCATAGTGCCATTCTCCCCTATAGTGCCCCCCATAATGTGTAAAAAAAAGCCCCTTTAGAGCCCCCATAGTGCTCCTCTCCCCCATGGTGCCCCCAAATAATGCCCCCATAGTGCCGTTCTCCCCTTTAGTGCCCCCATTGTGCTGTTCTCCCCTTTAGTGCCCCCCATAGTGCCGCTCTCCCCTTTACTGCCCCCCATAGTGCCGTTCTTCCCTTTACTGCCCCCCATAGTGCCGTTTTCCCCTTTACTGCCCCCCATAGTGCCGTTCTCCCCTTTACTGCCCCCCTTTAGTGCCCCCATAGTGCCAGCTCCCCCCCTCAAAAAAAAATAAAAAAAAAATACACCGATACTTACCAGCAGTGATGCGATGCAGCCTCTTCCGGCCCGTGTCCATGCTGTGTGCTGCCCCGCTCAGGCGGCGCGATGATGACGTCATCATGCCTCCAGAGCCGGCCTCTTATAGGCTGCAGGCATTAGTGCCTGCGGCCTATCAGAAGAACAGGGGAGGGACACACCTCTCCCTCCCCTGCCGCAGCACAGATATGGAGATGAGCGCTTCCACAATGGAAGCGCTCATCTCCTACTGCCCCCAGGTCACCCCCCACCACCACCGCCGCCGCCATAATTACATCCAGGGCTGCGCCGCCTGTGGTGATCGGCGGTGCGGCCCTGAAGGATTAAAAAAAAATATTTGCCTGGACCCGTTGGACCCCCCCCTGTAGGTGCGCCACTGGTTGCTGGGGATGACCACACCACTGGTCTCAGGTGTAGCTTAAGTGGTCATTCCTCCTCCTCCTCCTCTATTTAGTCTGGTCTCACCCATCATGCTATGCAGTTGAGAGCTCCTTGTTTGTGGAAGTCCTGGTGTTGGTTCTCTCTAAATTCCTGCTCGTCCGCATACTTTTGGAACTTAAGTTTATCTTCTTTGTTGTTTTCCCCTACCTGCTTATATTACGCCTAATGGGGTCTCCTATTCCTTCATCTGGAAAGGAATAGGCCATCCGTTGTCCTGTCACTATATGCAGAGCCCTGTTAGGGTGAGATAGGGCTTAGGTTCCTGCGTATGAACATTTCTACCATCTAGGTCTGTTCATACTGATAGCAGTCAGGGCTTGGCATAGGGACTCACTAGGTGTTTCCCTTTCCCTAGGTTCCAGGCCTGATACCTTTTCCATTCCCTTCTGTGTTCAGTGTGGAGTGTATTTACCACACTTCACGGTGACAACTGGTACTTGCTGGTGAAGAGGACTTTGGATGAATTTACTCTCAATACAGTCTGATACTGCCTGTGTTTCAGACAACAGGTAGACACATGGTAAATCCCACTGTATGCTATATACTTCCAATGTACACTGCACTGTGGCTTTAAAGTGAGAAAAGTTACAGTATTTATTAAAGTTGTCCACAAGTAAGAATTCTTTCTTACAATATTTTTGATTTGATTTTAAATACACATGTAGAGGATTATTTTGTTTTAAGTGCATGTATGGTTTTGTATTTTTTCTATAAACGTTTATGTTGATTAGTTCAGTAGGTTCCAAGGCTCCACCTACTGGTGACTGCAGACAGGCAGAATGTTATAATTTATCTCAAGTGAATAATACAATAAAAGTTGCACCAGTTTAGATTAATTAATTCATAAGAGATAAGTGCACTTTAATAAGGAATTTAATTTCAAAATAAATTTATATAAATTTAAATATGTTGGAAAAATTTGGATATGTTTTATAGTAGTTATGTTAAATAGTACTAAAATATAAATAGCTTTAAAAATAAGAAGGGCACAGTGGGATGTAAAATCCATGTGGGAAATAGGCTCAAAGGACTCAGATTTGCTATATCTACAACCATAAATCTGTCTTTCCTTCATGGAACAAAATAGCTTACCAGGTAGGTGCTGTGTTATCATGTCAGGCTAAAACAGATAAGGACCTCATCAATACTATATTTGCTCTCTTACCATGTGCATATAATTCATCTCTATAATTTATATTGCATTTTATATGTAATGATGACACAAACTTTAATGGAAAACATAGTCTACCTTGCACTCAGGCTAACACTTTTATTGCAGCTAATATACTGAGATGGATATGCTGCAGCAGGGATAGGCAACTCTGGTTAGGTACAGATCAATAGCAGTACTACAGAAGAACATCCCGTTCTCACACAGCAGAGAAGCGACCATCATTAGGGTACAGGGTGCCCTTATACAAGTTACTCATAATTTGAAAAGTATTAAAAATTTCACATGATTTTGGGATCAAGTGAAGAATATGTCCCCCAAACATCAGAGTTTCCAAACATCAGAGATAAATAACATGTAGCCACTTTTTCAGAAAGATGTGTGAATTTTCAAAGCTGGAGACCTTTCTAATGCATACCCATGATGACGCACAGTTCTTGTTAATACACTTCCAAGAATATCCATCAGAACATTGGCGACAGGTGATCCAGCATAAGGGTTCACGGTCTTGTTCACTTGTTTTCAAATAAATAGCACTGTTTCATGAACTTTATGACAGTGGTGTTATTTGTACCAGCTATAATAGCCTATATTAATAGTGTGTTCTCAAAGAAATGTTGATCAACTTTAATTTGAAGGCCACAAAAAATGGCAATTTTAGCAGGTAGCACACTTTACTTTTCTTGCATTTTAATTAAAAAAAAAATGTCAACCTTTGAGAAAAAAAATATATCACTATATTCTGACCCCTATAACCTTTTTGTAGTTACATGTACGGGGCTGTGTAAGGGCTCAGTTTTTGCAGAGGAATCTTTACTTTTCAGTGATACCAATTTGAAGAGTGTGTGACTTTTTGATCACTTTTTATAAATAAATGATTGGGGAGTTGAAGTGACAAAAAATGGCGAATTGGCTGTTTATTTTTTTTATTGTTATTTTAAGGAAAGGGGGTGATTTGAACTTTTTTTTTTTTATATTTGTGAAAAAAAAACTTTAAAATATATTTTTTTTTAAGTCACCCTGGGTGACTATAACTGCCAATCATTAGATTTACCATTGTGGTCATTGATGGCTATGGCTGATCACACACATTGTGCCGCGGCTAAGGCACATTAGTGACCATTAATACGCCTTTTTACTGATGTAAACAAAGGAGGTTTTAGCTAAACATCTGGCTTTAATCAGTCATTTTATGTACCCAAAATGGTGCATTAAAAACTATACCTTGTCCTGCAAAAAATAAGACCTTATACAAGTACATTGATGAAAAAACTAAAAAGTTTGAGTTCTTGGAATCCGATTTTTAAAAATGTGCTTGGTCACTAAGGGGTTAAAGACCAGACCTCCGCCGTACATATACCTCCTCAAGAGGTTCTCGTGTTATTTATAAAAACTGACCTTTCTTCATTTGATTAATACTCACCCAACTGGAAGCTGGGATGGCAGCACTGGCAGAGCAAGGGACTCACTTCTACTAAATAAGAAATGCAGATACATGCAATATTAACAGGCTCCTTTCTTGCTTTTCTGGAACACTTAGTCAAAATCAGGCACAGACAACAACAACAAAAAATACCTCAAACTATAAGAAATATGTCCATGTCTCAGAATATTTATTTCAGCATATTAACAGTAACTACTCTGAACTGTAAAATAATAACAGCAGTAAGGCCCTGTCAACATCACATCATCATCATTGAAAGTATTTACTGACGTGTTCCTCCAGAAGTCTATGACACGTGAGCATGCAGTGACATACAGTACATCACCTGTATGGCTCTATTTTAAAAGAAACTAGATGACTCTGTATGGAATAGCATAGTCAATGGATGCAAAAAATTTATGCATACAAAACGCTCTTTTGGCATCTGTCAGGTCAAAGGGATACCACTGGCATCTTCACATAATGACGGATGTATTATGTGCACTGAACATAGCCGAACCCTCATGAGCTCACCAAATAAATCACATTCACATTGTTTTAGTAGTATTTTTCACATTTTACCACTATTTTCTGCCCTCCTTTTAACTGTAATGCTTAATATTCATTTCTACCCATTAACTAGATAAATATGTAACAGAAATAAAACAATAACTGTAATATATGTAATGTGTTATGTCCTAATAGTTGTGGTTGGTTTTACTTATAGACCCATTGTTGTTAAACATGCAGAATATATAATGGACCAGTATAGATATTAGTAATGTGATAAGGTACGGTGTTGCTGTATATGGTGTGCCTAAGTATTGCTCATGAGTATTGTTTTTTTTGTTTGTTTTTTGTAAGATTCCCATTTCCCATTGCAGAGCTATGACCATGAAGTATGAAATACAGATCCATACTTTAAGCCACCACTGTCTTAAAGTGTTTGTCTATTGATGACCTATCCTCAGAATTGTCCATCAATATCTGATGAGCAAAGCTCCAACACCCCACACCCCCACCAATCAGATACTCTACTGTAACTGCACTGTTGGGTCCACTGTGTAGTGGATTGACTAAAGTGAATGGGAGCAGCAGTGCAGTAGCTAGCTTAATCAACAATGCAATGGACAGAGCTGTGTAGTTCTGGTGCCAACTTCCTGTGCCAGAACCACTGCAGGACAGCTGATCAGTTGTGTGGGGGGTGTCAGACTGTTGAACAGTAGAATCCTGGACCGCCCCTTAAATCTGGAAAAAACAGGTATGTCTCGTGTCTAATCAGTGAGTGAGTAATGCAGCATCCGTGTATCACATGTACAACTCACAACCAAGACTCTAATGTATTTTACTGCAGCAAATTTAATTTTTTAATTTTGGAGCAGTAGAAATATCATATAATGATATCAATATAAGCTGAGTAAAGTCATTAGGAATATTTTAGTGGTTGACTGTTACTCGAAATACAAGTGAATGGAGCTTAGCTGCCTTACCGGACACAGCCCATGGGGAGTGGCATTGTTTCTGGTATACTCAAGCCATTTCTCTCATTCATTCGTATTTAAAGGGGTTTTCCAGGAGTACAATATTGATGACCTAGCCTCTGGATAGATCATCAATATCTGATCACTGGGGGTACGACTATCGGCACCCTTGCCGTTTGAAGAGGTCATGGTCAGAGCTGACACCTCCTCACAGCATACCAAGCAAAGCGCCATACATTGGCTGTGCTTTATATCACACTCCAGGCCTATTCACTTGATGGGACTGAGCTGCACACAGACCATGTGACTGATGAACAATTACATCACTGACCTAGGAAGAGGCCGTAGCACTCACTGAAGCACTGCAGCCTCTTCAAACTGCTGATCGGCTGTGTTGCCAGGAGTTAGACAACCCTTACCCCCCAATCAGATATTGATGTTGTATCCTGATGATAGGCCATCAATATAGAACTCCTAGAAATACTTTTACAAAAATATGAACAATATAATCTTTCTTTCTTACAGGAATATTTTACATGGCAAAGTGGAATAACACGCATTTTACAGAATTTATTCTTCTTGGACTAACAGATAATCATAAACTCGAGATTATACTCTTTGTGCTCTTTTTTATCTTCTACATTATCACTCTCACTGGTAACATAGGCATCATAGTTGCTATCAGGGCAGATTCTCGTCTCCACACCCCTATGTATTTTTTTCTCAACAATCTGTCATTCCTAGATCTGTGCTATGCCACCATTATCACCCCCAAAACATTGGTGAATTTTTTGTCAAAGTCAAAAACCATTGGTTACAAAGAATGTGCGGTACAGATGTATTTTTTTGCAGCTTCAGTTACCACTGAATGCTTTTTGTTGGGCATCATGGCCTATGATCGCTATGTGGCAATATGTAACCCACTACTATATTCGGTTGTCATGAATAAAAAGATTTGTGCACAGTTCGTAGCTGGTGCATATACTCTAGGTTACCTCAACGCAACCCTACATACCATCACCACTTTCCGACTACCATTCTGTAAGACTAACAAGATTGATCATTTCTACTGTGATGTTCCTCCTCTCCTGAAATTGTCCTGCATCAAGACCACGATGAATGAAATATTGATGTTCATATTTGGAGGTTTTGCAGAAACAAGCTCCCTCACCACCATCATAGTGTCCTACACCTACATTATAACCACCATTCTTCGAATTCGCTCAGTGGAGGGGAGGAAGAAAGCGTTCTCCACCTGTGCCTCTCACTTTATGGCTGTCATCATATTCTACAGCACCATTTTGTTCATGTACTTGAGACCTTCTTCTACTTATTCCATGAGCCAGGACAGAGTTGCATCTGTGTTCTATAGCGTGATTATACCTATGCTGAACCCATTAATTTATAGTTTGAGGAACAACGAAGTGGCACAAGCCTTTAAGAAAATTAGGACAAAATATTGTTGTAAAGGCAAATAATAGATCAGTTTCATAAGTTTTACTGCACAGTCTGTATTTTGAATTTATTTTCAATCTAATAAAGAGGATGATGATTATAATATTTGACTGGTCTTTTCTTTGTTTCTGTGTTTTTTATTACATAAAAACTATGTCTTATTGATCTTTTTGTCTTCAAGTGTTGGTGAAAATTGATTCGACCATGGAATAACTGCACAAATCTATAGTAGGAAAGTACAATTCCTAGATTTAAAGTGTACAGTACTTCCAGTTTCACAAACAGACCAGCTGACTGCTCTTCTTTAGTGAGTGGGCTAGCACCTTGTTCAGTCCATGCTGCAGCCGAAAAACAAAATTCACAAATGTTCTAATTAATAAAAATGAATATATTGAACATATTGCAAAGTCCTACACTATAATAGTTGCACTTGTCTACATCGTTAAATAGTTTGGTTAGCAATAAGCATATAACTTTGTATAAAAAAATGGGAAAAGTTGTCTTTTACAGAGATATTTATATCACCCAGAATGGGTATATGTAAAAATACACCCCAAAACACATTGCCCTACTTCTCCTGAGTACGGCGATACCACATGTGTGACACTTTTTTGCAGCCAAGGTGCGCAAAGGGGCCCAAATTCCTTTTAGGAGGGCATTTTTAGACATTTGGATTCCAGACTTCTTCTCACGCTTTAGGGCCCCTAAAATGCCAGGGCAGTATAAATACCCCACAAGTGACCCCATTTTGGAAATAAGGCATCCCAAGGTACTCCGTGAGGGGCATGGCGACTTCTTAAAAAAAAAATTTGGCCACAAGTTAGCGGAAAATGTTATTTTATTTTTTTCTCTTACAAAGTCTCATATTCCACTAAGTTGTGACAAAAAATTTAATTTTACATGAACTCACCATGCCCCTCACGGAATACCTTGGGGTGTCTCCTTTCCAAAATGGGGTCACTTGTGGGGTATTTATACTGCCCTGGCATTTTAGGGGACCTAAAGCGTGAGAAGAAGTCTGGAATATAAATGTCTAAAAATGTTTACGCATTTGGATTCCGTGAGGGGTATGGTGAGTTCATGTGAGATTTTATTTTTGTCACAAGTTAGTGGAATATGAGACTTTGTAAGAAAAAAATATATATAAATTCCGCTAACTTGTGGCAAAAAAAAAATCTTCTATGAACTCGCCATGCCCCTCAAAAGTGATCTTTATAGCGCTGCAGCGGTTTTACTGTGTTTTTGCAGTGATCAGAATTTTTTTTATTCTGGCACTGCGGTGGGGCGGACTGAACGCAAGTGTGCGCACAAGATCAGGTCTGATCGGGCGAACACTGCGTTTTTTGTAGAGCCTATAGAACATGTCCTATTCTTGTCCGCAATTGCGGACAAGAAAATACATTTTCTATATAGTTCTGGCAATGTGCGGATCCGCAAAATGCGGAAAGAACATTGCCGGTTCCGTGTTTTGCAGATCCGCGGTGTCCGTGTTTTGCGGATCCACGGATCCGCAAAACACATACGGACATCTGAATGGAGCCTTACAGGGGGGTGATCATGGAGTCTATATGGGGTGATCAGGGGTTAATAAGTGACGGGGGGGGGTGTAGTGTAGTGTGGTGCTTAGTGTTACTTACAGTGCTGCCTGTGTCCTCTGGTGGTCGATCCAAGCAAAAGGGACCACCAGAGGACCAGGTAGCAGGTATATCAGACGCTGTTATCAAAACAGCATCTGATATACCTTTCAAGGGTTAAAAAAATCGCATCTACAGCCTGCCAGCGAATGATCGCCACTGGCAGGCTATAGATCAACTGGTTTACCTTCCGATCCTGTGAACGCGCGCTCCTCTGTGCGCGCGTTCAAAGGAAATCTCGCGAGATGACACGCCGGCGCGTCAAGAAGGAACTGACCGACCGCTAAAGAAGACCATGTTTTGGAGGGAAAAACCCAGGCTTGTTTATCACCAAAAGCAAACAGTCTGACCTTTTAAGTGTCTGTTTTTGGCTATGTTGTTACAGTTGTGTTCAAAATAATAGCAGTCAGACATCTCTAACCTGATCAATCACTGTTTTTGGTAGAAATTATATTTCTACATGGCAAATAATTTACATGCATGCTGCTGATTCTCTGTAATTCAATCACTTATTGAAAGGGGAATGTTCAAAATAATAGCAGTGTGGAGTTCAATGAGTGAGGTCATTCATTCTTTTAAAAACAGGTGGAAATTATTGCCCTTATTTAACGAAGGAAGGCAGCAAATGCTGTACATGCTGGTTACAATGCATTTCTCTCTGAAATTCTGAGGAGAACAGCATATCTTGATTAAAAAGTTGATTGGAGAGGGGAAAACATATAAAGAAGTGCAGAAAATGATAGGCTGCTCAGCTAAAATGATCGCAAATGCTTTAAAATGGCAATCAAAACCTGAAAGACGTGGAAGAAAGCGAAAAACTACCATTCGAATGAATAGAAGAATAGCCAAAATGGCAAGGACTCAGCCAACAATCAGCTCCAGGAAGATCAAAGAAGGTCTAAAGTTACCTGTGAGTACTGTTACAATTAGAGGATGCCTAAGTGAAGCCAAGCTAGCTGCAAGAAGCCCCCGCAAAGTCCTACTGTTGAAAACAAGACATGTGCTGAAGAGGTTACAATTTGCCAAAGAGCACATTGACGGCCTGAAGAGACATTTTGTGAACTGATAAAAGTAAGATTGTTCTTTTTGGGTCTAGTGGAGAGAGACAGTTTGTCAGATGAGCCCCAAACACTGAATTCAAGCCACTGTACACTGTGAAAACAGTGAAGCATGGTGGCGCAAGCATTATGATATGGGGATCTTTCTCATACTATGGTGTCGGGGCCTATTTATCGCATACCAGGGATCATGGATCAGTTTGAATACATCAGAATACTTGAAGAGGTCATGCTGTCTTATGCTGAAGAGGAAATGCCCTTGAAATGGGTGTTCCAACAAGACAACGACCCCAAACACACCAGTAAACGTGCAACATCTTGGTTCCAGACCAACAAGATTGATGTTATGGAGTGGCCAGCCCAATCCCTAGATCTTAGCCCAATAAAAAACTTGTGGGGTGACATCAAAAATGCAGTTTCTGAGGCAAAACAAAGAAATAGAGAAGAACTGTGGAATGTAGTCCTATCATCCTGGGCTGGAATACCTGTTCACAGGGGCCAGAAGTTGGTTGACTCAATGCAACACAGATGTACAGCAGTTCTCAGAAACAGCGGTTATACAACTAAATATTAGTTAAGGGATTCAAAAGGAAAGCAAAATCTTCAAACATTTTTCAGTTTATATAGTGAATGTTTGAGTTTGTAAAGAAGAATCCAAACACTGCTATTTTTTTTATCAGTCTAATCACTTTTCTTTAATTTTTTTAGAGGAACAACACAAATTTAATATATTTTTCTTCATGTTTTGATTTGGAATAGAATGTGTAGTGTTCCCAATGCATTTTTGTGTATGGAAATAAAAGCTATTAGAAGGATTTTGAGCTTTATTCACTTTTTTTAAACACACTGCTCTGTCATTGCCATTGAGTATCATTGAAGCTCTAATGTAAGTCTATACCAGATGGGAGTTAAAAAAATGTATTTGTTCTAGTCTACCTAGAAACTGTATATAAGGAGAGCAGTCAGAGCCCCTAATGTGCTGCAGTTAGGGACCAGTGCTTGGAGGGGAGACTCATGTCAGCCTGCATGAGTGACCAGAAGAAGACACTGAGTTGGGGACGCTGAGCCACAGACCATGGGTCACTAGCCCTGTGACCAAGGAGCCACCCAGACTACTGAGCTACCGACTGTGGGCCCTTGACCAGGATGTCATCCTTTTGAGAGAGAGAGGGATAGTTAGCTCAGGCCTTTCCTTAGCATCAAACCCAGGCATCTTCAAACTGCGGCCCTCCAGCTGTTGTAAAACTACAACTTCCACAATGCCCTGGTGTAGGCTGATATCTGTAGGCTGTTCGGGCATGCTGGGAGTTGTAGTTTTGCAACAGCTGGAGGGTCGCAGTTTGAGGATGCCTGATCAAACCCTTCTTCTGCCAAGGAGAAGACACTAACAGACTACTGAGTGACCAGAGAAAGACGCTGAGACGGAGATATGCTGCCACAGAGGAGACTGCCAGGGAGGAGACTGGAGAAGCTAGCCCAATGCCTCCCCTGTATTGTTTTGTACCTGAATTCCTCCAATAAAGAAGCACTCTGGTTTACTGCAGACCCTGACTTTCTGGACTTATTTCCCATTGGGGTGCGCCACACCTTACCATACCTTTCCGGAGAGCAGCAACCTAGTTTAGCGTTAGGGCCACCCCAAACCCAGCCACTGTATATTCCTCTGACAATTATTGTCATCCTCCACTCTTAGTACTCTCCACTTTGATTGACAGGGTCAAGTATTGTAAAAGTGATCATGCCTGGTCCTGTCACTCAAAGTGGAGAGGGTGCAGCAGTTGCAGAGAGAGCAGAGACTCTAAGAATAATGACAAGGCCACCATTGCTCCTCCAAAATTTGCTTTATTTTACCCAGCTATTTTGAAGATAATTGGATCTAATGGCTTAGCGACATTGTACCACTCCCCTGAGGAGGCAGTTGAGGCACTGGGAAGAGAGGGAGCACTGGCGAGAAGTTCCAAGGTGCCATCACAAGCCTCTATTGACGAATGGGGTACAGGAACCCAGACACAGACACCTGCTCCAACCCAGGCACCAGAGGCCCCTAAGGAAAAATGCACAAAAGAAAAAACGATAAAGGCCCCAAATTATATAAGTGCTCAAAGGCTTGAGATGCAGTGGCGTAGCTATAGGGGTCGCAGCGGGCCGCTAAGTCAGGGGGGGAGACAGAGTAAAGCCTGAGTGATTTACAATACCGGCTGTGGGCTGCTGGTGGCTAAGTAAGTTCTCATAGGGTGGGGGCAGAGGCAGAGCATGTGTGCGTGCAGGCGCAGCCAGGAGAGGTCCCTCTCCCGTCTGGCAGAGTTGTATGGGCCGCCGGACGTGGAGCAGGTGAAGCTGTGTGCCGCACGCTGGATTAAGTAAGGTAAGGCGGCGCTGGCATGATCTCTCTACAGTGTTCAAGGTGTCCAGCTGCTCCCTCACCCTCTGTGCTGGTGGGTACCAAGCCAGCCTCTGTACTGCTGTGCATACTGCAGGGCTAGCTGTGGGTGGGCACAGACCAGGTGATCGGTGCCCACCTCAGGGGGTAGGAGCTGATGCCTGGCAGTTGATCTGGCAGCAGGCTGGCACCTTTGTTGATGGGTGGCTGGCATGCCAGTCCTTAGTGCCCAGGCTTTAGAGCTGAGGACCCCCGCCCCCCCCCCCCCCCCTCAGTATGGCAGGGCAGGGGTAACCTGGATTTGGTAGCAGGCTGGTGGCTATGTTTATTGGCATGGTAGGGCACTAGTACGGTAGGCATTGCCCAGCTGCTGAGCTGATCGTTTGGTACACTGTGCTGTGAAGGGACAGCACCATCTCCTGGGGGCAGAGGGTCTTATGCTCATGCTCTTATGATGGGCAGAGAAGGGTTAATAACATACTTGTTTTGTCCTCTTATCTGCAGAGCTTACAGTCCTGTTCCTGCTTGTGCCAGTGCTGATGGGCATGAGCTGGGATTATCTTGGCTGCAGAGCTGACATGTTTACAGCTGTACTGATGGGATATAGTGCATAGGTTTATGCCCTCCCTTGGCTGCAGAGCTGACTCTCCCTCGCCATGCCTGTGCCTATATTGATGGGAATGATAGTGTATAGCCCTCCCTTAGCTACGGAGCTGACACTCTCCCTCTCTGTGCTTGTACCTGTATTGATGGGAATGATAGTATATAGCCCTCCCTTAGCTACGGAGCTGACACTCTCCCTCTCTGTGCTTGTACCTGTATTGATGGGAATGATAGTATATAGCCCTCCCTTTGCTGCAGAGCTGACTCTCCCTCTCCATGCCTGTGTCTATATTGATGGGTATTATAGTATATAGATGGTATCCTTATTATTATTATTATTATTATGCACTTATTGGATTAAAATGTAATTTCTTGGTGAGATTTTAGTTCTGCCATTGGACATAATGGGCGTGCAGGGGTCTGGTGGTGTTAGGAAACGGTATTGATGGTAGGGGGGCCCAAACTGAACTCTTGCACCAGGGCCCATGAGCCTATAGCTACGCCCCTGTTGAGATGCGACTATCAACCTGGAGGACATTTTGGTTTTCCGCTGGTGGGGGCAACGAGACTTTATAGTCAAAGAAGGAGTTGTGACTCTCCAAATGGAGCACATTTATATATCCAGCTTTTGGGATGTCAAAAGTACAAAACGCCACAACTTTTTCTTTTTTATCTATGGCTGTTCGGCTTAAGATACCGCTCGACTGTATTCTTTTGTTGATGGACACGGGCAGGGGAGAGATAATAATGTTATTAATATTTAATCTATTTATACGGATTTGCTCGTAGACGCTCATAGACGCTCTCTCCTGGAGGTGCATATTGTTACCTTATCCCTCTGGGAGGTCTATTTTCTCAGTTATAATTTGTTGTTTATGTTTGTTTTTCTTTATGGGGGATTGCTGGTAAGGGACACTTTAAACAACATTATTCTGGCAGGGTAGACTTCCATGTGTTATTGGAGCCAGATATGTGAGATATTCAAAACCAAATTGGGGGGCATACTCCAGGAAACACCGGAAATGATCCTCTTCCAGGCGACAGGGGGGAATGTTAACTTGCGAGGGATTATACACTTGTTCATCCTGGCAGCCAAGATTTGCCTACTAAATAGATGGCTTGAACCAAAATGCCCTGCTGCTTCTGAAGTGGTGGCCCAGATGACGCACCATTTGATGATGAAACTTGTAGAGGTAGAAAGGAAACAAGAAACTCATGCAAATGCTTTCTTTATTTGTACATTTTTGGCAGATACTGATATTCAAAAACGAATAGTTCCTTTTAAGGATTAAACCTGGTACCTTACTGAGGACATTGCTGGCACACTAGGGAGGCTGAAATACACAAGTATAACATTTTTTTATAATAAAGATACAGTACTATAAGGGCAGCTCGAACAAATGACAAGGAAGAGTAACCAACTAAGGGGGGGTAGAGGAGGGAGGGGGAGAAGTTGGGAAATACTTTCTTCTTTGTAAAGATGTTATATGCTTTTTTTATGATGTCATGTAAACTGAAAGATCTATACATGAAAAAAAAATTACATTTTCTGAAAAAAAAAAAACACGGGCACATAGGACCAACACAGATGCCTTCAGCTGCCAAAGGCATATGCAACAGATCAGCCTGTTACATAGGCACAATTCTGACAGGTGGCCTTTAAGCAAGAATATAGGAAACACAAAGAGTCAAATAGAAATGTTTTTGTTTTTCTTTACACACCCCCACAGCATGATTCGCTCCACTGTAGTAAAGGTATTGGGCAGTGCCTGGTTTCCTCATGAATTGAGGCCCAAAAATGTAATCTTGGTTTCATCAGACCTGAGAATCTTGTTTCTCACAGTCTAAGGGTCCATTCACACGTCCGCATGAATGGGTCTGTGGACCGGGGCCGGAAAAGATGTGCTGTCCTCATCCGCACTTCAGTTCCGAATCCGCACTTCCGTTGCGCAAAATAATTGAAAATGTCCTATTCTTGTCTGCAGACACGGACAAGAAAAGCCATTTTTATTTAAAGTGCCTGGCATGTGCGGTTCGCCAGTGTCCATGTTTTGCAGATCCGCAATTTGTGAATGGACCCTAAAAGTCCTTTAGGTGTTTTTTGCAAACTTTAATTTCTACTGAGAAGAGGCTTCTTTTTGGCCACTCTGCCATAAAGCCCAGATTGGTGGAATGCTGCAGTGATGGTTGACTATTGAGTTCTAGGTCCCCTCTCTTGCCAAGGCCCCTTTCCCCCAATTATTTAGTTGGGGGGTGGGGGGTCAGCACAAGTTTTAGCACAAGGCCTCAAGAAAAAGTGAAAAAGTGAAAGGGTCTAAAGACTGTACTTATTTATTACGTTGTGTTAATTTTTGGTAAGGCAATAATGGGGAAAAGCAGCTCCATCATTGTTTTTTGCACTTAAAATGTACATTGTTCATCTTGCTGCCTAACTATCATGTCACTTTTACTTTATGGGTCAGAACAATTATGGCAATCCAAAATATGTATAATTTTTTTGCACAAGTCATGCAAAAAATATTCTTTTTTATGCTGCCCCATTTTAAGCACCATAATGTATTTATTTTTCTGAGCTGTATGTGTATGTGGGCTATTGTTGGAATCAATAAATCACATTTACCCCAAAATGGTATCAATATATGCTATAGCTCCTCCTGCATTAAAAACAAGCCCCCACACAGCCCTGTTGATAGACAAATACTAAAAAGTTATATGGTGATGCAAAATAAAAATGTTTTCTTTTACATCTAGAAATTGTCACACTTGTATCAAGCCATAGGATAAAGTTATCATGTAATGTATACTGCATAATGAACACCTTAAAAATATTAGTAACAGAACTGATGTTTTTGTTTATCTCACGTTCCCAGAAAATGCTATAAAAAAGCAATCAAAATATCATAAAATGGTACCAGTGAAATCTACAGAACCGCACACAAATATAAGCAAGCCCTCATACAACTTAGTTAACAGAAAAATGAAAAAAAGCTATGGCTTTCAAAATGTGGTGACACAAAAAAATGTATTGTACAAAAGTTGTAAAGCATAACAAATATACATTTGGTATTTCCATAATCATATCAACCTGCAGAATAAAGTTAACAACATAAGCAAAATCCAAACATTTGCAGAATTGCTGTTCCTGCCCCCCCCCCCAAAAAAAAATTTGAATACTGTGTATGTACCCCAAATCAGGCCAAACAAGCATTCTTCGATAACTGTCCCACATAACTGCTGAGGTGTTGTTGTAAATGTTGTTCTTCAGAACCTTGTATTTATTCTTGCACTTAGGAGTGTGTGCTTTGCCTAAATCCCATACATAGAATATTGCAGCTGGTTATCAGGCCTTGGAAAATGTGGCCTAGACATGTTTGGACCAATCTCTTTTGGCTAAATGGGTGTCAAGAAAAAAAGTTGTACTCTACAGTAGAACTGTATTCTTAGCAAACAAAGGAATTGGTCCAAGGGTCATAGAAAGGGTAGTATGGAAACACCAAGATCCTCTTTGCTGGGTATCAAAATCTAGCACCATAACGAGGAGGCACAGTTGCATCTTTGCTATTGGGCCACCTCTCTTTTATGTGTCCCGTTGCCTTTAACCATTGCTGATGTGTTGTCTATGGCATCCTAGCAGCTGTAACAATGGTGCATCCAGCATAGTGCAGGATTCTGATTGCTATCACCAGTCGAGAATGTGAAAGAGGACACCAGCACTTCCAAGGATCGAATAAAAATCTTCAGCTTTATTGTAACATAATAAAACCACTTACGTGTTCCGATCTAACAGATTTTTTTTCATAGCATTACATGAATAAAATCTGTTGGATCAAAAGTCAAACAGCGCAAACAGTTTTATTATTATGTTATTTCCTCTTTGGAATGTAAAATAAAGCTGATATTTGGAAGTGCTAGTGTCAGGGTCAGTATGGCCCAAAAGAGAAAACTCACACCAGCTTCTGTAGCAGTATGAAACCTCCGTGCACAGGACTCTGCTCCAGTTTCATGTGAAATCCAGTAAACAGTTCATCCAGTACTGAAGGGTTAACAAGCATTTCCAGCTGTATTAAAGATACATGTTAAAAACATTACAGGGCATATCGTTTTGCCATAATCCATCAACGCGTTTCAACAGTTACTCACAGTCTTAATCATGACTAACATGCATGGAAAACTACAGGGTATATATAGGGGCTATACCCCACCCAATTAATACATAAATGCAAGTGATGACATTATATTCCACAAAATAACACATGACAAGGGCTTGAAAAATCCATACAAATAGAAGTAAATTAAAACCAATGTGATAAAAATGTATATGGGACATGATGTCAACATCATAACCAATTAAAGTGGAATAGTATTTGATTTGCACAGAATATCACCATGATTAATGTAGCCCAGATGCAATAATAACAATAAAATCAGTAATGTAGCATAATTTCTCATTTTAAACTGAGACCATGGGGTACGCGGGCATGGCAGTGGAAGATCCAGTACGCCCTATGGTTATGCAGCGACTGTTGTCTGTCACCACCTCGGGGTCTGTCACCACCTCTGTCATGCGCCTGAACAAAATGGCGTGTTACATTAGATATATTCCTGTTTGAAAAATTCTAATAAGAAATGTAATTTAAATGTTCCAGGATGTGGGTTTTAAATTTTCTGGAGGTGGACCCTATGTAGCATTTCTGACAGTCCACACACATCATTATATATATCACATACTCAGAATTGCAGTTAATAAATGACTTTATAGGGAAACAATCTAATAACAAGGACAGGTGCACTCTGCAGTCTTACTAAGCCCTCAAACTGGTGTGAAAATTGAGAGATTAGCCAACATGTCCTACATGAGGACATGTCTGAGCCCGAGCACCGCGCAAAGGTTTCTCAAGTAGCTCGGGTCCTAACACTCACCTACCTGAGCCATATGGGCAATACCAGGGGCCAGTGGGCGAATTACAGGAGTGTGGGGACCGACTCACAGACCACTCACCAGTCAACTCCAGCATCTACCATGCAGTACATGGAAAAGTACATTTTCCTGAATCATGAAAAAAGCGACCAATGTGTGTTAACTGGCAGACCCTACACGGGTGTGAACCACACCTAAAAAAAAAAAACCTTTCTGCTTCAACCACACAACAGATGTATTGCGACTTTTATTAGGAGGGAATAGGCTGGGTGAGAGAATATAGACCACCTGGCAGACCTTTTTAAAAATGTGATACACAACATCATCCATCAATATGGGAAGGTATTTTGGATGATATTTTTTATTTGTTCATATTGATTACTATATTGTAAGACTACCGTGGGTCTCATATCACGGAACCTCTTTGGTTATTCTTGTAATAATTCAGATTGTGGCTAGTTAGCTACAATATTTCTAGCCCTTGACAGTTGCCAATTCTTATATCCCTGCTTCTGTAATCTCCTAATGGTGCCTCTGATGAGCTGCAGTATCTCTTGGTTCGAATGAGCTCACCCACAGGTATTGCTTTAATTGTATGTTGTTGTCACGGAAGGTGTACAGGAAACAAGACAATGCAAAATGAATATATGACTCACTGGATCCAAAACTAAGGAACAAAAGGGAGACCCCTGCATCAGACCTGGCTCTCTCCCTGTCTGCTCAGCCTATGCGAAAATCCCAATGGTGGATGATCGCATATCCACGTACCTCGACTATATACCACCTGAACACCCTACAATAGTGAGGGGACACGGCCACCGGCTCCCTACACTAGACACGGAGGGAGTCAGGGTCACCTGGGATCCAGCAAACAGAAAATCACAAATAAATGTACAGCACTTATCTTGTAGAAGGCTGGAAAATAGGATCAGCATGCACACACACTCCAGGAAGTTGTATAAGCCGCACACTAATGCATTATGGGGAGGAATTTAAAGGGATGCAATCAGTCCAACTACATGACAGCTGAGAGAGGCTAACGAGATGAGGAACTGAAATTCAAAACAAAGAAAACTCAAGGAGGAGGTTCTGAAAGGCTTCTGTCAGAGCTTCTCAGCTGTCTGGTTGTGACAGTACCCCTCCCTCTACGAGTGGACTCCGGACACTCAGAGCCCACCTTCTCAGGATGGGACCTATGGAAAGCCCTGATGAGACGAGTGGCCTTAATGTCCGTCACTGGGACCCACATCCTCTCCTCAGGACCATAACCCTCCCAATGAACGAGGTACTGGAGAGAACCGCGGACAAGACGAGAATCCACAATCCTAGAGACCTGAAATTCAAGATTCCCATCAACCATAATCGGAGGAGGAGGCAAAGGCGAGGGTACAATGGGTTGAACATAAGGTTTCAATAAGGACTTATGAAAAACATTATGGATCTTCCAAGTCTGAGGAAGATCAAGACGGTAGGCAACAGGATTGATGACAGACAGGATTTTGTAAGGCCCATTAAACCTAGGACCCAACTTCCAGGAGGGAACCTTCAATTTGATATTCTTGGTAGACAACCACACCAGATCACCAATATTCAGGTCCGGACCAGGCACACGTCTCTTATCTGCCACACGCTTATATCTCTCACTCATGCTCTTTAGATTATCCTGAATCTTTTGCCAAAATAGAAGACAAAGACGAGGAGAATCTGTCCTCATCAGGTAAACCAGAAGACCCCTCTCCCGAGAAAGTCCCAAACTGCGGATGAAACCCATATGCACCAAAAAATGGTGACTTATCAGAGGACTCCTGACGACGGTTATTTAAAGCAAACTCAGCAAGGGACAAAAAAGAACACCAATCCTCCTGATTCTCCGCCACAAAACAGCGCAGATATGTCTCCAGATTCTGATTGACGCGCTCTGTCTGGCCATTCGACTGCGGGTGGAAAGCAGAAGAAAATGACAACCGAACCCCCAAGCGAGAACAGAAAGCCTTCCAGAATCTGGAAACAAACTGCGTGCCCCTATCAGAGACTATGTCTGAAGGAATACCATGCAATTTGACAATGTGATCAATAAATGCCTGCGCCAGCGTCTTAGCATTGGGCAAACCAGGAAAAGGGATGAAATGCACCATTTTGCTAAAACGGTCCACCACCACCAGAATCACAGTCTTCCCCGAGGAACGAAGCAGGTCCGTTATGAAGTCCATGGACAGATGTGTCAAAGGATGGGAAGGAATGGGTAAGGGAAGGAGAGGACCTGATGGCCGTGAATGAGGGACTTTGGCACAAGCGCAAGTCTCGCAGGCTGCCACAAAACCCTCAACCGACTTACGAAGCACAGGCCACCAGAATCTCCGAGCGATGAGGTCCACTGTGGCTCTTGCCCCCGGGTGCCCAGCAAGGACCGTATCGTGGTGTTCCTTAAAAATCTTGTGTCTTAAAGCGAGAGGCACAAACAACCTCCCAGGAGGACAAAGATCAGGAGCCTCTGACTGGGCTGCCTGCACCTCTGCCTCCAATTCAGGAAAAAGAGCAGAGACCACCAC
This sequence comes from Bufo gargarizans, assembly GCF_014858855.1. Taxonomy (NCBI): domain Eukaryota; kingdom Metazoa; phylum Chordata; class Amphibia; order Anura; family Bufonidae; genus Bufo; species Bufo gargarizans. Next base: position 12,103,407 of record NC_058084.1, on the reverse strand, counting down.
ACCTTCAGCCAAAATGGGACTCGGGTTTTCAAAATTCCCACCTCCCGGAAAACAACGTGACAGGGCATCTGCCTTCACATTCTTAACCCCAGGGCGGAACGTGACAACAAAATTAAACCTTGAAAAGAACAAAGACCATCTGGCCTGTCTCGGGTTCAGACGCTTGGCTGACTCCAAGTAGGCCAGATTTTTATGGTCAGTAAACACGGTAATAGGGTGTCTGGCTCCCTCTAGCCAATGGCGCCATTCCTCAAAAGCCAACTTGATGGCCAACAATTCCCTATCTCCCACATCGTAATTTCTCTCTGCGGAGGAGAGTTTCTTCGAGAAAAAGGCACACGGTCGCCATTTGGCAAGAGAGGAACCCTGAGACAAGACCGCACCCACACCCACCTCAGAAGCATCAACCTCAACTATGAAGGGTAGAGAAATATCAGGTTGTACCAAGATGGGAGCGGAAGCAAAACTCTCCTTGATATTAGAAAAGGCCTTACGCGCCTCTACCGACCAGGAAGAAAAATCTACCCCCTTTCTGGTCATATCAGTGAGTGGTTTAACAATAGAGGAATAATTCAAAATAAACTTCCTGTAATAATTGGCAAAGCCCAAAAAACGCATCAGCGCCTTCTGATTCTCAGGAAGCTCCCGCTCAAGCACAGCGCGGACCTTCTCGGGGTCCATGCGAAAACCAGAAGCGGAGAGAAGAAACCCCAGAAATTGAATTTCTGGAACCGCAAACACACATTTTTCCAGTTTCGCATATAATTTATTCTCCCGCAGGATGAGCAAGACCTGACGTAAGTGTTCCTTATGAGTTTTGAAATCAGGAGAAAAAATCTAAATGTCATCCAAATACACTAATACAAATTTTCCCATTAAATGATAAAAAATGCTGTTCACGAAATGCTGAAAAACGGCTGGGGCATTCATCAAACCAAAAGGCATAACCAAATTCTCAAAATGGCCCTCAGGGGTATTGAAGGCCGTCTTCCGATCGTCTCCTTCTCTGACCCTGACCAGGTTGTATGCCCCTCTTAGATCTAACTTGGAAAAGACTTTAGCCCCAACAATCTGGTTAAACAGGTCCGGGATCAGAGGAAGCGGATAAGGGTCACGAATAGTGATACTGTTCAGCTCCCTGAAATCCAGACAAGGTCTTAAAGAACCATCTTTTTTCTTAACAAAGAAAAAACCAGCGGCAACAGGTGACTTCGAGGGTCGTATGTGTCCTTTTCTCAGACTCTCAGAGATATAAGCATGCATAGCGACCCTTTCAGGTTGGGAGAGGTTGTATAAACGAGATTTAGGCAGCTTGGCGCCTGGGATGAGATTAATAGGGCAATCGTACTCCCTGTGCGGGGGCAAATCCTGAACTCCACTCTCAGAGAAGACATCCGAAAATTCAGAGAGAAAAGATGGTACAGTCTTAGTAGAAACCTCAGAAACAGATGTCGTGAGGCAATTCTCTCTGCAAAAGTCACTCCAACCATTTATTTGCCTCGCTTGCCAATCAATGGTGGGGTTATGTTTAGTGAGCCAGGGTAGCCCCAACACAAGAGGAGTAGGTAATCCGCTAAGGACGAAACATGACACATCCTCAACATGAGCATCACTCACAATTAAACGAATATTGTGAACTATGCCCTTTAATGATTTCTGAGAAAGTGGAGCGGAATCAATAGCAAAAACAGGAATATCCTTTCCCAAAGTGCACACCTGGAAACCATGAGTTATCGCAAAATGATTATCAATGAAATTGACAGCTGCTCCACTATCTACAAAAATCTCACAAAAAATGTTCTTGCTCTCTAGCGCCACCCTGGCAGGCAGGACAAAACGGGAACTACAAGCAAACGGAAAACCTTCAATTTCTACCTCAACCCTGCCAATAGTAACAGATGGAACATTTGTAAAAGATATTTTCCTTTTTGTTTCTTTATTACTCCCAGAAAACTGACTGAATCTCCTAGAGGGACAAACATTTGCCAAATGATTTATACCTCCACAACAAAAACAAACCTTCCCATGCGGGCTGAATCTTCTATTGTCAGAGGCAATCAACCCCAGCTGCATGATCTCCTGCTCAGAAGGGGCTGACAGCAACTGAGACCCCTGCGCATAGAATGAGACCGCTGCACTGTCCTGGGACTGAGTATGACAGGAAGGAGAGATCTCTCCTCTCTCTCTAAGACGCCTGTCAATACGAACGGCCTGAGACATAGCACAGTCCAAGGAGATAGGCCTCTCATGAAAGGCAAATGCATCTTTCAATCCCTCTGAAAGACCATGGCAAAATTGACTTCGGAGTGCAGCATCATTCCAACCAGTATCAGCTGCCCATCTCCGAAATTCTGAGCAGTATATCTCTGCGGATTGTTTACCCTGGCATAACAGACGTAGTCTAGACTCAGCCAAAGCAACACGATCCGGATCATCATATATCTGACCCAGGGCTAAAAAGAAATCATCCACTGAACGGAGGGGCCGTGCCCCCACCGGCAGCGAAAAGGCCCAGGACTGAGCGTTACCCCTGAGCAGCGATATAATGATCCCCACCCTCCGTTCCGCATCACCAGAGGAATGGGGAAGAAGGCGAAAATGGAGTTTGCAAGCCTCTCTGAAACGCACAAAATTCTCACTACCCCCGGAGAACGTATCCGGGAGCGAGATCTTAGGCTCAGAACAAACTCCATGAACGCAAGCTGAACCGGTCACTAGAAACTGAGAAAGAGTCTTACGGGGATCAGCTACCTCCAATGAAAGACCCTGGAAACGTTCAGTCAAAAGTGAAACCGGATCCATGCTTGAGACGGTTTTGGCGGCTTATAATGTCACGGAAGGTGTACAGGAAACAAGACAATGCAAAATGAATATATGACTCACTGGATCCAAAACTAAGGAACAAAAGGGAGACCCCTGCATCAGACCTGGCTCTCTCCCTGTCTGCTCAGCCAATGCGAAAATCCCAATAGTGGTTGATCGCATATCCACGTACCTCGACTATATACCACCTGAACACCCTACAATAGTGAGGGGACACGGCCACCGGCTCCCTACACTAGACACGGAGGGAGTCAGGGTCACCTGGGATCCAGCAAACAGAAAATCACAAATAAATGTACAGCACTTATCTTGTAGAAGGCTGGAAAATAGGATCATCATGCACACACACTCCAGGAAGTTGTATAAGCCACACACTAATGCATTATGGGGAGGAATTTAAAGGGATGCAATCAGTCCAACTACATGACAGCTGAGAGAGGCTAACGAGATGAGGAACTGAAATTCAAAACAAAGAAAACTCAAGGAGGAGGTTCTGAAAGGCTTCTGTCAGAGCTTCTCAGCTGTCTGGTTGTGACAGTTGTGGGTAGAAACTGTCAGCATGGAGGACAGTGTTACCTGCTGTTGGCTTGCGAGAGGTGGTAGACATGATTGTCTCACCCACCCTACCAATTAATTTGAGATCTAGAAAAATAATATCAGTAGTGTGATAATAGTGGGTGAATCACAAATTAAACTGATTGTTTGAATATTCTACAAACACTGGTATGGCAGACACATCTCCCCGCCACACGAACAGCAGGTCATCAATGTATCTGCCATACCAGTGTATGCATTCTCCAAATGGATTGTCACTGCTGTAAAGGAACAATTCTTCCCAATATGCCATAGTAAGGTTTGCCAATGAGGGCAAATATTTCGCTCCCATTGACCCTCCTGTTGTAAGTAAAATATCCCATCAAACTAAAAATAATGATGTTTCATGAGGAAAGAAGTCACCTTCAATGCAAACTTACATAGATCTGGGGTATAGAACTGTATTTCTGCAATTGAAAAGTGAGGGCCTGCATAGCAACTTCATGTGGTATGGATGTATATAGAGCACATATAGAGACATCGCAGGTCAGCCATGCCCTGTCCTCGCTCCTATTAGTCCAATCACATAGCACATCTCTGCTATCCTTTAGGAATCCCGGTAGCCTATAAACCAGAGGTTGTAACAGACTGTCCAGCCCCCCCCCCCCCCCCCAATCCTTTCACACACTGAACCAATCCCACTGAAAATAGGTCTCAATGGGGGGGTCAGTGGTGGATTTTTTGCTCCTTGGGTAGTGCATCAAACTAAAAATAATGATGTTTCATGAGGAAAGAAGTCACCTTCAATGCAAACTTACATAGATCTGGGGTATAGAACTGTATTTCTGCAATTGAAAAGTGAGGGCCTGCATAGCAACTTCATGTGGTATGGATGTACAGACGTGGACAAAATTGTTGGTACCCTTTGGTCAATGAAAGAAAAAGTCACAATGGTCACAGAAATAACTTTAATCTGACAAAAGTAATAATAAATTAAAATTCTATAAATGTTAACCAATGAAAGTCAGACATTGTTTTTCAACCATGCTTCAACAGAATTATGTAAAAAAATAAACTCATGAAACAGGCATGGACAAAAATGATGGTACCCCTAACTTAATATTTTGTTGCGCAACCTTTTGAGGCAATCACTGCAATCAAACGCTTCCTGTAACTGTCAATGAGACATCTGCACCTCTCAGCAGGTATTTTGGCCCACTCCTCATGAGCAAACTGCTCCAGTTGTGTCCGGTTTGAAGGGTGCCTTTTCCAGACTGCATGTTTCAGCTCCTTCCAAAGATGCTCAATAGGATTGAGGTCAGGGCTCATAGAAGGCCACTTTAGAATAGTCCAATTTTTTCCTCTTAGCCATTCTTGGGTGTTTTTAGCGGTGTGTTTTGGGTCATTGTCCTGTTGCAAGACCCATGACCTGCGACTGAGACCAAGCTTTCTGACACTGGCTAGTACATTTCTCTCTAGAATTCCTTGATAGTCTTGAGATTTCATTGTACCCTGCACAGATTCAAGACACCCTGTGCCAGACGCAGCAAAGCAGCCCCAGAACATAACAGAGCCTCCTCCATGTTTCACAGTAGGGACAGTGTTCTTTTCTTGATATGCTTCATTTTTTCGTCTGTGAACATACAGCTGATGTGCCTTGGCAAAAACTTCGATTTTTGTCTCATCTGTCCACAGGACATTCTCCCAGAAGCTTTGTGGCTTGTCAACATGTAGTTTGGCATATTCCAGTCTTGCTTTTTTATGATTCGTTTTCAACAATGGTGTCCTCCTTGGTCGTCTCCCATGTAGTCCACTTTGGCTCAAACAACGACGGATGGTGCGATCTGACACTGATGTTCCTTGAGCATGAAGTTCACCTTGAATCTCTTTAGAAGTCTTTCTAGGCTCTTTTGTTACCATTCGGATTATCCGTCTCTTAGATTTGTCATCAATTTTCCTCCTGCGGCCACGTCCAGGGAGGTTGGCTACAGTCCCATGGATCTTAAACTTATGAATAATATGTGCAACTGTACTCACAGGAACATCTAGTTGCTTGGAGATGGTCTTATAGCCTTTACCTTTAACATGCTTGTCTATAATTTTCTTTCTGATCTCTTGAGACAGCTCTTTCCTTTGCTTCCTCTGGTCCATGTCGAGTGTGGTACACACCATATCACCAAACAACACAGTGATTACCTGGAGCCATATATATAGGCCCAATGGCTGATTACAAGGTTGTAGACACCTGTGATGCTAATTAGTGGACACACCTTGAATTAACATGTCCCTTTGGTCACATTATGTTCTGTGTTTTCTAGGGGTACCATCATTTTTGTCCATGCCTGTTTCATGAGTTTATTTTTTTACATAATTCTGTTGAAGCATGGTTGAAAAACAATGTCTGACTTTCATTGGTTAACATTTATAGAATTTTAATTTATTATTACTTTTGTCAGATTAAAGTTATTTCTGTGACCATTGTGACTTTTTCTTTCATTGACCAAAGGGTACCAACAATTTTGTCCACGTCTGTATATAGAGCACATATAGAGACATCGCAGGTCAGCCATGCCCTGTCCTCGCTCCTATTAGTCCAATCACATAGCACATCTCTGCTATCCTTTAGGAATCCCGGTAGCCTATAAACCAGAGGTTGTAACAGACTGTCCAGCCACCCCCCCCCCCCCCCCCTCAATCCTTTCACACACTGAACCAATCCCACTGAAAATAGGTCTAAATGGGGGGGTCAGTGGTGGATTTTTTGCTCCTTGGGTAGTGCATGAAGTATGGGGGTCACGGGATCAGCCACATGCAAATAATCTGCAACCTTGGAAATCAAAACCCCCAAGGACACACCCTCCATTAACAATTGTTAGTTTTTTTGCTGTATAGTGTGAATGGGGTCCTGAGGGAGCACGCGATAAATCGAGGTATCACTTAACATTTTGTATACACCTGACCTGTATTGCTCACTGCTCATGACAACCACAATATCATGCATAGCTTGTAATTGTTTAAAAGCATAAAATTGCTTGGGAAAGATTGCGATTAGGGGGGACAGAATTGGCACTGTGGGGGGGCGGAGCCTGACCTCGCTTCATGGCGGTTGCATCTGAATAGAGCTCCCGTCACCAAGCTCTCCTTAAGCCTGTCTATAGCACGTTTTGCCTACTATGGTGAAGATACAACCTAAAGACTCGGTAGAGAAGATGTCCAGTGTGAGTAAAATCGCTAAGCAGGACAAATCTATGGAGAAATACCTGAATAAACCGAGACCTCGCACGGATACAGTGCAGCCCAAGATGGCGCAGGCTGGCGCGAAGCGGAGGGACGGAGGGGCTGGTGGCCTGATTGATAGCTCGGACGCAGAGGAAGATTACATTTCTGCAACTTCAGGAGCAACGGCTGACCCTCCGTTGACTGCAGCTTACTTGGACTTAGCATTGAGTAAGGCCTTAGCCCCGCTGGCTGAAGATCTTTCCCTCATTAAAGCTGATATCCGCCATATTGGTGACAGGGTTGTAACCCTGGAACAGAGGAGTGAGGATCAGCAAGTTCTCAATACAGAGGTCAGACAATCATTGTCATTATGTCAAACGGCGCTTAATGACTCCATTGCTATGATAGAAGATCAAGAAAATAGGAGTAGGAGGAAGAATTTACGGATTAGAGGCTTCCCAGAAGCATCCGATAAGGAAAATCTGTTCAGCATTATGAGGGAGCTGTTCTCTTTCCTGGTAGGCGCCGACCGGGCCACATCCATAATAGTGGAGCGTGTGCATCGTTCCCTCCGACCCAAGCCCTTGCCCTCGGAGAACCCGAGAGATATTATTTGTGGGTTGCTCAGTTACAGAGATACGGAGGCTTTGCTGAAGAAAGCGCGGGACCTTCCTGATGTCTTTATTGGCAGTTCAGAAGTCCAGGTGTTTCAGGATATCTCTCCCACCACACTACAGAAGAGAAGGGTGTTGAAACCTCTGACCGTGGTTCTGAGGGAAGCTGGGATCAACTACCGCTGGTTATTCCCATTCGGTCTCCTGATCACCGCAAGGAACAGGAGATTTACCATCCGCACCCCAAGTGATCTGGAGCAGATATGGGAATCCTTGGGGATCGCCCCGATTAAAATCCCGTCATGGCTTCCTGTTGCCATACTACCCGACTCACCTGCTACCAAAGCTACGTCTAGCTGGACCACTGTCAGGAGACAAAAGTTCCACAAACATCAACGCTCTCTCCAGCCGGACTCTAACGATTGAGAGGGAGTTGGAGCTTCCTTTGTCTATCTTCCTACCAGCGCCAGGAGTTCCTGAGGACTTCTTTATCATACCCGGCCGGACTTGTTTTCCTTCGTTTCTAAGTTTCAACTACTAGTGGCCTCAGCACATATTCCCGCTTAACGGGTCTCGTCATGGATGGAGGTAACTGAGATCGTGCCTCCCCAAGGTGGCCGGCTGTGGGCCTACAAGTTTGACCCGCATAACTTTAGATAGCTTTCAGGTTCAGGAATGACTGTATTATGAAGTGCTAGCCAAGAAGTTATTTAGTCGCCACTGTTAACTGTAAAGTTGTTTTGTGCTAATACCTTATTTGCGCTTTATACATGCGCCATAGAGGTGAACTCTCCTTTAGCTTTAGAGGGGAGAGCTTGGGCGGATCAGGCTTCTTCTTACCTCTATATTGTTTATCTGCCCCTGCTCTAATTCCATCGGAGCCAAGTATATCTACTATTCGTTCATTTTACTGTTCATTATGTTTATCAATGTGTTGTCACAATTCTGGATCGTTTCTAGGGTGAGCGGGTGGCTACTAAGCGGACTGCCTCCTGATAGACTGCTATGGCCCCGTTGAACTTAACAATTACCTCCCTTAATGTGAAGGGATGTAACCATCCCGTTAAAAGGAGCCGTGTTATGCAGTTGCTCAGGAGGGAGTCAGCGGACATCCTGCTATTGCAGGAGACCCACTTTAAGAAAGGACGCATCCCTAACATGAATAAGTCAGGTTATTCCACATGGTACCATGCTTGTTTTGACAAAGCTTCCAGAGGAGTCAGTATAGGGGTCCACAAAAACCTTCCTTTTGTGATGTCCTCCGTGATATCTGACCCTGAGGGGAGATATATCCTATTGAGAGGTAGGCTGGGCTCAAGAGAGATTACGGTCTGCAATCTGTATGCACCCAATACGGGTACGGCTAGATGGTTGTGCAAACTGCTCACCATTATTTCACAGTTTACATCAGGCCTTTTACTAATAGGGGGGGATTTCAACCTCACCTTGAACCCAGCGCTAGACTCCTCGACGGGAAGATCAGCGGTTCCAGCTTCACTACTGAGGAAGTTGAACAAGCAATTGCATGATATGGGCGTGTGTGATGTGTGGAGGTCTTCACATGGTGACACTAAGAATTATACTTTCTACTCAGTCCCCCACAAGTCCTATCATAGATTGGACTATATATTTATTCCTGACAGGTCGCTTATCAATGTATGCAGGTCTGACATACTTGGGATTACAGTCTCTGATCATGCTCCTGTGGTGTGCGTAGTTGCTCTTCCGGAATTGGAGGGGTTTGAGTGGACATGGCGGATGAACCCCACTATTTTGGAATCGGCCTCGCAAGTTACAACTTTGAGCGACAAATTATCTGACTATTTTAGGTTCAATGATACCCCCGAGGTCTCCCCAACTACTGTTTGGGAGGCTCATAAGTCAGTTATTCGGGGTGAAATGATCTCTCTTAGCTCACATCTTAAAAAGAAGAGACAGGAGCAAGTCTCCTCACTGCTCGCTAAAATAACGGAGTTGGAGGCTATTCACAAAAATTCCTTGACCCCTGATATTCTTAAAACTTTGACCGCTCTTAGGAACGAATTAAAATCAGTCCTAAATATTAAGGCTGCTCAAGCTTACCTTAGACTTAGGCACAGACAATATGCCCACGGCGATAAAGGCAATAAACTCATGTCTACCCTAGTAAAAAAACAGATCCAACGTTCCTTTATATGTCAAATGGTCGATGAAAAAGGCAAAAAACATACCTCCTCCTCAGAAATAGCGGGAGTCTTTGCCAGATTCTACAAATCCCTTTATAACATCAGGTCAGGGGAACGGGAAGGGGAGTCTGCCCGCAGATCCCAATCAATTGGAACCTTTCTAGACGCCCTGGAGCTGCCGAGTATTCCCGAGGAGGCCAGGTCCTCTCTGGTGGCGCCAATCACTTTGGAGGAGGTGAGCAAAGTATTATCCTCTGTTCCAAAGGGCAAAAGCCCAGGCCCTGACGGGCTACCTGTCAACTATTACAAGAAATTTTTTCCCACCATAGGTCCCTATCTAGTAAAATACTTTAACTCTCTGCTTTCAGGAGCATTGCCAGCTAAACAAAACTTAGAAGCTTTTATAGTGGTCATACCGAAGCCAGACAAGAACCCTGAATCACCAGCAAGCTACAGACCAATTTCTCTGTTGAACGCAGATTTGAAGTTATGGGCAAAGATTTTGGCTCACAGAGTGGCCCCGTTGTTGCCTGGATTGGTGTCTCCCGAGCAGACAGGCTTTGTGGGGGGTAGAGAGTGCAGAGATAGTACATTCCGAGTTCTTCAAGCCATTGAATACGCTCTGAAGCACGGGTCCCCTCTTGCTTTGCTCAGTACAGATGCTGAGAAAGCATTTGACAGAGTGGATTGGGGTTTTATGCAAGCTACACTTAAAAGGTTCGGCTTTCCCCAGACCTTCATTTCTGCTGTGCTCTCTCTGTACTCCTCCCCCCATGCCAGAGTACGTGTGAACGGGATATTATCCCCCGCATTCCCTATAACTAATGGGACTCGGCAAGGCTGTCCGCTTTCCCCCTCCCTTTTCATTCTATGCCTGGAGACACTGATCCAGGCGATACGACAGGAGGAGGCGGTGGAGGGGTTGCGGGTTGGTCCTGTGACACATAAAGTGGCGGCATTTGCGGACGACATGCTCCTCTTGTTGTCTAAACCTGCTACAGCTTTCCCTGCCTTACTTAAGTTACTGGAGACTTATGGGGACATATCCAATTTCAAAATAAACCTTGCCAAATGTAACGCTCTCTCCATTAATCTCCCCTACAAAACTGTCTCGAACCTAGCCGATAAATTCCCCTTCGTATGGGCCCCTCTACATATTAATTATTTGGGAATAAGGATCACCTCTAAGCCTTCACAGCTCTGCGACCTTAACTATAATCCGTTACTGACAGAGGTTAAAAAACAATTAGATGAATTGCGCATCCCCTTCATGTCCTGGTTAGGCAGGGTACACATGATTAAGACCTATGTGCTTCCCAAAATTCTCTATACTATACAGACACTCCCGGTGTATGTCCCCGAACAATTTTTCACATCTTTGCGCAAAATTCTCTCCTCCTTTATCTGGAAACAAACTAAACCTCGATTATCTCATGATACGCTGATACGCCAGAAACATAACGGTGGAATCGGACTACCAGACTTTAGATATTATTATTTATCCTCCTTCCTTCGGTTACATTCAGAACTACTAAACCCCAATAATCACAAATTAGGCTGTCAGATTGCGAGACAAGTTCTCACCGCTACTGAAATTGCTAGAATTTGGAAGGTCAAGAGCGTATCTGGTTCACCCACACATCGGCACCGTTGGGTCTTGTCAAATTCCTCACCCTTCTACCAAGGTGTCCTCTCTGCCTGGCAGAAGATGTCACATCTTTTAGGTTTCCAGACGGGCCCTTCGCCCTATATGCCGATCAAACTCCTCCCATATTATCTGCTGCATGGATATTCAGATACATTTAACATGTGGTCGAGGCTAGGGAACCACACTATTGGGGACGTACTGACTAACAATCGTGTACCATGTGAAAAGGATCTCCTGGAGTCACACAGGTTAGATAGCTGGTCCACATTACATTACGCCCATTTCAGCTTCTTCTGTAGGCAATTTCTAGACATGACCCACGCGGCATATCTCCCCTCCTGGTATGATGTCCTTCTGACAACAACATCGCCAGTGAAGAAAGTTCTTTCATTAATATACAATAAAACTCTGGAAGCTAGCTCCGAGTTTACTCCCCCGTTTATCACCCATTGGGAAAAGGATTTGGGCGTATCTTTGGAGGCAACGGACAGAGGGGACATTCTCAGTTATTCCCATGGCTTCTCTAGGTGTGTTCGTATCCAAGAGAACTCTTATAAACTTGTCACCCATTGGTACCGCACACCTGCTATTTTGCATAAAATAGATCCCACCTATTCCCCATATTGCTGGAGATGTAACGAAGATTTGGGCACGACTTACCACGTGTGGTGGACATGCTCCGTGATCACAGCGTTTTGGGAAATGGTGTCTAAGGACGTACAGGACATCTGCTCTTTAAGTACCCCTCTGACCCCCAGGATTGTCCTTCTGAACCTGCCAACTAAGGATTACCCTCTTTCCAAAACTGCACTAGTTTCTCACCTAATAGCCGCAGCCAAGATCCTTATCCCACGACACTGGCTTTCGACGGATCCTCCGTCTAGAGGGGAGTGGATAGAGGGTGTTAGAGAGATTTGTAGATTCGAGGAGTTATCCAGTTGGGAAACCTTCACTCATGATAAGTATCTTAAACAATGGGCACCTTGGTTTGCCTGGTGTAGCTCCAACATGTAAGATAACTCGCACTCTATCCTTCCGCGTATGGTCTGGCCCTCTCTGATTGCTCTTTCTGACTATCATGTTCTTCAGACAAGTCCCAATAAATTGGCTACTTTATATTGTAAATTCGCTGCTTGTATTGGGGATTTTGCTCATTTGAATTCGCCAAACCAGTTGCAACAAAACTGTCTTGCACTTTATGTGATCCACGACTTGTGTCTTTGTTGTGTTTATTGTTTATGATTTCCTTTATTGTTTAATTGATACGCTTGTAGCCTGTCCAGATGTATCAGGCATTTGATGTATAGGGGTGTAATTCTGCCTATATGATATGCGGCTGATGTGTTGTGTATACACAAACTGGAATGTATACCCTGTACTATTTGCTTTGTCTCAATAAACAAAGATTTGAAAGAAAGAATTGGCACTGTGATATAATAATTACACCCCGCTCCACTTAGGCTACATGCACACGAAAGTGAAAAACGGACATGTGATGGATGTTTGTTTAACGACCATTGCATGTCCGTTTTAAGACCAATGGTAGTCTATGGGGTTATTCACACAGCAGTTTTTTTTGACAGTCAGTGAAAAACGGACATAAAAAAAATAGAACATGTTTTTCATTGACCGACTGCCCCATACAATTGAATGGGTCCGTTTTTAACATCCTTTTCTCAGAAAAGCATCAGTGTAAAAAAAATGCCCATTAAAAATGGACAGTTGGTCAGTTTTTAACTGATGGGTTTTTTTTTTCACTGTCATGTGCATGTAGCCTAATTCCTGGAATTTATCCATAGAGGTAGTTCTGGACTGAAGTGGATAACATTGATGGTTTGACATCATGTTCACATTATATATGGTATCGTGACCCTGCAGTTCAGATAGCTGCAGAATAGCCCTCTGCTCTGCAAAGTCCAGATTCCGGAATTCATTAGTACGTGAATCATCAACATTAGATTCATCAGAAACATCTGTTGTAAAAACAATGACGCTTAACAGTCAGATTGCGAATAAACCTATTAATATCCTTGTTAGTTGAAAAAAGATCAAAATTAACAGAAGGGACAAACGTAAGACCTAATGACAGGACAGCAACATGATCTGGAGTGCGAGTCTCAGTAGACAAATTAAGTACGTCCAGTCCCTTAGTGTCTATTTCCTCTTGCGCAGGTGCTGAGACAAGGTTGGGGAGGCTTTGTCTATGTTTCTGCCCCCCACCACTTTTTTTGTATTGTTATGTCACAACCTATTGTGATGTGTTGGTTTGATGAGATGTGCCAGCTTTAACGTCACTATCAGCATTGTCAGACGTACTTCCATCTGATTCCATCTCTGATGAACTAAACACTACTTTTCGGTTAGGAGTGGTACGTTTGCCGCGTTTATGCTTTGTCAGTATGGATTTTGGTACAGATGTTTTCTCTGCGGCCCCACTCATAAACCTGGTCATTTTTGTAGTCAAACAGGTCCCTTTGGAACTTCAGATTTTTGGTTGTTGTAATATGTTCCTCCAGTTTAGCTATGTTAGCACACATTTGAGTAATAGCGTCGTTATAGTTCCTATATGATGTAAAGTTTAATAATTGATCCTCAATAGTTTTTATTTCCTCACAAAGTTGATGTAATTTACACTCCTGTTGTGAAATAATCAAAGCCATTACGGTAATTTCAGAGAGCGCAGTGCTCCAGACTAAAAAAAATACCTAGTAGCCATTGGCTCCTGAACTGAAAAATTTAGGAGCCAAATCAAATTTTTAGTCGCCAAATCGAAACCGAATCAAAATTTTGGTATCGTGACAACGCTACGCCGATCAGATCGGCATAGGGTTGTTTTGATACCAAAATTTTGATTCGCTTTCGTCACCATAAAAAAGGTATTGCGATACTCAATACCGCGCAGAAAAAAAAGCCGCGTGCATTTCGCATTTTATGAAACATTCGGCCCATAATAGAACAGTCCTATCCTATTTTTTGGGGTGACAAGGTGACTAAAAAAATGGCGAATGCTCACCGCATAGGAGACATTTTTTATAATTTAATAGTTTGGACAGCGCTATGTAATATGTTTATTTATTTATTGTTTATATATTTTATATGTAAAATTGGGAAAGGGGGGATTTAAACTTAATATTTTAGGGTACTTTCACACTAGTGTTTTTCTTTTCCGGCATAGAGTTCCGTCCTAGGGGCTCAATATCGGAAAAGAACTGATCAGGCATATCCCATGCATTCTGAATGGAGAGTAATCCGTTCAGGATGCATCAGGATGTCTTCAGTTCAGTCGTTTTGACTGATCAGGCAAAAGATAAAACCGCAGCATGCTACGGTTTTATCTCAGACGAAAAAAACTGAAGATTTGCCTGAATGCCGGATCCAGCATTTTTTCCCATAGGAATGTATTAGTGCCGGATCTGGCATTCAAAATACCGGAATGCACCCGCACTAAATCCGGACCCATTCACTTCTATGGGGCTGTGCACATGAGGGGTGATTTTCACACATCACTTGTGCGTTGCGTGAAAATCGCAGCATGCTCTATGTTGTGCGTTTTTCACGCAACGCAGGCCCCATAGAAGTGAATGGGGCTGCGAGAAAATCGCAAGCATCCGCAAGCAAGTGCGGATGTGGTGCGATTTTCACGCATGGTTGCTAGGATGAAAGTCTATTCACTGTATTATTTTCCCTTATAACATGGTTATAAGGGAAAATAATAGCATTCTTTAATACAGAATGCATAGTAGAAGGTCAATATAATTAACATTGGTGGCGCAGTGCGCCCCCCAACACCCCAGTATGATAAACATTGGTGGCGCAGTGTGCCCCCCTCAATATAATAAACATTGGTGGCACAGTGCGCACCCCCCCAACACCCCAGTATAGTAAACATTGGTGGCGCAGTGTGCCCCCCTCAATATAATAAACATTACCCCCCCAACACCCCAGTATAATAAACATTGGTTGCGCAGTGTGCCCCCCCCTCAATATAATAAACATTGGTGGCGCAGTGTGCACCCCCCCCAACACCCCAGGATAATAAACATTGGTGGCGCAGTGTGCCCCCCCCCCCCCCCCTCAATATAATGAACATTGGTGGCGCAGTGGGGAGTGCCAATGAGGGTTAAAAAATAAAAATTAACTCACCTCCTCCAATTGATCATCTCCTGTTCTTTCTTCAGGACCTGTCAAAGGACCTGTGGTGACATCACTGTGCTCATCACATGATACATCACATGATTCATCACCATGGTAATGGACCATGTGATGAGCTCAGTGACATCACCACAGGTCCTGAAGACAGAACAGGAGACCGACAGCTACGCGATCAACTGGAGGAGGTGAGTTAATTTTTTAAAGTTATTTTTTAACCCTCATTGGCACTTCCCACTGAGCCACCAATGTTTCTTATACTGGGGGGGCACACTGTGCCACCAATGTTTCTTATACTGGGGTGTTGGGGGGGGGCACACTGTGCCACCAATGTTTCTTATACTGGGGTTGTGGGGGGCACACTGTGCCACCAATGTTTCTTATACTGGGGTGTTGGGGGGGGCACACTGCCACCAATGTTTCTTATACTGGGGTGTTGGGGGGGCACACTATGCCACCAATGTTTCTTATACTGGGGTGTTGGGGGGGGCACACTGTACAGGGAGTCTAAGAAAGAATCGAATGAGTCACAAGTCGGATCTTTAGTTCTTTTCACCTGTGACTCATTCGATTCTTTCTCCCTGTACTTGTCAGTGACTCAGAGCTGCTAGTGCTCGCCTTGCCTCAGCTCTGATTGGTTGGTGGGCGGGGAGGGGAGGGGCTGGCAGAAGCAGCTTCCACTCTAGGATCAGATTACACTCCTCCCAGCCCCTCCCCTCCCTGCTGCCAGCGTCTCTGCTATTGTCTGTGTGCTGTGACTCGCTGACTCAGACTGAGGAGAACATCGGCGGCGGCGGGGCAGAGAACTATCAGCTCCTGTGCCCGCCGCTGTTCTACTGCAGAGCTGCCGCGGAGGGTCTAGTCGCAAATGGCGACAAGACTAAAAAGTCTTGTCGCCATTTGTAAATTCTTAGTCGCATTGGCGACCATTTTGGTCGCCATCTGGAGCCCTGAATCTGTCAAAATACCATTCCAATCTTTAACAAAAACCAAATAGTAACAGCAGCACAGTACAAAAAAAGTAGTTAGGGTGCAAAATCAAAGAATAGGCAGAACTCCAAATATAGTAAAAGGTGATGACCCGTTTATTCCCAGGCAACGTTTCAGCCCACACACTGGGGTCTTTGTCCAAACTTAAACAAAATCTGAAGAAAAAACTGTAATTTTTTCTGATTCTCAGACCGTGTGGTATCATACTGCGCTCCTTATAGGTCTGTAATGTTTATAGTCCCCCCGTAGTTTAGTTTCTTGGGTGAGCAGATTTTCCAAGCCAGTAATTGTGGTTTTTAAATTCACTTGTTCCTATGGTATGGCCCAGCATGGTACCAGAGGGCCCTTTGGTGGGACCACGCTATGAAACCATAATGGGCCCAAAAGATCCAGGAGAAAAAAAAAAACATTTGGCTGCCTCTGGTGCCAATCACTTGCCACTAGGATTTGTTTCTTTTATTCAAAACCTATAAAACTGTATTGATGATATAGGGGTTGGGCCTTGAGAAGAATTTACTATGATTATCCCCAGGAACCCTAGTCCAACACTATCTGGCATCCTCTTTCACTGTCTGAATACTGGCTATTCAGCTGCCATGCACCCATCGGGAAATGACTGCAAGGGCGGTGAACTGACTCTATTACCACATAGAATGTTAGGCGGAATAGTGAAGTTATTAACATATGCATCTTCTTCTCATAATCTTTTTAACAGCAGTCTGCAGGTCTTTGTTCCTCCAGCTATAGATTAGCGGGTTTAATGCAGGAATAACCACAGTATAAAAAACTGCCACTACTTTGTCTTGTTCTGAAAAATATTGTACACTTGGGCGCAGGTACATAAACAGTATAGTACCATAAAACATGATAACTACAGAAAGGTGAGATGAACAGGTATAGAAAATCTTACACCTGCCCTCTGTGGACCTAATTCCAAGCACAATATGTATGATATAACTATAGGAAGTCATAATAGTAACCACAGATATGCCACTAACCAGTGCCACTGAGGACAAAAGGACAAGTTCATTGGCATAGGTATCGGAACAAGCCAGCTTCAGCAAAGGGGGGTAGTCACAATAGAAATGTTGCATGTTCACTGGTCCACAGAAGGAGAGTTGGAATGCATAGGACGCATTTAAGGCTGAAGTCAATATGGCAACGGTATAGCAGCTTGCGATCAATAGTCGGCATACTGATGCTGTCATTATACGGTAATATAATAGCGGCTTGCTTACTGCCACACAGCGGTCACAGGACATCAGTGCCAGGATAAGTGACTCCAGACTACCAAATACACTGAAAAAAATCAGTTGAAGCATACAGGCAATGTATGAAAGAGACGTGTCCCCAGCTATCAAGATATCCAGGAGTTTAGGAGTAATGACAGAAGAGTAACAGAGATCTGAAAACGACAAGTGACTCAGAAAGAAGTACATCGGTGTCTGTAAACTAGGAGCAAGCTGAAATAATAGTAAAATGTTAACATTTCCCACAATAGAAAGCATGTAGATGATGAGAAATAGAATGAAAAGGAAGCGCTGGAGATAATTGTCATCAGTCAGACCTAGGAGGACAAATCTGCACACAGAAGTTTGATTGTTAGTATTATATGTCAGAAGGATAGTCATTTTATATGTCCTGCTGAGTTTGCACTTTGTATATGTGTGATCCTTGGAGCGATAAAAGGAAATAATGTAATGAAATGGACTAGGTTAATTCTTCCATATGAAGGCAACGCAGCTCAGCTTTCTTCTCCTTGAAAAATTTTGAACAGACTTTATTTTTATCAAAGACCTAAATAAAAAAAATACAAGTAAAAAAAATTACAGACAGCACTAGCTAATAATTTACAATACATTCAGAAAGTCTTCAGACCATTTCATGTTTTTCACATTTAGTTATATTGTGGCCTTGCGCTAAAATAAAACAAAATCATGGTTTCCCCATCATTCTGCACTCAATAATGGCAAACTGAAAAAATAATTTTAGAAATCTTTGCAAATTTATTGAAAAGGAAAAACTAAAATATTGCATTCACATATGTATTCAGACCCTGTACTCAGGACTTAGTTGTAGCAATTACAGACTCCAGTCTTCTTGGCTATGATGCCAGAAAGTTTGCACACCTGGATTTGGGGATTGCCATTTTTCTCTGCAGATCCTCTGAAGCTCTGTCAGGTTGGATGGGGACCATCAGTGGACAGCCATTTTCAGGTCTTTCCAGAGATGTTCGATTTGGTTCAAGTCAGGGCTCTGGCTGGGCAACTCATGGACTTTCACAGAGTAGTCCCTAAGCCACGCCTGTGTTGTCTTGGCTTTTTGTTAGGTTCATTGTCTTGCTGGAATGTGAACCTTCAGCCCAGGTCCAGAGCACTCTGGATCAAGTTTTTATTATTTCTGTACTTTGCTCCATTCAGCTTTCCCTCACCCATGACCAGTTTCCCTGTTCCTGCTGCTGAAAAAACACACTCATGGCATAATGCTGCCACCACTATGCTTCACTGTAGACATAGCAATGCCCGGTTTCTTCTAGACATGATGCTTACAATTGAGTTCCATCTTGGTTTCACCAGTCCAGAAAATATTATTTATTACAGTCTGAGTACTTTAGCGCTGTTTTTGCAAACCTCATGTTGGCTTTCATTTGTCTTTTACCTTCTGGAAGTTTATCCCATCTGCACACAGGATCTTTGGAACTCAGCCATAGTGATCATTGGGTTCTTGGTCACCTCTCTTATCACTCCCTTCTCTCCTAATTACTTAGTTTGGTGGTGCAACCAGCTCTAGGAAGAATCCTGGTAGTTCCAAACTTCAACCATTTAGGAGTTATGGAAGCCAGTGTGCTCTTGGAAACTTTCAGTGCAGAATAAATTTTACTTTACCCTCCGCCAGATCTGTGCCTTCACACAATCTTATCTCTGAGTTCTACAGGCAGTTCTTTCCTCCTTATGGCTTGGCTTTTGCTCTGATATGCATTGTCAGCTGTGAGACCTTATATATACAGGGGTGTGTCTTCCCAAATCATGTCTAACCGATTAAGATGTAGAAACATCTAAAACATCTAAAAAATTATCAAGAGAAATGGGGAGGTTCTGAATACTTATGCCTATGCAGAATTATAATTTTTTCTTTTTAATAAATTTGCAAAAAATGTCTAAAATTATGTTTTCACTTTCTCATTATGAGGTATTGAGTGCAGACTGATGGGGAAAACATTTTATTATTTTTTTTATTTTATTTTAGCACAAGGCCGCAACATAACAGAATTTGAAGAAAGTGAAAGGGTCTGAAGACTTTATAAATGCATTGTAACTCCTGTTTCAGATACAATCTACAAGCTGGCAAATCACAAAAGGGGTTATCCAAGATCACAATATTGATGGCCTATTCTTAAGATAGGCCGATATTAGATCAGTGTAGTTTAAACTCTAAGCCCCTCTGCTGAGGGGCTGAAGTGCTCCAGAGACAACTGCAGACTTATCAGTGTTTACGTCAGTACGTACACAAGAATGTCCTACACTAGTATCGTCTTTTCTGTGTACAACAAAACAGCAGCTACTAAGCGTATAGCCTACTGGTGATTGGACCGAGTGGATCATTAGGGGCACCAAGAGTCAGAACCGTCCTGATCTGATAATGATGATCTATCTAAAAGACGGGCCATAAATATTGTGATCCCGGACATTCATATACCGGTATCTCTAAATTTCTAATGGCTGAATAGGCTGAAATAAACTAATAAACAATTTTCTGACTAATAGTGCCTTTACGTGACACAACAAATGTGACTAATACTAATTAAAGACAGATATCTGTTAAATACTCTGTCTGCCGTGTTGTAATTTTTGGTTCCTGATGGTTGCAATCATTGGCTATTTAAGTAAAATGATTTGGTACAAAACAACAGATATGCACTCTATCAATTGAATCCCCCAACCAAGATTGATGAGACAGTTTTTAGCCATGTATAGTTTAAATACATGACATTGACATCTGTAAAGACATCCTTCACAGGCCAACCATGAATGATCATGATTCAGCTATGCAAAATCTAGTTTATGGTCCACTATAACTACCGGTGACTAAAGCCAGCAGTAAAGGCCGTATTAGACAGCCCAATGTGGCAGATGATTGTCGGGAGGGAAGCGTACCCTCCTGGCAATCGCCTGCTCCCTAGCAGAGGAGGCTGCTATTACAGGCAGCGATCTCCTCCTCAGCATGGTGAGAAGTGATTGCTATACCATCACTCTCCCCCATGCTGTATAGTGGTTTGCCATCTAATTACGATCTGCTGCCTGCAAATTATAATTTTTAGCATGTCAAAAGATTTGAGCAATCGGCAATATTACACTGCAAGATGGTCGCTCGCTTATGAGCGTTCATACAAAAGCTTGTTAGCGATCATCTGCCAAAAAATCGGCAGGAGTAATACAGGCTTTACATTAGTTCATTAATTAGAGAGACATCCTGTTTGTTCATTATGGTTATCCCATCAATGATATCACAGTCCAGCGGCAGTTCCATCCAAAGACAATGACTGTCAATGACCAGCTTAAGTTTATGTGTTGCATTCTGTGGTTACAGCTCTGTTCCTCTGTACACCCAGTTGACAATTCATAAACTTCTAGTAGGAATAATAAAGGAATGGCACAACATAGAGTTTTAAGAAATCAACACTGTAGGATTTTAGGTTGGACTTGATGGACGTGTCTTTTAATCAGCTTTATGAATTTTGTAACTAATAACCGACTAGACCATAAAGAAGATATGTGAGTGGTAATAACAACAAAGTTAGTCATGCAATTAAACGTAAAGGTGCACGTGTTCTATATAGATAGAGGGTGGCTCCTCTGGATTATGTGGGTGGTTCAGGTGAACCCAGTTCAAAATTCCTTGCTAATGTTAGCCTCAACCTAAATACTCATTCCTCATATTAGGTTAGGTTCACATAGGCAACAAAGCCTGTGTTTTTCTGTTCTGGCATAGCAAACACCCAATCTGGCACATGCTGCACACCAGTGGCACCTCACAGACCCCACTGACTATAATGGGGTCTGTTGGGTTTCTGTTCTGGTTTTATGCCAGAATCTACAACAGAAAGTCCTAACAGAACTGCAGATGTTACCTAGCCTCTTATCAGACCACAGCTAGATCACTCTGTGATCTGTGTCTTTCTTGCTCCAAAATGCATATAAAAAATGTAATAAAATGACACAAACACACAGAAATAGTTGTATACCTTAAACATAGTGATCATAGTAATAAAGAACACTCTTATTTATTAAGAAATCAGGCTCAAAAGAGAATACAGTAGATACTCACAAGATAACAGTTCATAATCTAGAGATTAGGGTTATGGGTCAAGTATTATTTGTCTCAGCTTCTAGGACTAAGTCTCATAGTTGATCGTGGCTAATATACCTGTAGCTCCTGTTCGTAACATCACATCCATAAGGCGACCATCCCCAGTGATTTAATTACCTGTAATAGTTCTGAGTAATGTATTAGATTTGCTACATTGTATTTACTTCATTAACAATTAATTAAAACATTAGTTTTCTTTATATTCACAACAGAAGTGTTACCAGTGTATGGGGGGGGGGGGGGTAACCCTCTCACCATTATTTTGTGACTTTATTCCTTATTTTGCACCTTGTTTCGCCTTTTACTTTGCTCGAAATTGTGTTTGGCGGGCCACTGAGCACTTACAATATTCCTGGTTGCTAGAAGTTTACTCAGGCCCCAGTCCAGGCCCAGACAGAGCATGATACCGATTCAGGGATAGCATTGCAGTGCTGAGAGGGGAGCAGCAGTGCTGTTATAGAGAGGAGGCCGGAGAAGTCTATAATTGGAGGTGGAGTGAGTGCAGCAGGCAAGGAGACTTGCCACGAATTCCTTTGTAGGGGAAGTTTCCTCCATGCAATGGTGGTGGTAGAGCGCACTTTTACAAATTCCTTTGGAATGGCACATACATTTTTTACAGCAATACAACTTTACTGTGCATGTATTTACACACTTTTATCCACAAGAGGGCACTATGCTTGTAAATGTTGTTTTAAAGGAAATCTGTCACGAGGATAATCACTATTGAAGTAAAGCCATAGCCTTATAGCACTTAGTACATTATTTCCATATTTGCCTTTGTTCCAGCAATAGATGTTTTCTATCTTCTGCAAATCCAGTTTATTTGGTATGCAAATGAGCCAGTAAGGTGTCCAGAGGGGCGTCACTCTTGCAGGAAGAAGTTCAGGCACGCCTCCTGCCACAATGTGTCCACCCACCCAGGGGCAGACTGACAACTCATGGGGTCCCCGGGCAATAGGAGATTATGTGGCCCGTGTGTTCCCGCCCACCATCAAGCCACACCCACACACAGCCCCACCCAAATATCGCGCCACCCACATCACGTACATTTGGTACAGAATTTCTCTTCACTATGTTCAAACTAAATGTTTACTAATAAAAAAATAATCACGCTCTCCACCACCACAACACAAGCGTATCTCAGACTCAGTGTATTGCATAGCTCCACAGCAATACAACTCACAGTAATGTGCGATATGCAAGTACATCAGAGATCACCTCAGCAATAAAATGCATAGAAAAGTGCAGTGTGTGAGTATTGCAAGCTGTACAGCAATAGTCACAGGAATGTGCAGTTTGTGAGTGTATTACAGATCACCTCATCTATACAATGCACAGGGATGTGCAGTGTGTGAGTATATCATAGCCAACCCACTGCTTTCCCATAGGAAAGCATTGGGAGGCTATTGCGCATGCGTGGCTTCATAGAGATGCTTTGAATCAATGCATTTCTATGAGGAGTGTTTAGTTGTGCAACACTGGACTAGAAAACACCTTTAGTGGCCATCTGATGAGTGGCCACTAGAGGTGTTCCTTGGTAGTAATGCACAGTAAATACTGCCTTTTTTTCTGAAAAGGCAGTGTTTACATTAACCCTTTCCTGACACATGACGTACTATTACGTCATGGAAGCCACTGCGTTCCCGCAATTTGACGTAGTAGTACGTCATGGTGATCGGGCGGGCACCGGAGCGGTACGCGCGCTAACACTGCAGGGGCCCGGCAGTCCCTGAAGAAAGGGGCCCGGCAGTCCCCGCTGTAAAAGCCTATGCCAGCAGATTAACCCCTTCTATGCCGCGGTCCGAGCTGACTACGACATAGAAGGGGTTTGTGTCGGGTGAGGGAGCACATCGAGTCCCCGCGCTGCTGTGGCGTGGACTCAATGTGTCAGAAGGCAGCCCGATGCCGTGCAGAGGCTGCCCAATGTCTTGCACGGCATCGGGACCTGCCTTCTACAGGTGCCGAGGTAATCAAGCCTCAGGCTGGGTCTCCTAGGCAACCTGTTAGTGTACTACTCACTGTAGTACACGAACAGGCAATGCATTACAATACAGATGTATTGTAATGCATTGCAGAGGGGATCAGACCCCCAAAAGTGAACATCAGAAATAAAGTAAAGTACAAAAAGTAAAAGAAAAGTTTTTTTAATAAAATTAATAAAGTTTTTAAGTAAAAAAAGAAAACAAAAACGCCCCTTCCACTTATTTTATTATAAAAAACAGAAGAAAAAAAACACACATATTAGGTATCGCCGTGTCCGTAATGACCGGCTCTATAAATATATCACATGATCCACCCTGTCCGATAAACACCATAAAAAAAACGGTGTAAAAAAAAGCCATTTTTGTCACCTTACATAACAAAAAGTGCAACACCAAGTGATCCCACAAAATGGTATCAATAAAACCGTCACCTCATCCCACAAAAAATGAGCCCCTACCTAAGACAATCGGTCAAAACATAAAAAAGCTATCACTCTCAGACAATGGAGACACTAAAATATGATTATTTTTTGCTTCAAAACTGCTATTGTGCTAAAGTGAAATAAAAAAATATAAGTATACATATTAGGTATTGCCACGTCCTTAACAACCAGCTCTTTAAAAGTATCACACCGTAAAAAAATAAATGAATAAAAACTGTGTAAAAAAAAGCTATTTTTGTCACCTTACATCACAAAAATTGCAACTCTAAGGCCTCGTTCACACTTCAGTGTTTAGTCAGTGATTTCCATCAGTGATTTGTGAGCCAAAACCAGGTGCAACTCTAAACACAGAACAGGAGCAGATCTTTCCCTTCTACCTCATGTCTGTGGAGGCTCCACTTCTGGTTTTGGCTCACAAATCACTGATGGAAATCACTGACCAAACACTGAAGTGTGAACGAGGCCTAAGCGATCAAAAAGGAATGTACCCCCCCAAAATAGTACCAATCAAACCGTCACCTCATCTCACAAAAAAATGAGATCTTACCTAAGACAATCGGTCAAAAAATAAAAAAGCTATGGCTCTCAAAAATATCATTATTCCGGTTTCAGAAATGCTATTATTGTGTAAAACTTAAATAAGAAAAAGTAGACGTATTAGGTATTGCCACGTCTGTAACAATCTGCTCTATAAAAAAGTCACATGACCTAATCCTTCAGGTAAACGCTGTAAAAATAAATAAATAAAAACAACAAATTTGTTGGTCACCTTGCCCCATAAAGTCTAATAATGAATGATCAAAAAATAATATGTACCCAAAAATGGTACCAATAAAAACGTCAACTCTTCCTGCAAAAAACGAGCCCCTGCATCGTCTTGATCAGCAGAAAAAAAAAAATAGGGGATACAAAAACATAATTTTTGTTTTCAAAAATGCTTTATTATGTAAAACTGAAACAAACATAATAGAAAGTAAACATATTTGATATCATTGCATCCGTAACAACCTGCTCTATAAAAATAGCGCATAATCTAACCTGTCAGATGAATTTTGTTAAAAATAAAAACGGTGCCAAAACATCAATTTTTTGGTTACCTCAGAAAAAACGTAATATAAAGCAATTAAAAATCATATGTACCCCAAAATAGTACCAATAAAACTGGCACCTTATCCCCCACTTTGCAAAATGTGGTCACTTTTTTGAGTTTCTACTGTAGGGGTGCATCAGGGGAGCTTCAAATGGGACATGGCATCTAAAAACCAGTTCAGCTAAATTTGCCTTCCAAAAACCATATGGCGTTCCTTTCCTACTGTGCCCTGCCGTGTGGCCATACAGCAGTTTCCGACCACATGTGGGGTGTTTCTGTAAACCGCAGAATAAGGGTAATAGATATTGAGTTTTGTTTGGCTGTTAACCCTTGCTTTGCTACTGGAAAAAATGGATTAAAATGTAAAATCTGGCAAAAAAATTAAATTGAGAAATTTCATCTCCATTTTCAAGTTTGTAAAACCAGTTTTAAATACCTCGAGGGGTGTAGTTTCTAAAATGGGGTCATTTTTGGTTGGTTTCTATTATGTAAGCCCCACAAAGTGATTTCAGGCCTGAACTGGTCCTTAAAAAGTGGGTTTTGGAAATTTTCAGAAAATTTTTTGAGATTTGCTTCCAAACTTCTATGCCTTCTAACGTCCCCAAAAAATAAATTGTCATTTTCAAAATGATACAAACATGAAGTAGACATATGGAAAATGTAAAGTAATAACTATTATATGAGGTATAACTATCTATTATAAAAGTAAAGAAATAGAAATTTGAAAATTTGGGAATTGTTCAATATTTTTGGTAAATTTTGGATTTTTTTACAAATAAAGGTGAAATATATTGACTCAAATTTATGACTATCATGAAGTACAATGTGTCACAAGAAAACAATCTCAGAATGGTTTGGATAAGTAAAAGTGTTCCAAAGCTATTACCACATAAAATGACACATGTCCGATTTGCAAAAAATGGACTGGGCAGAAGGGCGAAAACTGGCCCGGGGTAGAAGGGGTTAAAAAGCTTGCAGAGACATGCTATAGATACTAGAACTACTACGTTTAGCTGTTGTGGTTCTGGTGACTATAGTGTCCCTTAATATAGAAAAAAAAAAAAAAAAGAATCAGCACAAAAGTATCAAATAAAATGGCTGTATCATTATTTTAAAAATTAAAAAAAAGCACAACTTCTGACACAAATATATGGTGTTTTGCAGATTACTTTTTTTTTTTTTTACAATGTGCAGATAGTACTGTACCCCTCCATCCACCCCTCCCTCCCCCTTCTCCATCCACCCACCCCCTTCTCTAATCACCCAGCAACCTTACTCACATAAAACAAGTAATATATAATATAGCTTACAGTGAATTACTGTAAATACTTACAGTTCTGAAGACTCCAGCTCAGGATCAGTGCTCTGGGCAGTGGGCAGCTGGGCTCAGGGCTGGAAGTGGGCACTGCTCTGCAGTTCAGGAAGGAGACCTATAAGATGCACCTAGGTTTTGGAGAAGGACAATAAGAAAAATAATATTTTTAATTACACCTCAGGTCAGACCACCAATCAGATCCCCAATGTTAATAAGACCCCAATAAGACCTCAAATCAGACCTCAGCTCAGACCACAATGTAAATTACCCCCAATCAGACCTCAGATGAGAGCCCCATGCCTCTCATCACCCCCATATCAGCCGATGCCACTCATTAGCACCCATTATCAGCACTTATGCCTCTCAGCCCCCATTATTAGCCCTTATGCCTCTCAGCCCCCATTATCAGCCCTTATGCCTCTCATCAGGCCCCATTATGCCTCTCAGCCCCCATTATGCCTCTCAGGGCACCACTTATGCCTCTCAGGACCCCATTATGCCTCTCAGGGCACCCATTATGCCTCAGCCCCCATTATGCCTCTCAGCCAGCACCCATTATGCCTCTCAGCCAGCCATTATGCCGCTCAGCCCCCATTATGCTGCTCTCAGCCCCCATTATGCCGCTCAGGCCCCCCATTATGCCTCAGCACCCATTATGCCTCTCAGCCAGCCCACATTATGCCTCCTAGCCCCCATTATGCCTCTCAGGACCCCCATTATGCCTCTCAGGGCACCCATTATGCCTCAGCCCCCATTATGCCTCTCAGCCAGCCCCTATTATGCCTCTCAGCCCCCATTATATCTCTCAGTCTCCATTATGCGCCCCTCAGCCCCCATCAGCCTGGCCATTATGCCCCCAGCAAAAATAAATAAAACACTTACTTCTCCTGCTCCTGGACTCCGCCGCTCCTCACCGGCACAGCGATCTTCTTCCTCCTGCTGTCACAGAGCGACTCACGCTGTGTGTAGCCCTGCACAGCCAACAGCCGAGGACCAGGAAGCGGCGAGTACCGATCCTTCACTGCTTCCCGGTCCTTCGGTACTAATCAGCGCTTCCAAAATGAAAGCGCTAATTAGTATTCATGGTGACTCCTATACTATGCGAGCCATGCCACTCACATACTGAAGTATAGGATTGGGACACACACGGAGCCAGCGAAGGCAGTGGCCAGTGGGGCCTGACAGGGTCCCCTAGTGGCCGCAGGCCCTCTGTCCATGCCCAAGTGCCCGAATGGTCAGTCCGCCCCTGCACCCACCCCTCCTACATCACATTCAAGACATAACTCTGCCCCCCTTTTACCTGCTCCCAGCATGAGGGCGGGCTTGGGTACTAGCAGGACGCGTGCCTGAACTCTTTCCTGCAAGAGTGACTCCCCTTTGGGCACCTTACTGGCTCATTCGCATACCAAATAAACAGGATTTTCAGAAGATAGAAAACATCTATTGTTGGAACAAAGGCAAATCTGGAAAAAAGGTACTAAGTGCTATTAGGCTATGGCTTTACTTCAATAGTGAATTTCCTGGTGACAGATTTCCTTTAACACATGTATTTATAGTCTCTCAAACACAGAGTACACAAATCATAAAAACAAAGGTACAATATTCTTGGCAGTAATCAGACAGGGGCAGTCACCTAAAGGCATAGTCTAGGGGGACCTCACAGCTATTGGGACTATGTCAGGATTTTAGGTGTCCCGCTTGAGGTCTCCTCTCACTTGCAATGATCACACTCTACCTCTTGTGTCCTGGTAGTCATCTTATTTAATTACCGCTCTGAGATAAGTGTCTCCAGGGGCATCTGGACCAGAATGTTGGAACAAAAGCTTGTTGGCACTCCACTTCAATTAATAGTATGGTGCTCAGTGATAGGGTGAAGCCCACGTAAAATCAAACCCTGTAAATCATGGCACTCAATTCAAAAGATATCTTTGCAATTGAAGAATAAATTTATTCCATCTTTAAGGACACATATATTGTTAGTGGCCAACATTTCGGTCCATCCTGGACCTTGTTCACGGCCTAAACACAAACATAGTTAATACAATCATAAGTCATGTAAGACTTCATAGAGTACACAAAACAAAAAGTATTAAAAAAAAACAACACAATGTGTAATTATGTTAACACAATACATAGGTCAGACATAATGATAAAAACATGTCTGTACGGTAAGATAGCATATAGTATCCGATTGAGCAGAGGTCTAATCTGTGAATCAAGGCCAATATAGCCTTAATGGGTTTCTGTCATGAGAAATAACGTTATGTAGCTGACTGACAGCGATGTGCTAATATCAGCAGTACATAACAGTGGGCTTTATAACTCCCTGCCTGCCGCCGTTCTCTTAAAATAAAGACTTTTAAAATATGCTAATGAGCCTCTAGGTGCTATTACCCTGGGTTCACACCTGAGCGTTCTGAAAGGAGCGCTCTGTATGCGCGATTGTACCGGCGTTTACAATCGCGCATACAGAGACAAGCGAACGCCCATTGTCGCGCGTTCCCGAAAGTCTATGTACGGGAACGCGCGACAAAACGCCCCAAAGAAGCTCAAGAACTTTTTTGAGCGTAGGGCGTTTTTCAGCGCGTTCAAACGCGCTGTAAAACGCTCAGGTGTGAACCAGGGCCATAGGGAAGCATTGGTTTTCATGTGTTGAGCGTTTTACAGCGTGTTTGAACGCGCTGTAAAACGCTCAGGTGTGAACCCAGTGTTAGGGCGTTGCTTCAGCGCCTAGAGGCTCGGTCTACGCACCCTTTGGCACACCCAGGTCCAGTTGATTGACTTTCAAATTCTCCTTGTAAATTCTGTGCCTGTGCCATCCCATTTAGTATTCGGAGCAGGCACAGTGAGTGAAGGTCAGTCAGCTACATAGCGTTATTTCTCATGACCCTTTAACTAGTTGGAATTGAAAGTCTTTTTACAGTATCTTCAAGTCAATATAATAAATAAAAATTTAAGAATTAAGTGTGAAAAGGTGCCCGTGTACATAGTATAAAAAAGTATATTTTGCATAATGTCATATAATATAAACAAATCTTTGTATATTAACCCTTCCACTATCACTACCAGAGGTTTTTTCTTTTTTGCGTTTTCATTTTTCTTTCCTATCTTCCTTGAGCCATAACTTTTTAATATTTCTGTTCACATAGCTGTATGAGGGCTTAATTTTTGCAGGACAAGTTATACTTTCTAATGCCACCATTAATTATGGCATACAATGTAGTGCAGTAAAAAAAATTCCAAATGGGGTGGAATTGGAAAAAAAACAGAATTCCTCCACCATTTTACAGGTTTTTTTCCCACGGCGTTTGCGGCAAAACTGACCCATGCCCTTAATTCTCTGGGTTAGTATGATTACAACAATACCCCATATGTATACGTTTTTCTGTCTAAATAGTGTAAAAATGAATTTAAACTTTAAAATAATTTTTCTTTTTTTACATCACTACATTCTGACCCACAAAACTTTTTATAGTTAGGTCTACTGAACTGTATAGGGGCTCATTTTGTGTGGGACAATCTATACTTTTTATTGATATCATTTTGGAGTGTGTGTGACTTTTTGATCACACTTTATTAAATTTTATGGGGTAAGAGAAGCAATGGAAAAATGACAAATTTGCCATTTTGACCCTTTTTTAATTTACACCATATTGGAAAAATATTTTTATATTTGAATAGTGTGAGCGTTTGGGTTGCGGTGATACCCATGTTTATATTTTTTGTTATTTAGGTATTTATGTTTTTATTACACGGAAAGGGGGGTGATTTTAGATTTTTTATTTTTTTTATTATTTATATATTTTTGAAACATTTTTTGCAATGATTTTGAAACTCATATATGAGCCTATAAAATTATAATTTATTTTTTTTCATTTTAAACCATCATATATTTTTTTAAATTAGTTTATTACTGTGAATTGCTCATTTCTTATGTTGGCCTGCCATCTTGTGGCCAAAAAAAAAAATCGGAGCATGAATGCTGTAAGTCTCGTCAGCGAGACTCACAGCATTAAAAGCAACTACCAACATCCCCATTGGCCGCAGGAGTGTTGGTAGGAAGCCCAGAAGTGCGAGCTTCTGGGTTTTTGACCATTTAGATACCGTGATCAATGTGAAAGGCATTATTGCCCGTCACGGTAATTAGCAGTAGGTCTCTGCAGCTTTAAACATCCCCAAAGGAAAGGCACGCTTCCATGTCTGAATTGTGCACAATGCACAAATGTGATGAAAGGTAGCACTTTCACACATCCACTTCATGGCAAAGTATACCCTATACTGGTATTTTACACATGTGCCACTTATTTTGTGATCTGTCTTAAGTGTCAGTGCGGTCTCGCATAGGTTGGGGAGACCTCCCAATAAACAGAAGTCTGACATACTGTGTAGAAAATCCGAATTACCTATCCCTCACCATTTCCTCAATACAGAACATCAAATACAGACGTGGACAAAATTGTTGGTACCCTTTGGTCAATGAAAGAAAAAGTCACAATGGTCACAGAAATAACTTTAATCTGACAAAAGTAATAATAAATTAAAATTCTATAAATGTTAACCAATGAAAGTCAGACATTGTTTTTCAACCATGCTTCAACAGAATTATGTAAAAAAATAAACTCATGAAACAGGCATGGACAAAAATGATGGTACCCCTAGAAAACACAGAACATAATGTGACCAAAGGGACATGTTAATTCAAGGTGTGTCCACTAATTAGCATCACAGGTGTCTACAACCTTGTAATCAGCCATTGGGCCTATATATATGGCTCCAGGTAATCACTGTGTTGTTTGGTGATATGGTGTGTACCACACTCGACATGGACCAGAGGAAGCAAAGGAAAGAGCTGTCTCAAGAGATCAGAAAGAAAATTATAGACAAGCATGTTAAAGGTAAAGGCTATAAGACCATCTCCAAGCAACTAGATGTTCCTGTGAGTACAGTTGCACATATTATTCATAAGTTTAAGATCCATGGGACTGTAGCCAACCTCCCTGGACGTGGCCGCAGGAGGAAAATTGATGACAAATCTAAGAGACGGATAATCCGAATGGTAACAAAAGAGCCTAGAAAGACTTCTAAAGAGATTCAAGGTGAACTTCATGCTCAAGGAACATCAGTGTCAGATCGCACCATCCGTCGTTGTTTGAGCCAAAGTGGACTACATGGGAGACGACCAAGGAGGACACCATTGTTGAAAACGAATCATAAAAAAGCAAGACTGGAATATGCCAAACTACATGTTGACAAGCCACAAAGCTTCTGGGAGAATGTCCTGTGGACAGATGAGACAAAAATCGAAGTTTTTGCCAAGGCACATCAGCTGTATGTTCACAGACGAAAAAATGAAGCATATCAAGAAAAGAACACTGTCCCTACTGTGAAACATGGAGGAGGCTCTGTTATGTTCTGGGGCTGCTTTGCTGCGTCTGGCACAGGGTGTCTTGAATCTGTGCAGGGTACAATGAAATCTCAAGACTATCAAGGAATTCTAGAGAGAAATGTACTAGCCAGTGTCAGAAAGCTTGGTCTCAGTCGCAGGTCATGGGTCTTGCAACAGGACAATGACCCAAAACACACCGCTAAAAACACCCAAGAATGGCTAAGAGGAAAAAATTGGACTATTCTAAAGTGGCCTTCTATGAGCCCTGACCTCAATCCTATTGAGCATCTTTGGAAGGAGCTGAAACATGCAGTCTGGAAAAGGCACCCTTCAAACCGGACACAACTGGAGCAGTTTGCTCATGAGGAGTGGGCCAAAATACCTGCTGAGAGGTGCAGATGTCTCATTGACAGTTACAGGAAGCGTTTGATTGCAGTGATTGCCTCAAAAGGTTGCGCAACAAAATATTAAGTTAGGGGTACCATCATTTTTGTCCATGCCTGTTTCATGAGTTTATTTTTTTACATAATTCTGTTGAAGCATGGTTGAAAAACAATGTCTGACTTTCATTGGTTAACATTTATAGAATTTTAATTTATTATTACTTTTGTCAGATTAAAGTTATTTCTGTGACCATTGTGACTTTTTCTTTCATTGACCAAAGGGTACCAACAATTTTGTCCACGTCTGTAAATCAGCTTAAATTTCAAGTATTGGAGCAGGTTCCAATACCAAGAAGAGGTTGTAACTATGTACATGGGCACCTTTCTCAATATTTGTACTTACCTTCTTATACTTACGGTACCTTACCTTTTCACACTTAATTCTTTATTTTTCATTTATTATATTGACTTGCAGATACTGTAAAAAGACTCTCGATTTCAGCTAGTTAAGGCTGTATTGGCCTTGATTTACAGATTAGACCTCTGCTCAATCGGATACGACATGCTATCTGACAGTATTGACATGTTTTTATCATTATGTCTGACCTAACTATGTATTGTGTTAACATAATTACACATTGTGTGGTTTGTTTTTTTATACTTTTTGTTTTGTGTACTCTATGTAGTCTTACATGACTTACGATTGTATTATCTATGTTTGTGTTTAGGCAGTGAACAAGGTCCGCGATGGACACTGACTATGTATACATTTTTTCTACAATTGCAAAGATATCTTTTGAATTGAGTGGCGTGATTTACAGAGTTGAACCAGAATGTTGGCTCCTTTTTGTCCTGGTGGCACTAACACCTTTCCCACCGTTTCTTCTCTCAGGGAACTTGGCTCTCACCTGGTACTAGTAATAGTACTAGTCACTTGTCTGCAGTCTAGTCATTTTCACTGGTGGATTTCTCTCCCTGGTCAGTACAGCTCTAGCACTCCATGAAGCTGTACACTTCTCCTAGATCCTCAGCATCTCTGTGGACTATCTGTGTCTCTCCAACCACCTTCTGGTTACCACTGTTATTGGTCCCTAGTCAGGGACTTGCTTTAAACCTGGTCTTTGGGCCTATCTTTGGCAGAGCCAGTGCTAGGCAATATTGAGTTCATTGCACCCCTGCACCACTTTCATGCAGTTTGCACTCCCTTGAGTGCCTGCTCACTTGTCAATGAAGCAGAAATTCTTAATCTGCTACATCAGCCAGCTGTGGCAGGTCTTTACTGGCCTATACTTCTCAACTCAACAGGGGATTAGTGCACAACATATAAGCTTATGCACAGTCTTCTTCAAGAGGCTTCCTCCTCCTTTTGATATCATCATTGATATCAAACAGGGGCCTGGTATGAATGGTCAGTAGTCACTGGGGCTGAGATCCCAAACTAGTAATTCTCCAATTTGAATGGGAGAACAGAGAGAAGAAAACTAAAAGATAACGTTTATTAATATATCTGAAAGTCCAACACTAGATACAATATAGCCACTATTGAGCGGATTTAACCTTCGCAGATATAGTGATAGGAAGTGTCTTACAGACAGGCAGATGTTTGTTGTTCTACAGAGGATTAGGTGACGGAAACCCTAACCTGAAACAGAGTGGTGCCTACTCAGCCCAATGCATTACAGTGACCGCTACCCTATTTACTCCCCTTGCCAGGTGATAAATGGCTATGTCCCTAGCATTTTGCAATTAGTGTGTGTGGCTTATCAAAGCGTTATAGTAACAGGATACCGGATCAAAAGGCAATTAGGGCTGTATATTCCCGTTCGGGCTGTGTATTGCACTGTATAGTGGTATGTTGTAAAAACACCTAAGTTGTGCTGCCAGCTAGTGGCTAGTTGTATCACTGCTCTTGGATAATGTTGTATGGATCTGCACTCCGCAGGACCTTTTTGGTCATATAGCACATAATTATAAAGCTCCTCAGGTTGTAGAGAGCACATGGGTTTGATAGAATAGAAGTACAGGAAGGCCTCATCAGGGGCGTAGCTATAGCGGAAACAGGGGAAGCAGCTGCTTTGGGGCCCAGACCCACAATGGGCCCCTCAGGAGAAAGACTAAAATATTTTATTGTTAGGGCACCTTCAAAAGTATTATACAATAACATTATATACAGTGACACTGTTGGAAACGGATAGAGCGTCTGCTGGGCCTTGTCTGAAAGCTAAATCTTGACTAGCCACAGGAATAGGGGTTGTGAAGAAGTTGCTGGAGGCGGGGCACTGTTAAAAAATTTCCTGTGGGGCACAGACCATATGACTAGACACTGAAGTTAAGTGCAAGAAGTACGTGGCTCTTTGGAAATAGGTGGGGACAGTGAGTAAAATACAATCTCTCTACAATCTCTCTATATATAATATCTACAAGCCACAAGTGCTATTTTAGAACTGGCCAGTGTATCATCTAGATGGTGGTATCTCTGTGGATCATTATTTTGAAAGCAAAATATAACGATTTGTCTATTGAGGATCATGTCTGAACATTTGAACCACACAGCTTATATATAGTAGTAGTAGAAATCAGTAATGCTCAGTTCGCAGTGTTCATGTCACGGAATGTGTACAGGTAACAAGGCAAAACAACATGCATAAATGACTCGCTGGATCCAAAAGCTAAGGAACAAAAGGGAGACCCCTGTAGAAGACCTGGCACTTTCCCTGGCTGCTCAGCCTATGCATAGATCCGAATGGTGGAGGTATGCATATCCACGTACCTTGACTATATAACCCCTGAGCACCCTACAATAGTGAGGGGACACGACCACCGGCTCCCTACACCAGACACGGAGGGAGTCAGGGTCACCTGGGATCCAGCAAACAGAAAATAACAGATAACAGTATAACACTTAACTTTGTAGAGGAGAGGAGAACCAGATGGGCATGCACACATACTCCAGGAAGAAATATAAGCCGCCCAGAAAAGCCTTCTGGGGAAGAATTTAAAGGGAAGCAATTAGTCCAACACATGACAGCTGAGAGAGACTAACGAGAGGAGGAGCTGAATACCACAACACAGAAAGTCAAGGAGGAGGTTCTGAAAGGCCTCTGTCAGAGCTTCTCAGCTGTCTGGTTGTGACAGTACCCCTCCCTCTACGAGTGGACTCCGGACACTCAGAACCCACCTTCTCAGGATGGGACCTATGGAAAGCCCTGATGAGACGAGAGGCTTTAATGTCCGTCACTGGGACCCACATCCTCTCCTCAGGACCATACCCCTCCCAGTGAACAAGGTACTGAAGAGAACCGCGGACAAGACGAGAATCCACAATCCCAGAGACCTGAAATTCAAGATTCCCATCAACCATAATCGGAGGAGGAGGCAAAGGCGAGGGTACAATGGGTTGAACATAAGGTTTCAATAAGGACTTATGAAAAACATTATGGATCTTCCAAGTCTGAGGAAGATCAAGACGGTATGCAACAGGATTGATGACAGACAGGATTTTGTAAGGCCCAATAAACCTAGGACCCAACTTCCAGGAGGGAACCTTCAATTTGATATTCTTGGTAGACAACCACACCAGATCACCAACATTCAGGTCCGGACCAAGCACACGTCTCTTATCAGCCACACGCTTATATCTCTCACTCATGCTTTTTAGATTATCTTGAATCTTTTGCCAAATAGATGACAAAGACGAGGAGAATCTGTCCTCATCAGGTAAACCAGAAGACCCCTCTCCAGAGAAAGTCCCAAACTGCGGATGAAACCCATATGCATCAAAAAATGGTGACTTATCAGAGGACTCCTGACGACGGTTATTTAAAGCAAACTCAGCAAGGGACAAAAAAGAACACCAATCCTCTTGATTCTCCGCCACAAAACAACGCAGATATGTCTCCAGATTCTGATTGACGCGCTCTGTCTGGCCATTCGACTGCGGGTGGAAAGCAGAAGAGAATGACAACCGAACCCCCAAGCGAGAACAGAAAGCCTTCCAGAATCTGGAAACAAACTGCGTGCCCCTATCAGAGACTATGTCTGAAGGAATACCGTGCAATTTGACAATGTGATCAACAAATGCCTGCGCCAGCGTCTTAGCATTGGGCAAACCAGGAAAAGGGATGAAATGCACCATTTTGCTAAAACGGTCCACCACCACCAGAATCACAGTCTTCCCCGAGGAACGAGGCAGGTCCGTTATGAAGTCCATGGACAGATGTGTCCAAGGACGGGAAGGAATGGGTAAGGGAAGGAGAGGACCTGATGGCCGTGAATGAGGGACTTTGGCACGAGCGCAAGTCTCGCAGGCTGCCACAAAACCCTCAACCGACTTACGAAGCGCAGGCCACCAGAATCTTCGAGCTATGAGATCCAGTGTGGCTCTTACCCCCGGGTGCCCAGCAAGGACAGTATCGTGGTGCGGTTCCAGAAATTGAATTTCTGGAACCGCAAACACACATTTTTCCAGTTTCGCATATAATTTATTCTCCCGCAGAATGAGCAAGACCTGGCGTAAATGTTCCTTATGAGTTTTGAAATCGGGAGAAAAAATCAAAATGTCATCCAAATACACCAATACAAATTTTCCCATCAAATGATAAAAAATGCTGTTCACGAAATGCTGAAAAACGGCTGGGGCATTCATCAAACCAAAAGGCATAACCAAGTTTTCAAAATGGCCCTCAGGGGTATTGAAGGCCGTCTTCCATTCGTCCCCTTCTCTGACCCTGACCAGGTTGTATGCCCCTCTTAAATCTAATTTGGAAAAGACTTTAGCCCCAACAACCTGGTTAAATAGGTCCGGGATCAGAGGAAGCGGATAAGGGTCACGAATTGTGATATTGTTCAGCTCCCTGAAATCCAGACAAGGTCTTAAAGAACCATCTTTTTTCTTAACAAAGAAAAAACCAGCGGCAACAGGTGACTTCGAGGGTCGTATGTGTCCCTTTCTCAGACTCTCAGAGATATAAGCACGCATAGCGATCCTCTCAGGTTGGGAAAGATTGTATAAACGAGATTTAGGCAGCTTAGCGTCTGGGATGAGATTAATAGGGCAATCGTACTCCCTGTGCGGGGGCAAATCCTGAACTCCACTCTCAGAGAAGACATCCGAAAATTCTGAGAGAAAAGATGGTATAGTCTTAGTAGCAACCTCAGAAACAGATGTCATGAGGCAATTCTCTCTGCAAAAGTCACTCCAACCATTTATTTGCTTCGCTTGCCAATCAATGGTGGGGTTATGCTTAGTGAGCCAGGGCAGCCCCAACACCAGAGGGGTGGGCAAACCGCTAAGGACGAAACATGACACATCCTCAACATGAGCATCACTCACAATTAAACGGATATTGTGAACTATGCCCTTTAATGATTTCTGAGAAAGTGGAGCGGAATCGATAGCAAAAACAGGAATATCCTTTCTCAAAGCGCACACCTGGAAACCATGAGTTATCGCAAATTGATTATCAATGAGATTGACCGCTGCTCCACTATCCACAAAAATCTCACAAAAAATGTTCTTGCTCTCTAGCGCCGGCAGGACAAAACGGGAACTACAAGCAAACGGAAAACCTTCAATTTCCGCCTCAACCCTGCCAATAGTAACAGACGGAACATTTTTCAAAGATTTTTTCCTCTTTGTTTCTTTATTATACCCAGAGAACTGCCTGAATCTCCTAGAGGGACAAATATTTGCCAAATGATTAATACCTCCACAACAAAAACAAACCGTCCCATGCGAGCTGAATCTTCTATTGTCAGAAGCAATCAACCCCAGCTGCATAGGCTCCTGCTCAGAAGGGGCTGACAGCGACTGAGACCCCTGCGCACAGAATGGGACCGCTGCACAGTCCTGGGACCGAGTATGACAGGAAGGAGAGATCTCTCCTCTCTCTCTAAGACGCCTGTCAATACGAACGGCCTAAAACATAGCAGAGTCCAAAGAAATAGGCCTTTCATGAAAGGCAAATGCATCTTTCAATCCCTCTGAAAGACCATGGCAAAATTGACTTCGGAGTGCAGCATCATTCCAACCAGTATCAGCTGCCCATCTCCGAAATTCTGAGCAGTATATTTCTGCGGATTGTTTACCCTGGCATAAGAGACGTAGTCTAGACTCCGCCAGAGCAATACGATCCGGATCATCATATATCTGACCCAGGGCTAAAAAGAATTAATCCACTGAACGGAGAGGCCGTGCCCCCTCCGGCAGCGAAAAGGCCCAGGACTGAGCGTTACCTCTGAGCAGCGATATAATGATCCCCACCCTCCGTTCCTCATCTCCAGAGGAAAGGGGAAGAAGGCGAAAATGGAGTTTGCAAGCCTCTCTAAAACGCACAAAATTCTCACTACCCCCGGAGAACGTATCCGGGAGCGAGATCTTAGGCTCAGAACAAGCTCCATGAACGCAAGCTGAACCGGTCACTTGAAGCTGAGAAAAAGTATTACGGAGGTCAGCTACCTCCAATGAAAGACCCTGGAAGCGTTCAGCCAAAAGTGAAACCGGATCCATGCTTAAGACGGTTTTGGCGGCTTATAATGTCACGGAATGTGTACAGGTAACAAGGCAAAACAACATGCATAAATGACTCGCTGGATCCAAAAGCTAAGGAACAAAAGGGAGACCCCTGTAGAAGACCTGGCACTTTCCCTGGCTGCTCAGCCTATGCATAGATCCGAATGGTGGAGGTATGCATATCCACGTACCTTGACTATATAACCCCTGAGCACCCTACAATAGTGAGGGGACACGACCACCGGCTCCCTACACCAGACACGGAGGGAGTCAGGGTCACCTGGGATCCAGCAAACAGAAAATAACAGATAACAGTATAACACTTAACTTTGTAGAGGAGAGGAGAACCAGATGGGCATGCACACATACTCCAGGAAGAAATATAAGCCGCCCAGAAAAGCCTTCTGGGGAAGAATTTAAAGGGAAGCAATTAGTCCAACACATGACAGCTGAGAGAGACTAACGAGAGGAGGAGCTGAATACCACAACACAGAAAGTCAAGGAGGAGGTTCTGAAAGGCCTCTGTCAGAGCTTCTCAGCTGTCTGGTTGTGACAGTTCACCAGCAAACACATGCGGGCTGCCATCTTTAGTAGGGTAGACTCACCCATCCGGCGATGCACAGGTAAGCCCTTACCTGTGCCTGTGCCGGGAGCCGGTCTGAAATCAAATGCAGTCACCAGGAGCAGGCAGTTCCGAGAACAGCCGCCGGGGGCCTTCATCGGGCTGTTCTTGGAACTGCCTGCTCCCAGTGGCTGCATTTGATTTCAGACCAACTCCCGTCACAGGCACAGGTAAGGGCTTACCTGTGCATCGCTGGACGGGTGAGTCTACCCTACTAAAGATGGCAGCCCGCTGGCAAACACTGCGAACTGTCCAACACTGGTAGTAATGCACTGCTAATAGTGTGAATATCAAAACATCTATATTTATTATTTACTAGCAGAAGGACCCGGCTTCGCATGGGTATATTTCATCTATTTCATTTAATGTTAAAAGATATCGACAGTATCCCCCATAACATTGACCTCTACATCACCCTGCACCTTTAACAGTGAACTCCACAGTCCCCCACCCCTTAACACTGACCCCCCCACACAGTGCCCCGCCACTTTAAAATGGGACCTCCACAGTAGCCCATCCCCTTAATTTTGACCTTCACAGCAGCCCTCCCCTTTAACAGTGAGTTTCACAGCACCCCACTCCCTTGACAGTGACCTCCTCAGGGGCCCGTCCCTTTAACAGTGACCACCACAGCACCCTGCTGCCTTAACAGTGACCTCCACAGCAGTTGCCCATTTAATAGTAGCCCCTGCCCCCTTAACAGTGACCTCCACAGTGTCCGCCCCTTTAACAGTGACCTCCACAGCAGCCTGCCCCCTTAACAGTAACATCCACAGTGAACGCCTCTTTAACAGTGATTTCCACAGTGCCCGCCCCTTTAACAGTAACCTCCACAGCGTCCTGTCCCTTTAATGCTAGGGCTACATGACATGTGTCGCACATCATTTTGCCTTAACAATTTTTATGATAGGCTATGGTGTCGCACTGCGACATGTGAAATGCTGCAACTGCGACATTTGTAAAAAATCCATCCAAGATGGATTTTTTTTGCGACTGTCGCAGCATGTCACAATGCAACACCATAGACTATCATTATAAAAATTGTGCTACATCAATGTCGACACATGTAGCAGTGTAGTTGCGCCCTATGTGTCGTGCGACTTATTGTCGTCGTGTAGCCCTAGCCTAAAGCTGACCTACAGCAGTGAATAAAAATGGCTGGGTTGTTATGGAAACCTGGAGTAAAACTGTGTGTATATGGAGACTAAGAGCCTGCGAGCTTCTATTGGCTGATAAGGGACATGTGACCAGGTGTATGGCAGTTGGGATATGTAGAGAAAGACTTGCAGGCTTAAATTTTTTGGGAATATCTCAGGAACGGTACATCCTAGAGAGCTGTGACGCCCACAAGATTTCTTTCCAGGTAGCAAAGGATGTGTATACCAAGTTTTGTTGAAATTGATGGTTACGTTTTTGAGTGATCGCAGAACATACATACAATCAGGTCCATAAATATTGGGACATCGACACAATTCTAACATTTTTGGCTCTATACACCACCACAATAGATTTGAAATTAACCGGACAAGATCTGCTTTAACTGTCAGCTTTAAT
This sequence comes from Bufo gargarizans, assembly GCF_014858855.1. NCBI lineage: Eukaryota > Metazoa > Chordata > Amphibia > Anura > Bufonidae > Bufo > Bufo gargarizans. Next base: position 12,062,612 of record NC_058084.1, on the reverse strand, counting down.
TTGAGGGTATTTACATCCAAATCAGGTGAATGGTGTAGGAATTACAACAGTTTGTATATGTGCCTCCAACTTTTTAAGGGACCAAAAGTAATGGGAGAGAATAATAATCAGAAATCAAACTTTCACTTTTTAATACTTGGTTGCAAATCCTTTGCAGTCAATTACAGCCTGAAGTCTGAAATGCATAGACATCACCAGACGTTGGGTTTCATCCCTGGTGATGCTCTGCCAGGCCTCTACTGCAACTGTCTTCAGTTCCTGCTTGTTCTTGGGCATTTTCCCTTCAGTTTTGTCTTCAGCAAGTGAAATGCATGCTCAATCGGATTCAGGTCAGGTGATTGACTTGGCCATTGCATAACATTCCACTTCTTTCTCTTAAAAAACTATTTGGTTGCTTTTGCAGTATGCTTTGGGTCATTGTCCATCTGCACTGTGAAGCGCCGTCCAATGAGTTCTGAAGCATTTGGCTGAATATGAGCAGATAATATTGCCCGAAACACTTCAGAATTCATCCTGCTGCTTTTGTCAGCAGTCACATCATCAATAAATACAAGAGAACCAGTTCCATTGGCAGCCATACATGCCCACGCCATGACACTACCACCACCATGCTTACTGATGAGGCGGTATGATTAGGATCATGAGCAGTTCCTTTCCTTCTCCATACTCTTCTCTTCCCATCACTCTGGCACAACTTGATCTTGGTCTCATCTGTCCATAGGATGTTGTTCCAGAACTGTGTAGGCTTTTTTAGATGTCGTTTGGCAAACTCTAATCTGGCCTTCCTGTTTTTAAGGCTCACCAATGGTTTACATCTTGTAGTGAACCCTCTGTATTCACTCTGGGGAAGTCTTCTCTTCATTGTTGACTTTGACACACATACACCTACCTCCTGCAGAGTGTTCTTGATCTGGCCAACTGTTGTAAAGGGTGTTTTATTCACCAGGGAAATAATTATTCGGTCATCCACCACAGTTTTTTTCCGTGCTCTTCCGGGTCTTTTGGTGTTGCTGAGCTCATCGGTGCTTTCCTTCTTTTTAAGACTGCTCCAAACAGTTGTTTTGGCCACGCCTAATGTTTTTGCTATCTCTCTGGTTTGTTTTGTTTTTTCAGCCTAATGATGGCTTGCTTTATTGATAGTAGACAGAGATACAGGGAAAAAAGAAGAGGGGATTAGTCACAGACTCCTTTGTGTATAGAGAGTCTGGGATATCCAGGCAGGGCGCCAAGGAGAACGGACCATTAGGGAGTGATATGATATAGCTAGGGTCCAGGATATATTTCAGGTGTATATTTATTTTTTATAGTTTTTTTAAATATATTTATTAATATATTTTATTAGATTTAGTTGTTAGGGAGGTGGAAGGCTTCCACAGGTATAATGTCCGGATAGAATTAATCTAAAGTGGACATGGTACAGGAAGGAAAACACAAAAGAAAAAAACCTGTATACGGCGACCAATCCCTCAGAGGTAGTCAGATGCTTGTATTAGAATGGTGAAACACGGGGTAGTTAAATGTTAAAACAAGGGGTAGTCCCATTCACTGTTTTAAAATCACAATGTTTGTATTACCAAGAAGAGTTATTTTTAGGATTAATAGTGGTGATAGTACATTAAAATAGTACATTAAAATAGTACATTGAAATAGCCCCCGTGAGAACAAAGAAAACTTTCTAATATAAGTTTTCTTTTTGAAAAATATTTTTTTTAAATAAAATTTTCAAGTAAAAACTCACTTCACCCAGGAGGGGCAGGGTGGGATAAAGCACATAACACCCACTCTGCTTCCTCCTGCGCCTGGGTCGCCTAATAGATCGTCCGGAAATAAACGGCAGTTACAGCTGGAACTTCTGGTAAATTTCCTCTTTATTAGCACAGGGTAGGGTAACGGTAGGCTCAACGCGTTTCGGGGTCACCAAGGTTCCCCTTCATCAGGATCCTTGGTGACCCCGAAATGCGTTGAGCCTACCCTTACCCTACCCTGTGCTAATAAAGAGGAAATTTACCAGAAGTTCCAGCTGTAACTGCCGTTTATTTCCGGACGATCTATTAGGCGACCCAGGCGCAGGAGGAAGCAGAGTGGGTGTTATGTGGCACATATACAAACAGTTATAATTCCTACACCGTTAATCTGATTTGGATGTAAATACCCTCAAATTAAAGCTGACAGTCTGCAGTTAAAGCACATCTTGTTTGTTTCATTTCAAATCCATTGTGGTGGTGTATTGAGCTAAAAATGTTACAATTGTGTTGATGTCCTAATATTTATGGACCTGACTGTACATATGTCCTTCTTTATATATATATAGATTCGTGTGGACCTTATTCAATCAGGCTAATACTTGATACTTGTGGGGCACATTATTAATTCTTGTAATTATTTGATATGTTTTTAAATGCACTGATATATTTATTAAAATATTTGTAATATTATTTTCACCTTGAGTGACAACCTTATCATTTTCCATTTGTTCTATTTCTTAACTCTGTGTTACTTAGAGCCTGGTCACCACTCATATGTAACTTTGGTTTTATATTGTAATTTGCAGCTGTCGGTTCCCAGTTACCTTGCAGACTGCAGCATGTTTTCATCCAGGACTGCATTTTGAGCCATTCATTTACTGTCTAGCATCACAAACCTTCCTTGACATGTTGCAAATAAGCGTTTCAACCAAATTTAGCTGCATGCATGATATTCTACATGAGAGAATACCTGTTTGGTCTTGTACAGTGTTAGTTAAACAAAAAAAATGTATTTTTTATAGAAAGTTTATATTTGGTCTAATCAGACCACAATTTTCACTTGGTTTTAAAGTTTAAAGGTTTTAAAGTTTCAAATTTAAAGTTTTAGTGCATAATTCCAATTATGTTATAAAAACATTTGGTTTTCATAAAAATGCTGCAACCTTTGGCTTTAGTAGCTTGCATACATTCCATTACAAAGCAAGCTGCAGAATGCCAGGGTTTCTGATGGTTCATCTACAATCCCTCTGTTTCCTTTTCTGAGTAATTGATTTAATCAGAATACATTACTCAGGAAGGGAAATACATGAGCTGCAGATGAGCCATAATGAAGCCCATCTAACAGATTTACCACAGAACAACATAGCCAAACAAAAATAAAAAATACAAATTGTTGTTTATTAACATGCATCCCTAACCTCAGGCCTGTACATGTACCTGCAGTATAGATCGTGCAGTGTACTAAAGGGAATGTGTCATCAGAAAATGTGTTATTGGGTATATGGGGGTCATAATTTTTTTTTATGATGCACAAGTTTATGTGGGACACATAATTTTATATGGAACGCAAGTTTATATGGCACTTTTAGGGACATCATTTTTATGGAGCAATGTAGGAAGCATCATTTTATGTAGGACATTTTGGGGGCCTCATTTTATACAGTCCCTATTGGCTGGCAAAATTTTATATAGGAAATTTTGAGAGACATCATTTTATATAGGGAGACTAATATATACTGGGAGCCGGGAAGAGGATACTGTACATAGCATGTTGTGACATGGAAGATAAACTATTATACTGGCATTTACTATGGAGCATTTTGGAAGGCACTATATGAATATAGCAATTTACTATGGAGAACTAAGGGTGGGCACTATGTAAAAGGTGCTTTATAATCCACATGTCGCTATTATTTTTGGAATCACTGTTGGTATTTCACTATTACTGCCATAGTTCTAGCAGTATTATTTCTGCAATACACTATTTGGGATTCAGCAAAGCAGACAGATGATTAGGGGTAATACAGGTATGGCACTGTTAAAGGGGGACAGCAGGATAGAGGGTTTGTAAAGAGGGTGTTTATGTGCTAGGAAAACATTGAGTCAATGCATTTTGTGTTGCTACGGTGGTCTGGGCCAGATGGAGTACATGGTAAATGTGAATGACAAATAAGATCTCACCGATGAGTTACTTGATTTGTTTATTCTGACTTTGTATCTGATCAGTGTAAATATGTGCACAGATGTCAACAAACAAGCAAAACTACTATGAAAAATGCACTAAATGTGCAAAAATACAAACATATCACCTACAAAGGATACACAGTGCAGAGTAGATCAAAATAGATACAAATTTATTTGACGTAATACAGAATAAAAATACAGATATAAAAAGCAGCAAATCACACACAATGAAATATAAGGGCTGACGGTGTATCAATAACATGTCAATACTCAAAATACAAGCCCAAGTACACAGAATAAGGGTACTTTCACACTTGCGTTTTTCTTTTCCGGCATAGAGTTCCGTCACAGGGGCTCTATACCGGAAAATAACTGATCAGGCATATCCCTATGCATTCTGAATGGAGAGTAATCCGTTCAGTTTGCATCAGGATGTCTTCAGTTCAGTCGTTTTGACTGATCAGGCAAAAGAGAAAACCGTAGCATGCTACGGTTTTATCTCCGGCGAAAAAAACTGAAGCCTTGCCTGAAGGCCGGATCCGGCATTTTTTTCCATAGGAATGTATTGGTGCCGGATCCGGCATTCAAAATACCGGAATGCCGGATCCGTCCTTCCGGTCTGCGCATGCGCAGACCTTTAAAAATGAAAAAAAAAAAAAAAAACGGATCCGTTTTGCCTGATGACACCGGAAAAACGGATCCGGTATTGCAATGCATTTTTCTGACTGATCAGGCATTTTTCTGACTGATCAGGATCCTGATCAGTCAGAAAAATGCCTGATCAGTCAGAAAAAATGACATCCGTTTGCATACAGTTTGCCTGATCAGGCAGTCAGTTCAGGCAACGGAACTGCCTGCCGGAATCAAACAACGCAAGTGTGAAAGTACCCTTAGACTTCTTTCACATTAACGTTAGGATTGTTTGGCATGCTGCTCCGGCACGGGAACGCTATGGTTTTAGTCTGGCTGCCTCTAGGCATGTTTGCCGTACTGCAGCCGGACCTCCGGACCATCCCCATTATAGTGAATAGGGCTGGAGCAGACTTCCAGTAGCACACGTGGGCTAGCGTTAGTACTGATCCGGCAGGCTGTTCCCATGCTGGGACAGCCTGCCGGGACAGCCTGCCGGACAATCCTAACGCTAATATGAAAGAAGCCTAAATCCAAAATCATAATTAGTGGGGTGCAATTGTTCCTAATAGTGCTAGTGCCTCTGGGTAGTGGTGCATACACAGTCACTGTTCTGGTAGCAGCAGCAGAGCCTCTAGCACATGATTGACAGGGCCAAGCAAGATGTCCAGCCCTGTCAATAAAGTGTGTGGGGACAGATTCTTGAGTAGCAGGGACAGCCCCTCACTTTCTAAGAACTCAAATGTATTCGCTCATCTCTATACATAAATATTTTTTCATGATTTCAATAGAGAAATTATCTTTTATGTTATTTAACAGAGACATTTAATTTTTATTTTGGAACAACCCCTTTAATCTAGAATTCCATAATATATTAAAACCAGGCAACCCCTTTAATGATTTAAGTGATATACAGTACAATTGGTACTACATATGTACTATATGATAGATAGTTGCCCCTGTAGATATACGGTACATACACTATAATAATAACAACTTAAATCTGTATTTGTCCCTGGCTTTCATGAATGCTCTTGTGACCTCCTTATTTCTTAAGCTATAAATTAATGGGTTAAGCATGGGAATAATAACAGTATAGAACACAGAAGCAATTTTGTCTTGGCTCATGGCATAACTAGAAGATGGTCGAAGGTACATGAAGACAATGGTACTGTAGAATATGCCCACTGTCATAAGGTGGGAAGTACAGGTAGAGAATGCTTTCTTCCTACCTTGCTGGGAATTTATGTTTAATATAGTTGATATAATATAGCTATACGAGACCATAATAGTTGTCAGTGAAGCGATTTCAGTAAGACCACCAAAAATGAACATCACAAGCTCATTTGCGGTGGTATCAGTACAAGAGAGCTTTAGAAGTGGTGGGACATCGCAGTAGAAGTGGTCTATATTATTGCTTCTGCAGAATGGTAGTTGGAAAGTGTATGATGTATGAATCGATGCATTAAGATAACCCCCAAGGTAAGCAAAGCCCACAAGTTGCCTGCAGAATGTCTTCTTTATTATTATCATGTACAACAGTGGGTTGCAGATTGCAACATAGCGATCATAAGCCATTATCCCTAGCAAGAAACACTCAAGGCTAACTGAGGCGCCGAACAGGTACATCTGCATTATACATTCAACAAATGAAATATTCTTTGTGACCGAAAGGAAGGTGTCTAACATCTTTGGCGTTATGACAGTAGAGTAACAAAGGTCTAAGAAAGAAAGGTTATTTATGAAAAAGTACATGGGAGTATGAAGCTTAGGGTCTCCTCTGATGGTTATCATGATGCCAATATTAGCCAGCAAAGTAACTATGTAAAATATCAAAAATAAGTAGGGATGAGCGAACTCGAACTGTATAGTTCGGGTTCGTACCGAATTTTGGGGTGTCCGTGACACGGACCCGAACCCGGACATTTTCGTAAAAGTCCGGGTTCGGGTTCGGTGTTCGTCGCTTTCTTCGCGCTTTTGTGACGCTTTCTTGGCGCTTTTTGAAAGGCTGCAAAGCAGCCAATCAACAAGCGTCATACTACTTGCCCCAAGAGGCCGTCACAGCCATGCCTACTATTGGCATGGCTGTGATTGGCCAGAGCACCATGTGACCCAGCCTCTATTTAAGCTGGAGTCACATAGCGCCGCCCGTCACTCTGCTCTGATTAGCGTAGGGAGAGGTTGCGGATGCGACAGTAGGGCGAGATTAGGCAGATTAACTCCTCCAAAGGACTTCACTTGATTAATCGATCGATCTGCAGCTGTGCATCATTGAGCTGCTGATACTCAAATGCTCACTCACTGTTTTTAGGCTGCCCAGACCGTTTGTCAGTCACTTTTTTATGGTGTGATCGGCGGCCATTTTGTGTCTTGTGCGGTGCTGCGACCAAGTGCATCCAAGCTGCGACCAAGTGCATTTAACCCTCAATGGTGTGGTTGTTTTTTGGCTGAAGCCTACATCAGGGTGAAGCTGTCACACCAAGTGCATTTAACCAGCAATAGTCTGTTCATTTTTTGGCCATATACTAAATCAGGGGCAAGCTGCGCCTGTCACCAAGTGCATTTAACCCTCAATGGTGTGGTTGTTTTTTGGCTAAAGCCTACATCAGGGTGAAGCTGTCACACCAAGTGCATTTAACCAGCAATAGTCTGTTCATTTTTTGGCCATATCCCAGTCTAATTCTGTCACTAAATCCATACCGGTCACCCAGCGCCTAAATACTAGGCCTCAAATTTATATCCCGCTAAATCTGTCCTAGTGCTGTAGCTGGGCGAGTTATTTAGTGTCCGTTCAAGCACATTTCTTGTTCTGGGTTGAAATACAATTCCCAATTTAGCAATTTCATAATTTAGTGGTTTCTGCTATATCAGAGCTATTTGAAATCTATCCCTAAAAGGGTATATAATATTCAAGGTGCACATTGGGTCATTCAGAATAACTTCACACACACCCGCTACTGTGTATTTCCAAGTCTAATTCTGTCACTAAACCCATACCTGTCACCCAGCGCCTAAATACTAGGCCTCAAATTTATATCCCGCTAAATCTGTCCTAGTGCTGTAGCTGGGCGAGTTATTTAGTGTCCGTTCAAGCACATTTCTTGTTCTGGGTTGAAATACAATTCCCAATTTAGCAATTTCATAATTTAGTGGTTTCTGCTATATCAGAGCTATTTGAAATCTATCCCTAAAAGGGTATATAATATTCAAGGTGCACATTGGGTCATTCAGAATAACTTCACACACACCCGCTACTGTGTATTTCCAAGTCTAATTCTGTCACTAAACCCATACCTGTCACCCAGCGCCTAAATACTAGGCCTCAAATTTATATCCCGCTAAATCTGTCCTAGTGCTGTAGCTGGGCGAGTTATTTAGTGTCCGTTCAAGCACATTTCTTGTTCTGGGTTGAAATACAATTCCCAATTTAGCAATTTCATAATTTAGTGGTTTCTGCTATATCAGAGCTATTTGAAATCTATCCCTAAAAGGGTATATAATATTCAAGGTGCACATTGGGTCATTCAGAATAACTTCACACACACCCGCTACTGTGTATTTCCAAGTCTAATTCTGTCACTAAACCCATACCTGTCACCCAGCGCCTAAATACTAGGCCTCAAATTTATATCCCGCTAAATCTGTCCTAGTGCTGTAGCTGGGCGAGTTATTTAGTGTCCGTTCAAGCACATTTCTTGTTCTGGGTTGAAATACAATTCCCAATTTAGCAATTTCATAATTTAGTGGTTTCTGCTATATCAGAGCTATTTGAAATCTATCCCTAAAAGGGTATATAATATTCAAGGTGCACATTGGGTCATTCAGAATAACTTCACACACACCCGCTACTGTGTATTTCCAAGTCTAATTCTGTCACTAAACCCATACCTGTCACCCAGCGCCTAAATACTAGGCCTCAAATTTATATCCCGCTAAATCTGTCCTAGTGCTGTAGCTGGGCGAGTTATTTAGTGTCCGTTCAAGCACATTTCTTGTTCTGGGTTGAAATACAATTCCCAATTTAGCAATTTCATAATTTAGTGGTTTCTGCTATATCAGAGCTATTTGAAATCTATCCCTAAAAGGGTATATAATATTCAAGGTGCACATTGGGTCATTCAGAATAACTTCACACACACCCGCTACTGTGTATTTCCAAGTCTAATTCTGTCACTAAACCCATACCTGTCACCCAGCGCCTAAATACTAGGCCTCAAATTTATATCCCGCTAAATCTGTCCTAGTGCTGTAGCTGGGCGAGTTATTTAGTGTCCGTTCAAGCACATTTCTTGTTCTGGGTTGAAATACAATTCCCAATTTAGCAATTTCATAATTTAGTGGTTTCTGCTATATCAGAGCTATTTGAAATCTATCCCTAAAAGGGTATATAATATTCAAGGTGCACATTGGGTCATTCAGAATAACTTCACACACACCCGCTACTGTGTATTTCCAAGTCTAATTCTGTCACTAAACCCATACCTGTCACCCAGCGCCTAAATACTAGGCCTCAAATTTATATCCCGCTAAATCTGTCCTAGTGCTGTAGCTGGGCGAGTTATTTAGTGTCCGTTCAAGCACATTTCTTGTTCTGGGTTGAAATACAATTCCCAATTTAGCAATTTCATAATTTAGTGGTTTCTGCTATATCAGAGCTATTTGAAATCTATCCCTAAAAGGGTATATAATATTCAAGGTGCACATTGGGTCATTCAGAATAACTTCACACACACCCGCTACTGTGTATTTCCAAGTCTAATTCTGTCACTAAACCCATACCTGTCACCCAGCGCCTAAATACTAGGCCTCAAATTTATATCCCGCTAAATCTGTCCTAGTGCTGTAGCTGGGCGAGTTATTTAGTGTCCGTTCAAGCACATTTCTTGTTCTGGGTTGAAATACAATTCCCAATTTAGCAATTTCATAATTTAGTGGTTTCTGCTATATCAGAGCTATTTGAAATCTATCCCTAAAAGGGTATATAATATTCAAGGTGCACATTGGGTCATTCAGAATAACTTCACACACACCCGCTACTGTGTATTTCCAAGTCTAATTCTGTCACTAAACCCATACCTGTCACGCAGCGCCTAAATACTAGGCCTCAAATTTATATCCCGCTAAATCTGTCCTAGTGCTGTAGCTGGGCGAGTTATTTAGTGTCCGTTCAAGCACATTTCTTGTTCTGGGTTGAAATACAATTCCCAATTTAGCAATTTCATAATTTAGTGGTTTCTGCTATATCAGAGCTATTTGAAATCTATCCCTAAAAGGGTATATAATATTCAAGGTGCACATTGGGTCATTCAGAATAACTTCACACACACCCGCTACTGTGTATTTCCAAGTCTAATTCTGTCACTAAACCCATACCTGTCACCCAGCGCCTAAATACTAGGCCTCAAATTTATATCCCGCTAAATCTGTCCTAGTGCTGTAGCTGGGCGAGTTATTTAGTGTCCGTTCAAGCACATTTCTTGTTCTGGGTTGAAATACAATTCCCAATTTAGCAATTTCATAATTTAGTGGTTTCTGCTATATCAGAGCTATTTGAAATCTATCCCTAAAAGGGTATATAATATTCAAGGTGCACATTGGGTCATTCAGAATAACTTCACACACACCCGCTACTGTGTATTTCCAAGTCTAATTCTGTCACTAAACCCATACCTGTCACCCAGCGCCTAAATACTAGGCCTCAAATTTATATCCCGCTAAATCTGTCCTAGTGCTGTAGCTGGGCGAGTTATTTAGTGTCCGTTCAAGCACATTTCTTGTTCTGGGTTGAAATACAATTCCCAATTTAGCAATTTCATAATTTAGTGGTTTCTGCTATATCAGAGCTATTTGAAATCTATCCCTAAAAGGGTATATAATATTCAAGGTGCACATTGGGTCATTCAGAATAACTTCACACACACCCGCTACTGTGTATTTCCAAGTCTAATTCTGTCACTAAACCCATACCTGTCACGCAGCGCCTAAATACTAGGCCTCAAATTTATATCCCGCTAAATCTGTCCTAGTGCTGTAGCTGGGCGAGTTATTTAGTGTCCGTTCAAGCACATTTCTTGTTCTGGGTTGAAATACAATTCCCAATTTAGCAATTTCATAATTTAGTGGTTTCTGCTATATCAGAGCTATTTGAAATCTATCCCTAAAAGGGTATATAATATTCAAGGTGCACATTGGGTCATTCAGAATAACTTCACACACACACGCTTCTGTGAATTTCCAAGTCTAATTCTGTCACTAAATCCATACCGGTCACCCAGCGCCTAAATACTAGGCCTCAAATTTATATCCCGCTGAATTTGAATACAATACATTGGGCCAAATAATATATTTGTTGTTGTGGTGAACCATAACAATGAGAAAAACATCTAGTAAGGGACGCGGACGTGGACATGGTCGTGGTGGTGTTAGTGGACCCTCTGGTGCTGGGAGAGGACGTGGCCGTTCTGCCACATCCACACGTCCTAGTGTACCAACTACCTCAGGTCCCAGTAGCCGCCAGAATTTACAGCGATATATGGTGGGGCCCAATGCCGTTCTAAGGATGGTAAGGCCTGAGCAGGTACAGGCATTAGTCAATTGGGTGGCCGACAGTGGATCCAGCACGTTCACATTATCTCCCACCCAGTCTTCTGCAGAAAGCGCACAGATGGCGCCTGAAAACCAACCCCATCAGTCTGTCACATCACCCCCATGCATACCAGGGAAACTGTCTCAGCCTCAAGTTATGCAGCAGTCTCTTATGCTGTTTGAAGACTCCGCTGGCAGGGTTTCCCAAGGGCATCCACCTAGCCCTTCCCCAGCGGTGAAAGACATAGAATGCACTGACGCACAACCACTTATGTTTCCTGATGATGAGGACATGGGAATACCACCTCAGCATGTCTCTGATGATGACGAAACACAGGTGCCAACTGCTGCGTCTTTCTGCAGTGTGCAGACTGAACAGGAGGTCAGGGATCAAGACTGGGTGGAAGACGATGCAGGGGACGATGAGGTCCTAGACCCCACATGGAATGAAGGTCGTGCCACTGACTTTCACAGTTCGGAGGAAGAGGCAGTGGTGAGACCGAGCCAACAGCGTAGCAAAAGAGGGAGCAGTGGGCAAAAGCAGAACACCCGCCGCCAAGAGACTCCGCCTGCTACTGACCGCCGCCATCTGGGACCGAGCACCCCAAAGGCAGCTTCAAGGAGTTCCCTGGCATGGCACTTCTTCAAACAATGTGCTGACGACAAGACCCGAGTGGTTTGCACGCTGTGCCATCAGAGCCTGAAGCGAGGCATTAACGTTCTGAACCTGAGCACAACCTGCATGACCAGGCACCTGCATGCAAAGCATGAACTGCAGTGGAGTAAACACCTTAAAACCAAGGAAGTCACTCAGGCTCCCCCTGCTACCTCTTCTGCTGCTGCCGCCTCGGCCTATTCTGCTGCTGCCGCCTCGGCCTCTTCCTCCGCCTCTGGAGGAACGTTGGCACCTGCCGCCCAGCAAACAGGGGATGTACCACCAACACCACCACCACCACCTCCGTCACCAAGCGTCTCAACCATGTCACACGCCAGCGTTCAGCTCTCCATCTCACAAACATTTGATAGAAAGCGTAAATTCCCACCTAGCCACCCTCGATCCCTGGCCCTGAATGCCAGCATTTCTAAACTACTGGCCTATGAAATGCTGTCATTTAGGCTGGTGGACACAGACAGCTTCAAACAGCTCATGTCGCTTGCTGTCCCACAGTATGTTGTTCCCAGCCGCCACTACTTCTCCAAGAGAGCCGTGCCTTCCCTGCACAACCAAGTATCCGATAAAATCAAGTGTGCACTGCGCAACGCCATCTGTGGCAAGGTCCACCTAACCACAGATACGTGGACCAGTAAGCACGGCCAGGGACGCTATATCTCCCTAACTGCACACTGGGTAAATGTAGTGGCAGCTGGGCCCCAGGCGGAGAGCTGTTTGGCGCACGTCCTTCCGCCGCCAAGGATCGCAGGGCAACATTCTTTGCCTCCTGTTGCCACCTCCTCCTTCTCGGCTTCCTCCTCCTCTTCTTCCACCTGCTCATCCAGTCAGCCACACACCTTCACCACCAACTTCAGCACAGCCCGGGGTAAACGTCAGCAGGCCATTCTGAAACTCATATGTTTGGGGGACAGGCCCCACACCGCACAGGAGTTGTGGCGGGGTATTGAACAACAGACCGACGAGTGGTTGCTGCCGGTGAGCCTCAAGCCCGGCCTGGTGGTGTGTGATAATGGGCGAAATCTCGTTGCAGCTCTGGGACTAGCCAATTTGACGCACATCCCTTGCTTGGCGCATGTGCTGAATTTGGTGGTGCAGAAGTTCATTCACAACTACCCCGACATGTCAGAGCTGCTGCATAAAGTGCGGGCCGTCTGTTCGCGCTTCCGGCGTTCACATCCTGCTGCTGCTCGCCTGTCTGCGCTACAGCGTAACTTCGGCCTTCCCGCTCACCGCCTCATATGCGACGTGCCCACCAGGTGGAACTCCACCTTGCACATGCTGGACAGACTGTGCGAGCAGCAGCAGGCCATAGTGGAGTTTCAGCTGCAGCACGCACGGGTCAGTCGCACTACAGAACAGCACCACTTCACCACCAATGACTGGGCCTCCATGCGAGACCTGTGTGCCCTGTTGCGCTGTTTCGAGTACTCCACCAACATGGCCAGTGGCGATGACACCGTTATCAGCGTTACAATACCACTTCTATGTCTCCTTGAGAAAACACTTAGGGCGATGATGGAAGAGGAGGTGGCCCAGGAGGAGGAGGAGGAGGAGGAGGAAGAGGGGTCATTTTTAGCACTTTCTGGCCAGTCTCTTCGAAGTGACTCAGAGGGAGGTTTTTGGCAACAGCAGAGGCCAGGTACAAATGTGGCCAGCCAGGGCCCACTACTGGAGGACGAGGAGGACGAGGATGAGGAGGAGGTGGAGGAGGATGAGGATGAAGCATGGTCACAGCGGGGTGGCACCCAACGCAGCTCGGGTCCATCACTGGTGCGTGGCTGGGGGGAAAGGCAGGACGATGACGATACGCCTCCCACAGAGGATAGCTTGTCCTTACCCCTGGGCAGCCTGGCACACATGAGCGACTACATGCTGCAGTGCCTGCGCAACGACAGCAGAGTTGCCCACATTTTAACCTGTGCGGACTACTGGGTTGCCACCCTGCTGGATCCACGCTACAAAGACAATGTGCCCACCTTACTTCCTGCACTGGAGCGTGATAGGAAGATGCGCGAGTACAAGCGCACGTTGGTAGACGCGCTACTGAGAGCATTCCCAAATGTCACAGGGGAACAAGTGGAAGCCCAAGGCCAAGGCAGAGGAGGAGCAAGAGGTCGCCAAGGCAGCTGTGTCACGGCCAGCTCCTCTGAGGGCAGGGTTAGCATGGCAGAGATGTGGAAAACTTTTGTCAACACGCCACAGCTAACTGCACCACCACCTGATACGCAACGTGTTAGCAGGAGGCAACATTTCACTAACATGGTGGAACAGTACGTGTGCACACCCCTCCACGTACTGACTGATGGTTCGGCCCCATTCAACTTCTGGGTCTCTAAATTGTCCACGTGGCCAGAGCTAGCCTTTTATGCCTTGGAGGTGCTGGCCTGCCCGGCAGCCAGCGTTTTGTCTGAACGTGTATTCAGCACGGCAGGGGGCGTCATTACAGACAAACGCAGCCGCCTGTCTACAGCCAATGTGGACAAGCTGACGTTCATAAAAATGAACCAGGCATGGATCCCACAGGACCTGTCCGTCCCTTGTCCAGATTAGACATTAACTACCTCCCCATAACCATATATTATTGGACTCCAGGGCACTTCCTCATTCAATCCTATTTTTATTTTCATTTTACCATTATATTGCGAGGCTACCCAAAGTTGAATGAACCTCTCCTCTGCCTGTGTGCTAGGCCTAAATATATGCCAATGGACTGTTGCAGTGGTGGCTGACGTGAAGCCTCATTCTCTGCTATGACATGCAGACTGATTCTCTGCTGTCATGAAGCCAGATTGTCTGTTACGGGACCTCTCTGCTCTGCCTGTGTGCTAGGCCTAAATATATGCCAATGGACTGTTGCAGTGGTGGGTGACGTGAAGCCTCATTCTCTGCTATGACATGCAGACTGATTCTCTGCTGACATGAAGCCAGATTGTCTGTTACGGGACCTCTCTGCTCTGCCTGTGTGCTAGGCCTAAATATATGCCAATGGACTGTTGCAGTGGTGGGTGACGTGAAGCCTCATTCTCTGCTATGACATGCAGACTGATTCTCTGCTGACATGAAGCCAGATCCTCTTTTACGGGACCTCTCTCCTCTGCCTGGGTGCTGGGCCTAAATTTATGACAATGGACTGTTGCAGTGGTGGCTGACGTGAAGCCTGATTCTCTGCTATGACATGCAGACTGATTCTCTGCTGTCATGAAGCCAGATTGTCTGTTACGGGACCTCTCTGCTCTGCCTGTGTGCTAGGCCTAAATATATGCCAATGGACTGTTGCAGTGGTGGGTGACGTGAAGCCTGATTCTCTGCTATGATATGAAGACTGATTCTCTGCTGACATGAAGCCAGATTCTCTGTTACGGGACCTCTCTCCTCTGCCTGGGTGCTGGGCCTAAATTTATGACAATGGACTGTTGCAGTGGTGGCTGACGTGAAGCCTGATTCTCTGCTATGACATGCAGACTGATTCTCTGCTGTCATGAAGCCAGATTGTCTGTTACGGGACCTCTCTGCTCTGCCTGTGTGCTAGGCCTAAATATATGCCAATGGACTGTTGCAGTGGTGGGTGACGTGAAGCCTGATTCTCTGCTATGATATGAAGACTGATTCTCTGCTGACATGAAGCCAGATTGTCTGTTACGGGACCTTTCTCCTCTGCCTGGGTTCTGGGCCTAAATTTATGAAAATTGACTGTTGCAGTGGTGGGTGACGTGAAGCCTGATTCTCTGCTATGATATGAAGACTGATTCTCTGCTGACATGAAGCCAGATTGTCTGTTACGGGACCTTTCTCCTCTGCCTGGGTTCTGGGCCTAAATTTATGAAAATTGACTCTTACAGTGGTGGGTGACGTGAAGCCTGATTCTCTGCTATGATATGAAGACTGATTCTCTGCTGACATGAAGCCAGATTGTCTGTTACGGGACCTTTCTCCTCTGCCTGGGTTCTGGGCCTAAATTTATGAAAATTGACTCTTACAGTGGTGGGTGACGTGAAGCCTGATTCTCTGCTATGATATGAAGACTGATTCTCTGCTGACATGAAGCCAGATTCTCTGTTACGGGACCTCTCTCCTCTGCCTGGGTGCTGGGCCTAAATTTATGACAATGGACTGTTGCAGTGGTGGCTGACGTGAAGCCTGATTCTCTGCTATGACATGCAGACTGATTCTCTGCTGTCATGAAGCCAGATTGTCTGTTACGGGACCTCTCTGCTCTGCCTGTGTGCTAGGCCTAAATATATGCCAATGGACTGTTGCAGTGGTGGGTGACGTGAAGCCTGATTCTCTGCTATGATATGAAGACTGATTCTCTGCTGACATGAAGCCAGATTGTCTGTTACGGGACCTTTCTCCTCTGCCTGGGTTCTGGGCCTAAATTTATGAAAATTGACTCTTACAGTGGTGGGTGACGTGAAGCCTGATTCTCTGCTATGATATGAAGACTGATTCTCTGCTGACATGAAGCCAGATTCTCTGTTACGGGACCTCTCTCCTCTGCCTGGGTGCTGGGCCTAAATTTATGACAATGGACTGTTGCAGTGGTGGCTGACGTGAAGCCTGATTCTCTGCTATGACATGCAGACTGATTCTCTGCTGTCATGAAGCCAGATTGTCTGTTACGGGACCTCTCTGCTCTGCCTGTGTGCTAGGCCTAAATATATGCCAATGGACTGTTGCAGTGGTGGGTGACGTGAAGCCTGATTCTCTGCTATGATATGAAGACTGATTCTCTGCTGACATGAAGCCAGATTGTCTGTTACGGGACCTTTCTCCTCTGCCTGGGTTCTGGGCCTAAATTTATGAAAATTGACTCTTACAGTGGTGGGTGACGTGAAGCCTGATTCTCTGCTATGATATGAAGACTGATTCTCTGCTGACATGAAGCCAGATTGTCTGTTACGGGACCTTTCTCCTCTGCCTGGGTTCTGGGCCTAAATTTATGAAAATTGACTCTTACAGTGGTGGGTGACGTGAAGCCTGATTCTCTGCTATGATATGAAGACTGATTCTCTGCTGACATGAAGCCAGATTCTCTGTTACGGGACCTCTCTCCTCTGCCTGGGTGCTGGGCCTAAATTTATGACAATGGACTGTTGCAGTGGTGGCTGACGTGAAGCCTGATTCTCTGCTATGACATGCAGACTGATTCTCTGCTGACATGAAGCCAGATCCTCTGTTACGGGACCTCTCTCCTCTGCCTGTGTGTGTGCTGGGCCTAAATATATGCCAATGGACTGTTGCAGTGGTGGCTGACGTGAAGCCTCATTCTCTGCTATGACATGCAGACTAATTCTCTGCTGACATGAAGACAGATTCTCTGTTACGGGACCTCCCTCCTCTGCCTGGGTGCTGGGCCTAAATATATGCCAATGGACTGTTGCAGTGGTGGCTGACGTGAAGCCTCATTCTCTGCTATGACATGCAGACTGATTCTCTGCTGACATGAAGCCAGATTCTCTGTTACGGGACCTCTCTCCTCTGCCTGTGTGTGTGCTGGGCCTAAATATATGCCAATGGACTGTTGCAGTGGTGGCTGACGTGAAGCCTCATTCTCTGCTATGACATGCAGACTAATTCTCTGCTGACATGAAGACAGATTCTCTGTTACGGGACCTCCCTCCTCTGCCTGGGTGCTGGGCCTAAATATATGCCAATGGACTGTTGCAGTGGTGGCTGACGTGAAGCCTCATTCTCTGCTATGACATGCAGACTAATTCTCTGCTGACATGAAGACAGATTCTCTGTTACGGGACCTCCCTCCTCTGCCTGGGTGCTGGGCCTAAATATATGCCAATGGACTGTTGCAGTGGTGGCTGACGTGAAGCCTCATTCTCTGCTATGACATGCAGACTGATTCTCTGCTGACATGAAGCCAGATTCTCTGTTACGGGACCTCTCTCCTCTGCCTGTGTGTGTGCTGGGCCTAAATATATGCCAATGGACTGTTGCAGTGGTGGCTGACGTGAAGCCTCATTCTCTGCTATGACATGCAGACTAATTCTCTGCTGACATGAAGCCAGATTCTCTGTTACGGGACCTCTCTCCTCTGCCTGTGTGTGTGCTGGGCCTAAATATATGCCAATGGACTGTTGCAGTGGTGGCTGACGTGAAGCCTCATTCTCTGCTATGACATGCAGACTAATTCTCTGCTGACATGAAGACAGATTCTCTGTTACGGGACCTCCCTCCTCTGCCTGGGTGCTGGGCCTAAATATATGCCAATGGACTGTTGCAGTGGTGGCTGACGTGAAGCCTCATTCTCTGCTATGACATGCAGACTGATTCTCTGCTGACATGAAGCCAGATTGTCTGTTACGGGACCTCTCTCCTCTGCCTGGGTGCTGGGTAGTGTTGAGCGCGAATATTCGAAAAGCAAATTTTTTTCGCGAATATCGCAACTTCGCGATTTCGCGAATATTTCGAATATAGTGCTATATATTCGTAAAAACGAATATTCGTTTTTTGTTTTTTTCCCCCCCCCCCCACAAAATTACAGTACACATATAATTGATTGTTTCCCAAAGGTCCAACAGCTCAGATCTTACTCACATTGCCTAGAAAGTGATTGAGGCGCGAATCTTCGTAAGGCGATTTTATTAGCGCACATGCGAATATCGGCACGTCCCAGAACAGAGGCAAAGGGCTTTGCATTCATACATTAGTGAATTGAGTTGCGAATCTTCGTAAGGCGATTTTATTAGCGCACATGCGAATATCTACACTTGTCCCAGAACAGAGGCAAAGGGCTTTGCATTCATACATTAGTGATTGAATTGAGCTGCGAATCTTCGTAAGGCGATTTTATTAACGCAAATGCAAATATCTACACTTGTCCCCAGAACAGAGAGGCAAAGGCCTGTGCATTCATATAGTATAGCACCATATTCGCGAATACGTAGAACTTCGTAAAATTCGATTTACGAATATTCGTATTTTTTATTTTACTTTCCACCTTACAGATTACATTGATCTGTACTCTGTCAACTACTGTCATCACCCCCCACTGTATCTCGATTGATTCCCAAAAGTCTCACATTCCCTAGAAAGTGATTGAGGTGCGAATCTTCGTAAGGCGATTTTATTAGCGCACATGCGAATATCTACACTTGTCCCAGAACAGAGGCAAAGGGCATTGCATTCATACATTAGTGATTGAATTGAGTTGCGAATCTTCGTAAGGCGATTTCATTAGCGCACATGTGAATTTTGCATAGCATATGTATTATGCGATGCGAAAATTCGAATTATCGCATATGCGAAATAATAACGAATTTGAATAATCGCTAATATTTTACGAATATTCTTTCGAATATTCACAAAATTTCGCGAATTCGAATATGGGACATGCCGCTCAACACTAGTGCTGGGCCTAAATTTATGACAATGGACTGTTGCAGTGGTGGGTGACGTGAAGCCTGATTCTCTGCTATGACATGCAGACTGATTCTCTGCTGACATGAAGCCAGATTGTCTGTTACGGGACCTCTCTCCTCTGCCTGGGTGCTGGGCCTAAATATATGCCAATGGACTGTTGCAGTGGTGGCTGACGTGAAGCCTCATTCTCTGCTATGACATGCAGACTAATTCTCTGCTGACATGAAGACAGATTCTCTGTTACGGGACCTCTCTCCTCTGCCTGGGTGCCGGGGCCTAAATATCTGAGAATGGACTGTTCCAGTGGTGGGTGACGGGAAGCCAGATTCTCTGCTATGGAACCTCTCTCCAATTGATTTTGGTTAATTTTTATTTATTTAATTTTTATTTTAATTCATTTCCCTATCCACATTTGTTTGCAGGGGATTTACCTACATGTTGCTGCCTTTTGCAGCCCTCTAGCTCTTTCCTGGGCTGTTTTACAGCCTTTTTAGTGCCGAAAAGTTCGGGTCCCCATTGACTTCAATGGGGTTCGGGTTCGGGACGAAGTTCGGATCGGGTTCGGATCCCGAACCCGAACATTTCCGGGATGTTCGGCCGAACTTCTCGAACCCGAACATCCAGGTGTTCGCTCAACTCTAAAAATAAGACAAAAAGGAGAATCTGAAGCTTAGGATCATCAGTAAGACCTGAGAGAACAAAGTAAGTAGGTCTTGTGCCATTTAATGCACTCATCATTGCTTATTTTTATAAAGTAAACTGAACATTTAAAGCTGAGAAGCTGAGAGAAATGTTAAAACAGATTATTTAATTTTGGTTTAGTAGTTTAGTAAAACAGAAAAAAGGGAAATTATTAATGTGTTTCCTCTACTATTGTGGTGTTAAAAAGTCACACATTATGGTGCAGACATGCCTTATTTCAGCCATAGATAAAAATATTGGTATAGAAGATCACATGTCTTAGTATCAATATGGTGCTCTTGCCGAAATTGATTCACCCAATCAATAATATAGTAGGAAATAATATAACTAGTGACGGCAGGCACTCATTATCTGTAACCACCCGGAGACTATGAACATCACATTTTTATTATATCTACCAATTACACATGTGCATATAAAACCTCTTAAAATATATATAAAAGAAATTAAAAAATGAAAACTAAAAACAATATAGGTTAAAAAAAGTGTTTACTAGCAGACAGAGTTGATTATACACTTCTGTCATCCAGTATATACATACATTGTTTATATTTCCTAATGCTACATCAGAATATGTTCAATGTTCATCCACATATCCTAGTGTCCAACAAACATACATGGGGCCCTTCTCAGTATGTTTATTGGACACTAGGACATGTGGATAAACATTCAACTTTTTCTATGATAAATTTGTTCCATATTCTGATGTAGCATTAGGAAATATATACAATGTATGTATATACTGGATGACAGAGGTGTATAACCAACTCTACTGTCTGCTAGTGTCAACCTATATTGCTTTTAGTTTTCATAAAAAAAATAATAATAATGTTTTATATCTTTTAAGAGGTTTTATATGTACATGTGTAATTAGTAGATATAATAAAAATTTGATGTTCATAGTCTCCGGGTGGTTACAGATAATGAGTACCTAAAGTGGCAAGAAAAGGGTGGGACTCATGGGGATAGGTGGGGCCTATCACAGCCTGCCGGATTAACTATAACTTACACCAGAAACTGGTGTAAAAGGGCCTACTGTATGTGCACTCCCATGATCCTAGTCACCAGAGAGGACGATGCCTTTTCCTATAGTGTGCAAGCACCACCACCACTGCTGGATTGCAGGTTGGTCATTAGCCATGGAAACAAGGAGTGTATAATGTGATGAAAAATGAATCAAGTCAGCAAAGGAGACAATATGGACAGTCACAATACATTACTAAGTGCCTTGTATTAACTTTTTCTACGTGATAAATGCCATTTGCTTAAGTGAAACAACCCCTTTAAGGGATCATCCTACTGCGAAAGAGGCACTAAAGGCGCATCATACTGTGTGGCGGCACCAAGGGATCACCCTTCTGTGAGGGGGCAATTAGGGGACATCCTACTGTTAGGAGGCACTAAGGGAACACTAAAGAGATAGCATGCAGTCCGGGGGGCACTAAGGGACATGATTATAGTTAGGTGGCACTAAGAAGACATTCTTACTGTGTGGACCTTCATGCTACAGCAGATCCAAGTATGTGGACCTTTACAAAAAGTAAAGTATAGTTATATATAAAAAAAATTAAAGGCTGTCTACAGCCACCACTAGGGGGAGCTTAGTGCACATGAATATCCTGGTGGTTGGTATCTCTGGTGGTTGGGTAGGGAATAAGGTTGGGGACATCATTTAAAAGTGTTGTATGACAACTACATTTGAAAGTATGATTATGGGGCTGCATATAAAAGTATGCAATGGAAGTGTGGCATGGGGCCCAGCATGCTCTAATTGCATCCCTGCTGCTCACAATTACTGGTCTATTGGAATAACAGTGAGAGATCTTCTGGAGAGCCATGAATGAGGTGATTTATGGTGAGACCCCCCACTGTCATCAAATTAACAGAGAAATGTCTTGCACATGGGGCCTCTGTTCTTGGAGCTTAACGCTCAGTAGGCTACTGTTATATTACAAAAGTGTGTAGGTCTGATAGGTAGCTGTGATATCAGGTGTCAGGTAAGCTGGTGAGAGATTAAAATATTTTTCCAACCAGGTATGCTGCTATTACATCTTACTTGACATAAATGGAGTTGTAAAGTAAAAGTAGCTAACCTGACTAAACAAGAATATATAGCAATATAGCGAATATTAGAAAAAACGAATATAGAGCAATTTAGCTAATATAGTGCTATAATCTTCTTTGTCTAATAGTTGTAATTTTTTTCTCATCTAAAGTTCAGATTGGAAAAAAATTACAACTATTAAAAAAAAGATTATAGCACTATATTAGCTAAATTGCTCCATATTAATTTTTTTCGAATATTCGCTATATTGCTATATATTCTTGTTTTAGAATATTACGAATATTCGAAAAAAACAAAGTTATAGCAATATAGCGAATATTCGGGAAAAAAAAGGAATATAGAGCAATTTAGCTAATATAGTGCTATAATCTTTTTTTTTAATAGTTGTAATTTTTTTCCAATCTGAACTTCAGATGAGAAAAAAATTACAACTATTAGACAAAGAAGATTATAGCACTATATTAGCTCAATTGCTCTATATTCGTTTTTTTCGAATATTTGCTATATTGCTATATATTCTTGTTTTAGAATATTACGAATATTCGAAAAAACTAAGTTATAGCAATATAGCGAATATTAGAAAATAATTACGAATATAGAGCAATTTAGCTAATATAGTGCTATAATCTTCTTTGTCAAATAGTTGTAAGTTTAAAATTCGCAAAAAACATTCGCATTACAAAATTTCGCATTACGAAAATTCGCAAACAACACTACTCCTAAAGTCAAGTATATTGCAGCCTTCTTATTGGCCCACAAGCTAGAAGCAGGGAGGGATCATGTGTACTGATAAAAAAAAAAATAGTTGAATAAAAATAAATAATAATTGAATATTCGAAATTACGAATATATATCACTATATTCAAAATATTCGCGAATTTTCGAAGTACCTATATTCGCGATAAAAATTCGAAATTCTAATATTCGTGATCAACAGTCTGTACAGGTTTCCCTATCTTTCCACAGTTTGAGTAAATTTACATGGTAAACCTGCTCCGGATTTTGCCACCCTGGCTGGTGTACCTTGTAGTTTACATCTCCAATTTTCTCGAGTACCTCATAGGGCCCCTGCCACCTAGCCAGGAACTTACTGTCCACGGTCGGCACCAGAACCAAAACCCGATCACCTGGGTTAAAGATCCTATTCCTGACCCAAGCCTGCCGATTATATACCCGACTCTGGGCTCGCTGAGCTGCCTCCACATGCTCCCTAACAAGAGGCAACACTGTCTCTATCTGATCTTGCATCTGGGTAACGTACTCAATGACACTTTTATGTGGAGTGGGTTGTTGTTCCCACGCCTCTTTAGCCACGTCCAAGAGACCACGAGGGTGTCAACCATATAGCAGTTTGAAGGGTGAGAACCCAGTAGAGGCCTGGGGTATCTCTCACATTGCGAACATGAGATAGTGCAGAAGGAAGTCCCAGTCCTTCCCATCTTTAGCCACCACCCTTTTCAACATCATTTTTTAATGTTTGGTTAAACCTTTCTACCAGACCGTTCATTTGCTGATGGTAAACAGACGTCCGTAGCTGTTTTATGTGCCGCAACCTACAGAGTTCCCTCATCACCTTGGACATAAAAGGGGTCCCTTGGTCGCTCAGAACCTCTTTGGGTAGTCCTACTTGGGAAAACATCTCCATTAACATCTTAGCTATGAGTTTGGCCGAGGTATGTCGCGGTGGCACTGCCTCCGGGTACCAAGTGGCATAGTCTAGAATGACTAAGATGTGTTGATGCCCTCTGGCGGACTTCCTGCCTATTTATGGACAGCCAGGTGCTGCCAAAACCCGGTCCGGCACTTAAAATCCAGTCCGGTATTTGACCTCACCTGGCTGTAAATCAGCCCAGCAGCACATGCTGGGAGGAAAATACCTGTTTTCCCAGACCAAACCTCTCACTGTGTCACACATCACAAATGTATTAAAATAAGATGATCTGCTGTGACAATAGGGTTTCAGACAGATAACATACTGTGCCATCACAAATGTGTATCACTCAGGTTAGCTGCTGTGACATCATAACTAGTCAAATAAGCTACCATGATATAATAAGAGTTCAGTCAGAAAGCTGCAGTGACATCACAACTGTGTTTCCATCAGATTCGAAGCTGTGAAATCACAAGTGGGTTTCAGTCCGGTAACATACTGTAACAACACAAATAGCTTCAGCCACATGAGCACAGGAGTAGACCTACTATGCATGCCATCAAATTAGCAGTTAGAAGTGAAGGCGTCCATATGTCGCTGTTGTACATTGTTTTGCATTCCTTTATATTACAGTCACCTGCATCCTACAGATATATAGTTCTCTGTTGTATTAGAGACAATACAGGGGTGTGGAGTAAGAGCGGTCCACAGTTTTTTGATATTTCTTGGCGAAAAGACACAACCTCAGGTGGTTATAAATAGTTCCTTTATTGAAAAACAATAAAGGAACTAATTATAACCACCTTAGGTTGTGTCTTTGCGCCAAAAAGTATCGAAAAACGGTGGACAGATATTACTCCACACCCCTGTATTGTCTCTTCATTGCTCCTCTGGAGGACTGGCAACCCTACAAATGAGAAGCGAATGATACTGGCAGCACAGACCACTGTTTAACCACTACACTAGTGTTGTGCCTATGCTTGCACAACACAAAAAGGTGAGCATAACTTATTTTTCCTGTCAAACATTTACCCCAAAAACTATTCCCCTATGAGCACCACTCCCCTTTCTGTCACAATTGTTGTATTAGAGATATGTTATTCATGATGAGTTCTGTCTTTTTACTATTGTTAGGCTGCTGTCACCCATACGATTTTTTGTGGCATCTTGAGTTGTTTTTTTGCGCTTTCTGTCTTCGTTTTCATGCGTCAAAAAACTGCATCTGCAATGTACAGTATGTATGTGTTTTTACCCACACAGCTACAGTTGCAAGAAAAAGTATGTGAACCCTTTGGAATGATATGGATTTCTGCACAAATTGGTCATAAAATGTGATCTGATCTTCATCTAAGTCGCAACAATAGACAATCACAGTCTGCTTAAACTAATAACACACAAAGAATTAAATGTTACCATGTTTTTATTGAACACACCATGTAAACATTCACAGTGCAGGTGGAAAAAGTATGTGAACCCCTAGACTAATGACATCTCCAAGAGCTAATTGGAGTGAGGTGTCAGCCAACTGGAGTCTAATCAATGAGATGAGATTGGAGGTGTTGGTTACAGCTGCCCTGCCCTATAAAAAGCACACACCAGTTCTGGGTTTGCTTTTCACAAGAAGCATTGCCTGATGTGAATGATGCCTCGCACAAAAGAGCTCTCAGAAGACCTACGATAAAGTTAGAAAGGGTTATAAAAGTATCTCCAAAAGCCTTGCTGTTCATCAGTCCACGGTAAGACAAATTGTCTATAAATGGAGAAAGTTCAGCACTGCTGCTACTCTCCATAGGAGTGGCCATCCTGTAAAGATGACTGCAAGAGCACAGCGCAGACTGCTCACTGAGGTGAAGAAGAATCCTAGAGTGTCAGCTAAAGACTTACAAAAGTCTCTGGCATATGCTAACATCCCTGTTAGCGAATCTACGATACGTAAAACACTGAACAAGAATGGATTTCATGGGAGGATACCACAGAGGAAGCCACTGCTGTCCAAAAAAAACATTGCTGCATGTTTACAGTTTGCACAAGAGCACCTGGATGTTTCACAGAAGTACTGGCAAAATATTCTGTGGACAGGTGAAACCAAAGTTGAGTTGTTTGGAAGAAACACACAACACTATGTGTGGAGAAAAAGAGGCACAGCACACCAACATCAAAACCTCATCCCAACTGTGAAGTATTGTGCTGGGGCATTATGGCTTGGGGCTGCTTTGCTGCGTCAGGGCGTGGACGGATTGCTATCTTCGAAGGAAAAATGTATTCCCAAGTTTATCAAGACATTTTGCAGTAGAACTTAAGGCCATCTGTCCACCAGCTGAAGCTCAACAGAAGATGGGTGTTGCAACAGGACAACGACCCAAAGCATAGAAGTAAATCAACAACAGAATGGCTTAAACAGAAGAAAATAAGCCTTCTGGAGTGGCCCAGGCAGAGTCCTCACCTCAACCCGATTGAGATGCTGTGGCATGACCTCAAGAAAGCGATTCACCCCAGACATCCCAAGAATATTGCTGAACTGAAACAGTTCTGTAAAGAGGAATGGTCAAGAATTACTCCTGACCGTATTGCTAACAAAGGTGGTTCAACCAGTTATTAAATCCAAGGGTTCACATACTTTTTCCACCTGCACTGTGAATTAGTTTACATGGTGTGTTCAATAAAAACATGGTAACATTTAATTCTTTGTGTGTTATTAATGTAAGCAGACTGTGATTGTCTATTGTTGTGACTTAGATGAAGATCAGATCACATTTTATGACCAATTTGTGCAGAAATCCATATCATTCCAAAGGGTTCACATACTTGTTCTTGCAACTGTATAGAGGACGTGACCTTGCCAGGCATACAAAAATGCTGTTAAAGTGCCAGGTGCTAAAATAAACTATATGGGGGGGGAAGACTGATAAAATCAGAGTTGTTTTTGGTCTAAAAATGCCAGGGACAAAACTGTGTATAAAGAACCCCATACTTGAAGCTGGAACTTGTAAGTCCTAGTATATATTGTACATGACAGCATTGTACTTACCTGATAACTATTCCTATTCATTAATTCTGATTCAGACGAGTGAAGTTATATAATGTCTAATAATTGTCCCCGTGGGCTTTCTGAATTCTACTGTGGTTAATTTACAACCAGCTAACACATCTTTTAAATAAGAATTGAAGATTTGAAGGATCAATTCTATTAATTCATGCTGATTAAAATTATACCTGTCCGGTGAAAATCCGTTGCAGTGTTCTTTACGCAACTGAGGGCTTCAGTGCACCAAAAGGTGCATCACAGATTCTAAGCTTTCCAATAATGCACTGAAGCCCTGATTTGCATAAGCTTTTTTTTCTCAGTATTGGCATAACTAATTTTCATAGTTTGTATCAGTTTACTCAGCAGGATCAACCCCAGCATGCAGTTAATAGGGTTGACCCTGCTGGCCGGCATTCTTTAACCCCTTAAGGACACAGGGCGCACAGGTACGCCCTTATGCCCTGGTACTTAAGGACACAGGGCGTACATGTACGCCCTATGTATTTTCGATCACTGCCGTGCGGCTGGCGGTGATCGGAACCCGGTGCCTGCTCAAATCATTGAGCAGGCACCTAGGCTAAATGCGCGGGGGGGTCCCGTGACCCCCCCATGTCGGCGATCGTGGCAAACCGCAGGTCAATTCAGACCTGCGGTTTGCTGCGATTTCTGCAGTTTCTGATCCTGGTCAGAGCCCCGTCCTTACCCTTCCCCGTCTGCGAAGTTGTGGCTACAACTGAGCAGACGGGGAAGGTTCCCATGGCAACAGGACGCCTTCTCAGGCGTCCTGCTGTCCATGGTGCTGAACAGATCTATGCTGAAGGCATAGATCTGTTCAGTGTAAGTAAAATACAGTTCAGAACCCTATATAGTGTTCTGTACTGTATTATACAGACATCAGACCCACTGGATCTTCAAGAACCAAGTGGGTCTGGGTCCAAAAAAAGTAAAAAAAAAGTGAAGATAAAAGAAAAACACATTTATCACTGAATAAAAAAATAAAATAAAAATACACTACACATATTAGGTATCGCTGCGTCCGTAACGACCTGATCTATAAAACGGTCATGTTACTTTCCCCGCACGGTGAACGCCATAAAAAAAAAAAAAAACTATGAGTAAATTAAATTTTTGCCCACCTTACTTCCCAAAAAAGGTAATAAAAGTGATTAAAAAAGTCGCATGTACGCCAAAATAGTGCCAATCAAACCGTCATCTCATCCCGCAAAAATCATACACTACCCAAGATAATCGCCCAAAAACTGAAAAGACTATGGCTCTTAGACTATGGAAACACTAAAACATGATTTTTTTTGTTTCAAAAATGAAATCATTGTGTAAAACTTACATAAATAAAAAAAAGTATACATATTAGGTATCGCCGCGTCCGTATCGACCGGCTCTATAAAAATATCACATGACCTAACCCTTCAGGTGACCACCGTAAAAAAATAAAAATAAAAACAGTGTAAAAAAAGCCATTTTTTGTCATCTTACGTCACAAAAAGTGTAATAGCAAGCAATCAAAAAGTCATATGCACCCCAAAATAGTGCCAATCAAACCATCATCTCATCCTGCAAAAAATGAGACCCTACTTAAGATAATCGCCCAAAAACTGAAAAAACTATGGCTCTTAGACTATGGAGACACTAAAACTTTTTTTGTTTTAAAAATGAATTCATTGTGTAAAACTTACATAAATAAAAAAATTGTATACATATTAGGTATCGCCGCGTCCGTGACAACCTGCTCTATTTGTAGTTTCTTAGATGGGGGTCACTTTTATGGAGTTTCTACTCTAGGGGTGCATCAGGGGAGCTTCAAAAGGGACATGGTGTAAAAAAAAAACATTCCAGCAAAATCTGCCTTCCAAAAACCGTATGGTATTCCTTTCCTTCTGCGCCCTGCCGTGTGTCCGTACAGTAGTTTACGACCACATATGGGGTGTTTCTGTAAACTACAGAATCAGGGCCATAAATAATGAGTTTTGTTCGGCTGTTAACCCTTGCTTTGTAACTGGAAAAAAAATATTAAAATGGAAAATCTGCCAAAAAAGTGAAATTCTGAAATTGTATCTCTATTTTCCATTAAATCTTGTGCAACACCTAAAGGGTTAACAAAGTTTGTAAAATCCGTTTTGAATACCTTGAGGGGTGTAGTTTCTTAGATGGGGTCACTTTTATGGAGTTTCTACTCTAGGTGTGCATCAGGGGGTTTCAAATGGGACATGGTGTCAAAAAACCAGTCCAGCAAAACCTGCCTTCCAAAAACCAAACGACGCACCTTTCACTCTACGCCCCGCTGTGTGGCCGTACAGTAGTTTACGGCCACATATGGGGTGTTTCTGTAAACGGCAGAGTCAGGGCAATAAAGATAGTCTTGTTTGGCTGTTAACCCTTGCTTTGTTATTGGAAAAAATGGATTAAAATGGAAAATTGGGCGACAAAATTAAATTCTCAAATTTCATCCCCATTTGCCAATAACTCTTGTGCAACACCTAAAGGGTTAACGAAGTTTGTAAAATCAGTTTTGAATACCTTGAGGGGTGTAGTTTATAGAATGGGGTCATTTTTGGGTGGTTTCTATTATGTAAGCCTCGCAAAGTGACTTCAGAGCTGTAGTGGTCCCTAAAAATTGGGTTTTTGTAAATTTCTGAAAAATTTCAAGATTTGCTTCTAAACTTCTAAGCCTTGTAACATCCCCAAAAAATAAAATATCATTCCCAAAATAATTCAAACATGAAGTAGACATATGGGTAATGTTAAGGCATCACAATTTTTAGGGGTATTACTATGTATTACAGAAGTAGAGAAACTGAAACTTTGAAATTTGCTAATTTTTTCCCAATTTTTGGCAAATTTTGTATTTTTTTATGCAAAAAAAAAAAATTTTTTTACTTCATTTTACCAGTGTCATGAAGTAAAATATGTGACGAAAAAACAATCTCAGAATGGCCTGGATAAGTCAAAGCGTTTTAAAGTTATCACCACTTAAAGTGACACTGGTCAGATTTGCAAAAAATGGCCTGGTCCTACATGCCACAAAATATTGTAAGGATTTTTATAAAATTTTCCTCTCTGCTGGTTACCCTACTGGTCCACTGCCTGCATTCAGCGGTGCACTAACATGCTCAGTAGCTTTCCTGCTCCCTTTCTCCTCTCAGTGCTGGCATACTGATCACAAAGTACCTAAGGCAAAGTGGCCCAGATACTTTTCATTTAGTCATCCCCACTTTTAAATTCACAGAAATATAAAGCTACTGAGCAGTGGAGACGGAAATTGTGTGGACTTAAAGGGAACCTGTCACCGGGATTTTGGGTATAGAGCTGAGGACATGGGTTGCTAGATGGCCGCTAGCACATCCGCAATACCCAGTCCCCATAGCTCTGTGTGCTTTTATTGTGTAAATAAACCGATTTGATACATATGCAAATTAACCTGAGATGTGTCAGAGCTTGAAAATATGACTCTTCTCTGGTCACACAAGTACGATATGACTCTTTTATGTTAATTTGCATATGTATCAAATCGGTTTATTTACACAATAAAAGCACACAGAGCTATAGGGACTTGGTATTGCGGATGTGCTAGCGGCCATCTAGCAACCCATGTCCTCAGCTCTATACACAAAATCCCGGTGACAGGTTCTCTTTAACATACCACGTTTCTCTGGGGCTATTTTCTATGAAAAGGGTCAAAGGGGTTATCCAGGAAAATATATTTATGCCTTAGGGCTCATGCACACCAATGTGTGCTGCCCTTCCGTGCATTGGGAACTGCAATTTGCAGTCCCCAATTTACTAGCACCCATCCGAGTGGCTGCAGCAACTTGAATGGGTCCGTGATCAGTCCACACTGCAAACAAATAGAACATGTTCTATATTTTTTTTTGCACTGCACAGGCACGGAGAGAAAACCATTGAAGCACCGCAAGCCTCTGTTCTGCACCGCACCTTCCGGATTGCTGATCTATTCAAGTGAATGGGTCCACATCCTTGATGCGGTGCACAAACGGCCAGTGCCACAATATGGGCACCAGCCATCAATGGTCGTGTGCATTACCTCTTATCCTCAGGATAGGTTATCAGTATCAGATCTGCAGGAGTGCAACAACCAGGACCCCTGCTGTTCAGCTGTTAGAAGAGACCTTGAGTACCACAGCCTCTTCCTAGGCCATTGACATCACTGTACATCGTATGGCCTAGTTGTAGCTCAGCCCTGTTCAAGTCAATGCGGCTGAGCTGCAATACCAAGCACTGCCACTATGCTATGTACGGCGCTGTCCTTAGAAAGCTGCCTGGACCCTGCATCACTTACCAGAACTCTGATGAGAGCAGCAGCTTCCTGAAACAGCTGATTGGTGGGGACGCTGGCACTTGGATCCCTGCTGATGTGATAATGATGACCTATCCCGAGGATAAGTCATCATTATCTTTTTCAGGATAACCCCTTTAATGTGAGCTGATTGCAATGGACTGCTGGGACATATAGGCACTTGTCACCCCTTTAATTGGGAGCAGTAGAGTGTGGATGTAGAAAGGGTGGAGTGTGCAGAGGTTCTAGCAGCAATAGTAGCAACAGCAGTAGCAGCACAGCATGGAAAAAACAAGGCAATAGATGTGTGCGCAGCTGTGTTGGGGTTGTAGTAGTGGCAGTTGTGTAGGGGTAATGGTAGTGGAAGTAGGGGTAATGGACTTGGCTGTAGGGGAATTAGTAGCAGGAAGTAGCAGCTGTGGTAGTGGTGGCAGCAGCGGTAGCCATATGGCACAGAAATTGATGGCAGGCAGGCAGACATCAGTACTAGTGCAATGGGGCCAGCGATCAACAGCCACCATCAGCAATGGCAGATCTTTTCATCTACTTCAGCCGGAGGTGTCTAAAAATAGTCTTGAATCCATGCCACCGCTTCACCTCCTCCTGTCCCTTGTCACCAATCTCCTTCATGACCTGAATGACAGGGCCAGACACCCGGGGGTTACAGGAGGAGGTGTAGCGGTGCTCAGAGGGTATAGACCAGCACCTTGCTTCTCCAGTCACCTTACTTTAAAAGTAATCTGTTTGCAGTAATAGAGGGCTCATTTTATTCACTGTGATCAGTCCTACCAGGCAGTATGTCTAGTTTGATAGGATTTTTCATAGTAAAAGATAGTTAATCCTTTCCTGACAACTACCGTACATCTGGGTCTTTATAGGTGGCGCCCGCTCTAGAGTGGAGCAAGTGCTATAGCTGCCAGGTGTCTGCTGTTCCACACAACAGACACCAGGGCTAATGTCTGTGATATGCAGTAATGCTGATTGCGGAAATTTAACTCCCCAGATGCCGTGGTCAAATGTAACCAAACATCTGAATGGCAAAAAACCTGGACACACATAATTTCCTGAAAGAGATTGGAGAAGGCATTTCATTAAAGTAATAGGCCAGTTCCTGGTACGTTCCAATTCAGACCTGCAGGTGGCAGCACAGCAGTATACAAATTGCAATCTAATGATTGCATGTTGAGGTCCACTTAGCGGCACACTTCATTCAAAAGACCCGTCTCCATACAGTATTCAAATGTATGAGCTTTGCAGAGATGAAATTCGTTATGTTTGAAGTCTCGCAAGACTTCGTTATATCACTTCGGACTTCAATTATTCTTCTTAAAAACAATTTTAAAACTGGGATCTGAAGTTAACTTCTGTACCAACTGGTACCTCAGTACCGACTTTGGATTGCAGTTTTTAAATACTTTTCAAGTTGAATAATCTAATGCTGAAGTTCATGGACTTAACAAATGTCATGTTCACGAAGCCCATACATGTGAAGGCCGTATGGAGACCAATCTCTGTACTGCATTCAAATGAAGTTTTGAACAAAGCAACTTCAGATCTATGATCCAAAGAGCACTTTCCTCATGCCTATTTCGAGACCTTAATAAAAAAAAATAAAAAAACTTCAAATCACCCACCTTTGCAAAAAATATATAGGTTATGTACACCTTTGGGGCAATTTTTTTTATTATTGCATTGCACTCATTTTGAGCTAAAAATAATTTTATAAATAGTTTTTTATAAAAAATATGGCATCCTTTTTTCTGTACAGAGCTGACATGCTCTAGTAGCACCCTTTGGATATTTTGTCTTTTCTGTCAGACCAGGAGCAGACGGACTGTGCTCTCTGACCCTATAAACATTCATTATAGCTCAGTTCTTATCTTACTGATGAGAATGTGGCTTAAATAAGTGTTTATGACCTCTCAGTAGTTTAGAAATAAGGGTTATTAGATAATGGTACAAAGTGAAACTACCAGTCACACAGTTAGAAAAACAGTTAACCCTTTGTAACAGAACAGCTCAATATTTTTAATAAAGGCCAAATAAAAAATGTTTTTAGCCAAAAATGAATTACATGCAGTCATAAAAAAAAATGCCTCTGAAGGTGTACATAGCCTTTAATATGATGGGCAATGTCGCCTCTGAAAACACACTTACTATTCAAATATTTTTTTAAATGTATCCCATACAGTGAATGATGTAATAGAAAAAAATTAATATGGCCGATTCACCATTTTTCATTTGTTCACCTCCCCGAAAAATGTAATAAAAAGTGATCAAAGTCATACACACCCCAAAATGGTATCAATTAAAGCTACAGATCATCCTGCAAAAAAATGAGTCCTGGTACAACTCCATAGAGATAACTATAGAAAAAAGTTATGAGTCAGACACCCAGAACCCCCACCGAGCTGGGACAGTCATGTCAGTGACCTTCAGTACTTAGGGGGGCAGTGCACAGCTACTTGTCACGGATGGTGTTACAGAAAACTAGAAGACACAAATGAAGATCCGACTGACTTGATCCAAAACTAAGGAACAGGAGGGTAAGCCCTGTAAGAGCCCTAGCTCTCTCCCTTACTGCTCAGCCTATGCAAAAATCTCAATGGTAGAAAATTGCATATCCTTGTTCCTCGACTGTATGCACCTGAACACCCTATAATAGTGAGGGGACACGACCACCGGCTCCCTACACTTAATACGGAGGGAGTCAGGGTCACCTAGGATCAAGCCCACAGGCAAACAGAAATAAAGAAAACAGACTTATCTTGTGGATGCAGTAGTAACAGCTTCTAGCATCAGCACACTCCAGGAAGTTGTATAAACCGCAAAGTGATGCAGTATGGGAAGGGATTAAAAGGGATGCAATCAGTGCAACTACATGACAGCTGAGAGAGGCTAATGAGATGAGAAAACGAAAGCAAAACAAAAGGAACCTCAAGTAGGAGGTTCTGAAGAACATCTGTCAGAGCTTCTCAGATGTCTGGTGGTGACAGTACCCCTCCTTCTACGAGTGGACTCCGGACACTCAGAGCCCACCTTCTCAGGATGGGACCTATGGAAAGCCCTGATGAGACGAGTGGCCTTAATGTCCGTCACTGGGACCCACATCCTCTCCTCAGGACCATAACCCTCCCAATGAGCGAGGTACTGGAGAGAACCGCGGACAACACGAGAATCCACAATCCTAGAGACCTGAAATTCTAGATTACCATCAACCACAATCGGAGGAGGAGGCAAAGATGAGGGTACAATGGGTTGGACATAAGGTTTTAATAAGGACTTATGAAAAACATTATGGATCTTCCAAGTCTGAGGAAGATCAAGACGGTAGGCAACAGGATTGATGACGGACAAGATTTTGTAAGGCCCAATAAACTTAGGACCCAACTTCCAGGAGGGAACCTTCAATTTGATATTCTTAGTAGACAACCACACCAGATCACCAACATTCAGGTCCGGGCCAGGCACACGTCTCTTATCCGCCACACGCTTATATCTCTCACTCATGCTCTTTAGATTATCCTGAATCTTTTGCCAAATAGATGACAAAGACGAGGAGAATCTGTCCTCATCAGGTAAACCAGAAGACCCCTCTCCAGAGAATGTCCCAAACTGCGGATGAAACCCATATGCACCAAAAAATGGTGACTTATCAGAGGACTCCTGACGACGGTTATTTAAAGCAAACTCAGCAAGGGACAAAAAAGAACACCAATCCTCCTGATTCTCCGCCACAAAACAGCGAAACAAACTGCGTGCCCCTATCAAAGACTATGTCTGAAGGAATACCATGCAATTTGACAATGTGATCAATAAATGCCTGCGCCAGCGTCTTAGCATTGGGCAAGCCAGGAAAAGGAATGAAATGCACCATTTTGCTAAAACGGTCCATCACCACCAGAATCACAGTCTTCCCCGAGGAACGAGGCAGGTCCGTAATGAAGTCCATGGATAGATGTGTCCAAGGACGGGAAGGAATGGGTAATGGAAGAAGAGGACCTGATGGCCGTGAATGAGGGACTTTGGCACGAGCGCAGGTCTCGCAGGCTGCCACAAAACCCTCAACCGACTTACGAAGCGCAGGCCACCAGAATCTCCGAGCGATGAGATCCACTGTGGCTCTTGCTCCCGGGTGCCCAGCAAGGACAGTATCGTGGTGCTCCTTAAAAATCTTGTGTCTTAAAGCGAGAGGCACAAACAACCTCCCAGGAGGACAAAGATCAGGAGCCTCTGACTGGGCTACCTGAACCTCTGCCTCTAATTCAGGATAAAGAGCAGAGACCACCACACCTTCAGCCAAAATGGGACCCGGGTCTTCAAAATTCCCACCTCCCGGAAAACAACGTGACAGGGCATCCGCCTTCACATTCTTAACCCCAGGGCGGAACGTGACAACAAAATTTAACCTTGAAAATAACAAAGACCATCTGGCCTGTCTCTGGTTCAGACGCTTGGCTGACTCCAAGTAGGCCAGATTCTTATGGTCAGTAAACACGGTAATAGGGTGTCTGGCTCCCTCTAGCCAATGGCGCCATTCCTCAAAAGCTAACTTGATGGCCAACAACTCCCTATCTCCCACATCATAATTTCTCTCTGCGGAGGAGAGTTTCTTCGAGAAAAAGGCACACGGTCGCCATTTGGCAGGAGAGGGACCCTGAGACAAGACCGCACCCACACCCACCTCAGAGAGCGTCCACCTCAACTCTGAAGGGCAGAGAGATATCAGGTTGTACTAAGATGGGAGCGGAAGCAAAACTCTCCTTGATACTAGAAAAGGCCTTACGTGCCTCTACCGACCAGGAGGAAACATCTACCCCCTTTCTAGTCATATTAGTGAGTGGTTTAACAACAGAGGAATAATTCAAAATAAACTTCCTGTAATAATTGGCAAAACCCAAAAAGCGCATCAGCGCCTTCTGATTTTCAGGAAGCTCCCACTCAAGCACAGAGCGGACCTTCTCGGGGTCCATGTGAAAACCAGAAGCGGAGAGAAGAAACCCCAGAAATTGAATTTCTGGAACCGCAAACACACATTTTTCCAGTTTAGCGTACAATTTATTCTCCCGCAGGATGAGCAAGACCTGACGTAGGTGGTCCTTATGAGTTTTGAAATCAGGAGAAAAAATCTAAATGTCATCTAGATACACTAATACAAATTTCCCCATTAAATGATACAAATTGCTGTTCACAAAATGCTGAAAGACGGCTGGAGCATTCATCAAACCAAAAGGCATAACCAAATTCTCGAAATGGCCCTCAGGGGTATTGAAGGCCGTCTTCCATTCGTCTCCTTCTCTGACCCTGACCAGGTTGTATGCCCCTCTTAGATCCAACTTGGAAAAAACTTTAGCCCCAACAATCTGGTTAAACAGGTCTGGGATCAGAGGAAGCGGATAAGGGTCACGAATTGTGATACTGTTCAGCTCCCTGAAATCCAGACATGGTCTTAAAGAACCATCTTTTTTCTTAACAAAGAAAAAAACTGCGGCGACAGATGACTTCGAGGGTCGTATGTGTCCCTTTCTCAGACTCTCAGAGATATAAGCACGCATAGCGACCCTTTCAGGTTGGGAGAGATTGTATAAACGAGATTTAGGCAGCTTGGCGCCTGGGGTGAGATTAATAGGGCAATCGTACTCCCTGTGAGGGGGCAAGTCCTGAACACCACTCTCAGAAAACACATCCGAAAATTCAGAGAGAAAAGATGGTACAGTCTTAGTAGAAACCTCAGAAACAGATGTCGTGAGGCAATTCTCTCTGCAAAAGTCACTCCAACCATTTATTTGCCTCGCTTGCCAATCAATGGTGGGGTTATGTTTAGTGAGCCTGGGTAGCCCCAACACTAGAGGAGTAGGCAACCCTGCTTAGGATGAAACATGACACATCCTCAACATGAGTATCACTCACAATCAAACGGATATTGTGAACTATGCCCTTTAACGATTTCTGAGAAAGTGGAACGGAATCAATAGCAAAAACAGGTATATCCTTTCCCAAAGTGCATACCTGGAAACCATGAGTTATAGCAAATTGATTATCAATGAGATTGACAGCTGCTCCCCTAGCTACAAAAATCTCACAAAAAATGTTCTTTCTCTCTAGCGCCACCCTGGCAGGTAGGACAAAACGGGAACTACAAGCAAACGGAAAAGCTTCAATTTCCGCATCAACCTTGCCAATAGTAACAGATGGAATGTTTTTAGAGGATTTTTTTCTTTTTGTTTCTTTATTACTCTAAAAAAAACTGCCTAAATCTCCTAGAGGGACAAACATTTGCCAAATGATTTATACCTCCACAAGAGAAACAAACCTTCCTATGAGAGCTAAATCCTCTATTGTCAGAGGCAAGCAAACCCAGCTGCATGGGCTCCTGCTCAGAGGGGATTGAGAGCGACTGAGACCCCTGTGCACTGAATGAGACCGCCGCACTGTCCTTGGACTGAGTATGACAAGAAGGAGTGATCTCTCCTCTCTCTCTAAGACGCCTGTCAATACGAACGGCCCGAGACATGGCAGAGTCCAAGGAGGTAGGTCTCTCATGAAAGGCAAATGCATCTTTCAATCCCTCTGAAAGACCATGGCAAAATTGACTTCGGAGTGCAGCATCATTCCAACCAGTATCAGCTGCCCATCTCCGAAATTCTGAACAGTATATCTCTGCGGACTGTTTACCCTGGCATAAAAGACGTAGTCTAGACTCAGCCAGAGCAATACGATCCGGATCATCATATATCTGACCCAGGGCTAAAATAAATTCATCCACTGAACAGAGGGGCCGTGCCCCCACCGGCAGAGAAAAAGCCCAGGACTGAGCGTTATCCCTGAGCAGCGAGATGATGATCCCCACCCTCCGCTCCTCATCACCAGAGGAATGGGGAAGTAGGCGAAAATGGAGTTTGCAAGCCTCTCTAAAACGAACAAAATTCTCACTACCCCCGGAGAACGTATCCGGAAGCGAGATTTTAGGCTCAGAACAAATTCCATGAATGCAAGCAGAAACGGTCACCTCAAACTGAGAGACAGTTTTCCGGAGATCTGCTACCTCCAGTGAAAGATCCTGCATGCGGTCAATCAAGGTTGAAACCGGATTCATGCTTAAGACGGTTTTGGCGGTTTATAATGTCATGGATGGTGTTACAGAAAACTAGAAGACACAAATGAAGATCCGACTGACTTGATCCAAAACTAAGGAACAGGAGGGTAAGCCCTGTAAGAGCCCTAGCTCTCTCCCTTACTGCTCAGCCTATGCAAAAACCTCAATGGTAGAAAATTGAATATCCTCGTTCCTCGACTGTATGCACCTGAACACCCTATAATAGTGAGGGGACACGACCACCGGCTCCCTACACTTAATACGGAGGGAGTCAGGGTCACCTAGGATCAAGCCCACAGGCAAACAGAAATAAAGAAAACAGATTTATCTTGTGGATGCAGTAGTAACAGCTTCTAGCATCAGCACACTCCAGGAAGTTGTATAAACCGCAAAGTGATGCAGTATGGGAAGGGATTAAAGGGATGCAATCAGTGCAACTACATGACAGCTGAGAGAGGCTAACGAGATGAGAAAACGAAAGCAAAACAAAAGGAACCTCAAGTAGGAGGTTCTGAAGAACATCTGTCAGAGCTTCTCAGATGTCTGGTGGTGACACTACTAGATTTAGTGTGACCACCAGCAGAAATATCAGATCCAAAATGGTGGCTATTAAGAAGGAGCAAGACAGGTGTTTGGACAAGAGTGGGTCCCCTGAGCGCAGTCAGATCTGGAGGAAGGTCCAGGCATCCCGTTTTGGCCTTGGAGGCTGGAGAAAGCGCAGGTAAAAGATGAGGGGCAGGGCTATGTTAGCTTCGCCCCCACATAACATATTCGTGCTGGTCAGCAGCCAGCATCATGACTGTAGAGGAGAGGAGCAGTGTGGCGCTGTCACTGAGGTCTGGTCTGACATGGTGAAGTTAGGTGAGGCCTGTGGAGGAGCTGACTGAGTTATGCAGGTTACAGGGGCCACAAGGGCCTAGGGTTACCACCTGGCCGATATCTACCTGGCAAGGCCGGTATTTTAGTGGCCCTGCCGATGCTGGTAATTTTTTTTTCTACAAGGACTGTTACTAATGAGCGCTTTCATTGCGGAGTGCTCATTAGTGCAGCCTTTACCTCCCCCTAGCCCCTTGTGTTAATAAAAAAAAACAACAACACTCACCTCCTCCATTTGCTCACGCTGCTGAATGGATGTGCAGGACAGGACCTGTGAGACGTCATCACGCTGGAGCGCAGGTCCTGACCTTCCAGTCAGCAATGAGCGTTCACCGCAGCACAAGCAAATGGAGGTGAGTGCTTTTTTTTGGCAGAAGCAGAGAAGGGGGCACTAATGGGTGGCATTATTGTTCCTGGGGATCACTAATCGGGCATTATTCTTCCTGGGGGGCAATAATGGGGGCATTATTCTTACTGGGGGCACTAATGGGAGCATTGTTCTTACTGGAGGCACTAATGAGGGCATTATTCTTTCTTGGGGGCACTAATGGGGGGCATTATTCTTCCTGGGTGCACTAATGGAGGCATTATTCTTACTGGAGGCACTAATGGGGACATTATTCTTCCTGGGGGAACAAATGGGGGGCATTATTCTTACTAGGGTGCACTAATGGGGGCATTATTCTTACTGGGTGGTACTAATGAGGGCATTATTCTTACAGAACACTGATGGGGCATTATTCTTACTGGGGCACTAATGGGGGCATTATTTTTTACTGGGGGCCCTAATGGGGCAATTACTCTTACTGGGGGGCACTAATTCTGTGGTGCACTAATGGGGACATTACTATTACAGGGGGGCACTAATATTACTGGAGGCACTAATGGGGACAGTATTCATTCTGGGGGGCACTAGTGGTAGCATTATTAATGCTGGAGGCACTAATGGGGGCATTATTAATGCTGGGGGGCACTAATGGGGGCATTAATATTATTGGTAGCCAACAGCGAC
The DNA here is from genome assembly GCF_014858855.1 of Bufo gargarizans. Classification (NCBI taxonomy): domain Eukaryota; kingdom Metazoa; phylum Chordata; class Amphibia; order Anura; family Bufonidae; genus Bufo; species Bufo gargarizans. Next base: position 12,022,682 of record NC_058084.1, on the reverse strand, counting down.
TTAACACCCAGTGTTAAGCCAAGTCATGGCTTAACTTGGCCGGTATTTTGTGTTGGGAAAGGTGGCAACCCTACAGGGGCCACTGCTGCATGTTACAGAGCCTGCTTTCGGGAACGGGTGGAGGAGTAAAATAAACCAATCACACTGATTACAGGGGCTGTCAGCAGTTAACAGCTCGACCCGCCAGACATCTGACCCACTGTAATAACCCAAACGCTTCAATAACACTGCAATAGAATTTACCTGCTTTATATATTTTTTGCAATACACTGGCCACCTCGCTGTCGTATCAGACACGGTTCTTCTAGGCTTCGCCTATATGTCTCACTGTACCCCACCCCCCCCCCCCACTAGCATGATAGTCCGCGCCCTATTTTCATAAGTCCAAGAGAAAAAAGTTCCACCGCAGGAGGAGTAGTGCACCTGAGGGGCGGGCAAAGGGCGGAGATACAGGGCTGATAACATCAGTAAGACTGCCCCATCTAGTGGCAGTTCTTAGTATAATGTGTTTATTATACGGGCGCATGGTACAGTGGACTGACTCACGTGGTGGGGCTATGCCTATGTGCTATTCATCATGTGAAAACTTAACTTGTCGTTCATTGGTCAGTTGGAGCAGAAGAGCAACTTAGGGGAGCGGAGAGGAGGTGGCCAAACACGTGAAGGGGCAGAGCGACAGGAACCGAAGGAGGTGACAAGAGCAACCAAGGATAACAACATCAGGAAGATGGCTCCATCTAGTGGCAGTTTATGGCCAGGTATGATTTGATATGAGACTTGACAGCGGCGAATCAATGGATGTCGTATATCTGGACTTCTGCAAAGCATTTGACACTGTACCACATAAAAGATTAGTATATAAAATGAGAATGCTCGGACTGGGAGAAAATGTCTGTATGTGTGTAAGTAACTGGCTCAATGATAGAAAACAGAGGGTGGTTATTAACAGTACACACTCAGCTTGGGTCACTGTCACTAGTGGGGTACCTCAGGGGTCAGTATTGGGCCCTATTCTCTACAATATATTTATTCATGATCTTGTAGAAGGCTTGCATAGTGAAGTATCAACTTTCGCAGATGACACTAAACTGTGTAAAGTAATTAACACGGAAGAGGACAGTATACTGCTACAGAGAAATCTGGATAGATTGGAGGCTTGGGCAGATAAGAGGCAGATGAGGTTTAATACTGACAAATGTAAAGTTATGCACATGGGAAGGAATAATGCAAGTCACCCGTACATACTAAATGGTAAGAGAGTCGGTAACACTGACATGGAAAAGGATCTAGGAATTTTAATAAACAGCAAACTAAGCTGCAAAAACCAGTGTCAGGCAGCTGCTGCCAAGGCCAATAAGATAATGGGTTGCATCAAAACATCAGAACATCAGAACATAGTCCTACCACTTTACAAATCACTAGTCAGACCACACATGGAGATTTCGGTCAGAGCCGGCCCGCGCATGCGCATCGCGGGCCGGCAAAAGTTAAAGGAGTATTTCGTCAGCAACCTGCCAGCCAATGATCGTCGCTGGCAGGTTGCTGATTTTTAAAAAATCGAATCAGAAGCCAGCTAACACTATTAGTAAATATGATGTGTTAAATGGCTTCCCTGCTCCTCTGCTGGTCCTTTTCGTCGGTTGGTCTCAGCAGAGGAGCAGGCATCACTGTGAGTACCCACCAACACTTCACTTAGCCCCAGATCACCCTCCATCACCCCAATTAACCCCTTGATCGCCCCCTGTCAATCACCTAGTGAAAGGGAAAAAAGTGATCAGTGTAAACTGTCACTTTTTTTTTTCACTGGTATTGACTGTTAGGTTTTAGGATAGTTTAGGCCCCTTGGTTAGGTAGTTTAGCGATCGGTTAGCGCCCAGCCCACCGCACCGCAGTCACTGATTCGCTGATTAGCGTATCGCTAATCAGCATTTGTACTTTTATAGTATCTGTAAGTGATCAAAACTGATCACAGTCAGATCTATAATAGTATTAGTGTCACCTTAGTTCGCCCTCCACCCAAAACGCAGTGTTTGCCCGATCAGGCCTGATCGGTCGCCCACACGTGCGTTCGCCCACGCCCGCCCCACCGCAGTGACCAAAAATATTTTTTTTTGATCACTGCACATTCACTTTACACGCGCTGCGGCGATAAAAAAATCAGTTTTGATATTTTTTATCAACCGCAGCGGCCTCCGGTACTTCGCTAGCCTCCCATTTGTAAGACAGGCTTGCTTTTTTTCTTGGGTAGTCTCAGGGAATACCCCTAAATTTAGTTGCCCAAATGTCAAACAGGGGGTATTCTTCTGAAGAGGCCTACAGGCTTCTGACCCAGTCGGATGAGGAATGGGAACCCTCATCTGATGAATCTAGCGGGTCAGAATATGAACCTGTAGAAAGCAGTGGCACTCTGACCCAAAGTTCGGACGAGGAGGCTGAGGTCCCTGATAGCACCAGGCGTACCCGGCCCCGTGTCGCTAGACCACAGGTTGCGCAGGATCCGCTTCAAGGGCAGCAGAGTGGGGCTGGCGCTGTCGGATTACGTGGTGAGGCATACACCAGCAGCGCAGCCCATCCTGGACCTAGTACCAGCACTGCCGTACAACATGGTGAAGTGGCGAGCACCAGAAGGGCAGTTGAAGCTGGTACGGTGGCACGTGCAGTAGTTACCCCGTCGCAGCCACCGCAAAGACGGGCCCGTAGAGCCCCTAGAATCCCTGAGGTGCTGGCAAACCCTGATTGGCAGTCCCCAACTTCAGCCGCACCTGTAGTTCCCCCTTTCACCGCCCAGTCTGGAGTTCGGGTTGAGACAGCTCAGATCGGTTCGGCCCTGGGATTTTTTGAGCTGTTCTTGACTGCGGAGCTCTTAGACTTAGTTGTGGCAGAAACAAATCGGTATGCCACACAATTTATAACCGCCAACCCGGGAAGCTTTTATGCCCAGCCTTTCCGGTGGAAACCAGTCCAAGTTTCCGAAATTAAAATTTTTCTGGGCCTTCTCCTCAACATGGGTCTAACTAAAAAGCATGAATTGCGGTCATATTGGTCCACGAACCCAATTCATCACATGCCCATGTTCTCTGCTGCTATGTCCAGGACACGATTTGAGACCATCCTGCGTTTCCTGCACTTTAGCGACAACACCACCTCCCGTCCCAGAGGCCACCCAGCTTTTGACCGGCTCCACAAAATTCGGCCCCTCATAGACCATTTCAACCAGAAATTTGCAGATTTGTATACCCCAGAGCAAAACATCTGCATAGACGAGTCCCTAATACATTTTACCGGGCGCCTTGGCTTCAAACAATACATCCCAAGCAAGCGCGCCCGGTATGGGGTCAAATTGTATAAGCTCTGTGAAAGGGCCACAGGCTATACCCACAAATTTCGTGTCTATGAGGGAAAAGATCAGACCCTGGAGCCGGTCGGTTGCCCTGACTACCTGGGGAGCAGTGGGAAGACAGTCTGGGACTTGGTGTCACCCTTATTCGGCAAGGGGTACCATCTTTATGTGGACAATTTCTACACAAGTGTGGCCCTCTTCAGGCATTTGTTTCTAGACAGATTGGCGCCTGTGGCACCGCGCAAACTAGTCGCGCGGGCTTCCCCCAACGGCTTGTTACCACCCGTCTTGCAAGGGGGGAGAGGGCTGCCTTGTGTAACCAAGAACTGCTCGCGGTGAAATGGAGAGACAAGCGTGACGTTTACATGCTCTCCTCCATTCACGCAGACACGACAATCCAAATTGAGCGAGCAACCCGTGTCATTGAAAAGCCCCTCTCAGTCCACGACTATAACCTTCACATGGGAGGGGTGGACTTCAATGACCAGATGTTGTCTCCGTATTTAGTGTCCCGCAGAACCAGACGCTGGTATAAGAAGGTGTCTGTATATTTGATTCAATTGGCTCTGTATAATAGTTTTGTTCTCTACAGTAAGGCTGGGAGAACACGATCCTTCCTCAAATTTCAGGAAGAGATCATCGAGAACCTCCTGTACCCAGGAGGTTCCGTGGCCCCATCCACCAGTGTAGTTAGCCGTCTACACGAGCGACATTTCCCCAATGTCGTTGCCGGTACCTCAACCCAACCGTCACCCCGAAAAAGATGTTGTGTCTGTAGCAGGAGTGGAATAAGGCGTGACACCCGCTATTTCTGTCCTGACTGTCCTGACCACCTTGCCCTATGCTTAGGGGAGTGTTTCCGGAAGTACCACACACAGGTACACCTAGCATAGGGATCACATCTCACCAGGACAGGCACACAGGGCTATTAGGGCCCATTCACATACAGCTGCTGCAAACCTCTCCTTTCACCTGGGATAAAGTGCATAATGTACTTTGCCACATCTTTGGGCGATTTGCGCTTTGCACATTGTCCCATGGGGAAGGAGAGGTTTGTCCTATAAAGGTAAAAAAAAAAAAAAAAAAAAATCACCAGTAAGCAAAAAGGTTAATGTTCAGTTCAAAAAGTTAAGGTTTATATGTTCTGTTCAAAAGTTAATAAAATTGTTGCGTTGCGGCCTGGTTTTTATTTTTTTATTTTTAATTTTTTACCTTCCAGGTGGACCAACCGATCGACTAGCTGCAGCACTGATGTGCATTCTGACAGAAGCATTGCTCTGCTGTCAGATTACACACAAGTCGGTGTATGCGGCGCTGCAAGACGAGATTTCTCCTCTGCAGTAAAAGATACGTTTGCTTGAGGCATATGAGATGAGGAGGTGGCGGTGTTCCTATGCTTTGGCAAACACTTTGTATATAAAAAAAATAAATCCCGGCAATGATTTATTCATCCACATCGATTGATGTGAATGGAGAAATCTGGTTTGCCAGGGCATACGAGCTAAGTGGGTATGGATGTTGGGCGGAGCTCCTATGTCCTGGCAGACGCCTTTCCCCTCCTTTTTTTTTTTTGGCAGAGATTTTTTCATCCACATTGATCGATGCGAATGAAGAAATCTGTGCCGTTCATTTTTTTTTCTTTCAGCCTAGAGGCTGAATGGAAAAAAAAATCTCATTACGTGTATGCTCAATATAAGGAGAATAGCAGAAACTCCTAATGCTGGCCATACATGTAATGATTGCTGGAGACCCTCAAATGCCAGGGCAGTACAAACACCCCACAAATGACCCCATTTTGGAAAGAAGACACCCCAAGGTATTCGCTGAGGGGCATATTGAGTCCATGAAAGATTGAAATTTTTGTCCCAAGTTAGCGGAAAGTGAGACTTTGTGAGAAAAAAAAAAAAAAAAAATTTCCGCTAACTTATGCCCAAAAAAATAATTTCTATGAACTCGCCAGGCCCCTCATTGAATACCTTGGGGTGTCTTCTTTCCAAAGTGGGGTCACATGTGGGGTATTTATACTGCCCTGGCTTTTTAGGGGCCCTAAAGCGTGAGAAGAAGTCTGGGATCCAAATGTCTAAAAATGCCCTCCTAAAAGGAATTTGGGCCGCTTTGCGCATCTAGGCTGCAAAAAAGTGTCACACATGTGGTATCGCCGTACTCAGGAGAAGTTGGGGAATGTGTTTTGGGGTGTCATTTTACATATACCCATGCTGGGTGAGATAAATATCTTGGTCAAATGCCAACTTTGTATAAAAAAATGGGAAAAGTTGTCTTTTGCCAAGATATTTCTCTCACCCAGCATGGGTATATGTATAATGACACCCCAAAACACATTCCCCAACTTCTCCTGAGTACGGCGATACCAGATGTGTGACACTTTTTTGCAGCCTAGGTGGGCAAAGGGGCACACATTCCAAAGTGCACCTTTCGGATTTCACCGGTCATTTTTTACAGATTTTGATTGCAAACTACTTATCACACATATGGGCCCCTAAAATGCCAGGGCAGTATAACTACGCCACAAGTGACCCCATTTTGGAAAAAAGACACCCCAAGGTATTCCGTGGGGGGCATGGCGAGTTCCTAGAATTTTTTATTTTTTGTCGCAAGTTAGTGGAATATGAGACTTTGTAAGGAAAAAAAATATATAAAAATCAGCATTTTCCGCTAACTTGTGACAAAAAATAAAAACTTCCATGAACTCACTATGCCCATCACAAAATACCTTGGGGTGTCTTCTTTCCAAAATGGGGTCACATGTGGCGTAGTTATACTGCCCTAGCATTCTAGGGCCCTAATGTGTGGTAAGTAGTTTGCAATCAAAATGTGTAAAAAATGGCCTGTGAAATCCGAAAGGTGCTCTGTGGAATGTGTGCCCCTTTGCCCACCTTGGCATCAAAAAAGTGTCACACATCTGGTATCGCCGTGCTCAGGAGAAGTTGGGGAATGTGTTTTGGGGTGTCATTTTACATATACCCATGCTAGGTGAGAGAAATATCTTGGCAAAAAACAACTTTTCTCATTTTTTTATACAAAGTTGGCATTTGACCAATATATTTATCTCACCCAGCATGGGTATATGTAAAATGACACCCAAAAACACATTCCCCAACTTCTCCTGAATACGGCGATACCAGATGTGTGACACTTTTTTGCAGCCTAGGTGGGCAAAGGGGCACACATTCCAAAGTGCACCTTTCGGATTTCACCGGTCATTTTTTACAGATTTTGATTGCAAACTTCTTCTCACACATCTGGGCCCCTAGAATGCCAGGGCAGTATAACTACCCTACAAGTGACCCCATTTTGGAAAGAAGACACCCCAAGGTATTTTGTGATGGGCATAGTGAGTTCATGGCAAAAAAATTTTTTTGTCACAAGTTAGTGGAATATGAGACTTTGTAAGAAAAAAAAAATCATCATTTTCCGCTAACTTGTGACAAAAAATAAAAAGTTCTATGAACTCACTATGCCCATCAGTGAATACCTTAGGGTGTCTACTTTCCGAAATGGGGTCATTTGTGGGGTGTTTGTACTGTCTGGGCATTGTAGAACCTCAGGAAACATGACAGGTGCTCAGAAAGTCAGAGCTGCTTCAAAAAGCGGAAATTCACATTTTTGTACCATAGTTTGTAAATGCTATAACTTTTACCCAAACCATTTTTTTTTTACCCAAACATTTTTTTTTTATCAAAGACATGTAGAACAATAAATTTAGCGAAAAATTTATATATGGATGTCGTTTTTTTTTTGCAAAATTTTACAACTGAAAGTGAAAAATGTCATTTTTTTGCAAAAAAATCGTTAAATTTCGATTAATAACAAAAAAAGTAAAAATGTCAGCAGCAATGAAATACCACCAAATGAAAGCTCTATTAGTGAGAAGAAAAGGAGGTAAAATTCATTTGGGTGGTAAGTTGCATGACCGAGCAATAAACGGTGAAAGTAGTGTAGTGCAGAAGTGTAAAAAGTGGCCTGGTCATTAAGGGGGTTTCAGCTAGCGGGGTTGAAGTGGTTAATATACACATGTCTATGGTATTTTAACTTTTCTATCTATAAGTAATGTTCTTCATTATTAGGTATTGTTTATTTCTGTTATGTTTAAGAACAGGGTAACAGATTGAGGAGTAAGCAAGCAATACAGTCATTAGCTTTTAGAATGTGTTGAAGATCTAATGTGTGATAAACAGACATGTGTATAAAATGATTAGAAAAATTTAAAAAATGCATTTCACTTAAAGGTAATAGATTTACTTAGTCCCTAGATAGCAGCAGCATTTGATGCAGTCAAGGGTCTGAAAAATATAAATCAGTACACAATTTCTTATTAATCATTAAAGAATTGTGAATTTGTTATTTTACTTCATAAATTGCAGATGGCTATGTTAATTTTTATGCTTATTGTTTGTCTGATTTCCTTTCGTTCGTAACAACATTGTTATAACCGATGAAGAAACTAGGAGAGGGTTGGCTGCCTATGAAGGGGTATGAGAAGGCCAGTTTTGTTTAGTTTTTTCAACTTATAATATACACATGTCTATGGTATTTTAACTTTTCTATTTAACTTTTCTATCTATAAGTAATGTTTTTCATTATTAGGTATTGTTTATTTCTGTTATGTTGAAGAACAGGGTAACAGAGTCTAAGAAGGAACAGGATAAGATAGGGCGCTAAGGAGGAGGCAGATAAGAATGTGGAGACTGAGAAGGCAATGGATGAGACTGGAGGTTAAGGAGAAGGAGAGGGAGTAGGTGACTAAGAGAAGGGGACATGAAGGCTGAGTAGTAGAATGAAGGAGGAGGTTTAGGGTCCATTCACATAAATATATTGTTAGTCTTCATCCGATCCACATTTTTTGTGGGTTGGATGCTCATCCATTTATTTCAATGGGGTCACAAAAATTGCAGACAGCACACAGTATGTTGTCAGTATCTGCCGCCCTGCAAAAAAGATAGAACTTGTTTTATTCTTGTCCATTTTGCAGACAAGAGTAGGAATTTGTAATAGAGGGCAGGACATACTGATTTGCAAAATGCAGAACGCACACGGCCAGTATCCGCATTTCACAGATCCACAATTTGTGGACCACAAAACGGATATGGACGTGCAAATGGACCCTAAGGATGAGATATGAGGATTTAAAGACTTAGGAGAAGGAGGGGCAGGAGGAAAAGAGAGCAGGACAAAGAGGATGAAACAGGAGTACAGTATTCACTGTTTAATAGCTTTTGGAACTCAGTGGGGGACATTTATCAAGACTGGCGTTCCCATGCACCAATCTTGATCCCCTGTGCACAGAAGTAAGATCCACCTAATTTAATAAGAGGCAAATGCCTCTTAATGAATTAGGCTCATCTCTGTGCTCCTGAGCTATAACTTGCACCAGAGTTCATAGGGTAAGTAATAGTAGGTCTAGCAGTCCATGCCCCGCTCTCACTATGCTCCGGTCTTTTCTCGCCACACCATAGAAAACTGGTGAGAAGCTAAAAAAGTGTCAAATTATGGAACAAATTTTTTTTGTGCCATAATTTGCAACTTGTTAGCACCATAATAGTGGCGAATTTTTTTTGATAAGTGCCCCTTAATGACTTTTAAGTTTTAAGAGTACCCCCGTTAGAGGCTGTAATGGAGAAACTCATAGGGTCCACAGAGTAGCGCATGCTATATGTCTGCACGTAAGGGGGTTGTAACCATGCATATATATTTTATGACCATAGTGTTTCTTTTATAGTAAAGGTGTTTTTCAATAGTGTTTTTACTGATGACCTATCCTCTGGATAGGCTGATTGGTGAGAGTCCAACACCGAAACCCTGCTGATCAGCTGATTGAGAAGGCAGCGGTGCTTGAAGTAGCGCTGCGGCCTTCTCCAGTTTTGCCTAGACCATGTGACATCACGTTCATCGGTCACATTGACTACTCGCTGCTTAGCCCCATTCAAGTGAATGGGGCTTAGCTGCAATGCCCCACAATACAATGTATGGCGCTGTGCTTGGTGAGCTTAGAGAAGGCCACGGTGTTACTGCGAGCGTCGCTGCCTTCTAAAACAGCTGATCAGCGGGGCTACCGTGCGTCAGACCCACAACAATCAGATACTAAAAACCTATCCAGAAGAAAAGTCGTCAGTAAAACACTCTCAGATAACCCCTTTAAAATAATAAGTAAATAGTGATGTATTGTAATTATACCTTGCTGTTATGACTTGGATAAGGCTGAAATACGTCTGGCGCATTATATAGATAAGTTATGAGAATCAATGTAACTCTTTATTGGGATCATTTATCAAACTGGTGAAAAATTAGAACTGGCTTAATTCCCCATTGAAACCAATCATTCCTCCTTTCATTTTCCAAAGGAGCAGTTAAAAATAAAAGGTGGAATATGATTGGTTGCTATGGGCAAATAAGCAAGTTCTAATTTACACCATTTTGATAAATGACCCCATATGTATCTCTGGTAACCAATATTACAATCTAATAGGTATACCTAGAGAAATGTTCTTGTTTTATATTATAATTATTTTGATTGAGATTGTTATATAATTATATTCTTTGACCTTGCTTATATAGGCACTTGCACTTTATCTTAATCTGTAGGTGAAAAGTACAGTATCTCAGCACATTTACCTATAAATTGTGCAATATAGGTGTTGGTAACTTAAATTTAGCTTCATGTTTTAAATTATAAAATACATAATTAAGAATTATTGTTGAGTAATTTAAGGTATATTCATCAGTTTTTTTTTGCTTCCCGCTATCCCTATGATATATTTATTACATTGTTTATTTAGTCGTATGCAGTCCCTTCTGATTTTGTTTTGAAAGGGATTTCAGCTTTTTTTATATTAATGACCTATCTTCAGGACAGGTCATCGATATCAGATCGGAGGGGTCCGACTTCCAGCACCTGAATTGAATGGGAAGGCTTAGTTGTATTGATACCTGCTCACTGCTGCAGTTGCGATGTTGAGCAGATAAAACAGTGAAGAGAAGGCAGCGTTTGAACAAGCCCAGTTTTCTCTTCAAACAGCTGATAGGTGTGGGTGCTGCAAGTTGGACCTCTGCTGATCTGATAATGATGACCTATCCTGAAGATAGCTTATCAATATAAAAAAACGGACAACCCCTTGTAATGTATTTTTGTGATATTTAATAATAAAGCAGTGAAGTTAATTATAAATGATTTTGAGTGTTATTTTTATTTATGATAAATTAAGAGAGAGAATATGTAGATGTTCAATATTGTAGTGATTCTCTTTATATAGGGGTTTATCTGTTATATAGATATTGAGTTTTTAATTTTGATGTAAGTACTGAGGAGTAAGCAAGCAATACAGAAATTAGCTTTTGAAATTTGTTGAAGATCTAATGTGTAATAACCAGACATGTATAAAATAATTAGAAAAATAAAAAATATATATTTCACTTAAAGGTAATAGATTTCCTTAGTGCCTTGATAGCAGCAGCAGTTGATGTAGTCATGGATCTAAAAAATATAAATCAGTGCATAATTTCTTATTAACCGTTAAAGAATTGTGAATTTGTGATTTTACTTCATAAATTGCAGATGACTATGTAAATTTTTACACTTATTGTTTGTCTGATTTCCTCTCGTTCATAACAACATTGTTATGACCAATGAAGAAACTTAAAGAGGTTTGGCTGGCTATGAAGGAGTATGAGGAGGCCAGTTTTTTTTCTACTTATAAACATGTATATGGTATTTAAACTTTTCTATCTATAAGAAACATTTTCATTATTAGGTATTGTTTATTTCTGTTATGTTTAAGAACAGGGTAACAGACTGAGGAGTAAGCAAGCAATACAGTAATAAACTTTTGAAATGTGTTGAAGATCTAATGTGTGATAAACAGACATGTGTATAAAATGATTAGAAAAATAAAAAAAAATACATTTCACTTATTAGTAATAGATTTTCTTAGTCCCTTGATAGCAGTAGCATTTCATGTAGTCATGGGTCTGAAAAATATAAATCAGTACACAATTTCTTATTAATCGTAAAATAATTGTGAATTTGTGATTTTAATTTATAAATTGAGGATGACTATGTTAAGTTTTACACTTAATGTTAGTCTGATTTCCTCTTGTTCGTAACAACTTTGTTATGACCGATGAGAAATCTAGGAGAGGGTTGGCTGGCTATGAAGGGCTATGAGGAGGCCAGTTATTTTTTTTCTACTTATAATATACACATGTCTATGGTATTTTAACTTTTTCTATCTATAAGAAACGTTTTTCATTATAAGGTATTGTTTATTTTTGTTATGTTTAAGAACAGGGTAATAGAGTCTAAGAAGGAACAGGATAAGATAGGGGGCTGAGGAGGAGGCAGATAAGAATGTGGAGACTGAGAAGGCAATGGATGAGACTGGAGGTTAAGGAGAAGGAAAGGGAGTAGGTGACTAAGAGAAGGGGACATGAAGGATGAGTAGTAGAATGAGGGAGGAGGTCTTGAAGGCTGAGGATTAGGGTCCATTCACATAAATATATTGTTAGTCTTCATCCGATCCACATTTTTTGTGAATTGGATGCTCACCCATTCATTTCAATGGGGCCACAAAAATTGCAGACAGCACACAGTATGCTGTCAGTATCCGTATGTCAGTTCTGCGGCCCTGAAAAAAATATAGAACTTGTTTTATTCTTGTCCATTTTGCAGACAAGAGTAGGAATTTTTAATAGAGGGATAGACATACTGATTTGCAAATTGCAGAACGCACACAGCCAGTATCCGCGTTTCACAGATCCACAATTTGTGGACCACAAAACAAATATGGACGTAAAAATGGACACTAAGTATGAGATATGAGGATTTAAAGACTTAGGATGAGGAGGGGCAGGAGGAAAAGATAGCAGGACAAGGAGGATGAAACAGGAGTACAGTATTCACTGTTTAATAGCTTTTGGAACTCAGTGGGGGACATTTATCAAGACTGGCTTTCCCATGCACCAATCTTGATCCCCTGTGCACTGAAGTAACTGCCGATGCCTCTTAATGAATTAGGCCCATATCTGACACTCTGTGCTCCAGCAACTCAAATCTATGCCAGCTGGGAGCAAGAGTAGATTTGAGCTATAACTTGCACTAGGGTTCATAGGGTAAGTTATAGTAGGTCTAGCAGTCCATGACACCCCCCCCCCCCCCACTATAATCCGTTCTTTTCTTGCCACACCATATAAAACTGGTGAGACTCTAAAAAAGTGACAAATTATGGAGCAAATATTTTTTGTGCTATAATTTACAACTTGTTAGCACCATAATAGTGGCAAAAAGTTTTTGATAAGTGCCTCTTAATGACTTTTAAGTTTTAAGACTACCACCGTTAGAGGCTGTAATGGCGAAACTTATAGGGGTCCACAGAGTAGCACATACTATATGTCTGCATGTAAGGGGTTTGTAACCATGCAAATTTTTTGACCATAGTGTTTCTATTATATTAACCACTTCAACCCCGCTAGCTAAAACCCCCTTAATGACCAGGCCACTTTTTACACTTCTGCACTACACTACTTTCACCGTTTATTGCTTGGTCATGCAACTTACCACCCAAATGAATTTTACCTCCTTTTCTTCTCACTAATAGAGCTTTAATTTGGTGGTATTTCATTGCTGCTGACATTTTTACTTTTTTTTGTTATTAATCGAAATTTAACTATTTTTTTGCAAAAAAATGACATTTTTTACTTTCAGTTGTAAAATTTTGCAAAAAAACGACATCCATATATAAATTTTTCGCTAAATTTATTGTTCTACATGTTTTTGATAAAAAAAATGTTTAAGTAAAAAAAAAATGGTTTGGGTAAAAGTTATAGCATTTACAAACTATGGTACAAAAATGTGAATTTCCGCTTTTTGAAGCAGCTCTGACTTTCTGAGCACCTGTCATGTTTCCTGAGGTTCTACAATGCCCAGACAGTACAAACACCCCACAAATGACCCCATTTCGGAAAGGAGACACCCAAAGGTATTCACTGATGGGCATAGTGAGTTCATAGAACTTTTTATTTTTTGTCACAAGTTAGCGGAAAATTATGATTTTTTTTTTTTTCTTACAAAGTCTCATATTCCACTAACTTGTGACAAAAAATAAAAACTTCCATGAACTCACTATGCCCATCACAAAATACCTTGGGGTGTCTTCTTTCCAAAATGGGGTCACTTGTGGAGTAGTTATACTGCCCTGGCAATTTAGGGGCCCATATGTGTGAGAAGTAGTTTGCAATCAAAATCTGTAAAAAATGGCCTGCGAAATCCGAAAGGTGCACTTTGGAATGTGTGCCCCTTTGCCCACCTAGGCTGCAAAAAAGTGTCACACATCTGGTATCGCCGTACTCAGGAGAAGTTGGGGAATGTGTTTTGGGGTGTCATTTTACATATACCCATGCTGGGTGAGAGAAATATATTGGTCAAATGCCAACTTTGTATAAAAAAATGGGAAAAGTTGTCTTTTGCCAAGATATTTCTCTCACCCAGCATGGGTATATGTAAAATGACACCCCAAAACACATTCCCCAACTTCTCCTGAGTACGGCGATACCAGATGTGTGACACTTTTTTGCAGCCAAGGTGGGCAAAGGGGCACACATTCCAGAGAGCACCTTTCGGATTTCACAGGCCATTTTTTACACATTTTGATTGCAAACTACTTGCCACACATTAGGGCCCCTAGAATGCCAGGGCAGTATAACTACGCCACAAGTGACCCCATTTTAGAAAGAAGACACCCCAAGGTATTTTGTGAGGGGCATGGCGAGTTCCTAGAATGTTTTATTTTTTGTCACAAGTTAGCGGAAAAAGATGATTATTATTATTATTTTTTTTTTCTTACAAAGTCTCATATTCCACTAACTTGTGACAAAAAATAAAAACTTCCATGAACTCACTATGCCCATCACAAAATACCTTGGGGTGTCTTCTTTCCAAAATGGGGTCACTTGTGGGGTATACTGCCCTGGCATTCTAGGGGCCCAGATGTGTGAGAAGAAGTTTGCAATCAAAATCTGTAAAAAATGACCGGTGAAATCCGAAAGGTGCACTTTGGAATGTGTGCCCCTTTGCCCACCTAGGCTGCAAAAAAGTGTCACACATCTGGTATCGCCGTACTCGGGAGAAGTTGGGGAATGTGTTTTTGGGTGTCATTTTACATATACCCATGCTGCGTGAGATAAATATCTCGGCAAAAGACAACTTTTCCCATTTTTTTATACAAAGTTGGCATTTGACCAAGATATTTAGCATGGGTATATGTAAAATGACACCCCAAAACACATTCCCCAACTTCTCCTGAGTACGGCGATACCACATGTGTGACACTTTTTTGCAGACTAGATGCGCAAAGCGGCCCAAATTCCTTTTAGGAGGGCATTTTTAGACATTTGGATCCCAGACTTCTTCTCACGCTTTAGGGCCCCTAAAAAGCCAGGGCAGTATAAATACCCCACATGTGACCCCACTTTGGAAAGAAGAGTTCATAAAATTTATTTATTTTTTTGGCATATATTAGCGGAAATTTTTTATTTTATTTTTTTCTCACAAAGTCTCACTTTCCGCTAACTTGGGACAAAAATTTCAATCTTTCATGGACTCAATATGCCCCTCACGGAATACCTTGGGGTGTCTTCTTTCCGAAATGGGGTCACATGTGGGGTATTTATACTGCCCTGGCATTTTAGGGGCCGTAAAGCGTGAGAAGAAGTCTGGAATATAAATGTCAAAAAAAAATTACGCATTTGGATTCCGTGAGGGGTATGGTGAGTTCATGTGAGATTTTATATTTTGACACAAGTTAGTGGACTTTGTAAGAATAAACAAAAAAATAAATAAACTATTTCCGCTAACTTGTGCCAAAAAAAATGTCTGAATGGAGCCATACAGGGGGTGATCAATGACAGGGGGGTGATCAATGACAGGGGGGTGATCACACAAATAGACTCCCTGATCACCCCCTGTCATTGATCACCCCCCTGTAAGGCTCCATTCAGATGTCCGTATGATTTTTACGGATCCACAGATACATGGATCGGATCCGCAAAACACATACGGACGTCTGAATGGAGCCTTACAGGGGGGTGATCAATGACAGGGGGTGATCAATGACGGGGGTGATCAGGGAGTCTATATGGGTGATCACCCCCCTGTCATTGATCACCCCCCTGTAAGGCTCCATTCAGACGTCCGTATGTGTTTTGCGGATCCGATCCATGTATCCGTGGATCCGTAAAAATCATACGGACGTCTGAATGGAGCCTTACAGGGGGGTGATCAATGACAGGGGGTGATCAGGAAGTCTATATGGGTGATCACCCCCTTGTCATTGATCACCCCCCTGTAAGGCTCCATTCAGACATCCGTATGTGTTTTGCAGATCCGATCCATGTATCCGTGGATCCGTAAAAATCATACGGACGTCTGAATGGAGCCTTACAGGGGGGTGATCAATGACAGGGGGGTGATCAATGACAGGGGGGTGATCAGGAAGTCTATATGGGTGATCACCCCCTTGTCATTGATCACCCCCCTGTAAGGCTCCATTCAGATGTCCGTATGCGTTTTGCGGATCTTATCCATGTATCCGTGGATCCGTAAAAATCATACGGACGTCTGAATGGAGCCTTACAGGGGGGTGATCAATGACAGGGGGGTGTTCAATGACAGGGGGGTGATCAGGAAGTCTATATGGGTGATCACCCCCTTGTCATTGATCACCCCCCTGTAAGGCTCCATTCAGACGTCCGTATGCGTTTTGCGGATCCGATCCATGTATCCGTGGATCCGTAAAAATCATACGGACGTCTGAATGGAGCCTTACAGGGGGGTGATCAATGACAGGGGGGTGATCAGGGAGTCTGTATCGGGTGATCAGTGGTTTATAAAGGGTTAATAAGTGACAGGGGGGGTGTAGTGTAGTGTAGTAGTGTTTGGTGCTACTTTACTGAGCTGCCTGTGTCCTCTGGTGGTCGATCCAAGCAAAAGGGACCACCAGAGGACCAGGTAGCAGATATATTAGACGCTGTTATCAAAACAGCGTCTAATATACCTGTTAGGGGTTAGAAAAATCACATCTCCAGCCTGCCAGCGAACGATCGCCGCTGGCAGGCTGGAGATCCACTCGCTTACCTTCCGTTCCTGTGAACGCGCGCGCCTGTGTGCGCGCGTTCACAGGAAATCTCGGCTATCGCGGGAGGACGCGTATATGCGTCCACCCAGAAGAGCAGGGCTGCCGCCAGGACGCAATCCTGCGTACGACGGTCCTGTAGCGGTTAAAGGTGTTTTCCAATAGTGTTTTTACTGATGAACTATCCTATGGATAGGCTAATCGGTAGTAGTCCAACACCCGGAGCCCCGCTGATCAGCTGATTGAGAAGGCAGCGGTGCTTGAAGTAGTGCTGCAGCCTTCTCCAGTCTTGCCTAGGCCATGTGACATTACGTTCATCAGTCACATTTACTACGCGCTGCTTAGCCCCATTCAAGTGAATGGGGCTTAGCTGCAATGCCCCACAATATAATGTATGGCGCTGTGATTGGTGGGCTTAGAGAAAGCCACGGTGTTACTGCAAGCGTCGCTGCCTTCTAAAACAGCTGATCAGTGGGGCTACCGTGCGTCAGACCAACAACAATCAGATACTAAAAACCTATCCAGAAGAAAAGTCATCAGTAAAACACTCTCAGATAACCCCTTTAATATAATAAGTAAATAGTGATGTATTGTAATTATAACTTCCAGTTATGTCTTGAATAAGGCTTAAATACGTCTGGCACATTATATAGATAAGTTCTAAGAATTGATGTAACTCTTTATTGGGATCATTTATCAAACTAGTGAAAAATTAGAACTGGCTTAGTTCCCCATTGAAACCAATTAGATTCATCCTTTCGTTTTCCAAAGGAGCCGTTAAAAATTAAAGATAGAATATGATTGGTTGCTATGAGCAAATAAGCAAGTTCTAATTTACACCTTTTTAATAAATGACCCCATATCTATCTCTGGTAACCAATATCACAATCTAGTAGGTATACCTAGAGAAGTTTTCCTGTTTTATATTATAATAATTTTGATTGAGATTGTTATATAATTATATTCTTTGACCTTGCTTATATAGGCACTTACACTTTATCTTAAACTGTAGGTGAATAGTACGGTATCTCAGCAAATTTACATATAAATTGTGCAATATAGGTATTGGTGACCAAAATTTTGCTTCATGTTTTAAATTATAAAATACATAATTAAGAATTATTGTTGAGTAATTGAAGGTATATTCATCATTTTTTTTTATTTCCCGCTATCCCTATGATATATTTATTACATTGCTTATTTAGCCATATGCAGTATGCAGTCCCTTCTGATTTTCTTTTGAAAGGGATTTCAGCTTTTTTTATATTGATGACCTATCCTCAGGATAGGTTATCAATATCAGATTGTAGGGGTCCAACTTTTAGCACCTGAATTAAATGGGAAGGCTTAGTTGTATTGATACCTGCTCACTGCTGCAGTTGCGATGTCAAGCAGATAAAACTGTGAAGAGAAGGCAGCGTTTGAACAAGCCCAGTTTTCTCTTCAAACAGCTGATAGGTGTGGGTGCCGCAAGATGGACCTCCGCCGATCTGATATTGATTACCTATCCTGAGGATAGCTTATCAATATAAAAAAGCGGACAACCCCTTGTAATGGATTTTTGTGATATTTAATAATAAAGCAGTGAATTTAATTATAAATGATTTTGAGTGTTATTTTTATTTATGATAAATTAAGAGAGAGAATATACAGGTCCTTCTAAAAAAATTTGCATATTGTGATAAAGTTCATTATTTTCTGTAATGTACTGATAAACATTAGACTTTCATATATTTTAGATTCATTACACACAAGTGAAGTAGTTCAAGCCTTTTATTTATTTAATATTGATGATTTTGGCATACAGCTCATGAAAACGTGTTTTTAATACAAAAAAAGTCAACCTTCAAATAATTATGTTCAGTTATGCACTCAATACTTGGTCGGGAATCCTTTTGCAGAAATGACTGATTCAATGCGGCGTGGCATGGAGGCAATCTGCCTGTGGCACTGCTGAGGTGTTATGGAGGCCCAGGATGCTTCGATAGCAGCCTTAGGCTCATCCAGAGTGTTGGGTCTTGCGTCTCTCAACTTTCTCTTCCCAATATCCCACAGATTCTCTATGGGGTTCAGGTCAGGAGAGTTGGCAGGCCAATTGAGCACAGTAATACCATGGTCAGTAAACCATTTACCAGTGGTTTTGGCACTGTGAGCAGGTGCCAGGTCGTGCTGAAAAATGAAATCTTCATCTCCATAAAGCTTTTCAGCAGATGGAAGCATGAAGTGCTCCAAAATCTCCTGATAGCTAGCTGCATTGACCCTGCCCTTGATAAAACACAGTGGACCAACACCAGCAGCTGACATGGCACCCCAGACCATCACTGACTGTGGGTACTTGACACTGGACTTCAGGCATTTTGGCATTTCCCTCTCCCCAGTCTTCCTCCAGACTCTGGCACCTTGATTTCCGAATGACATGCAAAATTTGCTTTCATCTGAAAAAAGTACTTTGGACCACTGAGCAACAGTCCAGTGCTGCTTCTCTGTAGCCCATGTCAGGCGCTTCTGCCAATGTTTCTGGTTCAAAAGTGGCTTGACCTGGGGAATGCGGCACCTGTAGCCCATTTCCTGCACACGCCTGTACACGGTGGCTCTGGATGTTTCTACTCCAGACTCAATCCACTGCTTCCGCAGGTCCCCCAAGATTTGGAATCGGTCCTTCTCCACAATCTTCCTCAAGGTCCGGTCACCTCTTCTCGTTGTGCAGCGTTTTCTGCCACACTTTTTCCTTCTCACAGACTTCCCACTGAGGTGCCTTGATACAGCACTCTGGGAACAGCCTATTCGTTCAGAAATTTCTTTCTGTGTCTTACCCTCTTGCTTGAGGGTGTCAATGATGGCCTTCTGGACAGCAGTCAGGTCGGCAGTCATACCCATGATTGCGGTTTTGAGTAATGAACCAGGCTGGGAGTTTTTAAAAGTCTCAGGAATCATTTGCAGGTGTTTAGAGTTAATTAGTTGATTCAGATGATTAGGTTAATAGCTCGTTTAGAGAACCTTTTCATGATATGCTAATTTTTTTAGATAGGAATTTGGGGTTTTCATGAGCTGTATGCCAAAATCATCAATATTAAAACAATAAAAGGCTTGAACTACTTCAGTTGTGTGTAATGAATCTAAAATATATGAAAGTCTAATGTTTATCAGTACATTACAGAGAATAATGAACTATCACAATATGCTAATTTTTTTAGAAGGACCTGTATAGATGTTCAGTATTGTAGTGATTCTCTTTAGATAGGGGTTTATCTGTTATATAGATATTGAGTTTTTAATTTTGATGTAGGTAGTAACTGTAAGGAGTAAGCAAGCAATATAGTCATTAGCTTATGGAATATGTTGAAGATCTAATGTGTGATAAACAGAAATGTGTATAAAATTATTAGAAAATAAAATAAAAAAATATTTCACTTAATAGTAATAGATTTTCTTAGTCCCTTGATAGCAGTAGCATTTGATGTAGTCATCGGTCTAAAAAATATAAATCAGTGCACAATTTCTTATTAATCATTAAAGAATTGTAAATTTGTGATTTTAATTTATAAATTGAGGATGACTATGTTAAGTTTTACACTTAATGTTAGTCTGATTTCCTCTTGTTCGTAACAACTTTGTTATGACCGAGGAGAAATCTAGGAGAGGGATGGCTGGCTATGAAGGGGTATGAGGAGGCCAGTCTTTTTTTTCCTACTTATAATATACAGTCGTGGCCAAAAGTTTTGAGAATGACACAAATATTAGTTTTCACAAAGTTTGCTGCTAAACTGCTTTTAGATCTTTGTTTCAGTTGTTTCTGTGATGTAGTGAAATATAATTACACGCACTTCATACGTTTCAAAGGCTTTTATCGACAATTACATGACATTTATGCAAAGAGTCAGTATTTGCAGTGTTAGCCCATCTTTTTCAGGACCTCTGCAATTCGACTGGGCATGCTCTCAATCAACTTCTGGGCCAATTCCTGACTGATAGCAACCCATTCTTTCATAATCACTTCTTGGAGTTTGTCAGAATTAGTGGGTTTTTGTTTGTCCACCCGCCTCTTGAGGATTGACCACAAGTTCTCAATGGGATTAAGATCTGGGGAGTTTCCAGGCCATGGACCCAAAATGTCAACATTTTGGTCCCCGAGCCACTTAGTTATCACTTTTGCCTTATGGCACGGTGCTCCATCGAGCTGGAAAATGCATTGTTCTTCACCAAACTGTTGTTGGATTGTTGGAAGAAGTTGCTGTTGGTACCATTCTTTATTCATGGCTGTGTTTTTGGGCAAAATTGTGAGTGAGCCCACTCCCTTGGATGAGAAGCAACCCCACACATGAATGGTCTCAGGATGCTTTACTGTTGGCATGACACAGGACTGATGGTAGCGCTCACCTTTTCTTCTCTGGACAAGCCTTTTTCCTGATGCCCCAAACAATCGGAAAGAGGTTTCATCGGAGAATATGACTTTGCCCCAGTCCTCAGCAGTCCATTCACCATATTTTCTGCAGAAGATCAATCTGTCCCTGATGGTTTTTTTTGGAGAGAAGTGGCTTCTTTGCTGCCCTTCTTGACACCAGGCCATCTTCCAAAAGTCTTTGCCTCACTGTGCGTGCAGATGCGCTCACACCTGCCTGCTGCCATTCCTGAGCAAGCTCTGCACTGGTGGCAGTCCGATCCCGCAGCTGAATCCTCTTTAGGAGACGATCCTGGTGCTTGCTGGAATTTCTTGGACGCCCTGAAGCCTTCTTAACAAGAATTGACCCTTTTTCCTTGAAGTTCTTGATGATCCTATAAATTGTTGATTGAGGTGCAATCTTAGTAGCCACAAAATCCTTGCCTGTGAAGCCATTTTTATGCAACGCAATGATGGCTGCACGCGTTTCTTTGCAGGTCACCATGGTTAACAATGGAAGAACAATGATTTCAAGCATCACCCTCCTTTTGACAGGTCAAGTCTGCCATTTTAACCCAATCAGCCTTACATAATGATCTCCAGCCTTGTGCTCATCAACATTCTCACCTGAGTTCACAAGACGATTACTGAAATGATCACAGCAGGTCCTTTAATGACAGCAAAATGAAATGCAGTGGAAAGTTTTTTTGGGGGATTAAGTTAATTTTCATGGCAAAGAAGGACTATGCAATTCATCTGATCACTCTTCATAACATTCTGGAGTATATGCAAATTGCTATTATAAAAACTTAAGCAGCAACTTTTCAAATTTCCAATATTTATGTAATTCTCAAAACTTTTGGCCACGACTGTACACATGTCTATGGTATTTTAACTTTTCTATCTATAAGTAATGTTTTTCATTATTAGGTATTGTTTATTTCTGTTATATTTAAGAACAGGGTAACAAACGGAGGAGTAAGCAAGCAATACAGTCATTAGCTTTTGGAATGTGTTGAAGATCTAATGTGTGATAAACAGACATGTGAATAAAATGATTAGAAAAATTTAAAAATGCATTTCAATTAAAGGTAATAGATTTCCTTAGTCCCTTGATAGCAGCAGCATTTTATGCAGTCATGGGTCTAAAAAATATTAATCAGTGCACAATTTCTTATTAATCGTTAAAGAATTGAGAATTTGTGATTTTACTTAATAAATTGCAGATGACTATGTTAATTTTTACACTTATTGTTTGTCTGGTTTCCTCTTGTTCGTAACAATATTGTTATGACCGATGAAGAAACTAGGAGAGGGTTGGCTGGCTATGAAGGGTATGAGAAGGCCAGTTATTTTTTTTCTTCTTATAATATACACATGTCTGTGGTATTTTAACTTTTCTATCTATAAGTAATGTTTTTCATTATTAGGTATTGTTTATTTTTGCTATGTTTAAGAACAGGGTAACAGAGTCTAAGAAGGAACAGGATAAGATAGGGGGCTGAGAAGGAGGCAGATAAGAATGTGGAGACTGAGAAGGCAGTGGATAAGACTGGAGTTTAAGGAGAAGGAAAGGGAGAACGGGACATGAAGGCTGAGTAGTAGAATGAGGGAGGAGGTCTTGAAGGCTGAGGTTTAGGGTCCATTCACATAAATATATTGCTGGCCTTTATCCGATCCACATTTTTTTGTAGATCGGATGCTCACCCATTTATTTCAATAGGGCCACAGAAATTGAGGACAGCACACAGTATGCTGTCAGTATCCATATGTCAGTTCTGAGGCCCCACAAAAAAGATAGAACTTGTTTTATTCTTGTCCATTTTGCAGACAAAAGTAGGAATTTTTAATAGAGGGTAGGACATACTAATTTTCAAAATGCAGAACGCACAAGGCCAGTATTCGCATTTCACAGATCCACAATTTGTGGACCACAAAACGGATATGGACGTGCGAATGGACCCTAAGGATGACATATGAGGATTTAAAGACTTAAAAGGAGTAGTGACAGGAGGAAAAGAGAGGAGAACAAGGAGGATGAAACAGGAGTACAGTATTCACTGTTTAATAGCTTTTGGAACTCAATGGGGGACATTTATCAAGACTGGCGTTCCTATGCACCAATCTTGATCCCCTGTGCACAGAAGTAAGATCCACCTAATTTAATAAGAAGCAGATGCCTCTTAATGAATTAGGCCCATCTCTGACACTCTGTGCTCCAGCAACTCAAATTTATGCTAGCTGGGAGCGAGAGTAGACTTGCGCTATAACTTGCACCAGAGTTCATAGGGTAAGTTATAGTAGGCCTAGCAGTCCATGCCCTCCTCTCACTATGCTCCGGTCTTTTATCGCCACACCATAGAAAACTGGTAAGAAGCTAAAAAAGTTGCAAATTATGGAGCAAATATTTTTTGTGCCATAATTTGCAACTTGTTAGCACCATAGTAGAGCATACTATATGTCTGCACGTAAGGGGTTTGTAACCATGCATATTTATTTTAGGACCATGGTGTTTCTATTATATTAACCACTTCAGCCCCCCTACACTTCTGCACTACACTACTTTCACCATTTATTGCTCGGTCATGCAACTTACCACCCAAATGAATTTGACCTCCTTTTCTTCTCACTAATAGAGCTTTCATTTGGTGGTATTTCATTGCTGCTGACATATTTTCTTTTTTTGTTATTAATCGAAATTTAATGAAGTTTTTGCCAAAAAAATGAAATTTTTCACTTTCAGTTGTAATTATTTTTTTTTAAATGACATCTATATATAAATTTTTCCCTAAATTTATTGTTTTACATGTCTTTGATAAAAAAAAATGTTTGGGTAAAAAAAAATGGTTTGGGTAAAAGTTATAGCGTTTACAAACTATGGTACAAAAATGTGAATTTCCGCGTTTTGAAGCAGCTCTCAATTTCTGACCACCTGTCATGTTTCCTGAGGTTCTACAATGCCCAGACAGTAGAAAAACCCCACAAATGACCGCATTTAGGAAAGTAGACACCCTAAGGTATTCGCTGATGGGCATAGTGAGTTCATAGAACTTTTAATTTTTGTCACAAGTTAGCGGAAAATGATGAATTATTATATTTTTTTTATTTCGTTACAATGTCCTATATTCCACTAACTTGTGACAAAAAATAAAAACTTCCATGAACTCACTATGCCCATCATGAAATACCTTGGGGTGTCTTCTTTCCGAAATGGGGTCACTTGTGGGGTAGTTATACTGCCCTGGCACTTTAGGGGCCCAAATGCGTGCGAAGTAGTTTGAAATCAAAATCTGTAAAAAATGGCCGGTGAAATCCGAAAGGTGCTCTTTGGAATGTGGGCCCCTTTGCCCACCTAGGCTGCAAAAAAGTGTCACACATGTGGTATCTCCGTACTCAGGAGAAGTTGGGGAATGTGTTTTGGGGTGTCATTTTACATATACCCATGCTGGGTGAGATAAATATCTTGGTCAAATGCCAACTTTGTATAAAAAAATGGGAAAAGTTGTCTTTTGCCGAGATATTTCTCTCACCCCGCATGGGTATATGTAAAATGACACCCCAAAACATATTCCCCAACTTCTCCTGAGTACGGCGATACCACATGTGTGACACTTTTTTGCAGCCTAGGTGGGCAAAGGGGCCCACATTCCAAAGAGCACCTTTCAGATTTCACAGGCCATTTTTTACAGATTTTGATTTCAAACTACTTTGCACGCATTTGGGCCCCTAAAATGCCAGGGCAGTATAACTACCCCACAAGTGACCCCATTTTGGAAAGAAGACACCCCAAGGTATTTCGTGATGGGCATAGTGAGTTCATGGAAGTTTTTATTTTTTGTCACAAGTTAGTGGAATATGAGACTTTGTAAGAAAAAAAAAAAAATCATAATTTTCCGCTAATTTGTGACAAAAAATAAAAAATTCCTGGAACTCTCCATGCCCCTCACAGATTACCTTGGGGTGTCTTCTTTCCAAAATGGGGTCACTTGTGGGGTAGTTATACTGCCCTGGCATTTTAGGGGCCCAAATGCGTGCAAAGTAGTTTGAAATCAAAATCTTTAAAAAATGGCTGGTGAAATCCGAAAGGTGCTCTTTGGAATGTGGGCCCCTTTGCCCAGCTAGGCTGCAAAAAAGTGTCACACATGTGGTATCGCCGTACTCAGGAGAAGTTGAGGAATGTGTATTGGGGTGGCAAAAGACAACTTTTCCCATTTTTTTATACAAAGTTGGCATTTGAACAAGATATTTATCTCACCCAGCATGGGTATATGTAAAATGACACCCCAAAACACATTGCCCAACTTCTCCTGAGTACAGCGATACCACATGTGTGACACTTTTTTGCAGCCTAGATGCGCAAAGGGGCCCAAATTCCTTTTAGGAGGGCATTTTTAGACATTTGGATCCCAGACTTCTTCTCACGCTTTCGGGCCCCTAAAATGCCAGGGCAGTATAAATACCCCACATGTGACCCCATTTTGGAAAGAAGACACCCCAAGGTATTCAATGAGGGGCATGGCGAGTTCATAGAAATTTTTATTTTTTTGGCACAAGTTAGCGGAAATTGATTTATTTTTTTTTTCTCACAAAGTCTCCCTTTGCGCTAACTTGGGACAAAAATGTAAATCTTTCATGGACTCAATATGCCTGTCAGCGAATACCCTGGGGTGTCTTCTTTCCGAAATGGGGTCACATGTGGGGTATTTATACTGCCCTGGCATTTTAGGGGCCCTAAAGCGTGAGAAGAAGTCTGGAATATAAATGTCTAAAAAATTTGACGCATTTGGATTCCGTGAGGGGTATGGTGAGTTCATGTGAGATTTTATTTTTTGACACAAGTTAGTGGAATATGAGACTTTGTAATAAAAAAAAATAAAAAAAATCTATTTCCGCTAACTTGTGCCAAAAAAATGTCTGAATGGAGCCTTACAGGGGGGTGATCAATGACAGGGGGGTGATCAGGGAGTCTATATGGGGTGATCACCACCCTGTCATTGATCACCCCCCTGTAAGGCTCCATTCAGACGTCCGTATGTGTTTTGCGGATCCGATCCATGGATGCGTGGATCCGTAAAACACATACGGACGTCTGAATGGAGCCTTACAGGGGGTGATCAATGACAGAGGGGTGATCAATGACAGGGGGTGATCAGGGAGTGTATATGGGGTGATTACCCCCTGTCATTGATCACCCCCCCTGTAAGGCTCCATTCAGACGTCCGTATGTGTTTTGCAGATCCGATCCATGGGTGCGTGGATCCGTAAAACACATACGGACGTCTGAATGGAGCCTTACAGGGGGGTGATCATCCCATATAGACTCCCTGATCACCCCCCTGTAAGGCTCCATTCAGACGTCCGTATGTGTTTTGCGGATCCGATCCATGGATGCGTGGATCTGTAAAACACATACGGGCGTCTGAATGGAGCCTTACAGGGGGGTGATCAATGACAGGGCGGTGATCAATGACAGGGAAGTGATCAGGGAGTCTATATGGGCTGATCACCCCCCTGTCACTGATCACCCCCCTGTAAGGCTCCATTCAGACGTCCGTATGTGTTTTGCGGATCTGATCCATAGATGCGTGGATCCGTAAAACACATACGGACGTCTGAATGGAGCCTTACAGGGGGGTGATCATCCCTTATAGACTCCCTGATCACCCCCCTGTAAGGCTCCATTCAGACGTCCGTATGTGTTTTGCGGATCCTATCCATGGATGCGTGGATCCGTAAAACACATACGGGCGTCTGAATGGAGCCTTACAGGGGGGTGATCAATGACAGGGGGGTGATCAATGACAGGGGGTGATCAATGACAGGGGGTGATCAGGGAGTGTATATGGGGTGATCACCCCCCTGTCATTGATCACCCCCCTGTAAGGCTCCATTCAGACGTCCGTATGTGTTTTGCAGGTCCGATCCATGGATGCGTGGATCCATAAAACACATACGGACATCTGAATGGAGCCTTACAGGGGGGTGATCAATGACAGGGGGGTGATCAGGGAGTCTATATGGGGTGATCAGGGGTTCATAAGGGGTTAATAAGTGACAGGGGGGTGTAGTGTAGTGTAGTGGTGTTTGGTGCTACTTTACAGAGCTACCTGTGTCCTCTGGTGGTCGATCCAAGCAAAAGGGACCACCAGAGCACCAGGTAGCAGGTATATTAGACGCTGTTATGAAAACAGCGTCTAATATACCTGTTAGGGGTTAAAAAATATCACATCTACAGCCTGCCAGCGAACGATCGCCGCTGGCAGGCTGTAGATACACTCTCTTACCTTCCGATCCTGTGAACGCGCGCGCCTGTGTGCGCGCGTTTACAGGAAGTCTCGCGAGATGACGCGTAGACGCGTGACTCTGCCTGGGACAGCCACCTCCGGACCGCGATCCTGCGTTAGGCGGTCCAGAGGCGGTTAAAGGTGTTTTCCAATAGTGTTTTTACTGATGACCTATCCTCTGGATAGGCTGATCGGTGGGAGTCCAACACCCGAAGTCCCGCTGATCAGCTGATTGAGAAGGCAGCGGTGCTTGAAGTAGCGCCGCCGCCTTCTCCAGTTTTACCTAGGCCATGTGACATTACGTTCATCGGTCACATTGACTACGCGCTGCTTAGCCCCATTCAATTGAATGGGGCTTAGCTACGATGCCCTCACATTACAATGTATGGCGCTGTGATTGGTGAACTTAGAGAAAGCCACGGTGTTACTGCGAGCGTCGCTGCCTTCTAAAACAGCTGATTAGCGGGGCTACCGTGCATCAGACCCACAACAATCAGATACTAAAAACCTATCCAGAAGAAAAGTCATCAGTAAAACACTTTCAGATAACCCCTTTAATATAATAAGTAAATAGTGATGTATTGTAATTATACCTTGCAGTTATGTCTTGGATAAGGCTGAAATACATCTGGCACATTATATAGATAAGTTATAAGAATCGATGTAACCCTTTATTGGGATCATTTATTAAACTGGTGAAAAGTTAGAACTGGCTTAGTTCCCCATTGAAACCAATCAGATTCCTCCTTTTGTTTTCCAAAAGAGCCGTTAAAAATGAAAGGTGGAATATGATTGGTTGGTATGGGCAAATATGCATGTTCTAAATTACACCTTTTTGATAACTGACCCCATATGTATCTCTGGTAACTAACATTACAATCTAATAGGTATACCTAGAGAAGTTTTCCTGTTTTATATTATAA
The DNA here is from genome assembly GCF_014858855.1 of Bufo gargarizans. NCBI lineage: Eukaryota > Metazoa > Chordata > Amphibia > Anura > Bufonidae > Bufo > Bufo gargarizans. Next base: position 11,994,618 of record NC_058084.1, on the reverse strand, counting down.
TTATTTTGATTGAGATTGTTATATAATTATATTCTTTCACCTTGCTTATATAGGCACTTGCACTTTATCTTAATCTGTTGTTCAATTATTTTTATTACGGAAGTTGAAAATAAAGCAGTATCAAATCAGACATATAATATTACTGACATATTGATAGCAAAATACATGATAGGCTACTGAATATGACATAGAAATTGTACAGCATGACACCGCAGTAACTTCATATGAAGTAAGAAATGAAAAGAAAACTAACCAAAAAAACAAAGAGAAAAAAACTAACAAAAAAAACAAACAACAATAACACTTAAGTTGGAGACCAAAACGAGACGACAAGGGAAGGAAGACACAAGAGGAAAGGTAACACTAAGGTGGATATCTGACAAAATTACCCGCTACTGTTTGCCTGATCTAGCCAACTAAAGAACGCTGGAGTGTCCCTGAACAAGAGCCAGGGGGTCCAGGTTTTAAGATACTTCCTATCGGAACCTTCATCTTCAGTTATTAGTTCCTCCATTCTATGTATGCCTTCAAAAGTGTCTAACCACTCTTTTATGCTTGGAGCATCCTGAGACTTCCAATGTCTAGGTACAATCAAACGTGCGGCCTGCACAAAAAACCTCAAAAGGCCGTTCTTTAGATTTTGAATGGAACCAGGGAGCATAGAAAGCAAACTCCCCTCCTGGGACCACTTTTCTGAGGTACTCGTGACCTGGTTATATAGACCATTCAAAGCCTCCCAAAATGGTGATACTTTAGGGCAATGCCACCAAATGTGAGACATGCTACTTTTCTCCAAACCACATCTCCAGCATAAGTCCGAGCAGGTAGGGTAGAAGGAATGCATGACCGCTGGCGTTCTGTACCATCTGGATAAGACCTTAAAGTTTTTCTCTTGCAAACCACAACTAACAGCGGACTTATGGGAGAGGGTGAATGCTTTTATCCATTGCTCCTCAGAGAAATTTTTCCCCAATTCCCTCTCCCAAGCCTTAATATAAGGCAGGGAGGATATAGGCCCCCCACTCTTCTGCAGTAGCCGTAGACCAAGGACACCAAATGGGTAGGGGGAGACTTCTGGAGACACAAAGATTCAAAGGCTGTAAGGTCCCTAGATAGATTGGAGACGGGCCCTAGAGAGGATATGAATTCCTTAATGTCCATATTTTGGAACCAGGTCCCCTGACATCTTGCCCAGGGAAAGAGTTAAGGGGATGAGTTGCTGTTTTAAGCACCAAGTCACGTACTTTCACGTTCTCCTCCCTGCTCAGGCCCAACAGCATCTGACGCTGATGACCCATTCCCAGCGGACGACCCATTCCCAGCGGAAAGCTCAGATTATTGAATATGGGAGTCATGGGACCCGGAAAAGTAGAGCAACCCAGGGATACGGCACCCCATCTGTGAGAAATTGGATATGTTTAGGTCTACGTGACTTGGAAATCCACAATAGGTCCTGAATCGGGAAACCCATTTCCTGCCTCTCAAACTGGACCCACCTCTTGGAGGAGATATTGTGAAACCAGTCCAACACATAGGAGAGGATTGATGCTCTATGGTACAACGCATCCTCAATCTAGGAGATGAGCCGGCCCAGGTGAATTCCAAGAACCGTGTTCTGAGGAACCTGAAGAAGGCACATGGCACAGATATGGGGATGGCTCTGAAGATGTATAAGATTCTAGGCAGCACGTTCATCTTTAAAGTGTGCAATCTCCCAAACCACGACAGAGGGAGTTTCCTCCAGGATGCCAAGTCCTTCTTAATGTCCTCCAGCAGGGGAACAAAATCTCTCTGATGTAGGCTGGCCAAGTGAGACGGGATGGCAGTCCCTAAGTATGTAATGTAGTCCTTTTTCCATTGAAAAGAGAATGACGCTCTTAAGGACGAGACTGTAGCGGGCAGTATGTTAACATTCAGTATCTCGGACTTGTGGAGGTTTACTTTGAAATTGCTTAAGAGTGAGAACTCTTTCAGTATGTTGGGGAGACTAACTACCGGGTTGGAACAGTATATTAAGAGATCATCAGCGTAAATGGCTATTTTAGATTCTAAGGTTCCAATGCTAAGGCCCTGAATGGAAGGATTGGCCCTTTAGGCCCTGGCCAAGAATTCCATGACCATAATATACAGTAGAGGGGATAGGGGGCATCCCTATCTCGTCCCGTTAAGAATTGGAAATGATTCAGAAAGAGCCCCGTTCACCCGAACTTGCTCTCTGGGATTGTGATATAGGGCAAGAATCCAATGCGTCATATTAGGACCTAGACCAAAAGCCCCCAATGCCTCCTGTAAAAATACCCAATCTACCCGGTCAAAGGCTTTTTTGGCATCAACCGAGAGGAGGCATAAGGGGGATCCGGAAGAGGTGGGCCACGCGATATGTGCTAAAGTTCTAATAGTGTTGTCTCTTGCCTCCCGCCCAGGAACAAAACCCACCTGATCCGCGTGAATCAAGGACGGCATATGGACTTTTAGCCTCTCGGCAAGGATTTTGGCGTAAATCTTCACATCGATATTGATCAGTGAGATTGGGCGGTAGTTGCTACACACCAAAAGGTCCTTCCCCTGTTTGGGAAGCACGCAAATGTGAGCCATTAGAGCCTGGGCTGGGAAGCAAGAGCCATTCGTTATAGAATTGCACATATCGGTAAGGGGGAGAGATATGTCTTGTAAAAGCGCAGGGTAAAGCCATCTGGACCCGGGCATTTGCTAACCACTACATTTTTAATAACCCCCTGGATCTCCAGAAGGGAGAATTCTCTCTCTAAATCGTCCCTCTCTTCCACCGCTAGCTTAGGGCCTAGTAATTTGGACATATATTGCTTAATTTTCTGGACTTTCTGTTCCTCAGCTAAGTCAGCATACTTCCCTTTTGAAATTGTACAGGCTTTCATAAAAAGATTGGAACTCTTGCAGGATGTCCCTGGTAGAGTGAACCTTACCCCCGCCCCTGCAGTTAATTGAAGAAATGTAGGTGACTGGCTGTCTCGCCAGTAACATTCTGGCTAAAAGTCTCCCACTTTTATCCCCATGACCGTAAAAAAGCTTTTTAAGCTTATCCCTGGCCTTCAGATATTTTTGATAGATAATTTTCCATAGAGCGGATCTAGCACTGCTGAGCTCTTGGAACAATAGTAGCGAAGGGTCTTTTTTATGTTTTCGCTCAAGATCAGTTAATTTCCGCAGGAGCTCAGAAATCTCTGCAGAACGCATCTACTTGAGCCTAGAGGCATGAGAAATTACGCACTTTAAAGCCTACCATTTAATTGTAGGACTCGAAGAATCCATTTTATGTACCTCCACAAAGTCCGAGATCACAGTCTTGATATCCGCCACACATACAGGATCCCTCAACACAGTCATTCAATTTCCACGTCCCCCTCCCGCGACTAGAGTCTCCTAAGTTCAGGGAGACCCATATCATAGAGTGATCAGAGAAAATGATGGGTTCAATGCCTGCCCCCGGTTGGAAATCTAGCAAGCCGTGGGAAATAAAGATATAGTCAAGGCGGTGATATGAGTTATGAGTTAAGGAGAAGAACGTGAAGTCTTTATCAGTAGGGTGGAGAATATGCCATACGTCTACCAAACGTAGGGAGTGTAAGTGTCTCAAGAGTCCACAAGCCACCCCAGAAGAGACCTACCTGTGGAGGTATCCAGTCTGGCATCTAGAGGAAGATTAATATCCCCGCCCATAATGATTGGTAAGCCCTCTGAGAATTCCTCCATGGCTGCGAACACCTCCGAGGCGAAAGTCAGCTGACCTGTATTCGGGAAGTATACATTAGCAATCACAAGGGTTCTGGAGTATATGGAGACCTTCAGGAATAAATATCTACCTAGACAATCAGACACAGTATCTAGGATGGAGCAGGGAACATTCCTATGTATTGCAATAAACACCCTCTAGATTTAGAAGCATCGAAAGTGCTATGAGCCCATATCGGGAAGCATTTATTCTTAAACGCAGGGACGTGTCCTGTCTTAAAATGCGTCTCCTGAAGGAGTGCAATACCCACCTTCTGCTTGTGGAGGTTATACAAAATTTGGTTCCTTTTGGCCGGTTCATTTAGGCCGTTCATGTTATATGAACATGTCTTGATAGATGTCATGGCACTGTAAGCGAGTCATCAGGTATGTATGTATACCCATGAGATGGGGAGGGAGGGGAACACACAAGAGGAGACACAACAAACAAAGGAAGACAGGACGGACGGATAAACAGGCAAAACACCATATTGTACCTATGAAAATATGGTTTAAGTGAACACAGTCTAGCAGCCAACAAAGGAGGAGAGACCAGCCCCCACCTTCACTGCCACTCAATGTAATCGAGGGAGAAAGGAAGCCCAGAGCGAGCGAAGGCCCTCCCCCCCCCATCCCTGTGCATGAAACAGTAAACATAATACAACGAAAAGCATTGCTAACTAGTTCTACATATAATGAGAACTCGACCCCCTACACTGCACTACAAGTGCCCTGTCTATGAGGGCACACTGAACCTGCTAAAGGTTACATCGAAGTCGCCAAGACCTCTTATAATTACATCAGGGGGACCCAAACATACAAAACTGTAGGGAACAGTCCTCAAACAGTGGGACCCCAATTCAACTCTCCAGACATCGCGAACTGGGGGTCCCTACCTCAGGCCTGTAAAGTGAGGTGACCTAAGTCACGGTATCTTCTTCTGCTTGGAGGCCCTGGGTGACACCTGAGACCACTGCTCCCTGACCGGAAGGGGAGCCAGGAAGGGAATGATCGGCCAGTCGGGCAATGAGACCCTTGGCAGCGAAAAGGTCTCTAGGAACTTTGAAAAGTCCTCCGGATCCCTGAATGTCGCAGACCGGCCATCTTTTCTTGCATAAAGCTGGAATGGATACCCCCATCTGTAGATTATCTCCTTTTCCTTTAGGAGTGCAAGCAGAGGCCTCACCGCTCTGCGTAATTGTAGGGTCCTTCTTAAAAGGTCTGGGAGGATTTGAATAGTAGAGCCCCCAACTTCCAGCTTGTCTGCTCTCCTAGCCACGCTCAGAATGTGCTCCTTAATATTGAAAAAGTGCATGCAGCAGACGATATCTCTTGGCCTAGCCACATCATTAGATCTGGGACCTAATGTTCTGTGAACTCGGTCCAATTCAATGGGCAAGGGGGTCGAATCCCCTAAAATGGAGCCAAACAGACTGCAACGTAGCCTCCAAGTCAGCGGTATTGACCGACTCTGCAACTCCCCGTATGCGCAGATTATTCCTGCGGTGGCGATTTTCCATATCATCTATATGGGACATCAGATGGGAGATGTGTTGCGTATGGGCCGACAGCACCGCATGGTGATCTTCTAATTGACCCTGAACAGCCCCCTGGACCCTCTCAGAACCCTCCACCCGATTTCCAAGGTGTTTAATCTCCCCATTAAGAGTCTCCATCTCGGAGCGGTAAGTCTGTTACAACCGGAAAACAGACCTTTCTAGGTCTTCTTTAGTGGGGAGGGCAAGTAATTGGGGACGGAGATCCCATTCCCCAGTGGAGGTACCTGATCCCATTCCCCAGTGGAGGTATCTCAGCACATTTACATATAAATTGTGCAATATAGGTATTGGTAACTTAAATTTTGCTTCATGTTTTAAATTATAAAATACATAATTAGGAGTAATTTAAGGTATATTCATCAGTTTTTTTTGTTTCCCGTTATCCCTATGATATATTTATTACATTGCTTATTTAGTCATATGCAGTATGCAGTCCCTTCTGATTTTGTTTTGAAAGGGATTTCAGCTTTTTTTATATTGATGACCTATCCTCAGGATAGGTTATCGATATCAGATCAGAGGGGTTCGACTTTTAGCACCTGAATTGAATGGAAAGGCTTAGTTGTAGTGATACCTGCTCACTGCTGCAGTTGCGATGTCGAGCAGATAAAACAGTGAAGAGAAGGCAGCATTCGTACGAGCAGAGTTTTCTCTTCAAACAGCTGATAGGTGTGGGTGCCGCAAGTTGGACCTCCGCCGATCTGACATTGATTACCTATTCTGAGGATAGGTTATCAATATAAAAAAGCGGACAACCCCTTGTAATGGATTTTTGTAAATCTAATATTTAATAATAAAGCAGTGAATTTAATTATAAATGATTTTGAGTGTTATTTGTATTCATGATAAATTAAGAGAGAGAGAATTTATAGACGTTCAGTATTGTAGTGATTCTCTTTAGATAGGGGTTTATCTGTTATATAGATAGGAATAAGCAAGCAATATAGTAATTAGCTTTTGGAATGTGTTGAAGATCTAATGTGTGATAAACAGACATGTGTATAAAATGATTAGAAAAATAAAAAAATATATATTTCACTTAAAGGTAATAGATTTCCTTAGTCCCTTGATAGCAGCAGCATTTGATGCAGTCATGGGTCTAAAAAATATAAATCAGTGCACAATTTCTTATTAATCATTAAAGAATTGTGAATTTGTGATTTTACTTCATAAATTGAAGATGACTATGTTAATTTTTACGCTTACTGTTTGATTTCCTCTTGTTCGTAACAACATTGTTATGATCGATGAAGAAACTAGGAGAGGGTTGGCTGGCTATGAAGGGGTATGAGGAGGCCAGCTTTTTTTCTACTTATAATATACACGTCTGTGGTATTTTAAATTTTCTATCTATGAGTAATGTTTTTCATTATTAGGTATTGTTTATTTTTGTTATGTTTAAGAACAAGGTAACAGAGTCTAAGAAGGAACAGGATAAGATAGGGGGCTGAGAAGGAGGCAGATAAGAATGTGGAGACTGAGAAGGCAGTGGATGAGACTGGAGGTTAAGGAGAAGGAGAGGGAGAACAGAACATGAAGGCTGAGTATTAGAATGAGGGAGGAGGTCTTGAAGGCTGAGTTTTAGGGTCCATTCACATAAATATATTGTTGGTCTTTATCTAATCCACATTTTTAATAGACATACTGATTTGCAAAATTTAGAATGCACAATGCTAGTATCTGCGTTTCACAGATCCACTGCAGAAGCAACCAAAGATTTTTAAGGTAAAGAAGTGGAATGTTATGCAATGGCATAGCTGGAACCTGCATGATCGACTGGCGCACAGCCTTTATTGAAGTCCAACACAGGAAACATGGCTTAATAATACGCTTATGGGCACATTCCTACATGGCTCATGGATTGCCTGCAATCATATAATGAGGGGGGGAAATACTTTACAAGTTCCATCATGAGTTTTGCAAGAGAGTAGGGGTCATCTATCTGCTCACATGCCAATATGGCAGACAATACATGAGCAAAGACAAAGCAGGAATTTAGAAGAAGAATTGAGGAACACTTATCAGATATCAGGAACAAGAATGACACCCCAATAGCATGCTATGTATGTGACCACCATGATGGCAAAGTGAAAGCAGTCAGGTTCCAGGGCATCGTGAAAAGTTCCCAATGTGGTGGTGAAATGGGTGTCACTTTACTTCGAAAAGAGGCCCGTTGGATTTTTAAGATGGACACAGTGAGACCTAGAGGTCTCAATGATGCAATCTCCTTTGCATGCTTTATTTAATACACATAGAGCCATGAGCAGGTGTCCAGGTTGTTCAGAGTCATTTATATGACTGGGTGTTGCATACAATTAACTGTGCCGGTGGCACCCCAGTTTCTACTTTATATTATTAGGAGGAATACATTGGCAACAATAATACCCCACTTATATAGACATCTTGTGGATTTCTACCATGTTGATGTCATTTCCAGTCCCCAGAAAGTCAATGGACTCTGTATGAACCTTGTGACAAGAGTGCTATGACATCTGTGTGGACACAGAGAAGACATTCATGATTTCCCTTTTGTGAATACATCATCATGATGTCACTCCTCAGCAGCCCATTTAAAATACATTACATGTTTGTGGCCATCACTTTGATTGTTCATATGTTCACCCTAGTGACTGGTTTAAAGCATAGATGATAGCCTTTGTTGTGGCCCTATGGACGGTAGTCCCTTAATATAGTATGATAGCCTGGTGGGTCTCTTCTTTAGTTATTCTATGGCACTAACCAGCTGGGCAAATTAGCTGGTGTATAGCCGCCGATTACGTCCCCCAGGAGTGTTATGCCGCATCGAGACATGCTGTCATCAAGGGGTGTGTTAGGTGGACATGCCTCTACCTCTAATTGGAGGGTAGCTGTGGCACACACCTCTCAGGGGCAGGGAAAACACCACATATACCCTGCGTTCAAGTGGCCGCGTACAGCCACTACAGCGCCAGATGATAGACTGTCCATTAGAGGTGGATAGCTAGATTTCGATAGCCACAAATCTCCCAACTGCTCCTAATGAAATATTGGGCTTAACGCACTCAGAAACATGTTGAGGGCTACTAATGAAAATACATAGGCAGGGTGTACTGTTGTTTGGCACCAGCGCCAGGACACACAATTTACCGGATGCTGGTGGCCACTAGTGATTAGCCCGCTGAAAAAGGCTACGGCTGACACTAAAGTTACTGGACCTGCGTGCTATTGGGGCAGATCCAGACTTTAAGTGGCATTTGTATAGAGTGTGTGCAGATGGGTGCAGTGAACCATTAACTGATAAGCCAAGGAGTAAACAATAAGACACCACCGCACATGGGCGATATACCTAATAGGGTATTTGGACTAGGGGTACTATTACGCTGATAAAAAAACTGTGTAGGTGATACCAAGTGTTATAACTCTGATGGGGATTTGAGAGAAGTGATATTTATACTACACACCTCTCATCACCCCACACACTCTAATAGCCTGTAATCTAACATTGGGCTGTTATGCCCCTGGCTTTAAGCTGTTTGAATAAATAAATAAATAAAATTTTTGTTTTATCTTAACATTCAAGACATTCAAGACAATATAACGTATCACGAGAATGTATACCTCATATACCCTTTAGCTTTGTGACGAATGGTGGACTCCTCCTCAGATAAGCAGTTGGTATAAATTGAGCAGCAAGTCTGCTTTAAACACAAACTTAGAATAGTTCTTATATGTTTCTTGCATGCACATTCCCCTTGTTATGGAAAAAACGGATTCCAGCTCTTCACAGTAAAAAAGGCTTTATTCGACTTCCATAAAATCTGACATCAAAAGTGAGACATTTTGTTGTGACGCGTTTCGGGCTGTTACATCCTAGCCCTTCATCAAGACAAACAAATAAACTAAAAACCTCCATTTTATACACAGTCAGAAGACCTGCCCACTTGATTGAATGATTTCCATCACCTGGAACAAACACCTGGTGGCCATATACTGGACATAGGGAAAACAATCCCAATTAAGTGAGACGGAGCCCTTAATAGAAGAAAACCAAATCATTTGTATTGTAGGGTTAAATCATGTTTCCTGTTCAACCCTTTAGGTATACATGTTCCAAGGTCGAACATCCAGTATGTCTCTCTACTAAAAAGTTTTTGTCTGCGATCTCCCCCTCTAATTGGAACAGTAACTGTTTCGACACCTTGCACATAAAACGCAGAGGTATCGCCCTTGTGTACTATCGCAAAGTGTGATGTGGCTGCTGAGACATTGCTACCACATTTAAAATTTCCCTTGGTGGTTAGCCACACTGGTTCACACATTGCGTTTTCCAAAAATAGACTAGGGCTAACTTTTTGTCCAATGGTTGGTGCTTTCTTCGCAATGCACCTAATACCTGCCTCTGCAATATCCCCCCAACCTTCATCAAAGCCTATCACTGGAAAATGTTTATGTAAAATATTGCAGAAAAGGGGATACTCGGCACTATAGTTTGTGACGAAAGTTACAGGTTCGCTCGAATCCTGAGTGCGGGCTCAAAATTTTTTACTTCTCTTAGTTTTTTTCTTATGAGTCTGCTTCGCACTGTTGATTCGAGCAAATATAAGTGAATCTCTATCCACAGATATCGCATGTTCCTTCGCTCTATGAATATTCTACATCGAATATCCACTGATCCGCAACCTCGAAGAAATGTCAGAGGCTTCCTTTTTAAATAAATCCAAAGAAGAGCAATTACGCTGTGCCCTCAACATATCGCACCCCTTCCCCTTTGGGAATGTTCTTGGCTACATGGGGGGGATGGCAGGATGATGCATGGAGTAAAGTGTTACCCGCAGTGGTTTTATGATGTGTGCAGGTGCAAACGTTCTGGTTCTCTCGATCACCCCACAATAAAAGGTCCAGGAAAACAATTGAGAAAAAATCGCTGACCATAGTGAGCTTGATCGAGGGAACACAACTATCCAAATACTCCACAAATAACATCAACTCTTTCACATCACCCTGCCATACCCATAACATGTCGTCAATGAAGCGCCCATACCATTTCATGGACACCAAATATGGGTTACTGTCCGGAAAAAAAAAACTGTTCTCCCACCATGCCATAAACACATTTGCCACCGAAGGTGAAAATTTGGCACCCATTGAAACTCCGGATATTTGTAAATAATATGAACCATTAAACATAAAGAAGTTATGCTTAAGTAAAAAATCGGTACAGATACAAATATAATCTCAGAGTTCCAAGGTGTAATTACTAAACATATCCAAAAACCATTTCAGGGCTACAATCGCCAAATGGTGGGGGATATTAGTGTACAGTGAATTAATATCAGCAGTAACTCATACGAACTCTTCTCGCCATACGAATTGATGGAAGCTTTGGAGAACGCTGTATGTGTCTTTGAGATAGCCCGGTATATGAGGTACAAGGGGTTGCAGCACGGAATCGACCCATTCCAAAAGTCGTTCCGAATATGATCCGATTCCTGCCACAATTGGTCTTAAAGGTGGAGGAAAACCCTTCTTGTGCACTTTAGGGAGAGCATGGAATATTGGTGTATTCGGATGCTCAACATATATAAATTATTTTTCTTTTTCAGATAGAACACCCAGGTACACCCCTTCCTTGTTACTATGACTCATTCAATAGCAACTTGAAAGCAATTTCATGACATTCATTATTATTCCAATTCTCTATCATTGTCCTATGCCGTAACAGACATCCTTGATAGAGAGATGGAAGACCTAAATTTATCCACATGGAGACAACTAGGAATCCAAACTTTCTCTCTTTCCGATTGGTACAAAGCTGAATACTCTATTGTATCCACTTTTAAATTTGTGACACACTATGAGGCAGCGGTTAAAACCCTGCTTCGATGGTACTATACCCCTTCCATGTTTAGCATAACACATCCGGGGACCTCTGCTTTATGCTGGAGGAACTGTAGCCACAAAGGCACATTGTATCATATTCTTTGGTCTTTCCCTAAATTAAGAAAATACTGGGTAGACGTCTTAATTTATGAACCACTTGTATGTTGATTTGAAAAGTTTTCTAATAAAAAAAAGACTAAAATGGGTATAATGATGACATTATTGCAGTAAAATGTGTCTGCTGTGGCTACTCATTATCTTGCAGTAATATACAACATGTTCATTAACACAGATATAACAATGGTATTATGACAGTAAAATGCCTTTGCCATTACACTGAACAGTATCTTGCAGTAATATACAAAGGGGAAGGTTTATCGTCTCCCTTGCACCAGAAAAGTGACTGTTGTGTGTTTACAACTCTTTGAAGAAAAGGTTGCAAGTGTCTCTTTTTACATCTCCCTCCCCACTTTTCCAAAAGGGTGTGTGGTAAGGGTGAGAAAAGGGCGTGGTCAGCAGAAGAGACAAACTTATTTTCATTTAGGCCAGTCATAAATGTGTTGCATCCTCAGACAGTGCAGGTAATTTTAAGACCGGCGCAGAAAGCACCTGTCTTGATAAATCCTGTTTCATAACAGAGGTATAATAATGGAGTTATTGAAGTAAAATGTTTTTTTTGTACCTTCCCATTATCTTGTAGTAATATACAACACGTTCAATAACGCAGGTATAATAACTGTGTTATTGCATTGAACGCTTTTGCTGTAACTACCCGTTGTTTTGTAGTAATATACAATGCGCGCAACAACACGGGTATAATAATTGCATTATTGCAGTAAAATGCTGCAACTATCTATTATATTGCAGATCAAGAGAATGCCAAGAGTGTGCAAAGCAGTAATCAAAGCAAAAGGTGGCTACTTTGAAGAACCTAGAATATGACATATTTTCAGTTGTTTCACACTTTTTTGTTATGTATATAATTCCACATGTGTTAATTCATAGTTTTGATGCCTTCAGTGTGAATCTACAATTTTCATAGTCATGAAAATAAAGAAAACTCTTTGAATGAGAAGGTGTCCAAACTTTTGGTCTTACTGTATATATATATATATATATATATATATATACAGACGTGGACAAAATTGTTGGTACCCTTTGGTCAATGAAAGAAAAAGTCACAATGGTCACAGAAATAACTTTAATCTGACAAAAGTAATAATAAATTAAAATTCTATAAATGTTAACCAATGAAAGTCAGACATTGTTTTTCAACCATGCTTCAACAGAATTATGTAAAAAAATAAACTCATGAAACAGGCATGGACAAAAATGATGGTACCCCTAACTTAATATTTTGTTGCGCAACCTTTTGAGGCAATCACTGCAATCAAACGCTTCCTGTAACTGTCAATGAGACATCTGCACCTCTCAGCAGGTATTTTGGCCCACTCCTCATGAGCAAACTGCTCCAGTTGTGTCCGGTTTGAAGGGTGCCTTTTCCAGACTGCATGTTTCAGCTCCTTCCAAAGATGCTCAATAGGATTGAGGTCAGGGCTCATAGAAGGCCACTTTAGAATAGTCCAATTTTTTCCTCTTAGCCATTCTTGGGTGTTTTTAGCGGTGTGTTTTGGGTCATTGTCCTGTTGCAAGACCCATGACCTGCGACTGAGACCAAGCTTTCTGACACTGGCTAGTACATTTCTCTCTAGAATTCCTTGATAGTCTTGAGATTTCATTGTACCCTGCACAGATTCAAGACACCCTGTGCCAGACGCAGCAAAGCAGCCCCAGAACATAACAGAGCCTCCTCCATGTTTCACAGTAGGGACAGTGTTCTTTTCTTGATATGCTTCATTTTTTCGTCTGTGAACATACAGCTGATGTGCCTTGGCAAAAACTTCGATTTTTGTCTCATCTGTCCACAGGACATTCTCCCAGAAGCTTTGTGGCTTGTCAACATGTAGTTTGGCATATTCCAGTCTTGCTTTTTTATGATTCGTTTTCAACAATGGTGTCCTCCTTGGTCGTCTCCCATGTAGTCCACTTTGGCTCAAACAACGACGGATGGTGCGATCTGACACTGATGTTCCTTGAGCATGAAGTTCACCTTGAATCTCTTTAGAAGTCTTTCTAGGCTCTTTTGTTACCATTCGGATTATCCGTCTCTTAGATTTGTCATCAATTTTCCTCCTGCGGCCACGTCCAGGGAGGTTGGCTACAGTCCCATGGATCTTAAACTTATGAATAATATGTGCAACTGTACTCACAGGAACATCTAGTTGCTTGGAGATGGTCTTATAGCCTTTACCTTTAACATGCTTGTCTATAATTTTCTTTCTGATCTCTTGAGACAGCTCTTTCCTTTGCTTCCTCTGGTCCATGTCGAGTGTGGTACACACCATATCACCAAACAACACAGTGATTACCTGGAGCCATATATATAGGCCCAATGGCTGATTACAAGGTTGTAGACACCTGTGATGCTAATTAGTGGACACACCTTGAATTAACATGTCCCTTTGGTCACATTATGTTCTGTGTTTTCTAGGGGTACCATCATTTTTGTCCATGCCTGTTTCATGAGTTTATTTTTTTACATAATTCTGTTGAAGCATGGTTGAAAAACAATGTCTGACTTTCATTGGTTAACATTTATAGAATTTTAATTTATTATTACTTTTGTCAGATTAAAGTTATTTCTGTGACCATTGTGACTTTTTCTTTCATTGACCAAAGGGTACCAACAATTTTGTCCACGTCTGTATATGTATATATATATATAATATATCAGCCTAGTTCTGTTATGATGTGGGCGTGTGTGATGTCATAGTGTGGCATCTGGGGGATGCTCTCATGTACATCTTGGGCAGGAACTCCTTTGATTCCTTTGTCTGTACAGATCCTGAGCTAGCCTCAGGGGGCCAACTGGCAGTTCAAGCATTCTGGAACACTCCCACAATGATGTTATCACCCTCCTGTTGAAGAAGGGGGAGGTGGGCTGCTTTTGGGCTTATATTAGCCCAAGCCAGGAAAAAGGCTCGCTCTCTTGGGACGGCCTCAAACAGAGACACATGGGAGCAGTTCCATGAAGGAAGAGAGGCAGAGCCCCACATGACCCTGGAGATGGCTGAGGAACCCTTTCCCTCCAGCATTGCAGTACCCCTAATACCCCTGCCCTGATTTACCCCTATTCACCCCTGGCCTGCATTGGGTTAACCCTTACCCTGCAGTTAACCCCTTTCTGGAATGATCCTGCCTAGCAAAGCCCTGTCCTGCAGAGTCCCTATACCCCAGTCCTGCCCTGCAGAGCATTAGCCCCTGCAATTCCCTGCTGCCCCAGACCCCTGTAACCCCTTTAGTACTGCAGTCCTGCACTGCATTAACCCCTGCATTGCCTGCTGCCCTGATCCCTTAAACCCCTGCATTCCCAGTAGCCCTCCCTGTGGACCCTGTAACCCCTGCAGCAGTCCCTTTAACCCCTGCATTCGCAGCAGCCCTCCATGTGGACCCTGTAACCCCTGCAGTAGTAACCCCTTCACTGCTGCACTATACCTGCAAGTATTAACCCCTGCAGTGCCACAATTGTGTTTTACCCCTTGTACCCCGTAGGGACAGTGAGTAGCCAGGCGGGTGGGTTGCTGATATACGTATGAATGTATGTAAGTGTATTGTATAGATAGTGTGTGTAGGGTGGAATTGTGTATTGTGTAGTGTAGTTAGGTTTGTATTGTGTTTATTGTAGTACTGTTTGTTTACTACGGTGTGTACATCTATATGTATATATATTTATATCCATTGATCTATAAATATATATAGATATAGTGTATTATTAGAACTGTATACTTGTATTGTGTAATAAATACCTTATTGTTCATAATACAGCGTGTAGCCTATTTATGAATATTAATTATTGAGATTTGCATACATTTCAATAATTAATATTTTCTTTAACACAATTCCTGAGTGTTTGCAGTAGTATGTATACTATTGGGGTGCTGGCAATAAGCCTATGAACTGTAGAAATTTTCTTACAAAACAAAAAGCTGGCTGGTTGTTCATAAAAATTTTGTAATGCAGAACTTTCTAGCAAGCTGTATAAAAACAACTGAGACAGTGACCAGTCCCTCACACACTGTCTATGCTATGCATTCCATTCCATGATAAAACTGTAAAATCTACTCAATTATATCTCCATTTTCTCTCCCTATAGTGCCCCAATAATGTCTCTATAGTGTCCCTGGTGTCTGCAATTGTTTTTGGCAGACTGCCACGATGCATCCTTTTGCAAGCCTAGCTGGGAACATAATGGTTTATTTCTCCTGAGCAGAAGGACCAGCCTGAATTCTGCCCCCTGGTTGGCTGGTCAGGTCATCTGATAGCCTTTCAGCCAATCAAGGACACCATTCGTCCAAAACAAATTAAAAAACTTGGGACTCGTTTGGCAGATGATTCTTTGTGAAATTCATATGGAATCAGATTAATTGGTTTTAATTTTATGGTCTACATTTAGAAAAGATTACAAAGCAGTTCCATGGGATTATATCAAACCACAAGGCAGCATCAATGTTCATCTCACAAAAAACTTGAACCCCAAGCTTTTTGGAATAACATTCTATGGACAGAATTGGAACAATTTGAGCATCATAACTCCCATTAAGTATGGCATAGACCTAGCCCTTCTAGTGCTAGAGACAAGCAGTGAAAAGGCAACCCATCTACACTGGGTAGACGTCTTCCAATTACCTGAGGAGTTAATTTCTATTTGGATATCACCATCCCTGGTAATACTGTATATTCAGTTATGAACCACGTATGTACTATGAAAGGATTATGCAGAGATTTTTGGGGATTTGCCAATTACTAGATCATTTTCTTCTATAGTAGCTCCGATTACAGTTTTAACTAAGAAGTGAGCCAATCCAGCAAAATGGTCTCCTGAGGCACTTGAAGGGGTTGTCCACATTTTAAAACCTTATGACCAAGTGAAGTGCAGTTGGCCCACGTGACCAGTGGTGCACCTAACCTTAATGCTGCCTGAGGCAAAAATGGAAACGTTACACCCCCTTGCCAGATTCTCAACCTAACCCCTTCTCTCCAGCCCTACTGTTAAAACATACTTGGAAAACACTACATACAGTGCTACAAATCATAGAAGGTAATACAGCAATACATACCTCTTATATCCAGTGGTGCCTCCTCTGATGTAAACATTGTCTTTACTTATCCTCTCCATTCAGACCAGACAGCCATGATGATTTCTTTCAGCCATATCTTGTCTCTGCAGAGCTTGACACACATAGTAAGTACACTTAGTGTTAACAGTGTACTCAGTAGTAATAATGCCCCCATAGCGCCCCTACTAGTAATCATGTTGCCAATAGTCCCCCAGTAGTAATAAATCCCGTCATAATGCCCTCAGTAGTAATAATTTCAGTTATAATGTGTGACAGTGATACAGTTGAATATTGAGAGATGAGCACTTCCACAATGGAAACTGTCATTGCCCACAGCCCTGCCGCCGCACCCCACTTTTCACCAAGGTAGCAATGCCTGAGGCAATCACCTCCTCTCACCTTGTTGGCAGTGCACCCCTACATGAGATCCCAAAATGCCACCACTATGTTTCCCTCCACACGTTCGACAGGGAGGCATGCCCAAAAGTGGACAATCCTTTTAAGGCATTTAGTACTCTCAAGATATTACTTTCTGAGTCCTCTATATTGAGACATTGAGATGTTGAGTTACAATTTATTGTTGAGGCGGACACCTTTGATGTGAGAGCATCCTTATAATTATGTGTTGCATTAGTGTGCCTTTTTTCTCCTGGAAATGTTCTACTGCAGAAGAACTAAGCTGGGATGTCCGTATGTCTCAGTACGTCCATGACACTCCCATATCCTTTTCTCCCATATCACTCCTGATAAAATTGTGACAGGGTTAGCACAGGACATTTTTGTTTTGTTTTCTCTTGTGGGTTCAATTTTAGGCATTTCAGAGAAACCCCCTCAACTGTTGTTTGTTCATACAAATATTCAGCTCACTGTTCTTTTGAAGTGTCATTGTAGCAAGTTGGCTGGTCATCCAGGTATCACTAAGAAGTGTAATACCTTGTCCTGATCTGTTTGGAAGCCAGGTATGAGGAAATATGTGTAAAAGTTTATTTTTGAGTTACCCAAATCTGGAGGCAGGGCTCCAGACTAAAAAAAATATCAAGGAGCCATTGGCTCCTAACCTGAAAAATGTAGTCGCCACATTTAAATTTTTAGTCGCCAAATTTAAATCACATATAAATACGGTATAATAAAAAACAAAACTAAAATAAAAAACACACGTCTTACCTAGGGTTGTCACGATATAAAACATTTTACTCGATTTCGATGCCATAAAAAAGTATTGCGATACTTGATACCACATGAAAAAAAAAAACACCAAAAAATCCATGTGCATTCCAGATTTTTTTATTTCGGCCGAGGAGATATTTTTAAATATTTTAATTGTTCACACTTTTCCGGGCTTGGCGATATGTAATTTTTTTTATTGTTTATAAAATTGGGCAAGGGGGTGTTTTAAACTTAATATTTTGGTGTTATTTTTTTTCACTTTTTTATTTTTTATTTAATAACTATTTTCCCTCTTAGGGGCTACAACCTGGAATCTTTCATCCCTTGTCCTATTCACCCTGTTAGAGCTCTATCAGGGTGAATAGGACTTTACACTCTCCCTGCTGCCCTGGGCTTTGTGCACACAGCAGCAGGGAGCCGACTATGGCAGCCAAGGCTTCAGTAGCGCCCTGGCTGCCATGGTAACCGATCGGAGCCCCAGGATTACACTGCTGGGGCTCCGATCGGAACTGCCACTGCCACCAATGATTATAATACTTGGGAGGGAAGGGGGGTTGGGGGCGCACTGCGCCACCAATGAATATAGTTTATGCTTAATACAAATGCAGGCTGCGCTGCGGGTGCCGGCCATATCCCATCCCCGGCACCCAGCCTCTCTGACTGCATGCTGAGATCCGCCGCTATTAACCCCTCAGTTGCTGCACCTGAGGGGTTAATAGCGGCGGATCGCAGCGCACAGTCATAGAGGCTGGGTGCTGGGTATGGGAAATGGTCGGCACCCGCAGCGCAGCCTGCGTTTGTATTAAGCATAAACTATATTCATTGGTGGGGCAGTGGCCACAGCCCCTCCCCTCCTCCTCGCTTATATCAGCCCATTGGTGGCAGCGGCACAGGGGGGAGGGACTGCCTCCTTCTCCCCTGTGCTGTTGAGAAGAACATGGCATGTGCTGACAGCAGCGTGTCCTATGTCAGTTCCTCCTGTGTGAGAGGCAGAGCAGCGGAGGGTCTAGACGCAAATGGCGATAAGACTACAAAGTCTTGTCGTCATTTAGCAATTCTAAGTCGCATTGGCCATCTGGTGCCCTGGGAGGGCAAAAAAAATTCTGTTTCTGTGCCTCTTTGCTGGGTATAGCAAATGCTATGTGCAGCTGTTTCCAAAATCTAGAATCCTAGTTAGCTTTGTTTGAGTGCATCCTGACATTTCTGGTTCTACAGTATTTTGTTGTCTGTATTGTAGTTGTGTTTATTGTGGGTTTAGCTTTCAATATGAGGATTGTGTTATGCGATTTTCTTGCTGTCTAGTTGGACTCAACAGTTTAGAGTAATTTTCTTCTAGGTTTTATTTTTCTTACCTACATTCATTGCCCCCACCTTTATGCCATTACTGTCTGCCATCTATTCCATTGCTGGACTCTGTCTTCCTCATCCATTGCCATCCTTGTCCAGTTTGCTGTCATCTCTCGGTGAGTTTGCTATTCTGTATTTGTTGCTGGATATGAGGGTCATATAATGTTCTTATAACCATCCAGTTGTTAAATAATTCTACTCAAATCCTACAGTTAAGAGTACCAAGATTCATTGTTTAAGACTTTGGGAAAAGAGCAGCTGTAGCTCAAGTTCCACAAGTAAGTCAAGTTCTGCAGTCTTGTATGCAACTAGCGTCATTCATTACACAAAGCTTAGTACATAAAGGCAGATATGAATTTGTATAATTTAAAACTACAGCTCAGAGGTCAGCCTTGTAATGACCACAGTTATGCACAAGAATGCAGAACTGGACTTCACTTATAGCAGTCACCTTGTCCAGGTCCTAACAGTAGCATTTGACACTTGAGATATCTCCAGAACTCACAGTAGGGCTAAATTGATCAAAACCACAGCACAGGAAAAATAGCATATATAAAGTATCAAAACTGGCAGAAGACACTAAAACATAATGACTAGTTGTTGACAGGAACTAAATATTGAGGGTCACGGAATGATAGTGGCAGATGTATGGCATGCAGGTAGATAGCAGATGAATGGCCGTGAACTGAGAAAGTTAGCAAAAAGGTCAGGACAATACAACAGCACAGTATCGGACAAATCCCAAACACAGTAAGAATGACCAAGGAACTACAAATCCCAGAATACACTGAAGATATATTAGACTAGTACAGTGACCCAGTGCTGTACTGCTAAAGGGGTTGAAATTGTAGGACACATTTATACTGTTTTATATGTTTTGCATATGACTGGGTATGTGGGGGTTAACCAACTTTTTATAGTAACAGTTGGTAGGCGGTGGCTGCTTCACCCACCCCTCTAGAGGGTCTGCTGCTCTGTTTAGTTAGTAGTGTGAGATAGAGCAGTGAGAGAAGCAGACAGAAAGAGCAGCACTGGAAAACAGCAGGGAGCAATCAGAAAAAGTGGACAACATGTCACAGTGCCATATACCAATTCCATTTAGGAAGTGAACTGTCTATCTATTGGATGGTTAAGCAACCATTATAAGAGAATTGTACATGATACAAGTGCAGCACGCCAGACCTGCAGGGTATTGCGATTGTGAGGTCACGGTTTATGGGCAAGCGAGGGTTACTCACAGTTTGGTAGAAGAACCCTGGGCAGGCATACGGCAGTGAAGGAGATGCTGGCACAGGAGTCCTCTGGGGCACACTCTGTATATAGGGACCAGGCCTGATGGTGGATGAGGTGCCCTGGATGTTGCAGGTGTTTTACGTGCCTGGGGCAAGGTCCCTTTAAGAATCGTGACGCCAGTGCCTGTAACGGTGGCACACCGATTTATAGTTGCAGTAATTGAGGAACACGATGGTATGGTGAACCAAACTTTGCTTTGCTGAAACAACAGTTCAACTTTATACAGTTGGATGGCAATACAGTTCCTTACATCAAGTGCTCTTCACAAGCAGGCTTACATCAACAATGGCAGGTATATTCCTTGCAAGATACTCGGAGGATAATAATCACATACACTCAGATCAGGTTGTACCTTCTCCTCAGATATAGAGTACACTGTTCCTAGAACTCCTGTCTGGTTTCTATCCCAAGGCCCAGACACCCAAATGCTGGCTTTTATCCTTGGCAAATAATCTTCCTCCCGTATTTATCCTTGCTCTATATTTATGACTCTTCTGCCCTTCAGCTTACTTGCGTTTAACTGGAACTCTGGCTCTGCTTGGCATGTGGGAACTGCAGGTTTCTCCCAGGAGGCACATCTCTCTTCTACTGGGGTGACTCTTTTGAGCTAACATAGGCTCAGGGAGACTTCAGGCAGGCTGTACTTCTTCACTAGCCTCCTGGTGGCAACTAGAAGCCTGGACTGTCTAGCTGCATGTCAGGAGGAGGCCCTCAGCATATCTCTGGCTGGTGCCCTCTCACTTCTGTCTCCACAGACTCCTGACTACAGACCAACTCCTCCCTGTCTGGGCCTGAACATTTATACTAGGGGCTCCCTATCCCCCTCTAGTGTCTAGGATGCTACACTACACCCCAATAGGCCTGCTGTACATGCCACAGGGGAACAATACATATAAAAACCTATAGAAAATACATTAAAATGCATAGTTAAATATAATGCCACTGTCCCTCAGGAGTAAAAATACCACGTGGCCCAATTAACCCTTGTGTAGTGCCCACCCCTACCTAGTGGGACACTACACAAGACTGTGAAGGTAATGCACATATATGACTCTGAACTTCACAGCATTTGGTTGGGCTAGATGCTTCCAGCTTCCAGCCATACACAAGAGACAGATTGCTGATCTGTTAAAGGGCATCTGTCAGCAGATGTGTACCTATGAAACTGGCTGATCTGTTGCATGTGCACTTGGCAGCTGAAGGCGTCTGTGTTTGTCCCAAATCTCGTCAAGTCCCGCTGGATTTTTAGTGTGGCACCCGGAAACCCGGTGGATTTTAATAAGATTTTCTACTGCTACCCGCCACTGTCCCACTGTGGGGGGATCTTCTTTTATCCATTTCCTAAGTATAAGGAGTCTAGCTTGAAATAGTACTTTACCCAAAACCAGTCGTACTTCCTTCTTTAATTTTAAGTGTTCAGTTGCTCCCAGTATACATACTACTGGATCTTCAATCACCTGAACCTCCAGGAATACCAATACAATCTCTGCAATCTCCTTCCAGTATCTGAAAAGTCTGGGACATCTCCAAAAACAATTAATTAAGTCTGCCTCCCTTTCCCTACATTTTGGACAATTATCCAACATTCTGACCCCCATTTTCTTTAACATCTTGGGAGAACGGTGTAATCTATGTACTATAAAGAACTGTGATATTTTGTGTGAACCCCTATCCGAAACCGTTGGATAGTTTCTAAGGGCATCTTTCCATTTCTTGTCAGAAAAAAAAGGTTGGAGTTCTTCTTCCCATTTTTTTTGGGCTAATATTGTAATCCGTTCTTTCTTTCCTTCCATCAATACCCCATATCTTTTTTTTGTTATACCACTTTTTTCTCCACTCTCAGTAAATTTATATATTCGATCTGATTGTTCCTTTCTATATTTGTCTAAATTTACCCCTGTCCTTAAAGCGTTCCTGAACTGAAAGTATTTATAAGTATCCTTTTGGGGGATCCCGAACTCCCTAACCAGTGTATTAAAATCCTTCAGTTTATCGTCTTCAAATACTTGAGCTAAGTATTTTATCCCCTTTTTTTCCCAGTCAATGTAACTCCTAATCGTTTGTAGCTCTTTCAAATTAAACTTTTTCCAAATAGGTGTATATTGAAGAAAACATTTTATCCAAAGTAGTTTTTTAATCTGCCCCCAAATGTGATCCATTGTATTCATAATACTATTTCCTGTATTATTTTTATCAAGTGTACCCTATTCCATTATCTCTAAGTGATTGAATTCCCCTCCTCAACCCATTTTATTTAATTCGTGTCTTCCCACTAAACTATTCAAACTATCTCTTATCTGACTATATTGTGTTATCAAATAATACATAAACCAGTTAGGAACCGCCAACCCACCCTCTCTCACTGGGAGCTGAAGCACTTCTTTTTTTATCCTGGGGATAGAGCCCTTCCATATAAATTCCCCCATTAGGCGATCCAGTAACCTAAATATCTTCTGCGAGAGTCTTATTGGGGTATTTTGTAACACATAAAGTACCTTTGGTAGAAAAATCATTTTTATTAGATTTACCCGACCTTGAATAGAGAGTGGGAGTCTTTTCCAAATATGTATTTTAGTTCTAAGTTCTTTTATTACAGGGAGTATATTTAGTTTTTCATAGTCTTCTATATTACCGGAGATTTGTATACCCAAATATTTAAAACTCTCGTATTTCTCAAGTACTTGAACTCTTAAATCCCTCCCTAACTGCCCCTCCCCCAATACCATCATGTGGGATTTCGCCCAATTAATATTTAATCCAGAAAAAGAGCCGAACTTATCTATTTTATCTAATACTCTACTAAACTGATCCCCTGTGTTATGTAAATATCAAAATATCATCGGCATACATTCATAATTTTTCGTCTCCTCCCGAATATTGAAAACCTTTTATCTCCCTATCATTTCTTATTATATTTGCGAGAGGCTCAATTGCTATAGCAAATAATAATGGAGAAAGAGGGCATCCCTGCCTGGTGCCCCGGTAAAGGGCAAGAGGCAGGGACAAGCTCCCATCCACCATCACTCTAGCCCTTGGGTTGGAATATATTAGCTGAATCCATTTTATAAATCCATCCCCTATACCAACCCTTTTTAAGACTGCCCATAAATACTCCCATTCAATACAGTCAAATGCCTTTTGGGCATCCAATGAAAGTATTGCTTTGTCACCTGGTTCTGTTCTATTAGCCTCAATATTCAGGTACAACCTTCTTATATTTGAATATATTGTTCTACCTGGTATAAAACCGGTCTGATCTTCATGAATTATGCCTTTAATCACCTTGGAGAGCCTCCCTGCCAAGACCTTTGCCAGGATTTTAACATCCGTATTCAACAGAGATATTGGTCTATAGGATCCGGGGTCTAGTGGTTCTTTGTCCTTTTTTGGGATCAATGTAATAATTGCCTCTTTCATAGAGTCTGGTAGCTCCCCTATCCTTTGCGCCTCCTTCAGTGTTGTTATTAGTTCCGGTATTAAAACCCGGGCAAAGGTCTTATATATTTCAAAAGGAAGGCCATCACATCCTGGTGTTTTTGCGGGTTTTAGTTTACCCAAAACTTCGTTAATTTCGACGCTTGATATTTCTCTATCCAAATATTCCTTTTGGGCCTGGGATATCTTTCTCCAGGCAATCTGATCTAGAAATGGCCATACTAGGTGGAGTTTTCCATTATTATTATTATTATTTTTTTTATTTTATTTTTTATTTTTTTTTGTCCTTCCTCTCTCTCCCCCTCTCTCCCCTGGGGTGGTGGGTGGGTGTTTGGGTGATAACCAATAATATTTGTTATAGTAGTAACATAGAACATGTTGTATTATGTTATTGATGTGATGAAAGATTTTATGTTTTAAAAAAATAAAAGAATAAAAGTAAATTAAAAAAAAGAAGGCATCTGTGTTGTTCCCATATTCATATGTGCTGGCATTGCTGAGAAAAGTGAAGTTTTCATACGGTATGCAAATGAGCTTCTAGAAGCAATGGGGTTATTACCATTACTCATAGAGGCTCTGCTCTCTCTGCAACTACCATGCTCTCTGCACTCTGATTGACAGGGCCAGGCTTGTTCACCTTTGCAATGCCTGTCAGGACACAGCACGGCACCGACAGAAGGGCAGGGAGCAGTGAGCAATACCAGTGCAGCTCTCACCACTCCCTGCACCTCCTGTGTACTAATGAGTGCTTCCCATAAAAAAGTGTGCCTTAGATTGAAAAATTATAGATTATATACAGTATATGGAAAACATACAGTACATAGAAAAAAAAATGAAAGCATTTTTTTCACAGAGAACATCAACCAATGACCTACACCCACAGTACTCGATCATATAACTACTGCTCCATATACAGACAGCAAGGTTGTCACAAATTGAAATCTTGAAATTGTTTTTAACTGGTGACCTGGTACAGCTTATGGCTGACCAAACCAACTGGTAGGTTTTAAAGGCGTTGTCCGGGTTCAGAGCTGAACCCGGACATCCCTCCATTTTCACCCCGGCAGCCCCCCTGACATGTGCATCGGAGCAGTTCATGCTCCAATGCTCTCCTTTGCCCTGCGCTAAGTTGCGCAGGGCAAAGGCATTTTTTTGAGTTCCAGTGACGTACCGGGGCTCTCCATGGGGCTGCCAGGAACCCCGGTGACGTCACCGGCACTCATAGGCGGGATTTAGCTCTGCCCTAGCCAGTAAAACGGCTAGGGCAAAGCTAAAGCCCGCCCCTCAGAGCCGGTGACGTCACCGAACACACTGCCGGGCGGAAGTTACCGCCCGACAGTGTGTTATTGAAAACAAAAGGGCCCGTGCCCTGCAGGGCAAGGGAGCGCATCGAAGCATGAGATGCTCCGATGCTAGCCTCAGGGGGGCTGCCTGGGTGAAAATAAGGGTATGTCCGGGTTCAGCTCTGAACCCGGACAACCCTTTTAAATATGGACCTTATTATGTGCCTTGTACCACAGTACAGGAACTAGGGGTGCTTTGAGTCTATTCAAAATGTATACATTATAATTATAGTTCCCAATGCCCGCCTCTCCCCAAGATTAAAAACTTTTTAAAATAGGACCCCTCATTTCATTTTTTTCTTTAGAAATAGTTTCCAGCATGCACACCTTTCAACAGTAGACAGCTATCCCTGGAAGTCCCTGGTGCTGGGTAGGATGGAATTCCAGCAGTACCTGCCAAATTAAGATGCCAGTCATGGCATAAAAAATTTTAAGTTGTAGAAGTCTTCTGTGTCTAGATATACTCACACATTCTGAATTGATGAGCGTAGCAACTACATTCCCGTCCTCAGGAACCTGCAAGGTAAATATCACATGGAAAAAGAGACCTGCAATGCGTCTGTCCTGGGAGAGATGGGTATGTGGATAGATGGGTCCGCAAAAAACGCGGACAGGACACCTTGCGGACAAGGATAGGCATTATTACAATGGATCCGCAAAAAAAACGGATGCCATACGGAACGTCATCTTTTTTTTTGTTGCGGATACGCAATTTGCGGACCGCAAAACACATATGGTCGTGTGCATGTAGCCTAAGGCCTCATTCACACGACCGTATTTTGTTTCTGTGACCGATCCTTTTTTTGCGGATAGGATGCGGACCCATTCATTTCAATGGGTCCGCAAAAAAACGCGGACAGCACACCGTGTGCTGTCCGCATCAGTATGTCCGTTCCGTTGCTCCACAAAAAAAATAGTGCATGTCCTATTTTTTTCTAGTTTGCGGACAAGGATAGGCATTATTACAATGGATCAGCAAAAAAAAACGGATCAGCAAAAAAAAAGGATGCCATACGGAAAGTCATCCGTTTTTTTTGCGGATCGGACCACAAAACATACAGTCGTGTGCATGTAGCCTAAGTCTTTGATGATGGATGCAGACAAGTCTGCATGACTGCATCCGTTATTCAGTCAAATCTTCTGTCCATTGTTCTGATCTTACAACTGACAGAAAAACGTCCGTTTTAACATAGCCTTAGAAAATATGTAGGACGCCTGAAACAGGTGATTTGTTTTGATTGGCTTATTGGAGTTGTGGAGCTTTTTCCTGTTGTCAGGAGAATTATTAGCTGTAGCCATTATGTGGGTTACTTTTGCTATCACCTAGACAATGATTAACTCCTTAAGGACACTTATTAAAGGGACACTGACAGGCCCAAAAAGCATATTTAGGGGTATATATGACAGTATAGGTCTTATAAAGGGTATTAGAATCATCTAAGTATCCCCCCTGTCCACCTCATAAATACAGTAAAAAGAAGTTTTATAACCTGCTTTCCTGGCGTTCAATCTGCCCAAGGGGCGGTGCTTCATATCAATTTGCGCCCAGCCAGCCTCGCCACAACTGCCGTTTGAAGCGCCGCCCAGCTCATCAATATTCACTGAGCTGGGCGGCTACTCTGAAGCGCTGTACTAGTGTCCCCGGCCATCTTCAGCGCATGCGCCCGGCACCCTCACTGGCCGGGATCGCATCGCGCGTCTGCTTTATGCGCATGCGCTGTGCCCAGCTGATAAAAAAATACAACATTTTTTAAAACAATTTAAAAAATTGCTAATTTCCATGTTTCAATTTCTCTACTTCTATAATACATAGTAATACCTCCCAAAATAGTTATTACTTTACATTCCCCATATGTCTACTTCATGTTTGGATCATTTTGGGAATGATATTTTATATTTTGGGGATGTTACAAGGCTTAGAAGTTTGGAAGCAAATTTTGTAATTTTTCATAAATTGTCAAAAACCCAATTTTTAGGGACCAGTTCAGGTCTGAAGTCACTTTGTGAGGTTTATATAATAGAAACCACCCAAAAATGACCCCATTCTAGAAACTACACCCCTCAAGGTATTCAAAACTGATTTTACAAACTTTAACCCTTTAGGTGTTGCACAAGAGTTATTGGCAAATGGGGATGAAATTTGAAAATTTATTTTTTTTGCCTAATTTTCCATTTTAACCCATTTTTTCCAGTAACAAAGCAAGGGTTAACAGCCAAACAAGACTGTATCTTTATTGCCCTGACTCTGCCGTTTACAGAAACACCCCATATGTGGCCGTACACTACTGTACGGCCACACAGCGGGGCGTAGAGGGAAAGGTGCGCCGTTTGGTTTTTGGAGGGCTTATTTTTATGGACCGGTTTATTTACATCGTGTCCTGTTTCAACCCCCCGAATGGACCCCTGGAGTAGAAACTCCCTAAAAGTGACCCCATTTTGGAAACTACGGGATAAGGTGGCGGTTTTGTTGGGATTATTTTTAGGGTACATGATTTTTGGTTGCTCTATATAAAATTTTTGTGAGGCATGGTTACCAAAAATTGAAATTCTGAAATTTCATCTCCATTTGCCATTAACTGTTGTGGAACACCTAAAGGGTTAATAAAGTTTGTAAAATCAGTTTTGAATACCTTGAGGGGTGTAGTTTCTTAGATGGGGTCACTTTTAGGGAGTTTTTACTCTAGGGGAGCATCAGGGGGGCTTCAAAAGGGACATGGTGTCAATAAAAAAGGCCATCAAAATCGGCCTTCCAGAAACCATGTCGGTCCTTTCCTTTTGCGCCCTGCCTTTTAGTGATACAGCAGTTTACGACCACAAATGTGGCGTTTCTGTAAACTGCAGTATCAGGGTAATAAATATTAAGTTTTGTTTGGTTGTTAACCCTTGCTTTGTTACCGGAAAAAACCGATTGAAATGGAAAAGTGCCAAAAATAGCTGTTTTGGCACCATTTTTTTTTTTGACCGTGTTAATCTGGGGGGTTAGGTCATGGGGTATTTTTATAGAGGAGATTCTTACGGACGCGGCGATACCTAATAAGTCAACTTTTTTACAATTATTTAGGTTTTAGACTATATTATCCTTTTTGATACAAAAATGGTTTTTGGTATCTCTAAAGTCTAAGAGTCATTTATTTTTTATTTTTTAGCTGATTATCTTATGTAGGGGCTAATTTTTTGCGGGATGAGAGGACTGGTTTTATTGTCACTATTTTGGGGGCTATATGACTTTTTGATCGCTTGCTATTAAAAATTTTGTTATGTAAGGTGACCAAAAAAGTTCTTTTTTTGCACCGTTTTTTGTTTTTTTTTGGACCGTGTTAATCTGGGGGGGTTAGGTCATGGGGTATTTTTATAGAGGAGATTCTTACCGACGCAGCGATACCTAATTTGTATACTTTTTTAAAATTATTTAAGTTTTTGCAATTTTTTTGGGGGTGTCTCAAGTCTGAGAACCAGTTTTTTTTATCCGATGTCAGTGCTAAATTGGGATATAAATTTAGTACTCAATGGAAGTGTGATACTCCCTGAAGCAACCGTCAATGCAGAGGCCCGGATGATCGGGGCACGTGTCGCACTGAGTAGTGGTGTCCTTCCGTATCCCCCCCCTGCGACACACTCTGCACTTTTTTGGGGTTCGTCCCTTCTTTCCAGTATGGGGGACCACACCTGGAAAGTGTTGGCCAGGGACGATCCGGGCACCTCCAGTTCCCGAGGTACTCCGGCCTGCTCTTTCCCGGTCCGAAAAGATCAGGGCCTTGAGGACTGCCTCATAGAACTGAAGGAATGTCCCTGTGTTGCCAGCGCTCCGGGACAGCACAAAAGAGTTGTACAAGGCAACCTGCACCAAGTAGACCGCAACTTTTTTGTACCATGCCCGGGTTTTGCGCATGGCGTTATATGGCTTGAGGACTTGATCAGAGAGATCAACTCCTCCCATATACCGATTGTAGTCGACGATACAATCGGGCTTGAGGACCGTTGCCGCGGTACCTCGCACAGGGACAGGGGTGATGCCGTTACCATGAATTGTGGACAGTACAAGGACATCCCTCTTGTCCTTATATCTGACCAGCAACAGGTTTTCACTGGTAAGGGCACGGGTCGCACCCCTGGGGATAGGTACCTGGAGGGGGTGGGCAGGGAGGCCGCGTTGATTTTTCCGCACGGTCCCACAAGCGGACGTGGATCTGGCGGCGAGGGACTGGAACAAGGGGATACTAGTATAAAAGTTATCCACGTAAAGGTGGTAACCCTTATCTAGCAGTGGGTACATAAGGTCCCACACAAGTTTCCCGCTAACACCCAGAGTGGGGGGACATTCTGGGGGTTGAATACGGGAATCTTGCCCCTCGTACACACGAAACTTGTAAGTGTACCCTGAGGTACTCTCACAAAGTTTGTACAGCTTCACGCCATACCTCGCCCGCTTGGAGGGAACATACTGGCGGAAAATGAGTCTCCCCTTGAACGCAATGAGAGACTCATCAACCGCGACCTCCCTTCCAGGTACATAGGCCTGTACAAATTTGTCCCCAAAATGATCGATGACCGGCCGTATCTTATACAGACGGTCATAGGCAGGATCACCTTGGGGGGGACATGCTGCATTATCTGAATAATGCAGACATTTCCGGATGGCCTCAAACCGGGAGCGTGTCATGGCCGTACTGTAAAGTGGGGCCTGGTAGAGGACGTCCCCACTCCAGTAATGCCTGACACTAGGGTTTCTTGACTAGGCCCATATGCAGCACGAGGCCCCAAAATGTCCTCATCTCGGCTGCACTGACCGGCGTCCAGCCACCGGGCCTAGCCAAAAAGGAGCCCGGGTGTTGAGCAACGAACTGTTGGGCGTACAGGTTCGTCTGCTCCACCATCAGATTTACCAGTGGGTCACTGAAAAAATGACTAAAAAAGTCATATTCAGTGTAGCCCACTGTGGAAATCTGGATTCCTGATTGGCCTACAAAATCAGGAATCACGGGCTCATATCGCTCTGGGGTACACCAGACAAGTTCACCGGCAGGGTGCTCCGGTGGATTTAACTGGTGGGCCGGAAAACTAGTACGAGCCCCAGAGCTGCTCGTACTAGTGTGGGCCACAGGGTCCCTAGCAAGGCAGTCCCCTTGCTCCGCCTGGCGGAGTCTACGCCGCCTTAGGGGCTCGTCATGATCGCTAGATGATGAGGAGGACGCGGATGACAACAGGAAAGTGAGGTCATCCTCGTCCTTACTGGGACTCTCGGAGTCGGAAGCAAGCTGGGCATATGCCCCCTCAGCCGAGAACATCTGGCGGGCCATAGGGGAGTGTGTGTCTGCGTGTGTATGTGCTTGTGTGTAAATCTTTATTTGGTGTGTGTGTGTGGGGGCACGGGTGTTCACGGACTTATCCCTAAAACTAACAGAAAAAAAAAAGACTAACTAAAAAAAGGGGGAAAAATGTGATAAAAAAGTAAAAAAAAATTCAAAACCGCTGATAAACCGTCCGAAGTTGATCAGCGGTGGGGTGTGCGATGCGCTAACAGTGGCCGGACGCTAAGAGTGCCGGCCACAGTCAGCGTATGCACAATTTTTTTTTTTTCAAAAAAGTGCCTGCGCCCCAAAAAGGTTGTGGGGGGGAGGGGGGCAAGCAGCAGCACCCCTGGGGGGTCTAGGGTCACACAGCTGTGCTGTGGACCCCAGACACCCTACTTAGGGTGATACAACCAGACTTTTTTTTACCACTAACTTTCCCTTTTATATCCCTGCCTAGCCCAACCTTTCCCTATACTTTCCCTAATTACCTGATGATAAAGATGGGTGTGCTGGGGCACAGATAGGGTCCTGGGGGCAAGGATGGGTGCTGGGGCACAGATCGCACGTGTATCAGCAACGCTCTTCTCTCCTCGGGCTCCGGACACAAAAGGAGGAGGAGAGGAGCGCTGCTATCATTTGAAACTGATGCCGGCCCGCCCCCCTACCAATCAGAAGCAATCCTAAATGGTGATGTCACCATCACCACTCAGGATCGCAGGATGGTGATTGGTGGGGTAAAATCACACCACTAATCACCATCCTGTTCCGGGTTATCGGGTCCTCAGAGACCCGAATAACCCGGAAACGCAGCAAACCGCAGGTCTGAATTGACCTGCGGTTTGCTGCGATCGCCTACACAGGGGGGTCACAGGACCCCCGGCGCATTTGCCCCAGGTGCCTGCTCAATGATTTGAGCAGGCACCGAGTTCCAATCACCGCCCGCCGCGCGTACCTTGAGTACCAGGACATAAGGGCGTACCTGTACGCCCTATGTCCGGAAGAGGTTAAAGGGTAACAGGTTAATCTTTTATAAATGTAATGATCCAATATGTTTTGATGCTTGAAGCATTTTATTTTAAATGTGATATCAGTCTCTTTATGTAGTACAATTGTACATATGACGCTTTATTATAGATTGTATAGGTATTATTGTACCAGAGATGTGGTGTTAGGAAACGGTATTGAGGGTAGGGGGGCCAAAACTGAACTCTTGCACCAGGACCCAGGAGCCTATAGCTATGCCCCTGTCATTACCCATATCTTATTAGATCATACTATCACTTTTTGCACTTAGGGTACTTTCACACTAGCGTTATTCTTTTCCGGCATAGAGTTCCGTCAAAAGGGCTCTATGCCGGAAAATAACTGATCAGGCATATCCCAATGCATTCTGAATAGATAGAAATCTGTTCAGTTTGCATCAGTATGCCTTCCGTTTAGTCACTGTCAGGCGTTTTGGCCGGACATAATACCGCAGCATGCCTGATCAGTCGCCGGAATGCCGGATCCGGCATTAATTCCCATTGACTTGTATAAGTGCCGGATCCGGCATTGCAAAACAACTGAAGGACGGATCCGCAGACCGGAAAAACTGTGAAAAAGACTGCAAGACGGATCCGTCCATCCGCATGACAAGCGGAGAGACGGATCCGTTCTTGCAATGCATTTGTAGACGGATCCGCAGCCGGATCTGTCTACAAATGCTGTCAGTTATCACACTGATCGGCGGATCCTGCAGGCAGCTCCGACGACATAACTGCCTGCCGGATCACACTAACGCTAGTGTGAAAATAGCCTTATATTATGATTCACCTAGACGACCATAGCCTAGCTTCTGCATATTTCTTTATTTTTTAAGGACTACATCATGCATTTATTGATGTACCTCTTATGATTGTATCTTCTATTTTATTTTAAATGACCATGCCCAGAACGCATTACCTAATGATCAGATTGTGTTCCATCATAGATATGCCCACTGAGGAAGGTCCTTTCGGACCGAAACGTTTGGAATTCAGCATATTATGTGGTGTATGCATATTCTATATACTTGAAGTAGATTGTTCTGGACATGTACTATCTTGATTCATGATTAAATAACAAGCATTACTATAGAGTGCCACGATATTTCTTCATTTATTTTGAGACTGACAAGTCTTTTGTGGGCACCTATCAACAAGAGTACAGACCACAATTTTCTTCAATCATTCCCATACTGTGATATGTCCATGTGCAATGAACCTTTCCCAATACATTAAAGTGTTTATTATCCCTGTATTGTGACTGTGTTGCGTTTATTACAAACCAGGTTCTGTAGCTGTTATGGGCTGACTTTTATGATGGTCAAAGACTGACTACTGATGAATTACCTAGTAACCTGATGAAGGGGACTTTTTGAGCCCCGAAACGCGTGGTTTTATGTATATACGTTATTTATGAAATAAAGAAGATTTTATCTCAAAAGACCTCTCCACCAGTGATTTTGCGCCTGACCAGAACTATCCTCTCCTACAAGCATCCTTTGGGGGATTGGGCATCCGATCCGAAAGAAATTCCTTCTTTGGCTGCAGTCCTGGAAAAATGGTCTACAATAGTGTTGTGCCTATCTGTAGAACAACCCTAAAAGATGAGTACCTTTGTCTTCTAACCAATTTACACTTGTGTTGGACGTACTACCCTATTGTGCGCCCCCCACCCCTCCTTTTGTCTTTTTTCCCTCGGTACTGAGTGGAATCTAGATACGCCCGTGTCTTGAAGAAAGAATGACTACTACCACAGCAAAATCTAATAAAATAAAGAGGTTTTAATAAATGAAATGATACTTAGCTGCAGTTACAGATATTACAAATGAGTAGTTACAAAATAAAATGGGGAGCTCCACTGTATATTATGCACAGATATATACCGTACCCATATCTTTTGAGGACTACCAGCAGGTTACTAGGCACCTGGTCAATAGGACCCTGAGGAAACTCCTGTTCTCTACATCATTGTTTCCAGCAGATGCCTGCATCCTGCACAATATCACAGAAAGCAGGATGGAACAGGAGTGAGGTATTTGTTTTTGTTATTTTCTTTGGACACTTGGGTGAGCATACTCTTGGGCCACTATAAGGGGGCATTAATATGACTGTAATATACCATGGAGGCTTTATTACTACTCTGGGGCACTAGGGTAAGCGTTACTACTTCTGGTGGTACTATAGAGGGCATTAGTCCTAATGGGGGCATTATAGGTAGTATTTTACTACTGCAGCACACTATGGGGGCTTTATTACTACTAGGGGTCAATATGTTGGGCTTTATTACTACTGGGGGTCCATTGGTGGACTTTATTACTACTGGAGCACTATGGAGTCATTAGTACTACTATGGGCACTATAGTTAAGCATTACCTCTTCTGCGGGCACAATGGGACATTATTACTTCTGTGGTAACTATTGTGGGATTATTACTATTAAGGGCATTATGGTGGGCTTTACTCATACAGGTGCCTCTATAGGGAAAATTATTACTGGTAAACATGCTGGGCTTTATTACTACTGGGACATTATAAGTGGGAATTATTACTACTGGGGGCACTATGGGGACATTATTATTGGGCACACTATAGACATAAATACTACTAACAGAGGCGCTCTGGGCAAATATTAATACTATTGGGGCACTATTACAGTTGAGGGCACTCTGGGAGAGAATTATAATTGTTGGTGGGAGCACTGTCACTGTGGGGGCAACCTGGCACAGTATCAGCTTAGCACAATTATTTTTGAGGGACATTATGTTTTTGCCACTATTATTATTGTGTGGTAATCTCTGCGAGAAGAGATGTGGCTGCAAGAAGTCATGATGGTCTGGGCTGAATGGAGAAGAGAAAAGAGGCCATCTACACCAGAGGAGATGCCACTGGATTTAATAGGTATGTAGTACTGTTGTTCTTATGTATGTTTGTTAGGGTGGAAGGTAACTTAAAAAGTAATAGCCATCCATCATGGGTCCAAATGTTGTGCCATGTGATGCATGTTGTGCTATTCTTCTGTCAAATCCGATAGAACTGCTGACAGAGGCTCATAACAGAACAGCATGAAAATACACCTATTTAGTGTATTATTTATCACTGATCACTTCCTTGGGGGTTCTCAGATGAAATTTATTGTCACTAGGGGGTATTTGGCATGAATAGGTTGAGAACCACTACCTTACACAGAAACTGATCTACAGATTCCAGCCGCTCTTCCTGACTTTTAAATGTACAGACTTGCTTTATCTGTATTAGTTGTCTAATGCTTTTTTAATTTCCATGTTCTATTAATATGGGATTACATTTTAATGACTTTGGAACCATATACTCGTTTTCTATAGAGATATCGTCTCAAGTTACAATAGTGTCAACTTACAGTATCGTCCTGAAACAAATTAATATTATAACTTGAGACACCACGGGTTTTATAAAATATACAGAACATTTTTCAGCTTTCTGTCACTTTTGAGTATTGATAAGGGATACCACAAATTTATCATATACAATAAAAGTAAAAAACAAACCGTGTTTTTTGGGGAAGGGAAGATCTAGATAGCACAAGCCCTTTCAAAAAATATAAATGTGCTCCCTGTTATATAACATCTGTTGACTAAAGTTGCAGTGGCACATTTAATATGTCTGCTACTGTCATAGATGGTTCATTAGCCAAGATATGACAAAGTTTTTTATATGTTGTTTGGAAAACAAAACTCATCTGACAGAAAACACCCATTGGATGACAGTGCTATTGGATTCCATGTAAAGTTATTGATTCATGGCCATGAATCTAACCCCTTCAGGACCCTGCCATTTTTCACCTTAAGGACCAGGCCATTTTTCGCAAATCTGACATGTGTCACTTTATGTGGTGATAACCTTAAAACGCTTTTACTTATCCATGCCATTCTGAGATTGTTTTCTTGTCACATATTGTACTTCATGACAGTGGTAAAATTGAGTCAAAAAAATGTATTTGTATTTATAAAAAAATGCAAATTTACAAAAAAATTGGAAAAAGCTAATTTTCTAATTTCAATTTCTCTACTTTTATAATAGATAGTAATACCTCCAAAAATAGTTATCACTTTACATTCCCATTTATGTCTACTTCATGTTTGGATCATTTTGTGAATGCCATTTTATTTTTTGGTGACGTTAGAAGGCTTAGAAGTTTAGAAGCAATTCTTTTTATGGACCAGTTCAGGTCTGAAGTCACTTTGTGAGGCTTACATAATAGATACCACCCAAAAATGACCCCATTTTAGAAACTACACCCCTCAAGGTATTCAAAACTGATTTTACAAACTTTGTTAACCCTTTAGGTGTTCCACAAGAATTAATGGAACATGGAGATGAAATTTCAGAATTTCACTTTTCTGGCAGATTTTCAATTTTAATCCATTTTTTTACACTAACAAAGCAAGGGTTAACAGCCAAAAAAAACTCAATATTTATTGCCCTGATTCTGTAGATTACAGAAACACCCTATATATGGTCATAAACTGCTGTACTGGCACACGGCATTGCGCAGATGGAAAGAAATGCCATATGGTTTTTGGGAGGCAGATTTTGCTGGACTGGTTTTTTGACCCCATGTCCCATTTGAAGCCCCCCTAAAGCACCCCTAGAGTAGAAACTCCAAAAAAGTGACAACATTTTGGAAACTACGGGATAAGGTGGCAGTTTTGTTGGTACTATTTTAGGGTACATATGATTTTTGGTTGCTCTATATTACGCTTTTTGTGAGGCAAGGTAACAAAAAAATAGCTGTTTTGGCACAGTTTTAATTTTTTGTTATTTACAACGTTCATCTAACAGGTTAGATCACGTGGTATTTTTATATAGCAGGTTGTTACGGATGCGACAATACCAAATATGAAAAAAACATTTTTTTAGTGTCTCGACATTCTGAAAGCCGTAGTTTTTTTTTGGGGGCGACTGTCTTGTGTAGGGGCTCATTTTTTTCAGGATGAGATGGTTTGATTAGTACTATTTTAGGGTGTATATGACTTTGATTGCTTGCTATTACACTTTTTGTGATGTAAGGTGCCAAAAAATTGCTTTTTTGACACCGTTTTTTTTTTTTTTTTACGGTGTTCACCTGAGGGATTGGGTCATGTGATATTTTTATAGAGCAGGTTCTTATGGACCCAGCGATTCCTAATATGTCTACTTTTTTTATTTATGTAAGTTTTACACATTGATATAATTTTTTAAACAAAAAAAAATTGTGTTTTAGCGTCTCCATATTCTGAGAGCCATAGTTTTTTCAGTTTTTGGGCGATTGTCTTAGGTAGGGTATCATTTTTGCGGGATGAGATACCGGTTTGATTGGCACTATTTTGGGGTGCATATGACTTTTTGATCGCTTTCTAATATACTTTTTGTGATGTAAGGTGACCAAAAAAATGGCTTTTCTGACAGTTTTTTTTTTTTTTTTTACAGTGTTTACCTGAGGGATTAGGTCATGTGATATTTTTATAGAGCAGGTTCTTACGGACGACAATACTTAATATGTCTACCTTTTTTAATTTATGTAAGTTTTACACAATGATATCATTTTTTAAAACCAAAAAAAAATCATGTTTTAGTCTCTATATTCTGAGAGCCATAGTTTTTATTTTTTGGGAGATTGTCTTATTTAGGGTATTATTTTTTGCGGGATGAGGTGACGGTTAGATTGGTACTACTTTGGGGGGCATACACCTTTTTGATCGCTTGGTGTTGCACTTTTAGTGATGTAAGGTGACAAAAAAATGTTTTTTTTTAGCACAGTTTTTAATTTATTTTTTTGACGGTGTTCATTTGAGGGGTTTGGTCATGTGATATTTTATTTATAGAGCCGGTCAATACGGATGTGGCAATACCTAATTTGTCTACTATTTTTCCCCCCCCTAGTTTTTTAACAATTTTTTAACATTTATTTTGGGACAAGGATGCTTTTTTTTCACTTGAAACTTTAATTTTTTTGTAAAACTTTATTTTTGTAACTTTTTTTTTAAGCTTAATTTTTTGTCCCACTCTGGGACTTCAACTTTTGGGGGTCTGATCCCCTTTACAATGCATCACAATACTTCTGTATTGTTATGCATTGGCTGTAAGTGTAATACACTTACAGCCTTCCTGCCTGTGAGATTCAGGGTGTTGGATCTCACAGGCTCTCCCGGAAGGCTGCCACGATGCCTAAGGAAGGAATCAGGCTGCCTTCCCTGCCATCGGGTCCCCGTAACAGCAGCAAGGGGACCCGATGGAAGCTCTGATCCCCGCACAGACATCGCAGGTGCACGGTAAGCACTGACCGCGACACATCAAGGCGGTGATTTCACCGATGCCGGCGCATGCAGAAGGGGTCCGGCTATCAGTGACTGCCATACCCCTGCCGTAGATCGGGCGGGCGCATCCCCTGCACCCGCCCGATCACAGCGCCGTACATGTGATGTGATGTCGTAAGTCACCGACATCTGCGCCGTACATGTACGGCACGTGTCCTCTACGGGTTAAGATACCAGTTGGCTGAATACTGGTTTGCTTGACAACTGTCTCTCCAGACGTCCCTGTAAACATGCATGCTTAGCTCAGCTGAGTATGCATGTTTATTTCAATAAGAAGAGGGAGACAAGTGCTGCTAAACACTTCTGACAACAGTTCATCTTCCAGCACAACGATAGATTAGGCATGTTAAAACCCAGCACCCCCTATCCTCATTCCTTGATTTTTTATAAATAATAAATAAGCCTCAAAAAAATATGTTGCTTAGTGGCGTCGCAGGTCCCAATGGTGAAGTGGGTACAGTTCACACAGGTGAAAGCGTTTCTTTTGGTTGGACCGCGCTGCCTCAGAAGTCACAGGAAATCCACAATCGAAGCCAGCAAAATAATCACGGACATGGGGAAGCAAACAGGCCAGTCAAAGCCTCTCCTCCTCTCCTTTCAAAGCTTCTATGGAACACCAAAAATTGCATTCAATAGTGAAGTACCGTCATGCAAATTGGAATAAAAATGGTTTTATTATACTCACAATGTACAAGTATATACGAGCAATATATCAATCACCCTGAGGGATTGGGTCATTGATCTATTGATCCATTGTATATTGCTCGTATATACTTGTACATTGTGAGTATAATAAAACCATTTTTACTCCAATTTGCATGACGGTACTTCACTATTGGATGCAATTTTTGGTGTTCCATAGAAGCTTGGAAAGGAGAGGAGGAGAGGCTTTGACTGGCCTGTTTGCTTCCCCATGTCCGTGATTATTTTGCTGGCTTCGATTGTGGATTTCCTGTGACTTCTGAGGCAGCGCGGTCCAACCAAAAGAAACTCATTCCTTGATGTCTACCATCCGGTGGACAGTCAAAAAGTTTCCATACATATTAGCTTGCCAACATTAACTTGTTCTTAGGCAGTTTCACCGGATCATATAGGCTGGTTTTACATGAGTGTAATACGGCCACAACGCCTCTTATGGCCACAATTCCTGTCACAAGTGCAGGTCTAATTATCAGAACTAACAGCATAATAGGGTTTTTAGTACAGTTAATTAGATCTGTGACCAGGCCTGAACTTGCAGATGTGATATAAGGAGAAAAAGCGTTTACATTACCTTTGTGTGAAGCCGGCTTTCAGTATTTCTTTTTACATAGTCTTAAAGGGGTTTTCCAGAAGTTAAAAATTGACGACTTATACTCAGGGGTGGGGGGTCTGACACACAACACCCCTCCTATCAGCTTTTGGAAGAGGCTGCGGCACTTCAGTGACTGTTTTGGCCCCTTCACAGCATACCAAGCACAGCGCCATACATTGTGTAATGGCTGTGCTTGGTATTGCGGCCCAAGCCCATTAACTTTACTGGGACAGCTTTAAATGTGCAATGTGACCAATGGATGTGACGTCACTGACCTAGGATCAAATGGCCTCACCAATCAGTCATCCTGAGGATAGATCATCAATACTGGAGTCTCAGAAAACCTATTTAACCATGATTTAAGCAACAGTTGTCTTAAAATACTTATTAAAAATGTTTCTCACTGCTATTTTTACATCTGTATTTCTTAAACTGTAAATGATTGGATTTATTGTGGGAATGACTACTGTGTAGAAGACAGAGGTTAGCTTGTCATTCATTAGCAAAGTTTCTGATGGAGGTCTGAGATATGTGAGCATGAGAGTGCTGTAGAATACAGAGATACAGGTCAGGTGAGATGTGCAGGTGGAAAGGGCTTTACTTCTTCCTTTTGAGGATTTAATCCCTAGAATAGTTTGCAGAATATTTAAATATGAATACAAAATGGTAGACAGGCAAATGACAGAAGTCAATCCTCCAAAAATCAAAATAATCACCCAGTTCAGAAATGTATCAGAACATGTTAATTTAAAGAGCGGTGGAATATCACAGTAAAAATGGTCAATCACGTTGGTTTTCCAATATTTTAATGAAAAGATAAAACTGATGTGGATCAAAGAGTTCAAAAATCCTGCAAAATATGCACCGGCCACCAAATATCTACATACTGCATTAGACATGATGGTTACATAAAGCAAAGGCTTGCGTATTGCTACCAATCGATCATAGGCCATGGCTGCTAATAAATAACTTTCTGTGGTTACCGAACCTCCGAATAGTAACAACTGTGTGGCACATCCACCGATAGATATGGATTTAATATTCCGAGGGAAGTTTGCCAGTGTGTTTGGAGTTATTATAGAAGAATAGAAAAGATCAAGCATTGCCAACTGACTGACAAAAAAATACATTGGAGTCTGCAGAGTAGCCCCGAGCTGTATAGTTACAATGATGCCCACATTTCCAATAACAGAGATAATGTAAAATACCAAGAACACTAGGTACAGTATGATCCTTAGGTCATGGTCATCAGTCAGACCTGTTAGGATGAACTTCGTGCTTGCCGTGTGTATACTGCAATTATTCATTTGTGTTGCTGAAAGTAAAATACATAATAATTAATACAAGAAAATAATAAGGTATAATGTAAAAGATAGACCATTAAAGGGGTTGGCCATTTTCTGGTTATTGTTGACCAATGTGTTTGTGAGATGATTATATGGCACTTACTAATATAGTCTTCGTTGAAATTCTGCACATTTTCTAGATTTCATAAGGTATTCCCCCTTGTTAACAAAGTATTTTGTGCTGTCCACACAGAGGTCCTGTCCATAAGATGGCCACTGATGGAGGGTCATGTGACCAGGAAAATCACCTCCATGTGATGTGTGCTCCATTCAAACACATTACACCTAAACTTGTATTTGAAGGGAGAAGACATCACATGGAGGCGATTTTCTTGGTCACATGACCCTCCATCAGAAGCCATTTTATGGACAGGACCTCTGTGTGGGCAGACTTTGTAAACAAGGACATACCTAATGAAATGTAGAAAATGGTGCAGAATTTCAACAAAGACTTTGGGGCTCATTTATTAACCTGAATTACGCCTATATTAGGCGCAATCTGTGACTTTTCCCTGTGCACACCAGGTCTAAAAAAGTGGTTGTGGTGTTGGTGGGGAAGGGCTGGAATTCCCATCTCATTCAATAATTTCTATGCCTGGTTTAGGCATAGAAAATTGTTTAAATGTAAACCAGCTAGGAAGCTGGTGTACATTTAGAAGATGTGAAGAAGTTATGTAGAGGCAGGCACCTCTACATAACTTCGCTGATCCACCACCGTCGCAGGGCCTTATTAAGACCGGCGTCTAAAACACCAGTTTTAATAAATGACCCCTATTACTAAGTGCCATATAGTCAACTCACAAACACATTGGTCAACAGTACCCAGAAAGTGGCCAACCCCTTTAAGGTAATGTTTATATAGTAACATAGTAACATAATTTGTAAGGCTAAAAAAAGACATCTGTCCATCTAGTTCAGCCTGTTATCCTCTTGATCCAGAGGAAGGCAAAAAAAACCTCTGTAAGGTAGAAGCCAATTTTCCAGATTTTAGGGGGAAAAAAATTCCTTTCAGACTCCAATCAGGTAGTCAGAATAACTGTCTGGATCAACAACCTCTCCAGTAAGGCTACTTTCACACTAGCGTTCGATCGGATCCGTTCTGAACGGATCCGATCATAATAATGCAGACGGAGGCTCCGTTCAGTACGGATCCGTCTGCATTATTTTAGCATATAAAAGCTAAGTGTGAAAATAGCCTGGGACGGATCCGTCCAGACTTTCAATGTAAAGTCAATGGGGGACGGATCCGCCTGAAGATTGAGCCATATTGTGGCATCTTCAAACGGATCCGTCCCCATTGACTTACATTGTAAGTCTGGACGGATCCGCACGGATCCGCACGCCTCCGCACGGCCAGGCGGACACCCGAAAGCTGCAAGCAGCGTTCAGCTGTCCGCCTGTCCGTGCGGAGGCGAGCGGAGCGGAGGCTGAACGCCGCCAGACTGATGCAGTCTGAGCGGATCCGCTCCATTCAGACTGCATCAGGGCTGGACGGCTGCGTTCGGGTCCGCTCGTGAGCCCCTTCAAACGGAGCTCACAAGCGGACCGACGAACGCTAGTGTGAAAGTAGCCTAATCTAGTAACTATAATCTGTAATATTATTACACTCCAGAAATACATCCAGGCCCCTCTTGAACTCGTTTAGTCAGTTCACCATCACCACTAGTGATGGACGAACATCTGCCGGGACGGTTCGCAAACGCGATGGCGCGAACACGATCAAATGTTCGCGAACCGCAAGTTCGCGGCGGGTCCCATTCATTTTAATGGCAGGCAAACCTGAAAAACATTCAGCTCATATTTGCAGCCAAGAAATAATTACTAGAAGTGCACAAATAGTCCCACAACATGGACAGTGACATACCAGATGTATTATTTGCGATCTCTATTCATAATTTTTTTATATGCGAAATATCG
This sequence comes from Bufo gargarizans, assembly GCF_014858855.1. Lineage (NCBI taxonomy): Eukaryota > Metazoa > Chordata > Amphibia > Anura > Bufonidae > Bufo > Bufo gargarizans. The sequence goes on along the minus strand of NC_058084.1, from coordinate 11,952,490 downwards.
GCAATATAATTTTCGCGCATGCGCAAATGCACTATACAGTACCCAAATGCACTATAAAGAAAGTATATTGGTATATAACACCCCACTCCAATCAGTTTTTTGAGGGGATGACTGGTATATCACACCAGTAGAAATTATTTGTTCCAATAACGCTTGTCCCTCTATATACCTGCAGTATCGCAGCAGAACCGCACGCAACTGCCGCCCAGTACAAATGCACTATAATATACTTTCTAACATAGAAAGTATATTATAACATTGTACAAGGAAGGCAATCCATTGGAATATACATAAAGATAAAATGTAACCTTTAAAAATGTTACTATGAGGGTCCATTTACACGTCCGTAAGTGTTTTGCGGATCCGCAAAACATGGACACCTGCGATGTGCATTCAGCAATTTGCGGACCGCACATCACCAGCACTATAATAGAAAATGCCTAATCTTGTCTGCAATTGTGGACAAGAATAGGACATGTTCTATTTTTTTTCAGAAACGGAAGCACGCGGAAGTGCGGATCCGCAAATGCGGATCCACAAGTGAGGACAGCACATTCCGGCCACATTGAAAATGAATGAGTCTGCACCCGTTCCGCAAAATTGCGGAACGGATGCGGACCTATTTTGCGGATATGTGAATGGAAAAGCTATCCCTCCAAAATGAAAATAAATTTAATTATTAAAGTTAAGCAAAAAGCATAGATGTGGTAGGCAATAACAAGTGCTCGGCGGCACTAAATCAGTTGCTCGGTGGCACCATATGTCCTACCAAAATCCGGGGGGTTCCAGTGCACATCCTTGAATCCCGGAGGGAAAGCAAAAAACATCTATCCTTGGGCTAGATGATGATGTGGTATTGAAGGACAGGGTGGGCAAAGAACTGTCCCTGATATTGCCCTGATAGCCCAACCACAGACCACCCGTCCTGATAAGAGCGACCCCGTCCGGAACCTTACCCTATATAAAAATGGCCCTAGCAAGCCCCTAGGCCCCTGACTTCCAGGTGATCACTATATAGAGCTATGTGTTTTTGACTCATTATTAAAGTATATTATAAGTATATCGCACCCCTCTGTGTATCACACCTATCGATAGCACACCTATACCAGTCCTTAAAAGGACTTTGTGGCCCTATTAGCTAGCGTTTGGTGTCCCTAACAGCCTGTCCCTGCTCCACACAGCAACCTCTCCCTACACTGGCAAAAACAGTTATTACTGGAACTGTACACAGAACTACATGTGTGGTCTGACTAGTGATTTTTAAAGTGGCAGGACTACCTTCTCATCACGGGCATCTATACCCCCTTTGATGGAACCTATTATCTTATTGGCTTTGGCAGCAGCTGTCTGACACTGGTTTCTACAGTTTGCTGTCCACTAAAATTCCTTTTCCATGTCAGTGTTACCCAGTGTTTTACCATTTAGTATGTACTGGTGACTTGCATTATTCCTTCCCATGTGCATAACCTTACATTTGTCAGTGTTAAAGCTCATTTGCTACTTCTCTGCACAAGCCTCTAATTTATCCAGACCCATCTGTAGCAGTATACTGTATCCTTCCGTGTTAATTACTTTACACAGTTTAGTGTCATCTGCTAAAATTTATATTTTACTGTGCAAGCCTTCTACAAGATCATTAATAGTTATTAAAGACAATAGGGCCCAATACTGACAGTGACAAAATTTGAGTATGTACGGTTAATAACCACCCTCTGTTTTCTATCACTGTGCCAGTTAAGCCTCATTCACACGTCAGTGTTCGGTCAGTGATTTCCATCAGTAATTCTGAGCCAAAACTAGGTGCAGCTCTAAACACAGAACAGGTGCAGATTTTCCCTTTTACCTTATGTCTGTGGAGGCTCCAATCCTGGTTTTGACTCACAATCACTGATGGAAATCACTGACCAAAACACTGACGTGTGAATGAGCCTTTATTTACCCACATACAGACATTTTCTCCCAGTCCAAGCATACTCATTTTATCTACTAACCTTTTTTGTGGTCCTGCTGCGGTGGGAACATAGTGGACAACCAGGTTAGGAAAAGTGACTTGACTGTCAGCTATCAATGGCTGAGGTGTGCCGGAAGCCATGGCTGTGTGCGAGCTAAATGAGGGGCATGCCTTGATGGTGAGAGAGGTAAAGAGGGGAAGGGTGGGAGGGGTAAGAGCGCGGCGTCAATGATGCTCAGCAGGGCGGTGCTATATAGGCCTCCTTTGCCCCTCCCACAAACGCAGGCTGAGCTTCAGCCTTAACCACTTGTGGTCCTGGCTACGGTGGGAACAGAGTGGACAACCAGGTTAGGAAAAGTGGCTTGACTGTCAGCTATCAATGGCTGAGGTTTGGAACGTAGTGCGTAAAACAGGAAGATTGCCATCTGCCCATTTTTTGTATGACATGCTCTGGGACCCCATGACTTGACGCTGCGGATGCGGCCCCTATGTCAAACGAATGTCCCAAAATGGCCTTGGCATTGAAACCTAGTCCGGAAGCTAAGATTCTGATGTGGTGAACGAACTGTGATGCTGTGTGATGTTTGGAATTGAAAGGGAAAAGAGGGCTGCCTGGCGTAGGGTTTTTTAAGGTGGCGAATAGCTGTTTGAACACCGCAACTGTGCACCAATCACAAGGTCTGGAAATAGCGGATTTTAACTGGCGGTCCCACCTGAGAGGTTTTGGTGGAGTGGAGTGATAGGGTGCAATGCGTCTGCTGCCAGGCTAACTGATCTATGGTGGGGCCCACGTGTCCAGCAGAGCAGGTGAATTCCCCGGGCCGCAAAAACCCGTAAAAACAGAGGTACATGGCTGCTTTGATCACTATGCTTTTGTATGGCCCGAAAGGATCATTGTCTAGGGAGGTGGAAAAGGCCCTGAACATTTCCCCCGGTGACTGGCTTCCTGCTGGACACTGGCTTGTTGCTGTTCTTTTGGATTCCTCTCAGAGTGGATTTGATGGCTTGCGAAGAAAATATGGACTGGCTGGCTGGATGATCTAAAGTGAAAAAATGTTGTACCCCTGCCAAGTACAACTTGATGGTATTGAATGATAGGTGAAGTTCTGTGTGACAAAAAGCCAGGAATGTCATGACATAAGTTGTTCTATCCAATTGTTCTTGTGGATGTCTGAGGGAGAATTGCCTGAAACTTTCCCACCCTGTTTTGTAATTCCTGGCTGTATTGAGGGACAAGGATGAGTGACTTAGATGAGTGGACTTAGCCGTTCTGACGTGCTTGCTTAGTCCATCGTCAGTGTCCAAGAAAGAGTACGGCATGGAAAAGTCTTCCGAAGGAACTAGAGAATTTAAGCTAGGTGTGCAGGAAGCATGAGGAGCAGAGAGGTCAAATATCAGCCTTTTTTTATTTAAAAACTTTTTGTGATCAGACCAATGAGATTGACCCTCCAGATGTCAAAGGGGGGGACTGCAAATGGACCTAGGAGAAAACCCTTGCTGATTTCGGACTGTATGAGAGAGTCGACTGACTCCGGATCTGCCAAGGTGGAACGGAGATTGGAGCCTTCCCATGTGGCCAGCGGGGAGGAAACCAGCCCTGTGTGGAACCCCTGCGAAAACCCAGAAATCAAAAACGGCACAAAATCGGTGTCGTGATAATGCTGAAGGAGGGTAGCTAGTAATTCGATATTGACTCCGGTTAGTCATAGATTTTTGGATGATCTTTGCGGACAAGAAGACTGGGGATGGGCCCTGAAACATATGGAGCAGACGTGCAAGGCCTTGCATTTTGAAAAATAACAGTCTGACCAGTTGAAATTATTGCAGACCTGACTCCTGCCCAGAAACACTATGGGCCTGCCCCATTTGTCAACGTTCTGCCCTGAACTTGAGGACCCGGAAGGAATGGCTGGGGGCCTACCTTGGGCCAGAGATCCTGAATTGGGACACCAGTCGGAGGAATGCGAGATGGATTGACAGGTTGCACAGGTGGGCGCTTTAAGACCCGCAAAATGCCTGCAGAACAGCTCCATGTCTAGTGTGGACCAATCCGTGATGTGCTGGAATTGGGACAGAGCAGCAGCGGCTTTGGCAGAAAACGCATGTCCTCCATACTTGTGACCCAAATCAGTTACCCTGTACAGGTAGGTGTCTAGTTCCTCCCCACAGTGTGGTTGGGCAGAGCATAGAATATCCCGGAATAAGCTGAAAGCCAGCACAAATTCCGGAATGGAGAGTTTTTTGTGCAGGCGGGCATCTTTGGACTTAAGAACCACCGACACGTCCCCACATGCGATGGTCTAGTTTTCATTGGAGTCATGAGTGGAAATGAGGATATAAGCCAGGTTTACATCTTTACCGGCCAAAATATCTTCCGGATGTTGTCTGGAATGAAATGTGATGGGGCAATGGCAAAGGAGCTGGGAGCCCTACCTGGGGTTGGAGCACAAGTGGTGGAGAGGCCTGGGACAGGAGAGGTAGGTATGTCCGGCATTGATGGCCTGGTCTCCACAGCCAGCAACCTGGTCTGGATGTCAGACACTGAACTGGAAAGAGTGTTAATGATTGAGTGAAGCTGGGCCAGCGATGTCTGGATTGTAGACAGGGAAACTTGTTCTTCCGCAGCTAAGATAGGCTCTGCAGCTAGCAGTCTGTACAACTCTGTTTTGCGAGCCGAGGCAGGATAGCGGATGCCTCTCCTAGTTAATTCAGTCATTAGCTTTGGAATGGTCCACTGCCTGAAGGAAAGATTGCTTCCATGGGCCGAGCTGGGTGATTCCGGAATGGAGCGAGTCTCGGCAATATCGGAAGCGTGGGACACCGTGCTGTGAAATAAATGATTGGAAAATGAAAAAAATGGAAGTAAGGAGGGTGGTAGAGCCACCTGACGCCCTCGTGTGAACCTACGGAACCCTCTGAATGCAAACACCGAAGTGTGACAGAGAAAAGCCGTCACCAAGAAGAGGGGTAAGAGGGCTGACCCACCTGACGAGCTGGCCTAGATTACCTGAAAGAAAGGCGACATACCTGATTCCGGCAGGATCCTGAAGGACGAAGTAGTGAAAAACCGAAACTTACCTGGATTTGGCGTATGATACCGTGGAACTGGAATGACCTAGATGGCCAGGGACCTAAGACTGATACTTGGAGAAAACCACCTAAACGGAAATCGAACCAGACAGACCTCTGGGATGACCCTGGAAAACATGGGGTGAGGCTTGAGAGATGCTGGAGATAATGTAGAACCTGACGTGGATCAGGGAGTTGGAAGCCCGAAAATGTCGAGGAACAGAACCGTGCCTGATACATGTGAGGCAAGTGAGCGTTCACCTGGAATGAGAAAATTGAATGACCTGATACGTGTCAGGCGGTCAAGAACACGTGAACTAGCTGCGTGGCTAGTGGCAAATTGCACCTGACGCGTATCAGGGCAAAAACAAACAACCGATTGAACATATGCCTGATGCGTGTCAGACGACCCGATGTACCTGCTGTGTGGCAGGACCGTAATGAAAGCACCTGATGCGTGTCAGGAAATACAAAATGACAGAAAAAGAAAAGCATGTACCTGATGCGTGTCAGGGCGGCGAATGAACCTGATGCATGTCAGAAAAAATAAAAATAACATGAAACTGCTGCGTGGCATACAAATGACCGGATGAACCTGATGCATGTCAGGAAATATAGAATGACATGAAACTGCTGCGTGGCAGACAAATGACCGGATGGACCTGATGTGTGTCAGGCAAATATGAAAAGACATGAATCTGCTGCGTGGCAGAACAATAACCGGATTGACCAGATTTTTTTTGATTTTTTTTCCCCCCTTCTTCTTCTTCTGTAGCAAATGAATGGGGAATCCCAGGATCCCATGTGAGGCGCAGGGCCGGCTTCAAGTCCGCCAGAAAGAGATCGGTATGCACCACATATCCGACCACCGCCTGCACCAATCATGGGACAACCCCCTGAGAAAATGATGAAATCAGTGATATGCTCCTGGGGGACATGATCTTCATTTGGGTGACATGTGATACAGGCACGAGTGCAGGATATGTGTTCTGTGTGTTCTGTGAATTAAATGCAAGTAGTTACTAAAAGAGGGATAACCGGACCTTATAATATCACAGTATAAAGCCAGACGACCTATTCACATAGTGTTGTTTCATACATTGTTACTATTATGGGGTGTCTGGATATGGACTGAAGGGCTGAGATCAAATGCGAACATGTAAACTAACAGGCAAGTGTGCAGATGGAGTATGTGAGACACCGATCAACTGTAAGCAAAGCGGTGACCTGAGCATCTGGCGTTGCCCAGGAGACCAGTGCAGGAGAGTCGAGGCCCAGTCTCGCGGGAACACGTGCGGCGAGCTGGGTGTAAATGGAGGCGCAAAAGAACGGCGCCGAGGCTCCCAGGACGGGGAGCAGCTCAAGGCGCCGCTTAGCTTACCGGTGGTGAGAGGACCGACTTGGTGCGGGTATAACTTCGGAGCGGCGGCAAGTACGGAGCGGCAACGAGGTTGGAGCGGCGGTGTGCGAACCTGACCCGGAAGTGATGGGACGTCACATAAGAGCGCAGCGTTGATAATGCTCAGCAGGGCGGTGCTATATAGGCCTCCTTCGCCCCTCCCACAAACGCAGGCTGAGCTTCAGCCTTAACCACATGTGGCACAGTATCAAATGCTTTGGAGAAGTCAAGATATATGAGATCTACTGACTCACCCCGGTCAAGTCTAGAACTTACCTCCTCATAGAAACTGATTAAATTAGTTTGACATGACCGATCCCTCATGAAGCCATGCTGATACTGTGTTATTGGCTTATTTTCATTGAGGTACTCCAAGATAGCATCTCTTACAAAACCTTCAAACAGTTTACCCACAGCAAATGTTAAACTTATCGTCCTATAGTTTAGTTTCTTTACCCTTTTTTGGATATTGGCACCACATTTGCTAAGCGCCAATCCTGTGGAACTCCCCTTATCAATATAGAGTCCTTAAAGGGAATCTGTCACCTGCTTTTACCATTTTAAGCTGTCACCATCGCCATGTTCACTAAAGTACCTTATTTCCTGCAGTCTTCTTCTTACTTTATTTCGTTTTGTCCTGTTGATAAAAAAAAGCCCTTTTTATGATATGCTAATAAGGCTCCAAGGTGCCCAGAGGGGCGTTTTTTTCCTCTCTGGTGCCCAGTGACACCCCCCTGCAGTGCCCAGCCCGCCTTGATTTGAATCCCAAGAACGCCTCCGGATCCTGAAATAACCTCCCACAGCCCCAGCAAACGATTCCGCCCCCTCCCCATGTCATCGTCTACCTTCTAGAAATGCCCCGTCCTTCTTCCTGTCGGCGGCCAGAAATCTCGCGCAGGCGCAGTACCGCTTGCGCCCTGCGCGATCATCAACCTCCTCAGGGCAATAGCGCTCAGATTACGTCAATGGGCTCGGCGCATGCCCAGTGAGACTTTTGAGGCTGTTGCCCAGGATCTTGATGATCGCGCAGGCGCAGGCCGCAGGCGGTACTGCGCCTGCGCAAGTTTTCTGGCCGCCGACAGGAAGAAGGACAGGGCATTTCTAGAAGGTAGACGATGACGTGGGGAGGGGGCGGAATCGTTTGCCCCTCATAACAGTGTCATCCACAGATGGGCCGGCATCTGGTGTTGTAATGGCAGCGGGGCCCTGCTCACTTTAGTATTAATGGGTAAAGTATAGGCATGGGCGCTGTTTTAAACTAATAATCCTCTGCAGCATAGTGAAATCCATGTAGTACGGTACTCACTTGAAACTCCTGTAGGCAGGCCGGGACGGGCGGCGGCAGCATAACGTCACTCATTACATCACGCGCCTGCTCCTCCCACTTTATGAATGAAGCAGGCAGAGAAGGCGCATGAGGTAGTGAATGATGTTACGCTGCCGCCGCCCGCCTGACCTGCCTACAGGAGTTTCAAGTGAGTACCGTACTACATGGATTTCACTATGCTGCAGAGGATTACTATAGTTTAAAACAGCGCCCATGCCTACACGTTACCTATTAATACTACAATGAGCCCGCCCCCACCCCTCCTCCTTCCCTGCTGATACACCGCCGGTCGTGCTATGCAGCATCGCGGTCGGTGATGTATCAGTGTAAATGGCAGTATTCGCCCCATAAGACGCACTGCCATTTCCCCCCCACTTTTGGTATATAATTGAAGAACATGTTAGGGCTGTGATCGCTAACATTCCAGCTGTGGTAAAACTATGACTCAAGATGTACACTTACTTGGCTGTTCTCTGAACTCCATAGAAATGAATGGAGCATGCAGGGAGTCGTAGTTGCACCACAGCTAGAGTGCCGGATGTTAGCCATCACTTTTTTAGGGTTAGTTTCACTCTCTTTGGCAATAAGTGTCTCTGTCTCCACTTTTGCTGCTTTTATTTGGCTTTTACATATTCTATTTTTCCCTTATAGTTTTTTCATGCTTCCTTGCTACCCTCTGTTTTAGTGATTGAAATGCTTTCTTTTTATCATTTATTGCTTCCTTTATATTTGTATTTACCCACATTGTTTGTTTTTTGTTCCTTACCCTTTTATTGCCATAAGGTATGTCTCTCTCAAAATTACAGTTATGGGTAGTTTTAAAAATACCCCATTTTGTGGCTGCATTTTTGAGGTCATTGTCCCAGTTAGTGAGGCCAATGGTCTTTCTTAGCTGGTCAAAATTTGTTTTATTGAAGTTTGGTATTTTTGTGCCTCCCTGAAGAAACACTCTTTTGAATGATAATTGAAAGGTTATTATTTTATGGTCACTATTTCCCAGGTGTCCCCCAACCTGCACATCTGTTGTTCTGTAAGGTCTCTTGGTTAGTACTAAGTCCAGTATGGCCGTCCCTCTAGTCGGGTTCTGAACCAGTTGGGAAAGTTAATTGTTTTTGGTTATTGCCAAAAAACCTATTTCCTTACAAGATCTACAGGTTTCAGTTGCTCAGTCTATATCTGGGAAGTTGAAGTCCCCCATAATAAAGACCTCATTATGATTTGCCGCCTCATTTATTTACCTTAGTAGTAGATTTTCTGTAGACTCTGTTATATTAGGTGGCTTATAACAAACTCCTATTAGTATTATATTATTGTTTTTGCCTCCATGTATCTCTACCCACAGGGACTCCTTATGTTCATTTTCCTCACTTATATCTTCTCGGACTGTGGGCCTTAGACAGAACTTTACATAAAGGCAAACCCCTCCCCCTCTCCGGTTTTGACAATTCTTTTTGATAAGACTAACCCTGTACGTTAACAGCCCAGTCATAGCTATCATCCAGCCATGTCTCATTTATTCCCACTATGCCATAGTCCTCCTCACACATCAGTAATTGCAGTTCACCAGCTTTATTAGTCAGGCTTCTGGCATTAGTATACATACAATTAAGAGGGTTTTCTATATTTTTTACCCTACACCTTTCCTTAAGAACTGTTCTAGTCCCTCCTTCCATTCCTCCCTCAGTTCCACTACCTCACCCCAGGTCTCTATCTGCACTATCTTCCCCTCCTATAATGTAATTACCCTCCCCCTCTTTTCCTAGTTTAAATACTCCTCCAACCTCCTAGCCATTTTCTTCCCCCAAAACAGCTGCACCTTCCCCATTGAGGTGCAGGCTATCCCTACCATAGAGCCTGTAGCTGACAGAGAAGTCGGCCCAGGTCTCCAGGAACCCAAACCCCTTCTTCCTACACCAGTTCTTGAGCCACTTGCTAATCTCTCTAATCTCCCGCTGCCTTTCCTACCAGTAATCTATCAACACGATCCAGGATATGTCAAACTGAAGCGCCAGGAAGACAAAACACTGTTCGACAGTCTCGGTCTTTGTGACAGATTGCCCTATCTGTACCCCTAATAATTGAGTCTTACACTACCAGCACCTGTGTAGCTGGCCTTACTCTCCTGGTCCCCTGCTTACTGGAGCTGACATTCCCCTGACTGGCAGAAGTAGTAACTTGCTGCAGCAGTGCTATCCCTGAACTGACATCCCCCTCATCTGCCAACCTTGCAAACATATTTGGGTATGTGAGATCAGGGCTAGCCTCCCTGACACTCTTCCCTCTACCCCGCTTTCTAACTGTTACCTAGCTAGCTACCTCACTTTCTTGATCCTACATACTACCACCTTCCCCTGCATCCACCCCATAGAGTGCCTGCTCAGTGAGCCGCAAATTATTTTCCAAATTGCCAACGCGTCTCAGTGTCGAAATTCGCTCATTTAGATATTGGATGTGCGATTCCAAATGGGCATTATATGGACCCTCAAATGGCTGTTTCCAAACTGCATACATTTGACAAGATGTGCACTGGACTGCCTTGTCAATAATGGAACACATACTAATGGGGATTACAAAAGAAAAGAGAAAGAAAAAAATACAATAATACAGTGCAATGATAAGCAACAGAATTAGGGCTCATGCACACGACCATATGTATTTTGCGGTCCCCTAAAGATGGATCCGCAAAAAAAACTGATGACATCCGTGTGACATCTGTATTGCATCCTTTTCTTTTTTTGCGGGTCCATTGTAACAGTGTCTGTCCTTGTCTGCAAAACGGACAAGAATAGGACATGTGCTAATATTTTGCGGCACCGATATGTGGACTTGGAATGCACACATTTTTTCTATGTTTGGGGTAATTCATATACCTTGATGCACTGTGTACCTTTGACTGTAACCTTGCAGCATTAGGGCTGTATACAAAGTCCATCAATTTACCCTAGGTCTATAGGGGAGTGTATATGTACAGTGTCTTTCTAATTTTCAGTTTGTTTACCGACAGGCACCTATTCTACCCTCTACCATTATCTCATTGCTAGGGTTGAGCTAGGACTGTGTGAGTCCAGGTTCGAGGACAGGGAGTCCCCACCTTTAGGGGTCGTCCCTGGGCTGAGCATGAGACTAGGGTGAGAATATAGGGACAGCTTTCCCCACCCATCAGTATATATTTATATAGCTGCCTGCGGTAGATTTATCTGAGACTATCTCAGTGATTTTTGTTCCGTGTGTCTTATTTTTAAGTAATTAAATTAAAGCCTATCAGTTTTAAGGATTATTACAATTGCTGGAACTAGGTGTTTTTCTACTGACCCTGATTTAGATTGTATTTTTACTTGCTGGACTCGGATTTAGTGTGAAAGAGGCCTTATACTGTACATTTTCCCAAAATTCACTAAAAATATCTTTGGGGTTGGTTAACGTCTCTAATACTGCTACTCTTTATCTTGGCTACAGAAATAACTCAAGGTAGATCAGCGAAGGATATGACAGTTCTATAGAGGGCAGGACGTTCTGTTCAGCAAAATGCAAAACACACACGGGCGGTATCCGTGTTTTGGGATGTGCAATTTGCAGACAGCAAAAACGGCAACGGCCGTGTGCATGAGCCATTAGTCTACATTCACTTGAACGTGAAAAAATGCCCATGTAATGGCCTTTACATGGCCATTTTTAGAACTAATTGAAGATATTCACTTGGCGGAGAATAGCTAGGGAATTGCAGCTAAGGAGTAGCAGACGTCGAAAATAGGACATCCTATTTTTGGCCATTTTCACAGACAGACAGACCCCTTTTAAATCAGTGGGACTGTTTTTAACTGCTGTTTACAAAGGACTACACCTGTCTAACAGCAGTTAAAAACAGGAATGCTAGGAAAAAAATTGCCTTTATGGGTTTAAAAAATAAATTAATTAAATTAAACCACTTGCATGCACGAGGACGTTCGCTCCTCACTGGATGCAGCCGGACCTGCTCTCCCAGTGTGATGACGTCCCCACACTGGGAGAGTCAGGTCCTGCAGCCTCCAGTGAAGAGTGAGAGTCCTCAAGCGTTCAAGTTGATGAGGTGAGTATTTTTTTTTTTTACAAGAAGAAGAATGGGGCCCAAATGGGGGCATTCTTTATCATGGGAGTCACTAATGGGGGCATTCTTTATACTGGAGGCCACTAATAGGGGTATTAATAATACTGTGAGGCAGTAATGGGGTAACTATGGATGGCCATTTGATGTGGGGCATTATATATAATGAGGGCACTGTAAGGATTGAGATACAAAAACCCAATTGAAGTCATCTGTTTTTAATGGCCATTTTTAACATCTTTGGCATCACTCAAACCAGTTGCAGACTCCTGCCCCACTTTAAGACAGTACAGCAAGCCTAACACAGTCCAGAGTCAGTGTACAGGCAGTTTTCCTCACCTATCTTGATCTCTGGGACATCACTTTGCTCAGGTGGCACAATTCCCACCAGCACCACTCACTGCAAGGCCAACTGCAGGAGTGCTTTAGCTAGTGTCTCTCTGCTCTAGTACAGTCTCTATCTACAGCTATTACTTCTGCCTCAAGGTGCACTTAAAGTACACATATAGCAATATGAAGATTAATATACAGTGTAATTTCACAACATGGTACTGGCAAGTGCCAAGCAAATACAGTTCAGGGTAGGGGGCAGCACTGATAGTCTGTATCAGTTTTAACCCTCTTACATTTTGCACAGCTTAATGAGCACAGCCCTTGGCATTCTCAACTTCGTCTTTTGGGCACCCTTCTGTGGCAACTGTCATTGGACAGCAGAAGGTGCTTTTCACTGTAAATATATAGAATTGCAGAATGGTGAACCTATAAGTTGATGAAAATTACTTACCCACAGTGTGGGACAGACCGACCTTGTTCCACCTATATAGCGGGTATGGACCTTACATCAATCAGGGGCACACACCTTCCTGGCCCCAGACTTTCCCCTATGGCTGGTTAAATGGTTTCCAACTTTCCATTCATACTCTACAATCTGGTGTTTTTATCATCTGTTTGTTTTGCAGCATTGGTCATCTGCCTTAGCGAACAATTTGCTAACTCAGCCCTTTTATTACAGAGACAACTGACATAGTTGGGCAGCATCTTAAAGGGACTCTGTCACCAGTTTTTGACCCCCACTTTTAAAAATATGGTTCTGTGCATGGAGCCCTTGTGATTACTATTGTGGTGTTATAAGCTAAATCTGCAGGCTCATTTAGTTAAAAAAACGTTTTATCTAACCTGTCAGTCATCTTGTTAAGGTGCCCAGGGCGTTGCTCATGGCTTGAAGATGCCGCCCGCCGCCGCCGTTGGTGCCCAGCTCCTCCTCTGCTCTCATCAGCGCCGCCTGAAAATACTTAGATACGCCTCCGGCTCTCCCTCACTCCCCCCTCCTTCTTTTCTAAGATCCCGCGCGTGCGGCAGTGTTCGCGTTATCGGGAGGTTGAGCGAAGTGCCCGCGCATGCGCACTTCGCTCAATGAGGCTGAACGGAAAAGTCCGCACGGGCGCATCAGGCACAGGCCTGTGCGCACGCGCGGGATCTTAGAAAAGAAGGAGGGGGGAGTGAGGGAGAGCCGGAGGCGTATCTAAGTATTTTCAGGCGGCGCTGATGAGAGCAGAGGAGGAGCTGGGCACCAACGGCGGCGGCGGGCGGCATCTTCAAGCCATGAGCAACGCCCTGGGCACCTTAACAAGATGACTGACAGGTTAGATAAAACGTTTTTTTAACTAAATGAGCCTGCAGATTTAGCTTATAACACCACAATAGTAATCACAAGGGCTCCATGCACAGAACCATATTTTTAAAAGTGGGGGTCAGAAACTGGTGACAGAGTCCCTTTAAAGATTCCTAACCTATTCTACCAATGTGACTTTCACTTTTGTGTACTTTTGTTATGGCCATTTGATCAGGGGGTGGTATAATAATAACAATGTCCTCTTTTCTAGGCCTTCCTAATGAGCTGATCCTTGGAGTCTGGCCTTGCCAACTATGCCAGGTGTAAGGTGGTCAGACTTTATGGATACTGACTGGTCCTTGACCGGGGCCTCACCAGAGGATGGCACAGTGACTGGCACAGACTAAATAAGTTCAACAAAAAAAAGTGTTCAACAATCAACAGTTTAGCTCCTGATATTGATGACTATTAGAATACGTAATTAAGTGTGGGTCCAACAACCCATACCCCCATTATCAGAGGCAGATTGGCCATAGACCTTATAGGAAAATTTCCCAGTGGGCCAATGCCCAGAGGGCCACCCAAGCACTCCTCATTGCCATGACCAACATGTCCTCCTGAATTCAACTGCAATCAGAGACAACTGGAGGAGGACAGAAAATGGCATCTATTGATGGCCACCACAGAGGGACAGCTTTTGGCACAATATATTGCGCTGCTCTGTGGTATGTGGTTCTGTTAAGACGGTATTTTTCTCTATGGTATTGCTGACCCTGCCTACTTGTGTTGCCCCGCCTTCTGTCAATTTGGATGGACAACATAGGACCACTTTTCCGATTTTTTTTTTCCAGGGCTACTTTAAGTTCCCTGTCTGCCCCAGCCCACTATACAATGTTCTTTGGAGCCTCTGATGCTGTAATTAAAACTTTGACTGGAACAAGGAGCACAGCTCCATTTAAAGTTTGGTGGCTGTGTCAGGTTACTGCAGCTTAGCTCCCATTCACTTCAGTGGGAACAGATGCAGTAACACAGCACGGCCACTACACTTTGAACAGAGCTGTCCTTCCTTTTCCATTCAAAGTGCTAGTTCACCAGAGGTTGTAAGACACACATATTTGTGGGGGTGCAGGATGTGGAGCCCCCAGTGATCAAATATTGATGAGATATGCTGAGGATGGGTCATCAATATCAGGAGCCTGGAAAATCCCTTTAATAACAAAGCGCATTACTTTCAAAGCAATATATATAACCCGCCACTAGCCTGCAACTATAGTGCACAAATAACAATATGGAGATTAAAGAAGTTGCCAGAGATATTTAAAAATTTATTGTGCAGTAAATGGTACAGCACAATAAAATAAGCTAAGTCCCACCACACCCAGTGTCACTGGTCCATTCCCCTCAATTTCTGGGTTCTGCCATCCAGAAGTGATAATATCCCATCCCTCTTCACATGACCACTGAAACCAAACAATACAAATAAGAAGCAAATGGATTGACAGTTCTGGTGTGGTGGGTCATTTAAAGGGAATCTGTCACCACAAATCTGCAGTTATATCTGCAGTAATACATGAACTCTGCTGCAGACAAGGAGTCCAGACCACCAGTTTAATTTTCCTACTGGTCCCATTTCCCTGATTGATGGCAATCACTGCTGTCCCATGCTAACACAATGGACAGGACTCCTGTGTGCATGCACAGCAGTCCCTACAATGTACAACACGAATTCCCAAAAAGTTGAGACTCTGTGTGAAGTAGACAGAACATAGAACATATATCAAATGTTGTGAGTGAGACATTTTACCATTTCATGAAAAAAATTTACTCATTTAGAACTTGATGGCAGCAACGTATCTTAACTGCCTCCGGACCGCCTAACGCAGATGTGCGGTCCGGAGGCGGCAGCCCTGCGCACGACGACGCATATACGCGTCATCTCGCGAGGGCCGGGATTTCCTGTGAACGCGCGCACACAGGCGCGCGCGCTCACAGGAACGGAAGGTAAGCGAGTGGATCTCCAGCCTCCCAGCGGCGATCGCTCGCTGGCAGGCTGGAGATCTGATTTTTTTAACCCCTAACAGGTACAGTCATGTGAAAAAATTAGGACACCCTTTGAAAGCATGTGGTTTTTTGTAACATTTTTAATAAAAGGTTATTTCATCTCCGTTTCAACAATACAGAGAGATTAAAGTAATCCAACTAAACAAAGAAAACTGAAGAAAAGTCTTTTCAAGATCTTCTGTAAATGTCATTCTACAAAAATGCCTATTCTAACTGAGGAAAAAGATAGGACACCCTCACATGTATTCCCTCTTAAATTGGCTCAGATCTCACACAGGTATATCACACCAGGTGCACATAATTAGTAGATCGTTACTCTGCATGTTGAATGAGGCTTGCCCTATTTAAACCTCAGACATTTAGTTTGGTGTGCTCCTGACTGTTGAAGTGAGAGTGAGCACCATGGTGAGAGCAAAAGAGCTGTCAGAGGACTTCAGAAAAAAGATTGTAGCAGCCTATGAGTCTGGGAAGGGATTTAAAAAGATCTCAAAAGATTTTGAAATCAGCCATTCCACTGTCCGGAAGATAGTCTACAAGTGGAGGGCTTTCAAAACAACTGCCAACATGCCCAGGACTGGTCGCCCCAGCAAGTTCACCCCAAGAGCAGACCGCAAGATGCTAAAAGAGGTCTCCAAAAACCCTAAAGTGTCATCTCGAGAACTACAGCAGGCTCTGGCTACTGTTGATGTAGAAGTACATGCCTCTACAATCAGAAAGAGACTGTACAAGTTTAACTTGCATGGGAGGTGTGCAAGGAGGAAACCTTTGCTTTCCAAGAGAAACATCGAGGCCAGACTGAAATTTGCCAGAGATAAAGTTGACAAAGACCAGGACTTCTGGAATAATGTTCTTTGGACAGATGAGTCCAAAATTGAATTATTTGGACACAACAGCAGAGGACATGTTTGGCGTAAACCAAACACAGCATTCCAAGAAAAGAACCTCATACCAACTGTGAAGCATGGAGGTGGAAGTGTCATGGTTTGGGGCTGCTTTGCTGCAGCAGGACCTGGTCAGCTCACCATCATAGAATCCACGATGAATTCTACTGTGTATCAGAAGGTGCTTGAAGAACATGTGAGACCATCAGTTAGAAAATTAAAGCTGAAGCGGAACTGGACCATGCAACATGACAATGACCCAAAACATACTAGTAAATCAACCAAAGATTGGCTGAAAAAGAAGAAATGGAGAGTCCTGGAATGGCCAAGTCAAAGTCCAGATTTGAATCCCATTGAGATGCTGTGGGGTGACTTGAAAAGGGCTGTACGTGCAAGAAACCCCTCAAACATCTCACAGCTGAAAAAGTTCTGCATTGAGGAGTGGGGTAAAATTTCCTCAGACCGATGTCGAAGACTGGTAGATGGCTACAAGAACCGTCTCACTGCAGTTATTTCAGCCAAAGGAGGTAACACTCGCTATTAGGGGCAAGGGTGTCCTATCTTTTTCCTCAGTTAGAATAGGCATTTTTGTAGAATGACATTTACAGAAGATCTTGAAAAGACTTTTCTTCAGTTTTCTTTGTTTAGTCGGATTACTTTAATCTCTCTGTATTGTTGAAACGGAGATGAAATAACCTTTTATTAAAAATGTTACAAAAAACCACATGCTTTCAAAGGGTGTCCTAATTTTTTCACATGACTGTATATTAGACGCTGTTTTGATAACAGCGTCTAATATACCTGCTACCTGGTCCTCTGGTGGTCCCTTTTGTTAGGATCGACCACCAGAGGACACAGGCAGCTCAGTACAGTCGCACCAAACACCACACTACACTACACCCCCCCGTCACTTATTAACCCATTATAAACCCCTGATCACCCATGATCACCCCATATAAACTCCCTGATCACCCACCTGTCATTGATCACCCCCCTGTCATTGATCACCCCCCTGTCAGGCTCCGTTCAGACGTCCGTATGATTTTTACGGATCCACGGATACATGGATCGGATCCGCAAAACACATGCGGACGTCTGAATGGAGCCTTACAGGGGAGTGATCAATGACAGGCGGGTGATCACCCATATACACTCCCTGATCACCCCCTGTCATTGATCACCCCCCTGTAAGGCTCCATTCAGACGTCCGCATGTGTTTTGCGGATCCGATCCATGTATCCATGGATCCGTAAAAATCATACGGACGTCTGAATGGAGCCTTACAGGGGGGTGATCAATGACAGGGGGGTGATCACCCATATACACTCCCTGATCACCCCCTGTCATTGATCACCCCCCTGTAAGGCTCCATTCAGACGTCCGTATGATTTTTACGGATCCATGGATACATGGATCGGATCCGCAAAACACATGCGGACGTCTGAATGGAGCCTTACAGGGGGGTGATCAATGACAGGCGGGTGATCACCCATATACATTCCCTGATCACCCCCTGTCATTGATTACCCCTCTGTCATTGATCACCCCCCTGTAAGGCTCCATTCAGACGTCCGCATGTGTTTTGCGGATCCGATCCATGTATCAGTGGATCCGTAAAAATCATACGGACGTCTGAATGGAGCGTTACCAGGGGGGTGATCAATGACAGGGGGGTGATCAGGGAGTCTATATGGGTGATCACCCCCCCTGTCATTGATCACCCCCCTGGCATTGATCACCCCCCTGTCATTGATCACCCCCCTGTAAGGCTCCATTCAGACATTTTTTTGGCCCAAGTTAGCGGAAATATATATATTTTTTTGTTTGTTTTTTCTTACAAAGTCTCATATTCCACTAACTTGTGTCAAAAAATAAAATCTCACATGAACTCACCATACCCCTCACGGAATCCAAATAAATAAACATTTTTAGACATTTATATTCCAGACTTCTTCTCACGCTTTAGGGCCCCTAAAAAGCCAGGGCAGTATAAATACCCCACATGTGACCCCATTTCGGAAAGAAGACACCCCAAGGTATTCCGTGAGAGGCATATTGAGTCCATGAAAGATTGAAATTTTTGTCCTAAGTTAGCGGAAAGTGAGACTTTGTGAGAAAAAAACTAAAAAAAATCAATTTCCGCTAACTTATGCAAAAAAATTAAAATTTCTATGAACTCGCCAGGCCCCTCATTGAATACCTTGGGGTGTCTTCTTTCCAAAGTGGGGTCACATGTGGGGTATTTATACTGCCCTGGCTTTTTAGGGGCCCGAAAGTGTGAGAAGAAGTCTGGGATCCAAATGTCAAAAAATGCCCTCCTAAAAGGAATTTGGGCACCTTTGCGCATCTAGGCTGCAAAAAAGTGTCACACATCTGGTATCGCCGTACTCAGGAGAAGTTGGGCAATGTGTTATGGGGTGTCATTTTACATATACCCATGCTGGGTGAGAAAAATATCTTGGTCAAATGCCAACTTTGTATAAAAAAAATGGGAAAAGTTATCTTTTGCCAAGATATTTCTCTCACCCAGCATGGGTATATGTAAAATGACACCCCAAAACACATTCCCCAACTTCTCCTGAGTACGGCGATACCAGATGTGTGACACTTTTTTGCAGCCAAGGTGGGCAAAGGGGCACACATTCCAAAGAGCACCTTTCGGATTTCACAGGCCATTTTTTACAGATTTTGATTGCAAGGTACTTCTCACACATATGGGCCCCTAAATTGCCAGGGCAGTATAACTACGCCACAAGTGACCCCATTTTGGAAAGAAGACACCCCAAGGTATTCCGTGAGGGGCACGGCGAGTTCCTCGAATTTTTTATTTTTTGTCACAAGTTAGCGGAAAATGATGATTTTTCTTTTTTTTTCTTTTTTCCTTGCAAAGTCTCATATTCCACTAAGGCCTCTTTCACACTTGCGTTGTCCAGATCCGGCGTGTACTCCACTTTCCGGAATTACACGCCGGATCCGGAAAAACGCAAGTGTACTGAAAGCATTTGAAGACGGATGCGTCTTCAAAATGCTTTCAGTGTTACTATGGCACCCAGGACGCTATTAAAGTCCTGGTTGCCATAGTAGGAGCGGGGAGCGGGGGAGCAGTATACTTACAGTCCGTGCGGCTCCCGGGGCACTCCAGAGTGACGTCAGAGCGCCCCATGCGCATGGATGACGTGCCATGCGATCACGTGATCCATGCGCTTGGGGCGCCCTGACGTCACTCTGGAGCGCCCCGGGAGCCGCACGGATGGTAAGTATACTGCTCCCCCGCTCCCCGCTACACTTTACCATGGCTGCCAGGACTTTAGCGTCCCGGCAGCCATGGTAACCATTGAGAAAAAGCTAAACGTCGCATCCGGCAATGCGCCGAAACGACGTTTAGCTTAAGGCCGGATCCGGATCAATGCCTTTCAATGGGCATTCATTCCGGATCCGGCCTTGCGGCAAGTGTTCCGGATTTTTGGCCGGAGCAAAAAGCGCAGCAAAAAGCGCTATTTGCTGCGGCAAAAAAACGTTCCGTTCCGGAACGGAAGACATCCTGATGCATCCTGAAGGACGGACTGTCCATTCAGAATGCATTAGGATAATCCTGATCAGTATTCTTCCGGCATAGAGCCCCGACGACGGAACTCTATGCCGGAAGAAAAGAACGCAGATGTGAAAGAGCCCTAACTTGCGACAAAAAATAAAAAATTCTAGGAACTCGCCATGCCCCTCACGGAATACCTTGGGGTGTCTTCTTTCCAAAATGGGGTCACTTGTGGCGTAGTTATACTGCCCTGGCAATTTAGGGGCCCAAATGTATGAGAAGAACTTTGCAATCAAAATGTGTATAAAATGGCCGGCGAAATCCGAAAGGTGCACTTTGGAATATGTGCCCCTTTGCCCACCTTGGCTGCAAAAAAGTGTCACAAGTGACCCCATTTTGGAAAGAAGACACCCCAAGGTATTCCGTGAGGGGCATGGCGAGTTCCTAGAATTTTTTATTTTTTGTCGCAAGTTAGTGGAATATGAGACTTTGTAAGAAAAAAAAATTAAAATAAAAATCATCATTTTCCGCTAACTTGTGACAAAAAATAAAAAGTTCTATGAACTCACTATGCCCATCAGCGAATACCTTAGGGTGTCTACTTTCCGAAATGGGGTCATTTGTGGGGTTTTTCTACTGTCTGGGCATTGTAGAACCTCAGGAATCATGACAGGTGCTCAGAAAGTCAGAGCTGCTTCAAAAAGCGGAAATTCACATTTTTGTACCATAGTTTGTAAACGCTATAACTTTTACCCAAACCATTTTTTTTTTGCCCAAACATTTTTTTTTTTATCAAAGACATGTAGAACAATAAATTTTGCGAAAAATTTATATATGGATGTCGTTTTTTTTGCAAAATTTTACAGCTGAAAGTGAAAAATTACATTTTTTTGCAAAAAAATCGTTACATTTCGATTAATAACAAAAAAAGTTAAAATGTCAGCAGCAATGAAATACCGCCAAATGAAAGCTCTATTAGTGAGAAGAAAAGGAGGTAAAATTCATTTGGGTGGTAAGTTGCATGACCGAGCGATAAACGGTGAAAGTAGTGTAGTGCCGAAGTGTAAAAAGTGCTCTGGTCATGAAGGGGGTTTTAGCTAGCGGGGCTGAAGTGGTTAAAAAGGTAATTGCTAAAATATAGGTAGGGGTAACATAGAAACACAGTTTGTAAGGCTGAAAAAAGACATCTGTCCATCCATTTCAGCCTGTTATCCTGCAAGTTGATCCAGATGAAGGCAAAAAAAAAACTGTGAGGTAGAAACCAATTTTTCTCACTTTAGGGGAAAAAAATTCCTTCCCGACTCCAATCAGGCAATCAAAATAACTCCCTGGATCTACAACCCCTCTCTAGTAACTATAACCTATAATATTATTACACTTCAGAAATACATCCAGGCCCCTCTTGAACTCTTTTAGTGAATTCACCATCACCACTTCCAAGCAGAGAGTTCCATAGTCTAACGGACATTTTTTTGTTAAATTTGGTGTAAATACCTTCTAATACCTCATTTCTAATTACGTCTTATAATTATTATTAAATCAATTTAGATTTTATAATAATGGCTCTGCATCTGTGATATGGGGTGCACACGGACGGTGCCCTCATATTATACGACCACGGGCATGTGCATGTGGCCTTATAGTAATGGAAAAAATAATAATGACCTAAATAGATAATAGATCATCATTATTAAAAATATACATTTTTTTAAATTACATTTTTGAATAGATAAAAGACATACTCAATAGTAACAGTATAACATTGTTTTATTATTACAAAAAATAAAATAAATTTATAATTTAAATAATTACCTTGAAAAAGGGCCAGGGGTGTGCATTATTGGGGGGTCAGGTCTGTTGAGACGGGAAGGAGCAGTGATAAAGTTAAGTCTCTTATCTCGACAATTTTCCAAAAAGTGAAGGTCTTCTTGTGGCTCCTGAGGCTCAGCAAATTCGTCAATCACCATGGCCAACGCCATTCATCTGGCACACGACGCAAGGAAGGAGCTAGCCCTTTTAGAGATAACTCTTCTTTCACGTCTGATTGGTTCTGATTTAGATATTCGAGCACCATTGAATCAATGTGCTCGAAGATCTACATTGGAAGCGATCAGCGGATGTTGGCGTCGTCTGCCAGATGAAGGGCAAACTGTAGCAGAAACAACTGGGGTCGTTTCTGCGGTGGCCACAGTGACATTTTCAATTACAGGACCTTGTTCTGTCGGCTCTAAAGCTAGGAGAGGTTCTGTTGTAGCAGATTCTCCAGCTATATTCTCTTGAGTATCTTCTTTCTGTGTGTCACTCATTGGAGGTCTTGATCCGGAATCCTTTATCACAAGATTATCAATAGTTCTGCAAAATAAATTTATAATTAAATTATAATAATTTAAAATTTATATAAAAAATGTATATATTACCTTATAAAAAATGTACTTGCGGTCTTAGTTCCATAATCGGTTTCAAGAAGTACAGATTTTTTGTATACATATAAGGTTTTTTTTTTTTTAAGTGATCCATCACCACTTTTCTGTTTTGCGTTTACTTCGTGATGATATTTGTCACGGCACATATTCCAGCGCTTTTTTATCTGCTGTACTGAAAAGACAATAATATTTTATAAATTAATATAATTAATCTATAACACTTAAAGAGAACCTTTCATCTGTTTAGCCCTAGTCTTACCTTATAGGGCGACCCCCACTGATGTTATCGCACTTTTTTTTTTCCTGCTGTTGTCCCCCGTTGATTTCTGCACCTTATATTCTAATTAGCCGACTTAGTTATACTAGGCGGAGACTGGAGCGGTTCTCTTCTCATTGGCTTCTCTCTTGTCATAGCCAGGGAGGAGCTCATTGGCACCTTTCCACATGTCATCTGCATTTTTGCGGACCCGTTGAGTACAATGGGGCTACGGACAGCAATCTGCGGCCAAAAGTAGGACATGCTCTACTTTTTTGTGGTTCCAATTAACGGAACGGAACTGCGGATGAGGACAGCATACTGAATGCTGTCCACATCTTTTGCGGGCCCACATCTTTTGCGGTCCGCAACTATTCCGCATCTGTTCCACAATTTTGAGGAATGGATGCGGATAAAAAATTGCGGATGTGTGAATGGACCCTTACTGTACAGAATCCTCTTCTATGTTTGTGTACACACCTTCTTGACTGCAGACACAGAGGATGTGCCCTTTTCACAGTCCTGGGGATAAATAGATGATGGGAGAGAGATCTCTACTGCCCCCTTATATATTTATGCATAGTTATTAGATCTCCCCTCAGTTGTCTATTTTCTAAACAGGATAACCTTAATTTTGATAATCTTTCTCGGTACTGTAGTCCACCCATTTCAGTTACTACTTTAGTTGCCCTTCTCTGAACTCTCTAGAGCTCTGCTATGCAACCCATTATCTTATTGGCCTTGGCAGCAGCTGTCTAGTTTATACAGTTAAGTTTGATGTCCACTAAAAGTCCTTTTTTATAACAGTGTTTCACAGTGTTTTACCATTTAGTATGTACGGGTGACTTGCATTATTCCTTCCTATGTGCATAACCTTACAATTGTCAGTGTTACACCTCATCTGCCACTTCTCTGCCCAAGCCTCCAATCTATCCAGATCCATCTGTAGTAGTATACTGTCCTCTTCCATGTTAATTCCTTTACACAGTTTAGTGTCATCTGCAAAAATTTGTATTTTACTGTGCAATAAGATCACTAATAAATATATTGAGGAAAAGAGAGCCCAATACTGACCATTGAGGTAACCCACTAGTGACAGTGAACCCTCCAATACTGACCCTTGAGGTAACCCACTAGTGACAGTGACCCCTCCAATACTGACCCCTGAGGTACCCCACTAGTGACGGTGACCCAATCTGAGTCTGTACCGTTAATAACCACCCTCTGTTTTCTATCACTCAGCCAGTTACTTACCCACATGAAGGCATTCTCATTTTATGTATTAACCTTTTATGTGCTACAGTATCAAATGCTTTGGAGATGTCACGATATATGACATTCATTGACTCAGCCTGGTCAAGTCTAGAATTTTCCTCCTCATAGCAACTGATTAAATTAGTTTGATATAACCGATTCTGCACGAAGCCATGCTGATACCGCTTAATTGGCTTATTTTCATAAGACGCCGCTGCACTTCTTTCTGGGTCAGACAGGGCACTTTTAATGGTGAATTTACTTTTACCCTTTGCATTTCATTTGACAGATTATTTTCTTCAGTAGAAAAAATATTTAATAACTTTGCTTTCTCTTCATCACTCTGTAAAGGGCCGACACCTTCAGATTTATATTTTTTATAATAACTGAAGAACATTTTAGGGTTAATTCCAATGTTTCCTTGCTACCTTCCTGTTTTAGTGAGTTAAATGCTTTCTTTTTGTCCTTTATTGCTTCCTTTACATTTCTATTTATCCTCATGTTTGTTTGTTTTTTGTTCCTACCCTTTTATTCACATAAGGTATGTACCCCTCACAATAACAGCTCATTCAGACCGCCGTAGTGTTTTGCGGTCCACGGTCGTGTGCATTACACATTTTGCAGACACCAAATGGCCAGAAACGCCTATTCTTGTCTGCGATTGCGGTGAAGAATATGAAATTCTCATAAATCTTTTTTGCATGTCCGTGGAACAGAACAACGGATACGGACAGCACATGGTGTGCTTTCCTCATCTTTTGCAACCCTATTGAAACGAATGAGTCTGCAAAATTGTGGAAAGGATGCAGACTCATTCATACAGTCATCTGAATGAGCCCTAAGAGTTACATATCCTGAAGGAGACATAGAAAAAAAATATATGCCAATGTCAAGTAAATTCAATAAAACCAGGTGATGTAAAAATTCAGTTATAGATAGAAGTAAAGTAATAACTGGAATGGGTGGACTACAGTACCCTGAAAGATTATCAAAATTAGGGTTATTCACTTTAGAAAAAAGACGACTGAGGGGAGATCTAATAACTATGTATGACTATATCAGGGGTCAGTACAGAGATCTATCCCATCATCTATTTATCCCCAGGACTGTGACTGTGACGAGGGGACATCCTCTGCGTCTGGAGGAAAGAAGGTTTGTACACAAACATAGAAGAGGATTCTTTACGGTAAGAGCAGTGAGACTATGGAACTCTCTGCCTGAGGAGGTGGTGATGGTGAGTACAATAAAGGAATTCAAGAGGGGCCTGGATGTATTTCTGGAGTGTAATAATATTACAGGCTATAGCTACTAGAGAGGGGTCGTTGATCCAGGGAGTTATTCTGATTGCCTGATTGGAGTCGGGAAGGAATTTTTATTCCCCTAAAGTGAGGAAAATTGGCTTCTACCTCACAGTTTTTTTTTGCCTTCCTCTGGATCAACTTGCAGGATGACAGGCCGAACTGGATGGACGAATGTCTTTTTTCGGCCTTGTGTACTATGTTAGATACATTTTGTCTGAAACTCCCTTCATAATATTAAAATATATACAGTGTAATTTAAAAAATGTATGACAAAAATTGAAAAATGTCCCAGCTTTAGAAACATCACATTACCTTTGTTATAAAAGCCACGCATCCCCTTCACACACAATCATTGATTAACAGTATACAGTATGTACAGTAGTCACATCTTATTGTGGACTGGCTAAACTACAAATGCCATATGTTTCAAATCTGTAAAATATTTGTCAAAATTTGGTCTGAGATTTGCGACCAAACCTGCAGGACAGCGCACATAAGTACCTACTGCAGGTAAAGCTCTATAGACAAACTGGTGCAAAGGAAATGTGGTTTAATTTGCTAATAGCAACCAATCAGATTCTTTGAATTTCACAATCAGATTCCACATTTCATTTTCCAAAGGAGTTCTCCCCCATGGAGCTTAATATATGCTGGTCCCTGGATGCTAATTGACAGACATAAACAGCAGATCAGCAGTCAGTACTTTTTGTACAGCACATTTGCTTTTACAGATCCGGCATTACCGGACGCTGCAGGAGTGCCGCCCGGCCCCACCAACTATAATGGGGTCCGGCAGATATCTGTCCGAAACCTGGCAAATATGCCGAGAATCGTCCGGACAAACACCACTGGTGGAACAGCCTGAAACCCAAGGTCTCATGCACACAGTAACACTGCCTCATAGTGCATCTGTGGGCACCGTAAATCAGAGATATCAGATTTACTAATACTGGTACAAATAAAGATGTCTAATTTTGAGACAAACTGTTTCTAATTGTGCTGGATACATGTTGATGTCGCACGTGTGGTCATAAATGTGTCACAGTTGCTTTCTATTGCGACATGACACTGGAGGACAGAATGACAAAATTCTGTTTGAAGCTTCCAACTTTAAATGCTGATAAATATGACGTTTGATCGCAAACAACCACCAAATCCAAAATGTAGTGGCCCTCTAGATTTCAAAACTTTATTCAGCTGGGTTCACACCAAAGAAAAAAAAACACCATTAGGCTACTTTCACACTAGCGTTCGATCGGATCCATTCTGAACGGATCCGATCATAATAATGCAGACGGAGGCTCCGTTCAGAACGGATCCGTCTGCACTATTTTGGCATATAAAAGCTAAGTGTGAAAATAGCCTCGGACGGATCCGTCCAGACTTTCAATGTAAAGTCAATGGGGGACGGATCCGCTTGAAGATTGAGCCATATTGTGGCATCTTCAAACGGATCCGTCCCCATTGACTTACATTGTAAGTCTGGACGGATCCGCACGCCTCCGCACGGCCAGGCGGACACCCGAACGCTGCAAGCAGCGTTCAGCTGTCCGCCTGTCCGTGCGGAGGCGAGCGGAGGCTGAACGCCGCCAGACTGATGCAGTCTGAGCGGATCCGCATCCATTCAGACTGCATCAGGGCTGGACGGAAGCGTTCGGGTCCGCTCGTGAGCCCCTTCAAACGGAGCTCACGAGCGGACCGACGAACGCTAGTGTGAAAGTAGCCTTAAAAAGTCAGAAAAATGCATGCATTTTTAGTACCTGCAGTTTTTGCGACCAGGAATGCTGAGTTGCGGTGATACTAGAGAAATTAATAGGATCACTGCGGCAGTTGCATAACATGGGCACTGGTCGTGTGTTTTCATGGGCATACAGGACCGTGCCTCCATGTTGCAATCCTGTCCTATCTTTCGCCGTATCTTGCAGAACGCAGACCCATTAAAGTCAATGGGTCCACACTGCGATGCAGAGTTCACACGGCCTGTGCATGTGTTTTGCCGACCTGCGGTTTGTAGTCCGCAATACGGGCACGGCAGCACCACGGTGAATGTAGCCTAAATGACTCTCCTATTGCACAACACAGATCCAAAATATGGTTTTATGCAGAGTGTCTAATACTGATAGATAGAAATAAGAATGGGTTTACACAACACTTGGTCATATGGTTGACAGTAATGTATATGGGAATTAAAAAAACTATCCAAATGTATACCGTACATACTGTACAGCATCCAGAGCCATCTATGGAGCAGATGTGTGGCAATAACGTGTTCTGTTGGTAAATCTGTCCAGGTTTACATCTACTGTAGATACCATTATTGGACAGTAATAAAATGTATAGGCCATAAACAAATTATGTTCAGGTATACATTCAGGTGAACAGTTATGGTAGAAGCATGCAATTACTTGTAGGTATGTCTGGATCCCATTAGACATTGTACTTCATGTAGCACTAAAACAGTGTGGGAATCCCTGCAGTGCGAACTATAAAAAAAAACACATTTGCTACATTGTAAGGAATGCGGATTGAATATTCTTGATGTTAGGGCTCTTTCACACCTGCGTTCTTTTCTTCCGGCATAGAGTTCCGTCGTCGGGGCTCTATGCCGGAAGAATCCTGATCAGTTTTATCCTAATGCATTCTGAATGGAGAGAAATCCGTTCAGGATGCATCAGGATGTCTTCAGTTTCGGAACGGAACGTTTTTTGGCCGGAGAAAATACTGCAGCATGCTGCGCTTTTTGCTCTGGCCAAAAATCCTGAGGACTTGCCGCAAGGCCGGATCCGGAATTAATGCCCATTGAAAGGCATTGATCCGGATCCGGCCTTAAGCTAAACGTCGTTTCGGCGCATTGCCGGATCCGACGTTTAGCTTTTTCTGAATGTTTACCATGGCTGCCGGGACGCTAAAGTCCTGGCAGCCATGGTAGAGTGTAGCGGGGAGCGGGGGAGCAGTATACTTACCGTCCGTGTGGCTCCCGGGGCGCTCCAGAGTGACGTCAGGGCGCCCCACGCGCATGGATGACGTGATCACATGAACACGTCATCCATGCGCATGGGGCGCTCTGATGTCATTCTGGAGCGCCCCGGGAGCTGCACGGACTGTAAGTATACCGCTCCCCCACTCCTACTATGGCAACCAGGACTTTAATAGCGTCCTGACTGCCATAGTAACACTGAAAGCATTTTGAAGAGGGATCCGTCTTCAAATGCTTTCAGTACACTTGCGTTTTTCCGGATCCGGCGGGTAATTCCAGCAAGTGGAGTACACGCCGGATCCGGACAACGCAAGTGTGAAAGAGGCCTTAGATGTATTGCTCACAGAAATGTCTGCAGCAAATATGCTGCATGTGAATACACCCCTAGTGTGTCCGATACACTAAAAAAATCATGTCACCGTCGAGATTAATATTTCTGTGATTACAACAGGCAATAAATATCTTGGGAGGGTCACCTCAATCAATAATATTAGAACATTATATATGGAGTTATGCCCCATATTTTGCTCATACTCAGGCCTCGTTCAAATTTCCATGTCAGTGTCACATCCGTGAAAAAAAGCGTACGTGTTTTCATATGTTAAACTGTCTGTGAAGAATCCGTGGTTAGTCAGTGTGTCCGTTTTTACTATTTGTGTGTCATCCGTAATTCACTGACGTTGCTCAGCTGAAAATTTATTTCCAAAGAATCAATTATTAGCCTTCAGTGAAAAACGGACGCAACAGGGACACAACACAGATGGACCATGGACCCATAGACTTCAATGAGAGTGCTCGGTCCACATCACGGATCAAAGTAGTGCATGTCCCCGTGATTTTTTTACTGACCCACGGTCAGTAAAAAAATACTGAAATGTGAACAGACACATTTAAATCAATGCATACATGTCAGCACACGTCAGTTAAACTGAAATGTGAATGAGGCCTCATCCGGATAAAGTAAGTGAATATTAGTATACATTTTATATGGATTGTACTAATTCCTACCTGTTGAATGCAACAACGTATATTTAATGCCCCTTGTAAGTTTTTCTATACATTGTCACCATGTTTATTGAGAAGGCTGCTGTGCATGTCTTCTATCAGCACACTCTTGTCACACCTGTATTTGTAAAGAGCATGGGCCCAAGGAGAGATTCTCCCATGGGTATATATACAGATTTGTAAAACCCTCTATCATACATTTCATCATATTCAAAATACATTTTCTTTTTAACCCCGTCAGGACCCTAAGATTTTTCACCTTAAGGACCAGGCCATTTTTTGCAAATCTGACTAGTGTCACTTTATGAGGTGATAACTTTAAAATGCTTTTATTTTTCCAAGCCATACTGAGACTGTTTTCTCGTCACATATTGTACCTCATGACAGTGGTAAATTTGAGTCAAAATATTTCATTTTTATTTATAAAAAAAATACCAAATACCAAAATTTGCAATTTTAAACATTTCTATTTCTCTGCTTTTAAAACAGATAGTGATACCTCCTAAAATAGTTATTACTTTACATTTACCATGTCTTCTTCATGTTTGGATCATTTTGTAAATTACATTTTCTTTTTTGGGGACGTTAGAAGGCTTAGAAGTTTAGAAGCAAATCTTGAAATTTTTCAAAACATTTCTAAAACCCACTTTTTAAGGACCAGTTCAGGTCTCAAGTCACTTTGTGAGGCTTACATAATAGAAACCAATAGAAATAGGTGTTTGTCACGGAAGGTGTACAGGAAACTAGAAGACACAAAATGAAGATCCGACTGACTGGATCCAAAACTAAGGAACAAAAGGGAGAGCCCTGCATCAGACCTGGCTCTCTCCCTAACTGCTCAGCCTATGCGAAAATCCCAATGGTAGATGATCGCATATCCTCGTACCTCGACTGTATAACACCTGAACACCCTATAATAGTGAGGGGACACGACACCTGCTGCCTACACTTGATACGGAGGGAGTCAGGGTCACCTGGGATCCAGCAAACAGGAAAACACAAATGAACGAACAAAACTTATCTGTAGAAGACTCAGAAGTAGGATCAGCAGGCACACACTCCAGGAAGGAATATAAACCGCAAAGTGATGCAGTATGAGGAGGGATTTAAAGGGATGCAATCAGTGCAACTACATGACAGCTGAGAGAGGCTAACGAGATGAGAAAATGAAAGCAAAACAAAAGGAACCTCAAGGAGGAGGTTCTGAAGGACGTCTGTCAGAGCTTCTCAGATGTCTGGTGGTGACAGTGTTTCACAAGAATGAAAGGAAAATGTAGATGAAATTTCAGAATTTCACTTTTTGGGCAAATTTTCCATTTTAATCCATTTTTTCCAGTAACAAAGCAAGGGTTAAAATCCAAACAAAACTCAATATTTATTGCCCTGATTCTTTAGTTTACAGAAACATCCCATATGTGGTTGTAAACTGCTGTATGGGCACACAGCGGAGCACAGAAGGAAAGGAACGCCATATGGTTTTTGGAAGGCAGATTTCACTGGGATAATTTTAAGTTGCCATGTCACATTTGAAGACCCCCTGATGCACCCCTAGAGTAGAAACTCCCAAAAAGTGACCCCATTTTGGAAAATACACCGCTCAAGGTATTCAAAATTGATATTACAAACTTTGGTAGACCTTTAGATGTTCCACATAAATTAAAGGAAAATGTAGATGACATTTCAGAATTTCACTTTTTTGGCAGATTTTCAATTTTTATCCATTTTTTTCCAGTAACAAAGCAAGGGTTAACAGCCAAACAAAACTTTTAAAATTATTATAGCCCTGATTCTGTAGTTTACTGAAACACCCCATATGTGGTTGTAAACTGCTGTATGGGTACACGGCACAGCGCAGAAGAAAAGGAACACCATATGGTTTTTGGAGGGCAGATTTCATTGGGATAATTTTAAGTTGCCATGTCACATTTGAAGACCTCCTGATGCAACCCCTACAGCAGAAACAAAAAAAAAAAAACATTTTGAAACTACGGGATAAGGTGGCAGTTTTGTTGGTACTATTTTATGGTACATATGGTTTTTGGTTGCTCTATATCACACTTTTTGTGAGGCAAGGTAACAAAAAATAGCTGTTTTGGCACTGTTTTTATTTTATGTTATTTACTATGTTCATCTGACAGGTTAGATCATGTGGTATTTTTATAGAGCAGGTTCTTACAGATGCGATAATACCAAATATGACTACTGTTTGTTTCAGTTTCACATAATAAAGCATTTTTGAAAAAAATTAATTTTCACTGTCTTTATATTCTGAATTTTTTTTACGGTGTTCACCTGAAGGGTTAGGTCATGTGATATTTTTATACAGTGGGTTCTTACGGACACGGCAATACCTATTTTTTCAACTTTTTTATTTATTTAAGTTTTACACAATAATAACATTTATTAAACAAAAAAAATCATGTTTTAGTGTCTCCATAGTCTGACAGCCATTTTTTTTTTTTTTGGGCAAATAACTTTTTGATCGCTTGCTATTACACTTTTTGTTATGTAAGATGACAAAAAATTGCTTTTTTGACACCGTATATATTTTATTGTTTTTACGGTATTCACCTGAGGGGTTAGGTCATGTGATATTTTTATAGAGCAGGTCCTTACGGACGTGAAAATTCCTAATCTGTATACTTTTTTTATTTATTTAAGTTTTACACAATAATATCATTTTTGAAACAAAAAAAAAATCATGTTTTAGTGTCTCCATAGTCTGAGAGCCATAGTTTTTAATTTTTGGGGTGATTGTCTTAAGTAGGGGCTGATTTTTTGCGGGATGAGGTGACAGATTGGTACTATTTTGGGGGGCATACGCCTTTTTGATCTCTTGGTGTTGCACTTTTAGTGTTTTAATTGTATTTATTTTTTACGGTGTTCACCTGAAGCGTTAGGTCATGTGATATTTTTATAGAGCCAGTCTACTTTAGTTTTTTTCCCTATTTTTTACATTTTTTTATTTCACTTTATTTTTTTTCACTTTAATTTTTGTCCCACTCTGATCCCCTTTACAATGCATCACAATACTTCTGTATTGTAATGCATTGGCTGTAAGTGTATACACAGCCCCCTGGATCTCACAGGCTTGTCACGGAAGGCAGCCACGATGCCTAAGGAATATAGCAGACCTGATGGCCACCCCGTACCCAACAGGATCCCGCACGTGCCACGGTCAGCGCTGACCGGGGCAGTGCGAGGATTAATGCGCCAGCATCTGTGACTGCTGGACCCCTGCCGTTGATCGGGCGGGCGCAGCTCCTGCACCCACCCTATCAGCCCGCCATACATGTAAGTCACGTCCATCAGCGTCCTTAAGGGGTTAAACTGTATTGGACTTTAGTAAAGCTAAAGAGAAAGAATGTCTGCATAGGAATATACAAACCGGATTCCAAAAAAGTTGGGACACTAAACAAATTGTGAATAAAAACTGAATGCAAAGATGTGGAGATGGCAAATATCAATATTTTATTTGTAATAGAACGTAGATGACAGATCAAACGTTTAATCCGAGTAAATGTATCATTTTAAAGGAAAAATATGTTGATTAAAATTTTCACGGTGTCAACAAATCCCCAAAAAGTTGGGACAAGTAGCAATAAGAGGCTGGAAAAAGTAAATTTGAGCATAACGAAGAGCTGTCTCTCAGAAGCCAAGATGGGTAGAGGATCACCAATTCCCACAATGTTGCGCAGAAAGATAGTGGAGCAATATCAGAAAGGTGTAACCCAGCAAAAAATTGCAAAGACTTTGCATCTATCATCATCAACTGTGCATAACATCATCCGAAGATTTAGAGAATCTGGAACAATCTCTGTGCGTAAGGGTCAAGGCCGTAAAACCATACTGGATGCCGGTGATCTCCGGGCCCTTAAACGACACTGCACCACAAACAGGAATGCTACTGTAAAGGAAATCACAGAATGGGCTCAGGAATACTTCCAGAAACCATTGTCAGTGAACACAATCTACCGTGCCATCCGCCGTTGCCAGCTGAAACTCTACAGTGCAAAGCCATTTCTAAGCAAGATCCACAAGCTCAGGCGTTTTCACTGGGCCAGGGATCATTTAAAATGGAGTGTGGCAAAATGGAAGACTGTTCTGTGGTCAGACGAGTCACAATTCGAAGTTCTTTTTGGAAATCTGGGACGCCATGTCATCCGGACCAAAGAGGACAAGGACAACCCAAGTTGTTATCAACGCTCAGTTCAGAAGCCTGCATCTCTGATGGTATGGGGTTGCATGAGTGCGTGTGGCATGGGCAGCTTGCATGTCTGGAAAGGCACCATCAATACAGAAAAATATATTCAGGTTCTAGAACAACATATAGTCCCATCCAGACGTCATCTCTTTCAGGGAAGACCCTGCATTTTTCAACAAGATAATGCCAGACCACATTCTGCATCAATCACAACATCATGGCTGCGTAGGAGAAGGATCCGGGTACTGAAATGGCCAGTCTGCAGTCCAGATCTTTCACCTATAGAGAACACTTGGCGCATCATAAAGAGGAAGGTGCAACAAAGAAGGCCCAAGACGATTGAACAGTTAGAGGCCTGTATTAGACAAGAATGGGAGAGCATTCCTATTTCTAAACTTGAGAAACTGGTCTCCTCGGTCCCCAGACGTCTGTTGAGTGTTATAAGAAGAAGGGGAGATGCCACACAGTGGTGAAAATGGCCTTGTCCCAACTTTTGGGGGATTTGTTGACACCATGAAATTCTGATTCAACATATTTTTCCCTTTAAAATGGTACATTTTCTCAGTTTAAACTTTTGTTCCGTGATTTATGTTCTATTCTAAATAAAATATTAGAAGTTGGCACCTCCACATCATTGCATTCAGTTATTATTCACGATTTGTATAGTGTCCCAGCTTTTTTGGAATCCGGTTTGTATTATGAAAAATGAGTATATGTTTTCTGGTGAACTCATGGTATGTTCACAGTATACTGGGGCACACAGTTGTGGTAGCCAATTGTTTGGAAGGTACAGTTAGCATAATTTACAATACCTTGTGAAAGTATTCACCCCTTTTGTATTTTACTTTTCTGTTGCATTATAACCTGGATATTTTATTTTGTATATATGACAAATCAGGGTTGAGTTGCAACAAAATACCCCAAATGTTAAACATCCGACACAGCACCATTAAATCCATTATAACAAAATGGAAAGAAAATAACACAACTACAAACCTGACAAGAGAAGGCTGTAGTGCCCTCCAAAACTCACAGACTCGGCGAGGATTAACCAGAAATTCAACAAAGACAACAATGGCAACATATAAGGAAAGGGAAATATCAGTCAATAGTACCCCTATAAGGGCTCATGCACACGAACGTGGTTTGCTTCCGCACCCAAGCCGCATTTTTTGCAGCTCTGATGCAGACCCATTCACTTCAATGGGGCCGCAAAAGATGTAGACAGCACTCCGTGTGCTGTCCACATCCGTTGCTCCGTTCCGTGGGTCCGCCCCAAAAAATAGAGCATGTCCTATTCTTGTCCATTTTGCGGACAAGAATAGGCATTTCTATTATGGGCGGCCCATTTAGTTCTAAAAATTGCGGCATCTGTGTTTTGGGGATCCGCAATTTTGCGGTCGTGTGCATGAGCCCTAAGCCATACATTCTAGAGAGTGGGGTTTAATGGCAGAGTAGCCAGAAATAAAAGCCATCACAAAGAGTACATGGCAGACTCCCCAAACAAAAGGAAGAAAGTTTGATGGCCAAAAGGCTATGTGTGGTGCAAACCCAACACTTTCCATCACCCCAAGTACATCATTCCCACAGTGAAGCAAAGTGGAGTCAACATCATGCTGTGGGGATGCTTTTCATTGGCAGGGACTGGAAAACTGGTCAGGATTAATGGATAACAGTAAATACAGGGCATTTCTTAAGGAAAACCTGGTTCATTCTGCCAAACATTTCACAGACCGGTACTGTTCTGAAAAGTTAAAAAGTTTGAGAGCAAGGCTCCACCATAGCAAACGTCCATTATCTACAGCCACCCTATTGAGCCAGACCAGGGGGTTGTCGTCTGTTAGGACGGTAAACTCTCGCCTATAGAGGTAAGGCTGGAAGCGCTTGAGGGCCCATACAAGGGCTAGGCACTCTTTCTCTATGGCGGCGTACCCCGCCTCTCAGTCCAGCAGCTTCCGACTTTGGTAGGCCACGTGATGTTCTTCCCCCTGGTCGTTGACTTGGTTCAGCACCGCACATGGTCCGTACATGGAGGCGTCTGTATGGACCAGAAATTTGAGGTTAAAATCAGGTGCAGCCAGTACAGGGCCACCTCCTAGAGCAGTCTTCAGCCTCATTGCACTAGGGGGACCACAGGACAGCTCGGAGAAGGGACTTTTTGGTTAGGTCGGTCAGGGGCTTGGCCGTCGTGCTGTAATGGGGTACAAATTTTCTATAGTATCCAGCTGTCCCCAGGAAAGCTAACACCTATTTCTTGGTTTGGGGGACCGGCCAATTGAGAATGGCCTCTATCTTGGCTGACTCAGGTCGTTGGGTTCCCCCTCCTACTCTATGGCCAGGGCCGTCTTTACCAAGGGGCAAAAGGGGCAGCTGCCCCGGGCCCAGTTGCTCCTGGGGGGCCCAAGGCAGCTGCCTCTTGAGCCCTGCTAGACGTTGCCCCGGGTGTCAGGCTGTCAGCTACACAGGGTGTGCTGCCATGCCATGCCTGCCGGCACTGAGTCCAGGCATCGTACTGTGTTAGAGCTGTGAATGTGATCTAGGACCTTATGACATCATCACCATGTGACCAGTAACCTAGCAATACTGGTCACATGGCTATGAGGTCATCACAGGTCCTACCAGGAGTGTTGCAGAAGTTAACTGTGGAGCTTTTTTGTATGAAGATTACATCAGAAAAAGGTGACAGGGGCTGTTATGTTAATATACTGTAAACTACTGTATAGTGGGGTGCTGTATACTGTGTGGGGGCCTGTATACTGTGGGGGGTCTGTATACTGTGGGTGCCTGTATACTGTGGGGGGGGGCTGTATACTGTGGGGGGGCCTGTATAGTGTGGGGGGCCTGTATAGTGTAGGGGGCCTGTATAGTGTGGGGGGCCTGTATAGTGTAGGGGGCCTGTATTGTGGGGGGGGGGCTGTATATTGTGGAGTGCTATACTGCTGTACTGTATACTGTGGGGGACTGTATACTGTGGGTGCTGTATAGTGTGGAGTGCTATACTGCTGTACTGTATAGTATGGGGGGCTGTATTGTGTATAGTAGGGGGTGCTGTATATACGGTGAGGTGCTATACTGTGAGGTGTTGTATACTGTG
Source organism: Bufo gargarizans (assembly GCF_014858855.1). NCBI lineage: Eukaryota > Metazoa > Chordata > Amphibia > Anura > Bufonidae > Bufo > Bufo gargarizans. Next base: position 11,916,063 of record NC_058084.1, on the reverse strand, counting down.
GGCTGCTATACTGCTCTACAATATACTGTGGGGTACTGTATAGTGTGGGGTGCTATACTGCATACTGTGTGGTGCTGTATACTATAGGGTGCTATACTGCATACTGTGTGGTGCTGGGGTGCACTGTAACACTAGGGTGAGCCGAGCCCTGGTCTCCTTCCTGCAGAGCGGTGCCCACTTCCAGCCTGAGCCCAGCTGCCCAGAGCACTGATCCTGAGCCGCTGGAGTCTTCAGAACTGGAAGTATTTACAGTCATTCACTGTACTCTACCAGATGTGTGGATTTTTTGTGTGTGTGTTGTGGTGGAGGGCGTGATTGCCTGCTAAGGTGTGGAAAGGCAGGATCCAGGGGGCCCAAGTAAATTGTTGCCCAGGGTCCAATCAATATTAAAGATGGCCCTGTCTATGGCCGAGATACTGGACCTCTGCCATCCCTATCTGACACTTGTCGGGGTGTATGGTCATCCCTGCCTGCTGTATCCTACCCAGGACTGCGTCTAGGTGTTGCAGATGCTCTCCACAAGAGCCACTAAAGATAGCTATGTCATCCAGATAAGCACAGGAAAATACCTGTTGGCCTTCCAGCAGCTGATCTACTAGACGCTGGAATGTTGTGGCTGGGGCATTCTTCATCCCGAATGGCATAACTTCAAATTAAAATAAGCTGAACAGGGTGATGAAGGCCGATTTGGGGATGGCGTCGGGGGCCAAGGGGATCTGACAGTAACCGTGGCTGAGATCAAGAGTGGTGACCCAAGTGGCACCTGCTAATCAGTCTAGGAGCTCATCTACTCGGGGCATGGGGTAGGCGTCAGTCGTGGTTCTATCATTGAGTTTTCTGTAGTCTACACAGAATCTCGTAGTCCCATCTTAATTAAAACTACCGGGGGGGCCCAGGGGCTTTTGGATGGCTCTATTACTCCTAGGGCTCTCATCTCGTCAAGTTCAGCTCGAATATGCCTTTGCACGGCTTTGGGGACTCGGTAGGCGGGTTGGCCTAGGGCAGCTTGGCCTGGGGTCTCTACTTTGTGACTGGTCAGGGTTGTAGCCCCGGGGTGAGCTGAGTAGAGGGGAACCCTGGCTTGCAGTATTGCTTGCAACTGGTTCTGCTCGCTTGGGCTCAGATGGTCGACCAGTTTAATCTGCTCTAGGCTGCTAGCATTTCGTGTTTCGGCTAGCAGATCTGGGATTGCCCTATCGCCTGCTTCGGTATAGGAAGGGGTGCAAATTGCCGCTACGTCCGCAGTGCCATCTATATATGCCTTGAGTGCATTCACATGGCTGATGTGTTTGACCTGTTGCTGCGCCCCCTTGGCAATAACGTAGGTAGTCTCTCCCTTCCTTTCTAATACCTCATAGGGTCCCTCCCATGCCGTTTGTAGCTTATTTCGGCCCGTGGGTCTGAGCATCAGTACCCTCTGCCCTGGGATGAATTCCCGAGGTCTGGTGTGGGCATCATACTGCTCTTTCTGTTTGGCTTGGGCGGCCTTCAGGTTGCCCTGGGCTAGTTCCATGAGGCGGTCCAGTTTCGCCCAGATTTCAACTACATAAGTAATGGCTGGCGTTTCCTCTGTGTTTCCCTTTTTCTCCCAGAACTCTCGTAATATATCTAGGGGCCCTCGGACCTGCCGGCCATATAACAATTCAAATGGAGAGAACCTGGTCGATTCCTGGGGGACCTCTCGGTACGCAAATAGGAAATGGGGTAAGAACCACTCCCAGTCAGCGTGCTGGGCTACAAACATTTGGAGCATCTGTTTCAAGATTCTATTGAACCTTTTGCAGAGTCTGTTGGCCTGAGGATGGTAGGGGGTTGTATGGAGGGCTTTGACCCCGAAGAGCGCCCATACTTGCTGGAGTATTTCGGACGTAAACTGAGTGCCCCGGTCGGAGAGGACCTCTTGGGGGAACCCTACCCAGGAGAATACCTTGAGTAGTGCATCTGCTACAGTGGTGGCCGTAATGTTGGGGAGCGCAATAGCTTTGGGGTATCGGGTAGCAAAGTCTACCACTGTAAGGATGTATTGTTTCCCTGACTTGCTGCATTTTTTGAGGGGGCCAACAATGTCTACTGCTACCCTCTGAAAGGGTTCGCCTATAAGGGGTTGGGTTTGAAGGGGGACCTTGGAGGAGTCGTTACGTTTTCCTACCCACTGGCACAGATCACACGAGCGGCAATACTTGGCCACTTCTTGGGACAGCCCGGGCCAGAAAAATGTCTTGGATAGGCGGTCAGTGGTTTTAGCCAACCTTAGGTGGCCAGCCAGTGGAGCTTTGTGGGCTAAGGCTAGAAGTGCGGGATGGTGGGCGGCTGGGACTACTAGTTGGAGTTTAGGGAAAGCTGTGTGGCCCTTAACGTTACCGGTGGTGGATTGGTAGAGTAGGCCTCCATTCCAGACTATCTGGTCAGCATACGGGCCTACCCCTCCTGATTCTGCTCGTTTCCTGTACCGTTTCAAGGTTGGGTCAGTACGGGTCTGGTCTTGGAATAGGTCGGGGTTTGGCCATGCTGTGGGATCTGTCATGAGAGGGGGGGTCTGGGTCAGAGCGTACCTGGCTCCTGGTTTGAGGGCTTGGCTCCGGGTCACTGCTAGGCACTCAGGGTTGGTGTTGTCCTCCTCAGGGGCTACAAAGTGGCTTTCCAGCCACCCCAGATCATTTCCCAATAATACATCCGTGGGGAGCCCTGGCATGACTCCCACCTTTCGGAAGCCTTTGTCTGCGCCCCTGTCTAGGTGGACCAGGACCATATCAATTTGGTATACCTGTCTGCCAGCTACGTTTACTTCCACCTTGTGTCCTAGCGGCTGGGATGGCAGCAGTGTGCTGGGTTGTACCAGGGTCAGGGTAGCCCCAGAGTCTCTGAGTCCTTCCTTCTGTTACCCATTAACCCAGACGGGCTGGTAGTGGTGCCCCCTGTTGTCTAGTGCTGGTTGTTGGACAAGGGAGACTTCATGCGGATAGCTCCGTTCGTCGTATGTATATTGAGGCATGGGGTAGGTGTCATAGGTTTCCTCAGGGTAGGTGTCCTGGTCTTTAGTTGATTCCTGGAGGCAATAAGCTTGTCTGGGTGCCGGTGAAGCTTGGTGTGGGTTGTGACGGGGCCTTGGACGGAGGTAGGGACAGTTTCTCTTTAAGTGTCCTGGCTGGTTGCAGTGGAAGCACCCATCTGTAGAGGTATTGTTGCGGGCTGGGGCTGGGTACTGGCGTTGTGAGGGGACTGGAACATGTCTCTGGGGTACCAGTGGCTGTGCTCGGGAACGAGGAAAAATAGGTCGCGAAGGCTGGGGGTAGGTGTTGCTGATCCTGGTGGGGGGCCTTCTGATGTCCATAAACTTGTTAGCCATTTCTGCCACTTCTTTGTGTGTCTTTGGGTTGTGGTCCCTGACCCAGTCTTTGATGTCCCCAGCAATGTTCAGAAAAAATTGCTCCATTAGTACTTGCTGTAGTGCGGTTTCAAAGGTGTTGGCCTTACACCCTTCTAACCAGCTGCGGGCGGCACGATTCATCCTGTGCACCCATTCCGTGCGGATGTCTCTTGGTCCCATCCTTGCCTCTCGGAAGCGTCGCCGGTACGTGTCGGAGGTAATGGCATAGCGGGATAGGAGGCGTTTTTTGACATCCGCATAGTCTCTGCTTTGCTCATCTGGAATGGCACAGTATGCTTCCGCTGCTCAGCCTGTTAGTTTGCCGGCCCAGATGGAGACCCACTCAGAGTCGGCAATGTTGTGTAGTTTACACTGCCTTTCGAAGTCCTGGAGGAATCCATCAATGTCCCCAGGGTTGTCCTCAAACACTTTGAAGGATTGATGGGTCACCTTTAGACTATTGTTGAAAGTTGCGCTCCGGTTGGAGGTAGTATCTCCAGAACTGCTCCTGCTGCGGCTGCTTTCTATTTCGCTAGCCCTTTCTCTCTCCGCCATTTGATTTACCCGGTCTATCACTTCAAAAGGAGGATTTGGCCCATATACTGCCAGTCTGCTCCTTACCCACTGGGGGACGACATCCATTTCTATGTGGGGAGTGGCTTCATAGCCATTTTGGCTTAGAGTTGTTTCTCTTTCGTCCTTGTCATGCTGTCTTTCGCCTCGCTGATCAAGATCTATGAGTGTGGCAATTAGCTCCGCTTTTTTTAGTCCTGCTGCGTCTTCCCCTCTCTGCGTTAGTAGATCTTGAAGTGCTGCTACGTTCATCAGTTTATTATAACCGATATACCTCTCAAAACCGGTGAGAGAATCATGTGTGAGCACCAACTCATAGATCCAATAAACAACAACACACATGTACGTACATAACAAGATATTTTATTAATTCATCACAAAAAGACAAAACCTTGGACATAAATAGATATATATAAAATTAGCAGCAATAAAGTGGCGGCACTGCGAATCAGCGCCCCACCAAGGTACCAATCTGGAACTATCCCCCAAGCACCCCTCACCTCTTAGCCTGAGTAAGCCAAATGGCTAAAGTGAGAAAATTTCTCATACACAGGCCAGGTGAAGGCATGAACTTTCAGATGATAGTACAATTGTTGCCATGTTAGCCATATTGTAAATGTGGATGAATGCCATATGTGGGTATTACACCCCAACAGCCGCTGAATAGCATGCAGTATACGTCCAACACCTAAAAAATTACAACCAGCATGGACAACACATATAGAAATAAGTAAAGGGGAACCAACCTTGGGACCCTGGTGAGCGCACCCCTGACGCGCGTTTCGCACAGCAAAATTAGCATATTGTGATAAAGTTCATTATTTTCTGTAATGTACTGATAAACATTAGACCAACTGAAGTAGTTCAAGCCTTTTATTGTTTTAATATTGATGATTTTGGCATACAGCTCATGAAAACCCAAATTTCCTATCTCAAAAAATTTGCATATTTCATCCGACCAATAAAAGAAAAGTGTTTTTAATACAAAAAAAAGTCAACCTTCAAATAATTATGTTCAGTTATGCACTCAATACTTGGTCGGGAATCCTTTTGCAGAAATGACTGCTTCAATGCGGCGTGGCATGGAGGCAATCAGCCTGTGGCACTGCTGAGGTGTTATGGAGGCCCAGGATGCTTCGATAGCGGCCTTAAGCTCATCCAGAGTGTTGGGTCTTGCGTCTCTCAACTTTCTCTTCCCAATATCCCACAGATTCTCTATGGGGTTCAGGTCAGGAGAGTTGGCAGGCCAATTGAGCACAGTAATACCATGGTCAGTAAACCATTTACCAGTGGTTTTGGCACTGTGAGCAGGTGCCAGGTCGTGCTGAAAAATGAAATCTTCATCTCCATAAAGCTTTTCAGCAGATGGAAGTATTAAGTGCTCCAAAATCTCCTGATAGCTAGCTGCATTGACCCTGCCCTTGATAAAACACAGTGGACCAACACCAGCAGCTGACATGGCACCCCAGACCATCACTGACTGTGGGTACTTGACACTGGACTTCAGGCATTTTGGCATTTCCCTCTCCCCAGTCTTCCTCCAGACACTAGCACCTTGATTTCCAAATGACATGCAAAATTTGCTTTCATCCGAAAAAAGTACTTTGGACCACTGAGCAACAGTCCAGTGCTGCTTCTCTGTAGCCCAGGTCAGGCGCTTCTGCCGCTGTTTCTGGTTCAAAAGTGGCTTGACCTGGGGAATGCGGCACCTGTAGCCCATTTCCTGCACACGCCTGTACACGGTGGCTCTGGATGTTTCTACTCCAGACTCAGTCCACTGCTTCCGCAGGTCCCCCAAGGTCTGGAATCGGTCCTTCTCCACAATCTTCCTCAGGGTCCGGTCACCTCTTCTCGTTGTGCAGCGTTTTCTGCCACACTTTTTCCTTCCCACAGACTTCCCACTGAGGTGCCTTGATACAGCACTCTGGGAACAGCCTATTCGTTCAGAAATTTCTTTCTGTGTCTTACCCTCTTGCTTGAGGGTGTCAATGATGGCCTTCTGGACAGCAGTCAGGTCGGCAGTCTTACCCATGATTGCGGTTTTGAGTAATGAACCAGGCTGGGAGTTTTTAAAAGCCTCAGGAATCTTTTGCAGGTGTTTAGAGTTAATTAGTTGATTCAGATGATTAGGGTTTTCATGAGCTGTATGCCAAAATCATCAATATTAAAACATTAAAAGGCTTGAACTACTTCAGTTGGTGTGTAATGAATCTAAAATATATGAAAGTCTAATGTTTATGAGTACATTACAGAAAATAATGAACTTTATCACAATATGCTAATTTTTTTAGAAGGACCTGTATGTGTACTATTTATATGGTGTATTTATGTGTATTGCATATATACTGTGTATGTATATGTCAACATGTGTTGTGACGCCACATGACTGCGTTGAGTAGGGAAGCTGTTGTTAAAAATTTGAATCCGACACCTGACAACATAGCTTAGTTTCATCTGCAAAAATAGAAATTGTGCTATTAATCGCGTCCTCAATATCATTAATAAATTAAATGATAGAGGGCCCAGCACTGAACCTTGGGGTACACCACTTCTAACCAGGTACCATTCTGAATAGGAATCATTGACCACAACTCTCTGGACACTGTCCTTCAGCCAGTTTTCAATCCAATTACAAACTATCAATGGAAGACTGGCACACTTTACATATGGGACACAATGGGCAAGATCCAAACCACAATAGGTTTATTACAAACATGATATATTAAAAATATAAATATACATTATTACACGATTGATAAAAAAGTATAGTGGCTCAAAATATACAACATTGCACACAATTGATAAAAGTAGCTTGCGAATTTGCTAGATAAATAAGTAAGCGTTCTGAGGCATGACAACAATAAAACTACTACTTGAATTGTATTGTGAGTCTGGAATCGTTATTCAGTATCCTTTGTTGCAACAATGTAATCAACAATATTTCACTGCATTAGTAGAGAAATAAACAGTATATATAGCCAGTATGGCAATTTGTTACTATCAAATTGGATATATTTGTATCCTTTTGTAAAATTATAGTTGCTGGTCGTCAAGATCCTTTTGTACCGGTAATGATAACCCACTTCGTGGGCTTACCTTTGTTTGTCCCGATTGCTTGTCAATTCCTGTGATGCCTTCTAGGACCAACTACAGACCGGCGTCCCGGCTGTTCCTCCGTCGGCATTCCACGCTTGTTTGGAGGTTAATTCACCACGTGGGGGGTACTCACGGAACTGACGTTGCAAGCAGACTGGACTGGACTGAATCTTCCGGTATGTCCTCGATCAAAGTCCTTGATCAAACCTTTGATTGTATTAGGCAGTGATCGTTTGTTTATAAGATTTTACAGTGCACTGTTTTTCATCAGAATAAAGTCCGTTATTTCGGGGTGAGGATCATGTTTCAATCATAGTTTTTACCAGACGCGTTTCGGGGATGACTCTCCCCTTCCTCAGTGGCTGCACCCCTCTTGCATGGATTGTGAGGTTTTTATACCCAAAATGGTTGTATTCAAAAACCAGTATGGATTATTCCAAATGCCATTTTCCAATTTTCCAGATTTTCTGTATATATTTCCAGTTTATTTGCAGTGGGACATCTTTAGTTTACTATTGTTACTAGTTGTCATTTCATTTCATTTGATACTTGTTTTTCATGCTTGCGATTTTGTTGCGGTTATTGTGCGTTTTTCACCGTAATGATGCATTTTTTTCTTATTGTTTACAATTACTTACACTATACATGCTACATAAAATATTATTTAAAATTAAAATTTTATAATGTAATTATAAACATAATAAGTTCAGACTTTTTCTTGTCAATTGTGTCAATTGTTGTCCATCTGTTAACCTTGGGGATATATTTTCTAGTCAGTTTTTCTTACATATTCGTTCCATTATAGTTTGCATAGATACAATTACAAACTATACTTTACAAGCCTATGGACCCTATTTTACCTATTAAATGTCTAAGAGGGACAGTATCAAAAGCCTTTGCAAAATCCAGAAACACTACATCCACAGTCGCCCCTCTGTCCAGGCTTCTACTCACCTCCTCATAAAAACAAATCAGGATAGTCTGACAACTTCTGTCCTTGGTAAACCCATGTTGGTTATCACTTATAATATTATTTACAGTCACATACTCCTGTATATAGTCTGTAGTGCCGTGGGCTCTTATAACCAGTTTTGAAGAAAGGCAGGGACACAACAAAGCCTCTTCAACACGGTTTATTGCTTGTTCCAGCCAATTTACAGTTCAGTTACAGCCGGATCGCAGTTGGATCAGGTAGGTAATCAGTCCACAGGCCAGTGTTTGCCTCACATGTGCCTTGCAGTGTGTGATCTGTAGCCTCTCACTCAACAGACATACCCTGCTTCATGCTGCTGATTTTTTATCCACAATCGTGGACATGAGCCACATATATAACCCAGAGTGGATTGTGGAGAATAAGAACCCACCCAGCTCTTTGCTTATTCCCAGTAAAAGCCAGGCCCAGATTAGCGGATACCAGCTATACTAGGTAGCAACAGCATCCACTATCTAACTTAGTGGACACTTTAGCTACTGGCTTCCACTCCACCAAGGCCAGGTACCTTGGTGGTACATCTCAGATGAACCACAGCAAACCACGATTTGCATCCCCTCTAATAGTTTTTCTGCACCATTCTCAGAGATACATACCGTCCTTCATATATGAGGCTTGTCACTGCCTCACATACCCCCTTCCCTGTTCAAACCTGTGGGGTGAACACCTGTACCAAAACATGATGCTCGTGACAGGGCATCCGCATTATTCTGCAGCTTTCCCGCTCGATGTTCCTCCAAGAAATTAAAATTCTGTAAGGAGAGAAACCACCTGGTGACCCGAGCATTTTTCTCCTTCGAATTCCTTATCCAGACCAATGGTGAATGGTCCGTCACCAGACGAAAGTGTCACTCCAGCAGGTAGTACCGCAAGGATTCCAAAGCCCACATGATGGCTAGGCACTTCTCACTATGCTGTAGATCTTTTCTGCTGGGGTAAGCTTTCTATTTAAATAAGTGACTGGATGTTCCTCTCCGTTCACTTTTTGAGATAAAACTGTTTCTAGCCCTACTTCAGACGCGTCCGTTTGGACGATTAATTCGTCCAAAGGGGCTGTTCACAAAGGGCTAATTTCAGGGCCTGAGATGCTTCTCCTCTCTGTGGATTCCACCGAATCCTGACTGACTTTCTTCCTTTCAGCAGATCAGTCAGGGGTGCAGCCCTCCCGCCGAAATTGGGTATAAACCGCCTATAATACCCAATTATGCCTAGAAACGTTTTGACTTGCTTCGTCATGAGAGGTTGGGTCTAATTCTGAATGTCCTCGACTTTGTTTATTTGAGGTTTGATGATCCCACGGCCAATCACGTACCCCAAATAACGAGCCTCCTCTAGCTCTATTGTACACTTTTGAGGATTCGCAGTCAACCCCGCATCTCTGAGTGAGTCCATGACTGCCTGCACATGGGACAAATGAGACTACCAGAGTTGGGCGGTCCTGAACATGTCTCGAGACACCTCCAGCTTCAGGATAGATGTGGCCTCTGCGGCCTTACTGGCCAATATGTCTAGGGGAAACCTATCGGGGTTACACTCTTGCCCTATGATGGGGACTCCTATGGCCGGTACCCCGGAATTCAGGACCCATAGAGTCTTTCTTCACAAGAGGTTGCACTCCGTCCTTCCATAAGGACCAGAACAGGGGTAAGTCTCTTTCCAAAATAACCCAGTACGGAAGATTCTTTACCACTTACACCACATGCTGTACCTCCCTGTCCTGTGTTGCCATGACAACCATTGTGGTTGGGTGCTCTTGGACAGCCACATGGATACAGATAATGGAGACTTTCTATTCAGTGGGATTTTTCTCAGAAACCAGTGACCCATGCACTAGGGTCAATAGACTCCCGGAGTCTAACAGTGTCTTGTCAATTCGGTACCCGTTAATGGACACCTGGCACATGGGAGGTTCACCAGCGCTCATCAGGGTGTCTGCGGTACAAACAGGCCTAGCGTAGAATGAGGACCAGCGAGCAACCCTGCAGTCCATGGGTTCAGTGGTCAAGGGGCAGTAAGCGGCCCTACGTCCAGGCTCCTGGCACCGCCAGCATCAGATAAATGTGTCTTCATGAGCCCACGGGGCACGCTTAATGGGCCTTTGGGTTGCATTTTCCCCGGCTTGGGATTGGGACCTTTTTTGAGTCTCTATAAAGGGGGCTCGGGGGTTAAGCTTAGCCAGAGCAATAAGCGTGTGTGTTAATGTGTCAGGGGTTACTTTAAATGGGTTGTCTCACTTCCGCAAATGACAGTTATCATGAAGACAGTGTTAATGCAAAGCACTTACTAATGTAGTTTGCTTGTCCTTATTGCCTCCTTTGCTGGTTTTATTCATTTTTCATCACATTATACACTGCTCATATCAGAGGTTATGACCAAAAGTGGCGGATTATAATAGGGATGTTCGGGTCGGCAGCCCCGGACCCGGAATCGCTGGTGGCCCAACGCCTACCCGAACGCTTACATACTGCGGTGGGGACGGGTGCACATAATTCCCTGTCCCGCCACCTATCACCGCCATAGGCTTCAGGCCTAGTATGCCTGAGGCCTATGTGGTAGTAAAAGCCCGACAATGACGTCATCGCGTACCTGTGCCGGGGCGCAGGGCTTTGATGTACGCGCGCCTGCCTCACTATCATGGACACAGTTAAGTATTAGCTTTTATTTTTTTGTTTTTTATTTTTTTTGTGTGTGTGTGCGTCAACTTTGGGGGGGCAGAGGAGGTCATATTACTGCAGGGACAATGGGGGCAAATATTACATGGGGAAAATTACTTAATGGGGCAGTGTGGGGGCAAATTACTTAATGGGGCAGTGTGGCGGCAAATTACTTAATGGGGCAGTGTGGCGGCAAATTACTTAATGAGGACAGTGTGGAGGCAAATTACTTAATGAGGACAGTGTGGAGGCAAATTACTTAATGGGGGAAAATTGCTTCATGGGGCAGTGGGGGCAAAATACTTTGTGTCGGCAGTGTGGGGGAAATTACTATATGGGGCAATGTGGGGGAAATTACTATATGGGGCAATGTGGGGGAAATTACTATATGGGGCAATGTGGGGGAAATTACTATATGGGGCAATGTGGGGGAAATTACTATATGGGGCAATGTGGGGGAAATTACTATATGGGGCAATGTGGGGGAAATTACTATATGGGGCAATGTGGGGGAAATTACTATATGGGGGCAATGTGGGGGAAATTACTATATGGGGCAATGTGTGGGAAATTACTATATGGGGGCAATGTGGGGGAAATTAATGTATGGGTGTAGTGTGGGGGAAATTACTGTATGGGTGTAGTGTGGGGGAAACACTATATGGGGCCAGTGTGTGGGAAATTACTATGTGGTGTGGGAGATATTGCTATTGGGGAGGCATTGTAGGGGCTTTTCTATTACAGGACATATTCAGGACATATTAGATGACATTATTTTTGGAGACACTATTCAGGCATTATTACCTGGAGCACAATATAGGATGTTATTATTACTGGGGGCACTCTAGGGGACATTATAATTGCTGTAGACACTATAGGGATCGTTGGGATAGTTTATCAAACTCGTGTAAAATAGAACTGGCTTAGTTGCCCATAGCAGCCAATCAGATCTCACCTTTCATTTTTGACAGCTCCTTTGGAAAATGAAAGGTGGAATCTGATTGGCTGCTATGGGTAACTAAGCCAGTTTTACTTTACACCAGTTTGATAAATCACCCCATTATATCTTACTGGGGTCACTATTTTTTCAGCAGTATAGTACCTGGGTCATTGGGGAGCACAGTCGGCACAGTATTGGGAGTGGCAGCAGGATGACATTGTTGGGACACCAGGATGGAGAGGTTGATGGAAAAATTTAGAAATCTAACGTGTCTGTGTAACAAACTCTGTAGAGTCAAGATGCGGCTGAGAGAATTTGTCATGGTGGTCTTGGATGTAAGAGGTATGTGGTGCTGTATTCTCCTCCAAGTATTTTTTTTATTAAAATCATATGTATTTTAAATTTGACAAATTTGTAAAAGCCCAGATAACAGTGATAACTTTCTGTATACAGATAACGTAGTAGATGTTCCCTGAAGTCCTATGTAACACCCCACATAACACAATAATTCACTGTGTTATGTGGGGTGTTACATAGGACTGCAAGTAACATCTATGACATCTGTACTCAGAGAGTTATGAGACGGTGGGGGTATGATTCCTGGCACCCCCGCCAATCCGCTGTTTGAGTAGACCCCGATGTTCCAGTGCTCCTTACAAAGCACAGCACTGTCCATTTGATAGCACTGTGCTTGGTATTACAGATCAGACCCAAACACTCAGATGAGACAGAGCTGCACCTAGACCATGTAAACGATGAATGTTTTTTTTATATATTAACTTTTAGTCCCCTTAGGGGACTAGAACCTGCTATCTTGTGATCTCTTGTCTATGAGAATTTGATGCTGTGGCTGTTGAGCCGTGCCTCCTGCAGATCTTTACATGCAGTTTACCGTGACAGGCCTGGGAACCTTTTAGCTGGCCCCAGGCTGTCATGATAACCAATCAGAGACCTGCCATTTTTACTGTGGGGTCTCCGATCGGAAGGCAAAGGAGCCCCCTCCCTCTGCTTAACTCCACAGATGCCACAATTGCTGTTGACTGCAGCCTCTCAGGGTTAAATGACCAGGTTCTGCATCATCACCGATTGATTGTGGCTGGGTGCTTGCTGTATTATATAGCCGACACCCACCACATATGGAGCAGGCTTAGCGCAGCAGCCTGCTCCATATGTTCCCTTGAACATTATTACATACGTGATAATAAAGATTATTGTAGTCTGAAACATGCAAACAGGTAATATTATATCGTGACTCAAGCTGAAGTTTTTTTCTGACTTGGTTGCCCATAGCAACACCTTTCATTTTTTTTAAAGATGCCCATAATGAAAGGGTTCAAAATGGGGAGTGCTTCTTTATCCAAATAGGTATTATGTGCACTAAGGGAATGAAGAAGCATCCTAACTTGGAGGTGGTTCACACCGTACCTCATTGTGACCTACCATATTACTTGGGTATTCTTCCCTAGAAGAATATGTTGCTGCTCTATTGCAGTATTGCTGTGTTTTCATCAATGTAGTTTTGCTGTGATTTTACTTCAATTTCTAAACACAGGCTAAGGCTTCATGCACATAGTCATATTACACCTTCATATGGAACCAGAGACATAAATAGGTTTCATATTTTTTAATTCTACTTGGAAAAAGGGCAAGGCAGGCTCCATCAGATGCTTTATACCCAGAGCTATTATAATGCTTGTAGGAGAGACTGTATCCCTCAGAGGGACGTAACTATAGGCAGGGGTGGGATTCAAATTTTTAAGAACAGGTTCCCTTCTCAACGGCAAACACGCAGCATCACGACACATGTTTACATACATACACCATATATATGCAACACACATACAGATAAATACACCATATACATGGTACACATACATAAATACACCATGTATACACTACACACACATACCATAAAACTTTTAAAAAGCCTAAGGAGCTAAACTATCAGTGTTGCGCGACGTTTTTTTTTTTTACAGCGCTGGCCCATACCTCTAATTCCTCCCAATGTCTATCTGTACATGTACCAACCCTGCTTAGTCTCCATCCATTGTGCCCCTCACACAGTAGTTATGCCAGATCTGGGATGGTTGGGAGGTATGCATACATAAACAGACTATATAGACACTACACTCATATAATCACATATACTGTACAATATACACCATACAGTATATAAATGACCCCTAGGCTACACTTACAGTAGATTTACCTACACCATATACATTTTATACACATTTGTACCTAGTACTAAATACATATTTGCATACATATTATATTCTGTGCTATCTAGAATACAGCACCACATACCTCTTACTTATATCAAGTGACTTCTCCTCTGATGCAGACCTTCTCTTTCTTTATCTTCTCCTTTGAGAGAAGACCACCATGATGATTTTTCACCCATCTCTTGTCTCTGCAGTTTGACAAAAGACATCTTAGGTTCCTACGTTTCCATCATCCTCCTACCTTCTTAACAACTCACCTGCCACCTTCAATAATAATGTGCACTAGTTAAAAAATGCTCCCGTTCTGTGTGCCAGTACAAAAAAATCCCTCAGTGCCCCCAGTTGAGCTAATGTCCCCATAGTGCCCCCATATTGTGTGCAAGTATAAAACACCCCTATATATTGCCCCTGGTAAATGCTCACATAGTGCTCCTCTCCTCTTCCCCATAGTGCCCCTATAATGTGCCTGTATAAGATTCCCCCATAGTGTCCCCCAGAATGTGCTAGTATAAATGCCCCTTCTTAGTGCCCCCATAGTGTGCCTATATAATATGCCCCCATAGTGTTCTTCCTCCCCTCCAACACCATAGTGTCCCCATAATATGCCAGTATAAGATGCCCCCATAGTGTTCCCTATGTGCAAGCAATGCCCCCAGTAGATGCCACCATGTGTCAGCAATGCCCCCAGTAGATGCCCCCTATCACTATCGGCGTGACTATCACATACGTGACACAGAGGGAGGGAAAGAGGAAGGCCCTGCCCAAGTGAGAGGGAAGGTGGTGACCCCTGACTCACCTTGCGGCTGGCACCTGGCTGCCCTGACGTCCCTAGACGGGTTCCTCACTTGTACGCCGATCACGTGCCTAAAACCCTGGCTTTCTTTAAGATGAGCCCTAGATAGTGAACAGGGCGGTGGGAACACTAGTCCGCACCACTAGCTCTAAAGGAAAACACCAAGGGGAGGACAGACAATACAGACTAAACATATAATCCCAGGTGGGCGACAACAGGAGACAACAAAATGCCCAACAGGGATCCGGAGGGTAGCACTCTGGAACAACAACCAGGATTCACAGCTCCAGTGGGTCAGTATAGATGTCCAGGCAGGAAGCTCTATAACTGGCAACTAGAGAAGTGTGAGAGGAGAATATAAGGAGGTTTGGGAGTGGCAGACAAGAAACAGCTGAGGAGGAGAAGCTACGGATCCCTGAGTGAGACAAAAAGGATTGCAAGGCAAACACAGAAAACAATCACTAAGAAACAACGTGATCTTTAGACATAGAGCGCGCAGCCACCCGCTGCGACTTCCTGACCCCGGGTATAACGGAGTCAGACGTGGCTCTTGACACCCTCGTGACAGTACCCCCCCTTTCACGAGGGGCCTCTGGACACTCAGGACCAGGTCTCTCAGGATGAGAGGCATGGAAAGCCTGAATTAACCTGTTGGCGTTTACCTCTGACTAGTGGCGTACACACAATCCATGGGGCCCCGGTGCGAAATTGATCCATGGGCCCCCCCCAACCCGCCGCCGCACCCACCCCCACTACCTCCCCTACCATTCACCCAACATGCCTCCAGTCCCAATAGTCCCCAGCCATCCCCCATGCCCATCAGACCTCACATCAGCCCAAAGACCCCCCCCCCATCAGCCACCAGATCAATCATCAGCCGAAATGCCTTGCTTTGATGCGATTGCCAGATTGGGGCCTGGGCTAATCTGATCATCTGAGGGGTCTTTGAAAGCAAAGACCCCTCAGATGATCAGATCAGCCCAGGCCCCAATCTGGCAATCCCATCAATAAATTCAGGCTGACCCCCAGGGCCCCACTGCTGCTGGTCATTGTTCTCAGCAGGCCAGGGCCCCCTACTCGAGTAGTCAGTGACTCAGTGTGCCCTGATGCGGGCTTTTCCTGCCAGAGTGACAGTGACTGCAAACCCTTCCCCCCCGGGACGCGCTCTACTGTTTCTTTGGATGGTGCCAAAATAAAATAGATGGAGGCATGGAAATTGTTTGCAGTTAACAAGACTTTACAATATCTTACACATGATTACTCCACAGCATGGCACGTTACATCTAAACATTGCATAGCACAGAATCACAGGGGGTTAAAGGGAGTCTTTCACCTAATCTGAGCGTTTTAGACCGCTCAGATCAGGTTATAGACTCTTTAACCCTCATTACGATCATACCTTTGTCTTATGTGTCCCTCGCCCAGATAATGAAAATAATACTTTTTAAACTTATGCAAATTACCTTCTGAAGGTGCCCAGGGGCGGCGTTACTGGGCGATGTGCCCAGAAAAACACACCTCCAGCCGGCGGACGTCACGAGCGGCACCAGAGGACGGCGGGCTGGGAACTGGCCCGCACCTGCGCACTGCTCTGCCCATTATGGGCAGATGAACAGCTTTTCATATTGCGCATGCGCCGGCCAACTAAAGACAGCCGGCCGGCGCATGCGCAATATGAAAGGATGTTCCTCTGCCCATAATGGGCAGAGCAGTGCGCAGGTGCGGGCCAGTTCCCAGCCCGCCGTCCTCTGGTGCCGCTCGTGACGTCCGCCGGCTGGAGGTGTGTTTTTCTGGGCACATCGCCCAGTAACGCCGCCCCTGGGCACCTTCAGAAGGTAATTTGCATAAGTTTAAAAAGTATTATTTTCATTATCTGGGCGAGGGACACATAAGACAAAGGTATGATCGTAATGAGGGTTAAAGAGTCTATAACCTGATCTGAGCGGTCTAAAACGCTCAGATTAGGTGAAAGACTCCCTTTAAATGGCACTATCTCTTAAAGGCTCCCTGATCCAGAGGCAATGTTTGGCCTATAGGCCTGAATATCCTTAGTTTGCCTGGGACATTACTTCTCCCACTGGTCCAGTGTTACCAGGGGCTGACATACGGACTAGGGCATTAGCTACTCTTGAAGCCTGATGCACTAACCCTACTGCTTTGTCTTCTATGCACCCAGCTTTTCATAGGCACTTTAGTCTTACAATTGCTGAATGTCAGTTATCACTGCAGCCGTCTCATCTGCAAGACATCACACCTTCTGCAGCCGTCTGCTTTGCTGGCACGACTGCAGGAACTGCCAGGGGCCAGGGGGGGCCTGGGACCCTCACCTCACTACTAGTCTATTCCAATTTCCAACTACAAGTTCAAGTTGCGGCCCAGCCCACAGCTTTTCCTTACTTACCATCGAGTTACTGGCTGGCAGGGCAGGGGAACCCGAACTTCTTCTGGTCGGTCGGCGCCTCGGCGGTCCTCTTCTTGTGCGTCCATTCTCATGTCCGGATCCCGTTTGAGTTCAGACGCGCGCCGCGCGTGCATGTTCCCGCGAGACCTGCCACAGGAGTTCACACAGGTCTCGCGGGAGTTCACGGGCCCGGCGCCGGCGCTGACAGCAAGAAGGAGGGGCCCAGCAGGGGGCAACTTAACTGTGAATCTGGATTCTGAGAACTTGAAGTGTTTCAGACGCAGCTGCAGCAGGGGCCAGGGGTCCGCAGGCGGCCGGGCCCCCTGGGGTGCCGGGCCCGGTCGCAACTGCGACCCCTGCGACCCCTATATGTACGCCACTGCCTCTGACGCTGGAACCCACATTCTTTCCTCGAGACCGTAACCCCTCCAATGCACCAGATACTGAAGAGAGCAGCGGACCCGACGAGAATCAACAATTCTGGATATTTTAAACTCCAGATCACCATCCACAATAACAGGAGGAGGTGGCAGCGGTGATGGTTCTAGAGGTGGAACATACTTCTTGAGTAACGACTTATGGAAGACGTTATGGATCTTAAAAGTCTGAGGTAGCTCCAGGCGAAAAGCCACAGGATTAATGACGGCTACTATTTTATAAGGACCAATGAACCTAGGACCCAGTTTCCAAGAGGGAACCTTCAACTTAATATTCCTAGTAGACAACCACACATAGTCATTCACTCCTAGGTCCGGACCTGGCGACCGTTTCTTATCGGCCATGCATTTATATTTACCACTCATATTTTTCAAGTTAGCTTGCACCTTCTGCCATACCGATGAAAGAGATGAAGAAAACCATTCCTCTTCGGGAACCCCAGAAGACCCCCCCTCTTTGAAAGTACAAAATTGGGGATGAAAACCGTATGCACCAAGAAATGGTGACTTGCCAGTGGATTCCTGACAGCGATTATTTATGGCAGACTCGGCTAACGGTAAATATGATGACCACACCTCTTGGTTTTCAGACACAAAACACCTTAAATATGTTTCTAGGTTTTGGTTGGTACGCTCAGTCTGTCCATTCGACTGAGGATGGAAAGCTGAGGAAAAGGACAAGTGTACCCCCAAACGGGAACAAAAAGCTTTCCAAAACTTAGAAATAAACTGGGTTCCCCGATCCGAAACCACATCGGAAGGGACCCCGTGAAGCTTCACGATTTCACTGATAAACACCTGAGCAAGAGTCTTAGCATTAGGAAGTGCGGGTAGCGCAATAAAGTGTACCATCTTGCTAAACCTGTCTACTACTACCAAGATAACTGTTTTACCCGCAGACAACGGTAAGTCAGTGATGAAATCCATTGATAGATGTGTCCATGGCCTATTGGGGATGAAAAGTGGCAATAAAGACCCTGCTGGACGTGTATGAGAGACTTTCGCGCGTGCACAAGTAGAACAAGTAGACACGAAATCCATTACATCCTGACGCAACCTTGGCCACCAAAAACGACGAGACAATAGCTCCAAGGTTGCTTTACTACCCGGGTGCCCAGCAAGTGCCGAATTATGATGTTCCTTTAATAGTTCAAGACGCAGGTTTAACGGTACAAACAATTTCTCTGAGGGGCAAGAGGCCGGGGCGTCCCCCTGGGCCTCTAACACCTTTCCCTCTAGAACAGAGTGTACAGCAGAGACAACCACTCCTCTTTGTAAAATAGGTACCGGATCACTAACATTACCCCCTCCAGGGAAACTACGAGATAATGCGTCTGCCTTGGTATTTTTTGCCCCAGGACGATAGGTGATTACAAAGTTAAATCTGGTAAAGAATAGCGACCACCTAGCTTGTCTAGGGGTGAGACGCTTAGCCGATTCTAGGTACAGAAGGTTTTTGTGATCCGTAATCACCGTGACGGGGTGGATTGCTCCCTCTAAGAAGTGACGCCACTCTTCAAACGCCAGTTTAATCGCCAACAGTTCCCTATTTCCAATATCATAGTTCTTTTCTGCTGTAGATAACTTTTTGGAAAAGAAAGCGCAAGGACGCCATTTGCCAGGAGACGGACCCTGAGACAATACAGCCCCCACTCCCACCTCTGACGCATCTACTTCAACAATAAAAGGCTGGGAGACATCAGGTTGAATTAGAACAGGTGCCGAGGTAAATCTCTCTTTTAGAGAGGAAAATGCAATTTTAGCGGCGTCAGACCATTTAGAAAAATCAGTCCCCTTCCTAGTCATGTCAGTAAGGGGTTTAACGATCACTGAATAATTTTTAATGAACTTTCTATAGAAATTTGCGAAACCCAAAAACCGTTGTAGAGCTTTAAGGTTCTCAGGAAGATCCCAATCTAAAATTGCCTGGACCTTCCTAGGATCCATACGGAAACCTGAAGCAGATAATAGATATCCCAGGAACTGTATTTCCTGAACGGCGAAGACACATTTTTCAATTTTCGCATATAATTTATTCGTCCGTAGGACCTGCAGTACTTGCCTGACATGTACTTCATGTGTTTTCAGATCAGCCGAATAAATTAAGATATCATCTAGGTATATGACTACAAACCTGCCGATGAGATGACTAAAAATATCATTAACGAAATGTTGGAAGACAGCAGGGGCATTGGTCAGACCGAAAGGCATGACTAAATTTTCATAATGCCCCTCAGGGGTGTTAAAAGCTGTCTTCCACTCATCCCCTTCCTTGATACGAATCAGATTGTAGGCCCCCTAAGATCAAGTTTGGAGAACCACCTAGCACCCGCAATCTGATTAAAAAGGTCAGGAATGAGAGGAAGAGGGTATGGGTCTCGGATGGTTATCCGGTTTAGCTCACGGAAATCTAGGCAAGGACGCAGGCCCCCATCTTTCTTTTTAACAAAGAAAAACCCTGCAGCCACGGGTGAAGAAGAGGGTCTGATGTGTCCCTTAGCCAGACTCTCGGAGATATAATCTTTCATGGCTTGTCTCTCGGGACCCGAAAGATTATACAACCTGGACTTGGGTAATTTTGCACCGGGAATCAGGTTAACCGGGCAATCATAAGGACGATGAGGTGGTAGCTTCTGACAACCCTTTTCAGAAAAAACTTCCTCAAAGTCCGAAATAAATGTAGGTAGGGAAGCTATGGAGGCGATTAAGCAATTGTTATTTAAGCAATTCTCTCTGCAATGCTCACTCCACTCCAATATCTCCCTGGCCTGCCAATCCACCACTGGATTGTGCGCTACCAACCAGGGAAGACCCAATACCACAGGAGAGGGAAGGCCCTCCAGAACGTAACATGAAAGACACTCATTATGGTGGTCCCCTACCCGAAGGTGTAAGTTATGGACAATGTGAGTGAGGTTTCTCTGAGACAGAGGAGCAGAATCAATAGCGAATATGGGAATAGGTCTCTGCAGCGTACAGAGAGACAAACCCATAGTGCGGGCAAAATGGGCATCTATCAAATTTACCCCTGCTCCACTGTCTAGAAAAAAAGAAATAGACTCCGTCTTAACACCAAAAACAATAACCGCTGGCAACACAAATTGAGATGTTCGTATGGAGGAAACGTATACCCCCCGGCTGACATCCTCCGCACAGCCTGGGGTTAGTAGTTTTCCGACGGTCTTTTGTTTTTGAGAAAGGAGGGACAGACATTAATGAAATGACCCCTCCGCCCACAGAAAAAACAAGCCCCCCACCTACGGCGAACCTCAGGAGGACGGACCTGACGAGAAGTTCCTCCTAGCTGCATAGGCTCATCTAAGTCAGTACAGACTAACTGCTGCTTGGGAGAGGTTACCGATTGCTCAGGAATTTTCGATCTCTCCCTAAGACGTCTATCTATTCTGATAGAGAGGGACATAACAGCATCAAGGGAAAGGGGGGTCTCATACAGCGCCAGCGCATCCTTAACCCTTTCAGATAACCCAGAGCAGAACTGACTCCTGAGAGCCGGGTCGTTCCACTGAGTATCCGTAGCCCACCTACAGAACTCTGAGCAATATTCCTCTGCTGGCCGATCTCCCTGTAGGAGTCTCCGTAACTTCGACTCAGCCAGGGCGACTCGGTCAGGGTCATCATATATGAGACCCAAAGCCCCAAAAAATCTCTCCACTGACCGGAGAGCCTGGGAACCAGGGGGTAATGAGAACGCCCAGGATTGCGGGTCCCCCTGAAGCAGGGAAATAACAATCCCCACCCGCTGTTCTTCATTACCTGAGGAGTAAGGGCGCAGCTTAAAATATAATTTGCAGGCCTCACGGAACGTCACTAATTTGTCCCTTCCCCCAGAAAATCTGTCAGGAAGAACAACCTTGGGTTCTGTAACAACCTGGTTACCCATAGCAACCGCTGGGCTTGCGGTCTGCTGCATTTGCTGCTGTTGTTGGAGGACAGACGCCTTCAATCCTGCCACCTCCAAAGACAGGCCTTGAAGCTGTTTTGCAAAAGCAGCAATAGGATCCATATTGGATTCTAAGTAGAGAAAAAAAAAAATAACTTTTATTTTTTTATTTTTTCAAAAAATAAGGGCCAGTTATAATATCACGATCGGCGTGACTATCACATACGTGACACAGAGGGAGGGAAAGAGGAAGGCCCTGCCCAAGTGAGAGGGAAGGTGGTGACCCCTGACTCACCTTGCGGCTGGCACCTGGCTGCCCTGACGTCCCTAGACGGGTTCCTCACCCGTACGCCGATCACGTGCCTAAAACCCTGGCTTTCCCTAAGATGAGCCCTAGATAGTGAACAGGGCGGTGGGAACACTAGTCCGCACCACTAGCTCTAAAGGAAAACACCAAGGGGAGGACAGACAATACAGACTAAACATATAATCCCAGGTGGGCGACAACAGGAGACAACAAAAAGCCCAACAGGGATCCGGAGGGTAGCACTCTGGAACAACAACCAGGATTCACAGCTCCAGTGGGTCAGTATAGATGTCCAGGCAGGAAGCTCTATAACTGGCAACTAGAGAAGTGTGAGAGGAGAATATAAGGAGGTTTGGAAGTGGCAGACAAGAAACAGCTGAGGAGGAGAAGCTACGGATCCCTGAGTGAGACAAAAAGGATTGCAAGGCAAACACAGAAAACAATCACTAAGAAAAAATGTGATCTTTAGACATAGAGCGCGCAGCCACCCGCTGCGACTTCCTGACCCCGGGTATAACAGAGTCAGACGTGGCTCTTGACACCCTCGTGACACCCCCATAGTGTCCACAAGTGCCAGCAATGTCCCCAGTAGATGCCCCCATAGTGTCCACATGTGCCAGCAATGTCCCCAGTAGATGCCCCCCATAGTGTCCCCAATGATGTGCCAATAGTTACCCCCATAGTGTCCCCATGTGCCAGCAATGCCCCCAGTAGATGCCACCATAGTGTCCCCTTTGTGCCAGCCATGCCCCCAGTAGATGCTCCCATAGTGTCCCCCCTATGCCAGCAATGCCCCCAGTAGATGCCCCCACAGTGTCCACATGTGCCAGCAATGTCCCCAGTAGTTGCCTCCATAGTGTCTACATGTGCCAGCAATGTCCCCAGTAGATGCCCCCATACCATAGTGTCCCCCATGTGCCAGCAATGCCCCCTGTAGATGCCACCATAGTGTCCCCTTTGTGCCACCCATGCCCCCAGTAGATGCTCCCATAGTGTCCCCCCTATGCCAGCAATGCCCCCACAGTGTCCACGTGCCAGCAATGTCCCCAGTAGTTGCCTCCATAGTGTCTACATGTGCCAGCAATGTCCCCAGTAGATGCCCCCATAGTGTCCCCAATGATGTGCCAGTAGATGCCCCCATAGTGTCCCCATGTGCCAGCAATGTCCCTAGTAGATGCTCCCACAGTGTTCCCATGTGCCAGCAATGCCCCCAGTAGATGCCCCCATAGTGTCCCCTTTGTGCCAGCCATGCTCCCATAGTGCCCCCCATATGCCAGCAATGCCCCCAGTAGATGCCCCCATAGTGTCCACATGTACCAGCAATGTCCCCAGTAGATGCCCCCATAGTGTTCACATGTGCCAGCAATGTCCCCAGTAGATGCCCCCATAGTGTCCCCAATGATGTGCCAGTAGATGCCCCCATAGTGTCCCCATGTGCCAGCAATGTCCCCAGTAGATGCCCCCATAGTGTTCCCATGTGCCAGCAATGCCCCCAGTAGATGCCCCCCATAGTGTCCCCCATGTTCCCAGCAATGCCCCCAGTAGATGTCCCCATAGTGTCCCCTTTGTGCCAGCCATGCCCCCAGTAGATGCTCCCATAGTGCCCCCATATGCCAGCAATGCCCCAGTAGATGGCCCAATAGTGCCCACATGTGCCAGCAATGTCCCCAGTAGATGCCCATATAGTGTTCACATCTGCCAGCAATGTCCCAGTAGATGCCCCCCATAGTGGCCCTAGTGATGTGCCAGTAGATACCCCCATAGTGTCCCCATGTGCCAACAATGCCCCCAGTAGATTCCCCATAGTGTCCCCAATGATGTGCCAGTAGATGCCCCCATAGTGTCCCCTTTGTGCCAGCCATGGCCCCAGTAGATGCTCCCATAGTGTCCCCCATATGCCAGCAATGCCCCCAGTAGATGCCCCCATAGTATCCACATGTGCCAGCAATGTCCCCAGTAGATGCCCCGCATAGTGTCCCCAATGATGTGCCAGTAGATGCCCCCATAGTGTCCCCATGTGCCAGCAATGTCCCCAGTAGAAGCCCCCATAGTGTCCCCATGTGCCAGCAATGCCCCCAGTAGATGGCCCCCATAGTGTCCCCCATGTGCCAGCAATGCCCCCAGTAGATACCTCCATAGTGTCCCCTTTGTGGCAGCCATGCCCCCAGTAGATGCTCCCATAGTCTCCCCCATGTGCCAGCAATGCCCCCAGTAGATGCCCCCATAGTGTATCCTTTGTGCCAGCCATGCCCCCAGTAGATTCTCCCATAGTGTCCCCTTTGTGCCAGCCATGCCCCCAGTAGATTCTCCCATAGTGCCCTCATATGCCAGCAATGCCCTCAGTAGATGCCCCCATAGTGTCCCCTTTGTGCCAGCCATGCCCCCAGTAGATTCTCCCATAGTGCCCCCATATGCCAGCAATGCCCCCAGTAGATCCCCCCATAGTGTCCACATGTGCCAGCAATGTCTCCAGTAGTTGCCCCCATAACATCCACATGTGCCAGCAATGTCCCCAGTAGATGTCCCCATAGTGTCCCCAATGATGTGCCAGTAGATGCTCCTATAGTGTCCCCATGTGCCAGCAATGTCCCTAGTAGATGCCCCCATAGTTTCCCCATGTGCCAGCAATGTCCCCAGTAGATGCTCCCATAGTGTTCCCATGTGCCAGCAATTCCCCCAGTAGATGCCCTCCATAGTGTCCCCCATGTGCCAGCAATGCCCCCAGTAGATGTCCCTATAGTGTCCCTTTTGTGCCAGCCATGCCCCTAGTAGATGCTCCCATAGTGTCCCCCATATGCCAGCAATGCCCCAGTGTAGATAACCCCATAGTGTCCCCCATGTGTTAGCCATGCAGCCAGTAGATACCCCCATAGGTGTTGCATATGTGCAAACAATGCCCCCAGTTTCACAACAGAAAAGCCTGGGCTGTACGGCCCAGGCGGCTCGATAATGTCATTGCGCCGCCTGCACCGGCCTCTGATAGGCTGCTGGCCTTATGCCTCTCCCTTGTCCTGCTGCAGTGTTCATCTGCATCGCCGTCCTGAGGACGGTGATACAGATGAATGTAGGGAGATGAGCGCTTCCACAATGCAAGCACTCATCTCCCGTCACACCGGATCGGGATTCATGCCTGGCTATAGGGGTTGCAGAGGTAGCAGTCACTACCGGGCCCAGGAGCTTGAGGGGGCCCAAATATCTTTGTGCTACATACTGTAAGAAGACACTGGTATTATAGAAAGTGCATTCTGTGGGGGAACTTTGTAATAGATTTTGCACTGGGGCCTTGGATTTTCCAGTTACACCTCTCATCCCTCATATAGCAAGAAAATTGCCTGGCCGCAGTTCAATTAGTAATAAATACTTTGAATCATACATAAAATGGTGTATTGAATCATACATAAAATGGTGTTAAAAACAGTGCAAGGAAAGGGTAGAATCACTGAATGGGATCACATAGGGTCAATATAACCACGTTTCGATAGTCAATACTAATGTTGAGCAAAGTGAAGCATTCGAAGCGGAAATCGGTTTGAAGTTTAGTATAACTTTGATTCGCAACAAATCCAAATTTTGTCATGCTTTGTGGTAACGAATCAGTTTTTCCTAAAATGGCGGCTACACGTGTTACAAGGTGAAAGTAAGAAGCCGGGGAACACTAGATCACCCATAATGTCTTGCAGCCAGACAATCCACAGATAGCCATCCCCTGTAATGTCACAGCCCTATAAAACCCTTATCCCGTGCGGTCTCTGCCATTGTCCCATGAGCTGAGCACAGGGAGAGACGTGGCAAGTGCTCATGCGCTAGGGATAGTGTTGCTGAAAATAATTATTAGAAGAATATTGGAGAAGGGAGACTGCAGGGACACTGCAGCGAGTGTGAAGGGAGACTTATTCTTCATCAGTCTTTTTTTATTTGTTCCTACATTTACTTACTCCTACAGCCGTAAACTAAGATATGTAATTCAATACCAATAAGATGGAAGCCTTTATAATTCCAGTACCAGCGTGCCAACCAATACCATACAGTCTGCAACCCTTAGGGGGGCCAGGTTTTAATGATGACCATCCTCATCTTTTGCTGGCTTTACTTCTTCCAAATCATCCTTCAAAGTCTCCATGTCCTAGAAAAAGTCAGCAAGATACAGAGAGAGGAGGAGCTGGATGTCCCTGATGACTCATTTTCATCGATATTAGATGAAGTGGAAAAGGAGGAAAAGCAGATGGCAGAAGAAGGGCTCCCACCTGTAGAGCAGGAGAGCGCTGGTGTTGGAGAAGTGGGTATGCCAGAGCTGAATAATATTCTGTGTTTACTGTCAAATAACCTGCAGGAGAACAGCAATAATGTACATATTGTCCCCCCACCTAACCAGTCAAATCCCATACCAGAAACAGCCCCTGTTTAAAGGTGCATTAAAGGTGCCGCACGGCCATTAACAATGAAGAAGAACTATACAGTGCGGTCTTCATTTTTAAATGAATGGCAGCTGCGGGCTAATTGGCCATGCGCTTCTTCACCGCAGCATGGCCATATCCCACCT
Source organism: Bufo gargarizans (assembly GCF_014858855.1). Classification (NCBI taxonomy): domain Eukaryota; kingdom Metazoa; phylum Chordata; class Amphibia; order Anura; family Bufonidae; genus Bufo; species Bufo gargarizans. The sequence continues at coordinate 11,889,838 of NC_058084.1, read as the reverse complement.
GCAGCATGGTCGCTCCTTGTGGCCTTACCCTAAGGCAGAGTGGCCTGGGTATACCTGATTTATAGCAATTTGTGACAAATTAATTCGGAATGAATCGAAATTCTTGGCTAACTTTGGCAAAGTTGGCGAATCTAATTTTTCAAAACTTTGTTTACTTCTAGTCAATACTGTCAGCAGAAAGTACATAGTGCAAAAACAATATCACCATGTTACAAAATAAGTATTAGTTACCCATAATGTGTATCTCTGTCCAGGATGTACTTTATGCTGAGTATTGAAACTTGGATTATATTAACCCCATGCGATCCCATCCAGAGATGCTGCATATTCCCTGCACTGTTTTTAACACCTTAATATGTTTGATTCAATAAAGCATTTATTACTAATTGAAGTGCAGTCTGGCAATTTTATGATAGGTTTTGTATGTCTTTCTTATTGGCAAAGGCACTCTTACTCTTTCCAGTATTATGTGGTCACTATAAGTGGACTATTAATGTGACACTGTTTTGACAGTTTATATGGACTTTACTGGTTATTTTAGAGTTAATGCATACAGGCTGCTATTTTATGTTTGAATCCTTCATACAGCATCCAGTGGAACATGATACAGCATCACAAGGAGTATCTGCATTATAGAGCTACGTGGGATTAAATGTGCTACCATGGAGCCTCCAGCACACATCATCACCCTTGCCCTGATGCCTCAGAACTTTTTCTTGTGAGAGAATTATATGGGGGCAGAGAGTATGCATGTGCATGTTTCCATACAGCATTAAAATGTATGGGCTCCGTGTAGCTAAACTTCGTCTCTCCTGAAGTTGCATAATACTTCAGTAAATGACTTTGGTACTGAGGTAACCTCCAGTACTGAAGCTGACTTTGGATTCATATTTTAAAATGTTTTTAAATACGCATATAGGATTACTGAAGTCATTCACCAAAATCTCGCGCAACTTCAGCCGAGATGAAGTTTAGCTACACGGAGCCCATACATTTTAATGCTGTATAGAAACAGTATTACAAAAAAAGTTTTTTAATGAATCGATTTTGGATCTATGATCCGAAGCTTGATTCGCTCAGGCCTAGCAGAGAGGATTAATTCCATGATGACATCCTCTTAAATATACGGTGAATGTCGGGGCTTCAAATATAGCACCTGCTCAGGTGCTGAGTGGACTCCATAGCTGGTGGGTGACTGCTGTGTTATACAGAAGACACCCGCAGACAGTGCCCGTGACCGGAGGCAACTCGGATCTTGGACATTTAACGTCTGAGATTACCTGGACAATTGCTGCATCTGAGCAGTCATTTGGAGGGAGGGGACTTTCTCCAGTGACCAAACAGCCTCTCCATGTCGAGATTGCAGGAGCTGTTCAGTTGATATGTTGGGGCATTCTGAAGGCTCTCAGGCCTGCAATAGTAAAGTTTTTATTAAGCCCTGATGAAAAACCTCTCAAACAATAATATAAAGTGATCAAAAAGTCATACATACCCCAAAATGGTGTTAATAAAAACTACAGCTCACCCTTTAAAAACAGAGTATTCATACAGCTCCATAAGCAGAGAAAAAAAATTAAATAGCAGAAAATGGCAATGCAAAGAAATGTATTAAAGTTGTTTTTATTATTTTTCTATTATTAACAACAAAAACTAAATAAATTTTACATCGCTGTAGTCGTACTGACCTGAAAAATATAAGTGATGTAATTTTTAACACCCAGTGAATACCATACATACAAAACCCATAAAACATTGACAGAATTTAGTTTTTTTTTTCTAATTACACCCCATGTATAACTTTTCCCAGCTTCCCAATACATTGAATGGAACATTAAATGGTGCTATTCGAAAATACAACTTGTCTCTCAAAAAAGAAACCCTCATACAGCTATGTATCTTGGAAGGCAGGGATTTAAAAAATAAAATGTGTTTATGGTGTAAAGAGGTTAGAGGATTTGTTCATCAGTACAGCCTCTTCCTTAAATGATCAAGAAATGCGTTGGAAACATGAACAATCATGTAATACATGTTCAAGTGCCCAGTCCTTTAGAAGTGGACTCCCTCTGTGAATTTTATGTCTTAGGGGAAGTTCACATTACTGTTATTTTTCAGTTTTTCTGATCCGTCAGAAGAACAGGAAAATAAAGAGAAAAAAACATCCTGTGCATCAATACACATTTGGCATCCGTTTGAGCCATTTCTATCAGATATCTGTTTTTAGATGGAAAAAAGTACTGCATGCAGATGTCTTGGCTGGTTGCTTTTGATTTTCCCAAGCAAAGAGGTATGTCTTAATAGTAGGCCTTAAAATACTGCCACAGGAACACCTCCAATTAACTCAATTGATGTCAATTAGGCTACTTTCACACTAGCGTTCGGGTTTCCGTTCGTGAGCTCCGTTTGACGGAGCTCACGAGCGGACCCGAACGCAGCCGTCCAGCCCTGATGCAGTCTGAATGGAGGCGGATCCGCTCAGACTGCATCAGTCTGGCGGCGTTCAGCCTCCGCTCCGCTCGCCTCCGCACGGACAGGCGGACAGCTGAACGCTGCTTGCAGCGTTCGGGTGTCCGCCTGGCCGTTCGGAGGCGTGCGGATCCGTGCGGATCCATCCAGACTTTCAATGTAAGTCAATGGGGACGGATCCGTTTGAAGATGCCACAATGTGGCTCAATCTTCAAGCGGATCCGTCCCCCATTGACTTTACATTGAAAGTCTGGACGGATCCGTCCCAGGCTATTTTCACACTTAGCTTTTTTTTTGCTAATATAATGCAGACGGATCCGTTCTGAACGGAGCCTCCGTCTGCATTATTATGAGCGGATCCGTTCAGAACGGATCCGCCCGAACGCTAGTGTGAAAGTAGCCTTAGTCAGAAGCTTCTAAAACAATGACTTCTTTTTCTAGAATTTTCCAAGCTATTTAACCCATACAGTACCAGCACGTTACATGTACAGTTCTGGCTACTCTGTTTAAAATACCAGCGTCGTAGTACTACGGCGCTCTGATCGGGTGGGTGCAGGAGCTGCGCCCGCCTGATCAGCTGCAGGGATCCAGCAGTGACTCATAGCTGGACCCCTGCTGTATGCGCCAGCATCGATAAAAACCCACGGTCAGTGCTGACCGCGGCATGTGCGATGTATATGGAGGGAAGGAGCTGTCACAGCAGCGCGGGGACCCGATAGCTTGGACAGCAGCCCGATGCCTTCCTTAGCCATCATGGCTGCCTTCCTGCAAGCCTGTGAGATCTAGCCTCCTGGATCTCACAGGAAGCAGGCTGTAGGTGTATTACTCAGTGTAATACGCTTACAGGCAATGCATTACAATACAGATGTACTGTAATGCATTGTACAGGGGATCAGACCCCTAAAAGTGAAAGTCCCAGAGTGGGACAAAAGAAAATAAAGTAAAAAAATAAAGTTAGGTAAAAAAGAAAAGTAGACATATTAGGTATCCGTATCGACTAGCTCTATAAAAATATCATATGATCCACCCCGTCAGGTAAACGCCGTAAAAAAATAGCAAAAAAAACGGTGCCAAAACAGCCATTTTCTGGTCACCTTGCCTCACAAAAAGTGTAATACCAAGCGATCAAAAAAGCGTATGTATCCCCAAATGGTACCAATCAAACCGTCATCTCTTCCCGCAAAAAATGAGCCCCTACCTAAGACAATTGCCCAAATTTTTTTTTAAAAATGGCTCTCCGAAAATGGCAACACAAAAACAAGATTTTATTCTGTTTAAAAAGGCTTTCACTGTGTAAAACTTAATAAATATAAATAATAATTTATTCATATAAATAAATCGCTATAGTGCATAGTAATCCTGAGAGCACTGAACTGATTGCTACCCCATGCTGAGTGATGTTTCGGGGGTCACGCCCCTTAATAATGCAATACTATGCATTATAGCGATTTATTTATTTGAATAAAAGGACTGAAAAATACAAGCAAAGTTTCAAAAGAGTGAGTATTATTTATATCTCACAAATAACCTTTTGAATAAGACTACGACTGAGTGGATTATGTGGCTATAATTGTGGAGCCTGAGTGAGGTTCTGAATCGGGTCATGGTATACTACAGATGGAGCAACAGTTGATGATTGAAGCACTAGAATTACCTGTCAGGACTCAGGAATCTTGAAAATCTGAGTTTTAATGAATGTGGCTAAGATGTATGCAAATTTATGACTTTAGCTATAAATCTATTTTGCTTTAAAGTTTGCATCTAAATCTAAAGACTAATAGTAAATTTGACCCAAAGCTTGCATACAAGCCTGGGACATGGAGAAATGTCCACCTAGCTACAACATCATGGCAGTGTCCAGCCTTAATGCCAATAATAGTACTGAGTACTGACCTTAGCAATTTCTTGTGTGCACTATTAATCTACTCATGTAGGACTTCACAGCCTCTTTAATTTCTTTGTTTCGTAGGCAATAAATGATTGGGTTCATCATAGGAATTATCATTGTATAGAATACAGATACTATCTTGTTTTGTGTAACAGAATAGCTGGAAGCCGGACGGAGGTACATGAAGAAAACCGTTCCATAAAATAAGGAAACGCAAAATAGATGAGAGGAACATGTTGAAAATGCTTTGTGTCTACCTTCTGATGAGTGAATTGTCAATATGGTGAAAAAAATATATGCATATGAAGCTAATACGACGATTGCTGAAAAAAGTCCAAGGCAAAAGACTACACCAAATATAATCATTTTGCTTGTATATGTATCTGCACAAGAGAGCTCCATTAGTGGAGGAATGTCACAATAGAAATGGTTAATTACATTAGGACCACAAAACGGTAATACGAATGTGCACGAAGTATGGATCCCCGCAGTAGCTAAACCTCCAATATAGACAATAACTGTAAGAATCACACATTTCCTTCTGTTCATTATTAATACATACAGAAGAGGGTGACATATTGCAACATAGCGATCATAGGCCATGGCAGACAACATATAGCCATCAATAGTGGCAAACAAACTAAAGAAATATAACTGAAGTACACAGCCAATAAATGAGATGAATTTTCTTTCCAGAAAGAAATCAAACAGCATTTTAGGAGAAATTACTGAAGAATAGCACAGATCTGAGAAGGACAGATTGCTGAGAAAATAATACATTGGACTGTGAAGGTCGTTAATAACGAGGATGGTTATCATGATGCTTGTATTGCTAATAACACTTATAAGGTAAATCAATAGAAACAAAGTAAATAGGATATGTTGCAAGTCTGGATAGGTGGTAATTCCCATTATTTCAAACTCTCTTACAAAAGACTTGTTAACTAGAGTCATGGATTGGCTAGACTCTGCCACACCTGCGAAGAAGGACATAGTAAGATGGTGAAAATAAGAGTAGTTATTACAATGATTGAATTTACATGGTAAGTCATAGATGTTAAAATATGTTAAAGTAGTATGGTATATGTAACCACATATAGAAGCTGCAGACGAATCACACCTTTCATTAGGTCTTCCGCAGATGTTCCACTTTCGATCTTCTTGCACTGCTTTAATAACAATTGGGTTATAATTAACTGTAGGTCATTAGGGAATAAATCACAAGAGCACTTTTTAAAATGGTAATTGTGTTAAAATTATTGTTCATTATGGGGAATAATAAGCCATTTGTTTTGTTCTTTTGAGACCTGATTAAAAAATTATGTTCCAATTACAAAAGTAGCATGAGTAGAAATAAACATATTTCTTATTCATTTCTTTATTTGGACATGTTTTTATTAGATCCAAAATAATTATTGGACTTCATTTTATTTACTGGTGTTCTTTTGGCATTTCAGACTAGGGATCACCATGGGCAAATATGTATGGGGCAAGGGGGAAGAATACCTAGTAACTATGCCCCCCCCCCCCCCCCCTGAGCAGTTTATTAGAAAACATTGAGTTAAATCTAATACTATTAACCACTAGACCTCCACAGCTATTAAATGTTAATTTAGAACTGGCATGGACTCAATGGATATCAATATTAACCTTTTATCAGTCTGTATTAATTGCTAAGCCACTCTAGACCCCTAGATGCACCTTTAAAAATCCAGCATTTTTGTTTGGGTTGTTACATGTTGAATATCAGCTTGCACCAGTGACCTATTCTTTTGAACAACTAAAGAGATCATTGTGTTCTATGACCTCAAAAAACATTATTTATGGAGTAGAGTTAAGAAAACAGGTGATGGGTGCCGAGGTTGACGGCATTTAATTAAAAATATCAAAACACAACAAAAAAAGAGGGGTGAAAGGAGCAACACATTTTGAGGGAGGGCCTCCCTCTTTGTCAGGCACATTGTTAAGATGAGGACTTCATTCACCCAAGTTTTGAGTAAGCTTCGAGTCCCTATATATTGCACAGTCCCCTCACTTTCTCAATAGAGAATTTTTGTGCATCCCGAGATCAAGTGAATTTATTTAAAAATAAAGATATTAAATAATAAATAAATAACAATGATAATTCAAGGCATGTGATGCATTTCAGACACCATTTTGCCAACAACATAATCCATTACTGCAAATTCATAATGAGCAGTGGGTGAAGAACCACTGCACTAACCAACAGGTTTGACTTTGAGCTATTCCAAAGTGCATTATCTTGGCAGTCCCTTAGTTTTCACCCTTATCCCCAATTCCCGGATCTGGTCTTTGCTGGAGAGCCACTAAGCCACTACAATGGTGATGAAGGGGGGAGGTGGGAAGTCACCCTTGTGTGGCACCAAGGCAGAATCCTTATCAAGGACAAACCAAGGTTAGGGCAGGCAGAGTATGTGCAAATCCATGAAACAAGTCTGAGGTCAGGCTCAAAGGGTCAGCTCAGGCAGAGGAGGGTCAGAGTCATAAAATAGGCAGAGTTTGGTATAGGAGCAGACAAACAGAACAACACACCTTCTAGCAAGCTAGATAGCAAATTTTCTCAGTCAGAGAATGAGACAAACAGCAAGGCATATATAGCAGAAGCTGATTAGCACATTAGAAATAGCCTAGCAGCTGCACACAGAACCAAAGAAAAGTAAACCCTTGCAATACTGCAGAATGAGGTGAGGTTCAGTGAAGAATATCAGGATACATTTTCCACAAAAGACACAAAGGACATCAGAGCCAGGGCCAGCTGTGAGAGCAATGTATCTGCAATTTTTATTTTGTCATGGCACAGAAGAACAAGCCTATGAATTTGTGAACACTCTAAATTTTGCAGAAAATACTATTGAATTCGTGAATCTAATGGTCTTTAAAATAGAGAAAATCGCTACAAATTTTTTTTTTTATAGTGAAATAGTTTATCAGGCTGAAAAAAAAAGACATCTGTCTATCCAAATCGGCCTGTTATCCTGCAAGTTGTTCCAGAGGAAGGCAAAAAAATTAAAAAAAGTCAATACAGTTACCTCGATTATTGTAGCAGCCATTTTATTAAATGGCAGAATAACATTTCATATGGGCAGTACAGAAGGATAAGGAAAAACTGTACCCTACCTGTACACTTTAAAGCACAACACAAAATCTTTCAACAATAATTCCATGAGAGGCTACCCTAAATCTTTAGTCAGAACTATATATAAAAAAGACAAAAGATCTACAGCCCTACTTTTTTTAATTTATATTTATTTATCATTTTCTTCTTCTCGTTAAAACAGGTTACAAATAGGAGGTAGACAGTACAAATATACACCATCGTCAATTACAAAAAAAACCAAAGCAATTTTTTCCCTCGTCCAATTTACTCTTGCTTCACAATAAATATCAAAACCCAAAAGGATATTATTATTTTTTATTTTTTTTCTCCCCGACCTTCCCCTCCGCCCTCCCCTCCACCCTCTTGGTTGTCTTGGGAGTATCCTCACGGCATTTCCTTTCCCTACCCTCTCTCTGCAGGCACTTATATTCTCCCCTTCTTACTCCTTCTTTACCTACCTATTTCACCTGGCTAACTTTCTCATATCTATACACCCTTTCACATAGATTTTTCCACTCAGCAACACTTGGGGGCCTTTCCGCTCCCCATCCTCTAGCCAGTACAACACGTGCCAACATCAACCCCTTTTTCCATTTCCTTTCGCTTACTTTATCCGCCCCAATTCTTCCAGTATCTCCCAGCACTGCTATACTGATTTCCAGAGGCGCAGATTTCCCAGTCTCTCTCCCTAGGTCCTGGAAGACTTGAATCCAATACCCCTGTACGATCGAACAGAACCATATCAAATGCACAAAATCGGCCCTGTCCTCTCCACACTTCCAACATTTTGCCTCCCCTGTTTTGTGCATCTTGCTCAGTACCCTAGGGGTAATATAGGTCCGATGGAGGATAAAAAACTGCGTCAGTCGAAAACTACTGGAGATAGTACTCCTTTTTACATTTTTATAAATACTTCTCCAGTCCAGAATTAAGGGTTCCACCTCTTGTGCCCATTTCTTTTCACTATTAAATCTAATCACCCCCCCCCCCCCCTAACCCCTTCTTTATTTTTTTATAAATCTGGGAAATTGATACTTTACTCCCTATTCCCTGATAACAAAATTCAGCAAAATCTGAGTGTTTCGTAGTGAAATATTCTCTATTCTCTGTTTTGTCAAATGCATGCTTTAATCTAGCATATCTAAACCATGTGAGGCAATCTTTATCTGTATTTAGACCCATTTCCTCTAGTGTCTTCAACTGTCCTTCCACCACCATCTGGGACACAAACCTAATACCCTTTTTATCCCAAAATACAAAATCATCAAACTTCCAGAGTTCTTTTAAATTTAAATTTCCCCAAATGGGGGAAAACTTTAGTGAATAATTTATTCCTAGTAATTTTTTAACTTTAACCCAAACTAAATGTATAATTTTACTAATTGGGCACTGCCTACCCTTTATTTTTATCACTCCAGTTTCTAAAGTGCTAATGATATTATATTGGAGACCTCCCAATTCCCCTTCCAAAAAACGACGCAGTCTATCAGCCTCCATCATTAACCACTGAAGCTGGGATGCATAGTAATACCCCCGAAAACATGGTACGGACAGGCCACCATCTTCCTCATCTAGCCATAAATATTTTTGTTTCAGCCTGACCCTTTTTCTCCCCCAGATAAGGTCATTTATCACTCCTTCTAGTGCATTGAAAAAATGGTCCCCTATACAAACTGGGCAGGAGGAGATAACATACAAAATCTGTGGTAAGAGAACCATCTTTATTATCGCAATTCGGTCCACTTGTCGAATTAGCAATTTTTGCCAGGTGCTGGTTTTTTCCCTAACCCTTTTTAAGAGAGGCTCAATATTGAGTTCTAGATACTCCTGTATCCTCGAACTAACTTTAATACCCAGGTATTCAAACGATTCCGTGGGTTTCAAGATTTTGACATTTATTTCCTCCGGCCCAATTTCCTGGCCAATTGGGAGCAGTACTGACTTTATCCAGTTCACCCTAAAGCCGGAGATGAGACCAAACTGCTTTACTATTTCCATCAGGTGCAGTACCATTGGTACCCCGCCGTTAACAAAAAAATGAATATCATCAGCGTAAAGGCATATCTTGTCCAATGCACCATTTCCCCCAAACCCCCTTATTTTATCATCTGCTCGGACCTTACAAGCCAACGGCTCAACAAATATGGCAAACAATAATGGGGAAAGTGGGCACCCCTGTCGGGTTCCCCTCTGCAGGGGAATCGATTCTGATATTGCTCCGTTAATTTTTACCCTAACCCTTGATTTGTTATATAAAAGCTGAACCCATCTAATAAATTTTTCTCCCAAATTGAACTCATACATAGCTTTCCAGAGGTATGCCCATTCCACCCTGTCAAACGCTTTCTCAGCGTCCAATGACAGGATGGAATGAGCACCCTCCCCGCCCATCTGCATGTTCAGTAATGTCCGTCGAATATTCGTCTGAGCTTGACGTTTAGGTACAAGCCCTGATTGATCCGGGTGTATTAACTTTTCAATAACTTTTCTTAGGCGATTTGCAAGTAATTTGGCACATATTTTAAAATCCGTATTGAGGAGGGAGATAGGGCGATATGAATCCACCTTTTTCTCATCCTTACCCTTTTTACCTATCAAACTTATTACAGCTTCCGAGAGGGAGGGCGGGAGTTCACCACTGTCCATTGACTCATTTAGGACCTGCACTAACACTGGTAGGATAACATCTCCATATCTTCTATATATCTCAAAGGGGAGGCCATCCAACCCAGGACTGGAGTTCCCCTGAATAGTTTTCAATGTCTCCCGTAGTTCCTCTGCTTCAATGGGGCCATTCAGCCAGTCCCTCTCCTCCTTCGAGAGTCTGGGGATCGGCACTCCCTCTAGGAAGAGTCCGAATTCCTCAGGCTCCCCCCCCTCCCTCCGAGGAGTAGAGGTCCCCATAATATTCCATAAATTCAAACTCTATATCTCCCTGGCTGGATGCCATCCCCCCATCTCTTCTTTCCACCCTGTCGATCCTATTACCCCCTCTTTGATTCTGTATAAGTGTGGAAAGCAATCTCCCCGACTTCCCAGATTCCCTGAAGTATTGTTCCCCCTCAAAAAACACTTTTTGTTCTGCCTTTTCCATCAGATAGTTCCTCAGTGCACTTTTAGCAAGATCCAATTGGCCTATTAATTCAGGGATTTTCTTATTCATGAGTTCTACTTCTATTTCTTTTATCCTATCTGTCAGTTCTCTCTCCTGTTTTGCATATCCCCGTTTCAAACCCTTAATTTTGCTTACCAGAATACCACGTAGAAATGCTTTAAAAGCATCCCAAACATACCCTAAACCTGCTGACCTACAGCCCTACTTAATACATTCGTCAGTGCATGTGTTCTGGCAATTGGACACATTAACATCCTCCTATTGATCTGAATATTCACTACTTAACATTTTTATATACAGTGGGATGCGAAAGTTTGGGCAACCTTGTTAATCGTCATGATTTTCCTGTATAAATCGTTAGTTGTTACGATAAAAAATGTCAGTTAAATATATCATATAGGAGACCCACACAGTGATATTTGAGAAGTGAAATGAAGTTTATTGGATTTACAGAAACTGTGCTATAATTGTTTAAGGGGAACCTGTCACCAAAAAAACGGATACTAAACAGTTAATAGTACCTTATAGTGCTGCAGAGTAGTTTCCTAATGCACTTTTTGATTGTTTAGCCGCATCTAGCCTCCTGGAGAAATCGATGTTTTATCTAGCCGCTGCCCCCTGCTTCAAGTCAGGTTTGAAGTCAAGGGGCAGCGGCCTAGGCGTCTCGAATGCTGCTCTCCCCGCCTCCCGCCGCCTTTATTGACACGCCGGATCTCAGTGCCAGGACATATCTCCCAGCCCGCATGCGCAGTAAAGGGATGCTGTAGCGCGATCCCAGCTCCGGCTCGTACTCTCAGCCGGCTTCAGTTTCGCTACTGCGCATGCACCCGCCAGCCTTACATACTAGCGCAGTTACAGAAGATGCCGGGCACATGCGCAGTAGCGAAACTGAAGCCGGCTGAGTGTACGAGCCGGAGCCGGGATCGCACTACAGCAGCCCTTTACTGCGCATGCGGGCTGGGAGATCGGTCCCGGCACTGAGATCCGGCGTGTCAATAAAGGCGGCGGAGAGAGCAGCATTCGAGACGCCTAGGCCGCTGCCCCTTGACTTCAAACCTGACTTGAAGCAGGGGGCAGCGGCTGGATAAAACATCGATTTCTCCAGGAGGCTAGATGCGGCTAAACAATCAAAAAGTGCATTAGGAAACTACTCTGCAGCACTATAAGGTACTATTAACAGTTTAGTATCAGTTTTTTTGGTGACAGGTTGCCTTTAAACACAATTAGGCAGGTGCATACATTTGGGCACTGTTGTCATTTTATTGATTCCAAAACCTTTAGAACTAATTATTGGAACTCAAATGTGTTTGGTAAGCTCAGTGACCCCTGAGTTACATACACAGGTGAATCCAATTATAAGAAAGAGTATTTAGGGGGCTCAATTGTAAGTTTCCCTCCTCTTTTAATTTTCTCTGAAGAGTAGCAACGCGGGGATTTCAAAACAACTCTCAAGTGACCTGAAGACAAAGATTGTTCACCATCATGGTTTAGGGGAAGGATACAGAAAGCTGTCTCAGAGATTTCAGCTGTCTGTTTCCACAGTTAGGAACATATTGAGGAAATGGAAGACCACAGGCTCAGTTCAAGTTAAGGCTCGAAGTGGCAGACCAAGAAAAATCTCGGATAGACAGAAGCGACGAATGGTGAGAACAGTCAGAGTCAACCCACAAACCAGCACCAAAGACCTACAACATCATCTTGCTGCAGATGGAGTCACTGTGCATCCTTCAACCATTCGGCGCACTTTACACAAGTAGATGCTGTATGCGAGAGTGATGCAGAGGAAGCCTTTTCTCCGCCCACAGCACAAAAAGTGCCGCTTGAGGTGGGCTAAAGCACATTTGGACAAGCCAGCTTCATTTTGGAATAAGGTGCTGTGGACTGATAAAACTAAAATTGAGTTATTTGGCCATAACAAGCAGCGTTATGCATGGAGGAAAAAGAACACAGCATTCCAAGAAAAATACCTGCTACCTACAGTAAAATATGGTGGTGGTTCCATCATGCTGTGGGGCTGTGTGGCCAGTGCAGGGACTGGGAATATTGTCAAAGTTGAGGGACGCATGGATTCCACTCAGTATCAGCAGATTCTGGAGACCAATGTCCAGGAATCAGTGACAAAGCTGAAGCTGTGCCGGGGCTGGATCTTTCAACAAGACAACGACCCTAAACACTGCTCAAAATCCACTAAGGCATTTATGCAGAGGAACAAGTACAACGTTCTGGAATGGCCATCTTAGTCCCCAGACCTGAATATAATTGAAAATCTGTGGTGTGACTTAAAGAGAGCTGTCCATGCTCGGGAAGCTATCAAACCTGAATGAACTAAAGATGTTTTGTAAAGAGGAATGGTCCAAAATACCTTCAACCAGAATCCAGACTCTTATTGGAACCTACAGGAAGCGTTTAGAGGCTGTAATCTCTGCAAAAGGAGGATCTACTAAATATTGATTTCATTTCTTTTTTGTGGTGCCTAAATGTATGCTAATTTATGCTAATTGCGTTAAAACAATTATAGCACACTTTCTGTAAATCCAATAAACTTCATTTCACTTCTCAAATATCACTGTGTGTGTCTCCTATATGATATATTTAACTGAAATTCTTTATCGTAACAACCAGCGATTTATAAAGGAAAATCATGACGATTAACAAGGTTGCCCAAACTTTCGCATTCCACTGTATCATATCTATGTTTTAGAGCATTTCTTTGTTTATAGATATTTTCATGTATGTCTTGTTATATATATGTATGAATCATTTCCTGGGTTGCCCCTATATTCAATGAGTTTTCCCTACAGTATATTCTTTTTTATCAAATATGTTTTTATTGTTTTCAGACAATTCACTTGATATATATATATGCTTTGTCTGTACATCAATATGTTGTTATTTATGTAATACAGTATTTTACATGACTTGACGTGCCATGTTGTGTTACATTATGTTGGCAATTCAACATTTTAACAATTAAACAATTGAACAATTGCCCTGTCTGTGCATGCTTAATATAATATTCATTATCTATTTTGTTCTGATAGCTTCATTTGGTATAGGTTTGAGCGGTCCAATTCACAGCTTGTCTGGAATATTTTGACATAGAGATAGTCAATTCCACATGAAGGCTACAAACAGGCACTTATGCCCGTAATATGTGTATTGTGTATTGTAGCCATGGATCCCATGTTTTTCTATAAGATTTGTGATAATTTAATTGCCAGCTGGTCAGCTCCTCCATTTGACAGATTTGGTGCACTTTTTGAATCCATTGTTGTATTGAAGGTGGTTGAGGTTGTAACCATAACAGCGGGATGAGACATTTAGCTGCTCCCAATAAGTGTGTTAATAGAGAATTTTTGGATGGTCTATATTGTTGTGTGGGCAAAGCCAGCAATACCAAATCTGCCGTCAGATTAATGATTTATGGATCAAGAGCATGTAGGTGTTTTTGAATCTCCGCCCAGAAGGAGCTGACCACCGGGCATGACCACCAAATAAGGCTTAGGGTCCGACTTGTGCTTTATATATCAGTTCAGGCATTTTATACCATCGGGATAGAAGTTTATAGTGGTTTTCTGGTCTTCTGTCTAATTCTTTTTCCCAGGCTTTCAGGAACTGAGGGGGGTCTACTGATTTAGTAATTAATCAGTGTGAGTATAAAGTAGATAGCTTTTGTTTTTTACTTTTGTGGAGGAGGATTAATTGTTCGAACCATGTCAATGGTCTAATGGCTTGATTATGAGCCAAAAACAATGCGCATACAGTCTTGAAGTGTTCAATGTGTAGGAAGTTAATTTCTGGTGATTAAGGTATTGTTTGTAATAAGGTGTTGTCTGGTACCCTATTTTCAGCGAGACATGTAGCTACAGTCACATATTTTAATTAAGACCAGAATGATCTCATGATTAGGGATGAGCGAACTCGAACTGTATAGTTCGGGTTCGTACCGAATTTTGGGGTGTCCGTGACACGGACCCGAACCCGGACATTTTCGTAAAAGTCCGGGTTCGGGTTCGGTGTTCGTCGCTTTCTTCGCGCTTTTGTGACGCTTTCTTGGCGCTTTTTGAAAGGCTGCAAAGCAGCCAATCAACAAGCGTCATACTACTTGCCCCAAGAGGCCATCACAGCCATGCCTACTATTGGCATGGCTGTGATTGGCCAGAGCACCATGTGACCCAGCCTCTATTTAAGCTGGAGTCACATAGCGCCGCCCGTCACTCTGCTCTGATTAGCGTAGGGAGAGGTTGCGGCTGCGACAGTAGGGCGAGATTAGGCAGATTAACTCCTCCAAAGGACTTGATTAACTGATCGATCTGCAGCTGTGGATCATTGAGCTGCTGATCCTCAATTGCTCACTGTTTTTAGGCTGCACAGACCGTTTGTCAGTCTCATTTTTCTGGGGTGATCGGCGGCCATTTTGTGTCTTGTGGTGCGCCAGCACAAGCTGCGACCAAGTGCATTTAACCCTCAATGGTGTGGTTGTTTTTTGGCTAAAGCCTACATCAGGGTGAAGCTGTCACACCAAGTGCATTTAACCAGCAATAGTCTGTTCATTTTTTGGCCATATACAAAATCAGGGGCAAGCTGCGCCTGTCACCAAGTGCATTTAACCCTCAATGGTGTGGTTGTTTTTTGGCTAAAGCCTACATCAGGGTGAAGCTGTCACACCAAGTGCATTTAACCAGCAATAGTCTGTTCATTTTTTGGCCATATACAAAATCAGGGGCAAGCTGCGCCTGTCACCAAGTGCATTTAACCCTCAATGGTGTGGTTGTTTTTTGGCTAAAGCCTACATCAGGGTGAAGCTGTCACACCAAGTGCATTTAACCAGCAATAGTCTGTTCATTTTTTGGCCATATACAAAATCAGGGGCAAGCTGCGCCTGTCACCAAGTGCATTTAACCCTCAATGGTGTGGTTGTTTTTTGGCTAAAGCCTACATCAGGGTGAAGCTGTCACACCAAGTGCATTTAACCAGCAATAGTCTGTTCATTTTTTGGCCATATCCCAGTCTAATTCTGTCACTAAATCCATACCGGTCACCCAGCGCCTAAATACTAGGCCTCAAATTTATATCCAGCTAAATCTGTCCCTAGTGCTGTAGCTGGGCGAGTTATTTAGTGTCCGTTCAAGCACATTTCTTGTTCTGGGTTGAAATACAATTCCCAATTTAGCAATTTCATAATTTAGTGGTTCCTGCTATATCAGAGCTATTTGAAATCTATCCCTAAAAGGGTATATCATATTGAAGGTGCACATAGGGTCATTCAGAATAACTTCACACACACCCGCTACTGTGTATTTCCAAGTCTAATTCTGTCACTAAACCCATACCTGTCACCCAGCGCCTAAATACTAGGCCTCAAATTTAAATCCCTCTAAATCTCTCGTTACCGTTGTCCTGTTGTAGCTGGGAAAGTTATTTAGTGCCCGTCAAAGCACATTTTTTGTTCTGGGTTGAAGTACAATTCCCAATTTAGCAATTTCATAATTTAGTGGTTTCTGCTATATCAGAGCTATTTGAAATCTATCCCTAAAAGGGTATATAATATTGAAGGTGCACATAGGGTCATTCAGAATAACTTCACACACACCCGCTACTGTGTATTTCCAAGTCTAATTCTGTCACTAAACCCATACCTGTCACCCAGCGCCTAAATACTAGGCCTCAAATTTAAATCCCTCTAAATCTCTCGTTACCGTTGTCCTGTTGTAGCTGGGAAAGTTATTTAGTGCCCGTCAAAGCACATTTTTTGTTCTGGGTTGAAGTACAATTCCCAATTTAGCAATTTCATAATTTAGTGGTTCCTGCTATATCAGAGCTATTTGAAATCTATCCCAAAAAGGGTATATAATATTGAAGGTGCACATAGGGTCATTCAGAATAACTTCACACACACCCGCTACTGTGTATTTCCAAGTCTAATTCTGTCACTAAATCCATACCGGTGACCCAGCGCCTAAATACTAGGCCTCAAATTTAATTCCCTCTAAATCTCTCGTTACCCACCGCTGTACTGTTGTTGCTGGGCAAGATATTTAGTGTCCGTCAAAGCACATTTTTTGTTCTGGGTTGAAGTACAATTCCCAATTTAGCAATTTCATAATTTAGTGGTTTCTGCTATATCAGAGCTATTTGAAATCTATCCCTAAAAGGGTATATAATATTGAAGGTGCACATAGGGTCATTCAGAATAACTTCACACACACCCGCTACTGTGTATTTCCAAGTCTAATTCTGTCACTAAACCCATACCTGTCACCCAGCGCCTAAATACTAGGCCTCAAATTTAAATCCCTCTAAATCTCTCGTTACCGTTGTCCTGTTGTAGCTGGGAAAGTTATTTAGTGCCCGTCAAAGCACATTTTTTGTTCTGGGTTGAAGTACAATTCCCAATTTAGCAATTTCATAATTTAGTGGTTTCTGCTATATCAGAGCTATTTGAAATCTATCCCTAAAAGGGTATATAATATTGAAGGTGCACATAGGGTCATTCAGAATAACTTCACACACACCCGCTACTGTGTATTTCCAAGTCTAATTCTGTCACTAAACCCATACCTGTCACCCAGCGCCTAAATACTAGGCCTCAAATTTAAATCCCTCTAAATCTCTCGTTACCGTTGTCCTGTTGTAGCTGGGAAAGTTATTTAGTGCCCGTCAAAGCACATTTTTTGTTCTGGGTTGAAGTACAATTCCCAATTTAGCAATTTCATAATTTAGTGGTTCCTGCTATATCAGAGCTATTTGAAATCTATCCCAAAAAGGGTATATAATATTGAAGGTGCACATAGGGTCATTCAGAATAACTTCACACACACCCGCTACTGTGTATTTCCAAGTCTAATTCTGTCACTAAATCCATACCGGTGACCCAGCGCCTAAATACTAGGCCTCAAATTTAATTCCCTCTAAATCTCTCGTTACCCACCGCTGTACTGTTGTTGCTGGGCAAGATATTTAGTGTCCGTCAAAGCACATTTTTTGTTCTGGGTTGAAGTACAATTCCCAATTTAGCAATTTCATAATTTAGTGGTTTCTGCTATATCAGAGCTATTTGAAATCTATCCCTAAAAGGGTATATAATATTGAAGGTGCACATAGGGTCATTCAGAATAACTTCACACACACCCGCTACTGTGTATTTCCAAGTCTAATTCTGTCACTAAACCCATACCTGTCACCCAGCGCCTAAATACTAGGCCTCAAATTTAAATCCCTCTAAATCTCTCGTTACCGTTGTCCTGTTGTAGCTGGGAAAGTTATTTAGTGCCCGTCAAAGCACATTTTTTGTTCTGGGTTGAAGTACAATTCCCAATTTAGCAATTTCATAATTTAGTGGTTTCTGCTATATCAGAGCTATTTGAAATCTATCCCTAAAAGGGTATATAATATTGAAGGTGCACATAGGGTCATTCAGAATAACTTCACACACACCCGCTACTGTGTATTTCCAAGTCTAATTCTGTCACTAAAACCATACCTGTCACCCAGCGCCTAAATACTAGGCCTCAAATTTAAATCCCTCTAAATCTCTCGTTACCGTTGTCCTGTTGTAGCTGGGAAAGTTATTTAGTGCCCGTCAAAGCACATTTTTTGTTCTGGGTTGAAGTACAATTCCCAATTTAGCAATTTCATAATTTAGTGGTTTCTGCTATATCAGAGCTATTTGAAATCTATCCCTAAAAGGGTATATAATATTGAAGGTGCACATAGGGTCATTCAGAATAACTTCACACACACCCGCTACTGTGTATTTCCAAGTCTAATTCTGTCACTAAACCCATACCTGTCACCCAGCGCCTAAATACTAGGCCTCAAATTTAAATCCCTCTAAATCTCTCGTTACCGTTGTCCTGTTGTAGCTGGGAAAGTTATTTAGTGCCCGTCAAAGCACATTTTTTGTTCTGGGTTGAAGTACAATTCCCAATTTAGCAATTTCATAATTTAGTGGTTCCTGCTATATCAGAGCTATTTGAAATCTATCCCAAAAAGGGTATATAATATTGAAGGTGCACATAGGGTCATTCAGAATAACTTCACACACACCCGCTACTGTGTATTTCCAAGTCTAATTCTGTCACTAAATCCATACCGGTGACCCAGCGCCTAAATACTAGGCCTCAAATTTAATTCCCTCTAAATCTCTCGTTACCCACCGCTGTACTGTTGTTGCTGGGCAAGATATTTAGTGTCCGTCAAAGCACATTTTTTGTTCTGGGTTGAAGTACAATTCCCAATTTAGCAATTTCATAATTTAGTGGTTTCTGCTATATCAGAGCTATTTGAAATCTATCCCTAAAAGGGTATATAATATTGAAGGTGCACATAGGGTCATTCAGAATAACTTCACACACACCCGCTACT
Organism: Bufo gargarizans; assembly: GCF_014858855.1. Taxonomy (NCBI): domain Eukaryota; kingdom Metazoa; phylum Chordata; class Amphibia; order Anura; family Bufonidae; genus Bufo; species Bufo gargarizans. The sequence goes on along the minus strand of NC_058084.1, from coordinate 11,870,887 downwards.
GTGTATTTCCAAGTCTAATTCTGTCACTAAACCCATACCTGTCACCCAGCGCCTAAATACTAGGCCTCAAATTTAAATCCCTCTAAATCTCTCGTTACCGTTGTCCTGTTGTAGCTGGGAAAGTTATTTAGTGCCCGTCAAAGCACATTTTTTGTTCTGGGTTGAAGTACAATTCCCAATTTAGCAATTTCATAATTTAGTGGTTTCTGCTATATCAGAGCTATTTGAAATCTATCCCTAAAAGGGTATATAATATTGAAGGTGCACATAGGGTCATTCAGAATAACTTCACACACACCCGCTACTGTGTATTTCCAAGTCTAATTCTGTCACTAAACCCATACCTGTCACCCAGCGCCTAAATACTAGGCCTCAAATTTAAATCCCTCTAAATCTCTCGTTACCCGTTGTCCTGTTGTAGCTGGGCAAGTTATTTAGTGCCCGTCAAAGCACATTTTTTGTTCTGGGTTGAAGTACAATTCCCAATTTAGCAATTTCATAATTTAGTGGTTCCTGCTATATCAGAGCTATTTGAAATCTATCCCAAAAAGGGTATATAATATTGAAGGTGCACATAGGGTCATTCAGAATAACTTCACACACACCCGCTACTGTGTATTTCCAAGTCTAATTCTGTCACTAAATCCATACCGGTGACCCAGCGCCTAAATACTAGGCCTCAAATTTAATTCCCTCTAAATCTCTCGTTACCCACCGCTGTACTGTTGTTGCTGGGCAAGATATTTAGTGTCCGTCAAAGCACATTTTTTGTTCTGGGTTGAAGTACAATTCCCAATTTAGCAATTTCATAATTTAGTGGTTTCTGCTATATCAGAGCTATTTGAAATCTATCCCTAAAAGGGTATATAATATTGAAGGTGCACATAGGGTCATTCAGAATAACTTCACACACACCCGCTACTGTGTATTTCCAAGTCTAATTCTGTCACTAAACCCATACCTGTCACCCAGCGCCTAAATACTAGGCCTCAAATTTAAATCCCTCTAAATCTCTCGTTACCGTTGTCCTGTTGTAGCTGGGAAAGTTATTTAGTGCCCGTCAAAGCACATTTTTTGTTCTGGGTTGAAGTACAATTCCCAATTTAGCAATTTCATAATTTAGTGGTTTCTGCTATATCAGAGCTATTTGAAATCTATCCCTAAAAGGGTATATAATATTGAAGGTGCACATAGGGTCATTCAGAATAACTTCACACACACCCGCTACTGTGTATTTCCAAGTCTAATTCTGTCACTAAACCCATACCTGTCACCCAGCGCCTAAATACTAGGCCTCAAATTTAAATCCCTCTAAATCTCTCGTTACCCGTTGTCCTGTTGTAGCTGGGAAAGTTATTTAGTGCCCGTCAAAGCACATTTTTTGTTCTGGGTTGAAGTACAATTCCCAATTTAGCAATTTCATAATTTAGTGGTTTCTGCTATATCAGAGCTATTTGAAATCTATCCCTAAAAGGGTATATAATATTGAAGGTGCACATAGGGTCATTCAGAATAACTTCACACACACCCGCTACTGTGTATTTCCAAGTCTAATTCTGTCACTAAACCCATACCTGTCACCCAGCGCCTAAATACTAGGCCTCAAATTTAAATCCCTCTAAATCTCTCGTTACCCCGTTGTCCTGTTGTAGCTGGGCAAGTTATTTAGTGTCCGTCAAAGCACATTTTTTGTTCTGGGTTGAAGTACAATTCCCAATTTAGCAATTTCATAATTTAGTGGTTCCTGCTATATCAGAGCTATTTGAAATCTATCCCAAAAGGGTATATAATATTGAAGGTGCACATAGGGTCATTCAGAATAACTTCACACACACCCGCTACTGTGTATTTCCAAGTCTAATTCTGTCACTAAATCCATACCGGTGACCCAGCGCCTAAATACTAGGCCTCAAATTTAATTCCCTCTAAATCTCTCGTTACCCACCGCTGTACTGTTGTTGCTGGGCAAGATATTTAGTGTCCGTCAAAGCACATTTTTTGTTCTGGGTTGAAGTACAATTCCCAATTTAGCAATTTCATAATTTAGTGGTTTCTGCTATATCAGAGCTATTTGAAATCTATCCCTAAAAGGGTATATAATATTGAAGGTGCACATAGGGTCATTCAGAATAACTTCACACACACCCGCTACTGTGTATTTCCAAGTCTAATTCTGTCACTAAACCCATACCTGTCACCCAGCGCCTAAATACTAGGCCTCAAATTTAAATCCCTCTAAATCTCTCGTTACCACGCTGTACTGTTGTAGCTGGGCAAGATATTTAGTGTCCGTCAAAGCACATTTTTTGTTCTGGGTTGAAGTACAATTCCCAATTTAGCAATTTCATAATTTAGTGGTTTCTGCTATATCAGAGCTATTTGAAATCTATCCCTAAAAGGGTATATAATATTGAAGGTGCACATAGGGTCATTCAGAATAACTTCACACACACCCGCTACTGTGTATTTCCAAGTCTAATTCTGTCACTAAACCCATACCTGTCACCCAGCGCCTAAATACTAGGCCTCAAATTTAAATCCCTCTAAATCTCTCGTTACCGTTGTCCTGTTGTAGCTGGGAAAGTATTTAGTGCCCGTCAAAGCACATTTTTTGTTCTGGGTTGAAGTACAATTCCCAATTTAGCAATTTCATAATTTAGTGGTTCCTGCTATATCAGAGCTATTTGAAATCTATCCCAAAAAGGGTATATAATATTGAAGGTGCACATAGGGTCATTCAGAATAACTTCACACACACCCGCTACTGTGTATTTCCAAGTCTAATTCTGTCACTAAATCCATACCGGTGACCCAGCGCCTAAATACTAGGCCTCAAATTTAATTCCCTCTAAATCTCTCGTTACCCACCGCTGTACTGTTGTTGCTGGGCAAGATATTTAGTGTCCGTCAAAGCACATTTTTTGTTCTGGGTTGAAGTACAATTCCCAATTTAGCAATTTCATAATTTAGTGGTTTCTGCTATATCAGAGCTATTTGAAATCTATCCCTAAAAGGGTATATAATATTGAAGGTGCACATAGGGTCATTCAGAATAACTTCACACACACCCGCTACTGTGTATTTCCAAGTCTAATTCTGTCACTAAACCCATACCTGTCACCCAGCGCCTAAATACTAGGCCTCAAATTTAAATCCCTCTAAATCTCTCGTTACCGTTGTCCTGTTGTAGCTGGGAAAGTTATTTAGTGCCCGTCAAAGCACATTTTTTGTTCTGGGTTGAAGTACAATTCCCAATTTAGCAATTTCATAATTTAGTGGTTTCTGCTATATCAGAGCTATTTGAAATCTATCCCTAAAAGGGTATATAATATTGAAGGTGCACATAGGGTCATTCAGAATAACTTCACACACACCGCTACTGTGTATTTCCAAGTCTAATTCTGTCACTAAACCCATACCTGTCACCCAGCGCCTAAATACTAGGCCTCAAATTTAAATCCCTCTAAATCTCTCGTTACCCCGTTGTCCTGTTGTAGCTGGGCAAGATTATTTAGTGTCCGTCAAAGCACATTTTTTGTTCTGGGTTGAAGTACAATTCCCAATTTAGCAATTTCATAATTTAGTGGTTTCTGCTATATCAGAGCTATTTGAAATCTATCCCTAAAAGGGTATATAATATTGAAGGTGCACATAGGGTCATTCAGAATAACTTCACACACACCCGCTACTGTGTATTTCCAAGTCTAATTCTGTCACTAAACCCATACCTGTCACCCAGCGCCTAAATACTAGGCCTCAAATTTAAATCCCTCTAAATCTCTCGTTACCGTTGTCCTGTTGTAGCTGGGAAAGTTATTTAGTGCCCGTCAAAGCACATTTTTTGTTCTGGGTTGAAGTACAATTCCCAATTTAGCAATTTCATAATTTAGTGGTTCCTGCTATATCAGAGCTATTTGAAATCTATCCCTAAAAGGGTATATAATATTCAAGGTGCACATTGGGTCATTCAGAATAACTTCACACACACGCTTCTGTGCATTTCCAAGTCTAATTCTGTCACTAAATCCATACCGGTCACCCAGCGCCTAAATACTAGGCCTCAAATTTATATCCCGCTGAATTTGAATACAATACATTGGGCCAAATAATATATTTGTTGTTGTGGTGAACCATAACAATGAGAAAAACATCTAGTAAGGGACGCGGACGTGGACATGGTCGTGGTGGTGTTAGTGGACCCTCTGGTGCTGGGAGAGGACGTGGCCGTTCTGCCACATCCACACGTCCTAGTGTACCAACTACCTCAGGTCCCAGTAGCCGCCAGAATTTACAGCGATATATGGTGGGGCCCAATGCCGTTCTAAGGATGGTAAGGCCTGAGCAGGTACAGGCATTAGTCAATTGGGTGGCCGACAGTGGATCCAGCACGTTCACATTATCTCCCACCCAGTCTTCTGCAGAAAGCGCACAGATGGCGCCTGAAAACCAACCCCATCAGTCTGTCACATCACCCCCATGCATACCAGGGAAACTGTCTCAGCCTCAAGTTATGCAGCAGTCTCTTATGCTGTTTGAAGACTCCGCTGGCAGGGTTTCCCAAGGGCATCCACCTAGCCCTTCCCCAGCGGTGAAAGACATAGAATGCACTGACGCACAACCACTTATGTTTCCTGATGATGAGGACATGGGAATACCACCTCAGCATGTCTCTGATGATGACGAAACACAGGTGCCAACTGCTGCGTCTTTCTGCAGTGTGCAGACTGAACAGGAGGTCAGGGATCAAGACTGGGTGGAAGACGATGCAGGGGACGATGAGGTCCTAGACCCCACATGGAATGAAGGTCGTGCCACTGACTTTCACAGTTCGGAGGAAGAGGCAGTGGTGAGACCGAGCCAACAGCGTAGCAAAAGAGGGAGCAGTGGGCAAAAGCAGAACACCCGCCGCCAAGAGACTCCGCCTGCTACTGACCGCCGCCATCTGGGACCGAGCACCCCAAAGGCAGCTTCAAGGAGTTCCCTGGCATGGCACTTCTTCAAACAATGTGCTGACGACAAGACCCGAGTGGTTTGCACGCTGTGCCATCAGAGCCTGAAGCGAGGCATTAACGTTCTGAACCTGAGCACAACCTGCATGACCAGGCACCTGCATGCAAAGCATGAACTGCAGTGGAGTAAACACCTTAAAACCAAGGAAGTCACTCAGGCTCCCCCTGCTACCTCTTCTGCTGCTGCCGCCTCGGCCTATTCTGCTGCTGCCGCCTCGGCCTCTTCCTCCGCCTCTGGAGGAACGTTGGCACCTGCCGCCCAGCAAACAGGGGATGTACCACCAACACCACCACCACCACCTCCGTCACCAAGCGTCTCAACCATGTCACACGCCAGCGTTCAGCTCTCCATCTCACAAACATTTGATAGAAAGCGTAAATTCCCACCTAGCCACCCTCGATCCCTGGCCCTGAATGCCAGCATTTCTAAACTACTGGCCTATGAAATGCTGTCATTTAGGCTGGTGGACACAGACAGCTTCAAACAGCTCATGTCGCTTGCTGTCCCACAGTATGTTGTTCCCAGCCGGCACTACTTCTCCAAGAGAGCCGTGCCTTCCCTGCACAACCAAGTATCCGATAAAATCAAGTGTGCACTGCGCAACGCCATCTGTAGCAAGGTCCACCTAACCACAGATACGTGGACCAGTAAGCACGGCCAGGGACGCTATATCTCCCTAACTGCACACTGGGTAAATGTAGTGGCAGCTGGGCCCCAGGCGGAGAGCTGTTTGGCGCACGTCCTGCCGCCGCCAAGGATCGCAGGGCAACATTCTTTGCCTCCTGTTGCCACCTCCTCCTTCTCGGCTTCCTCCTCCTCTTCTTCCACCTGCTCATCCAGTCAGCCACACACCTTCACCACCAACTTCAGCACAGCCCGGGGTAAACGTCAGCAGGCCATTCTGAAACTCATATGTTTGGGGGACAGGCCCCACACCGCACAGGAGTTGTGGCGGGGTATTGAACAACAGACCGACGAGTGGTTGCTGCCGGTGAGCCTCAAGCCCGGCCTGGTGGTGTGTGATAATGGGCGAAATCTCGTTGCAGCTCTGGGACTAGCCAATTTGACGCACATCCCTTGCTTGGCGCATGTGCTGAATTTGGTGGTGCAGAAGTTCATTCACAACTACCCCGACATGTCAGAGCTGCTGCATAAAGTGCGGGCCGTCTGTTCGCGCTTCCGGCGTTCACATCCTGCCGCTGCTCGCCTGTCTGCGCTACAGCGTAACTTCGGCCTTCCCGCTCACCGCCTCATATGCGACGTGCCCACCAGGTGGAACTCCACCTTGCACATGCTGGACAGACTGTGCGAGCAGCAGCAGGCCATAGTGGAGTTTCAGCTGCAGCACGCACGGGTCAGTCGCACTACAGAACAGCACCACTTCACCACCAATGACTGGGCCTCCATGCGAGACCTGTGTGCCCTGTTGCGCTGTTTCGAGTACTCCACCAACATGGCCAGTGGCGATGACACCGTTATCAGCGTTACAATACCACTTCTATGTCTCCTTGAGAAAACACTTAGGGCGATGATGGAACAGGAGGTGGCCCAGGAGGAGGAGGAGGAGGATGAGGAAGAGGGGTCATTTTTAGCACTTTCAGGCCAGTCTCTTCGAAGTGACTCAGAGGGAGGTTTTTTGCAACAGCAGAGGCCAGGTACAAATGTGGCCAGCCAGGGCCCACTACTGGAGGACGAGGAGGACGAGGATGAGGAGGAGGTGGAGGAGGATGAGGATGAAGCATGGTCACAGCGGGGTGGCACCCAACGCAGCTCGGGTCCATCACTGGTGCGTGGCTGGGGGGAAAGGCAGGACGATGACGATACGCCTCCCACAGAGGACAGCTTGTCCTTATCCCTGGGCAGCCTGGCACACATGAGCGACTACATGCTGCAGTGCCTGCGCAACGACAGCAGAGTTGCCCACATTTTAACCTGTGCGGACTACTGGGTTGCCACCCTGCTGGATCCACGCTACAAAGACAATGTGCCCACCTTACTTCCTGCACTGGAGCGTGATAGGAAGATGCGCGAGTACAAGCGCACGTTGGTAGACGCGCTACTGAGAGCATTCCCAAATGTCACAGGGGAACAAGTGGAAGCCCAAGGCCAAGGCAGAGGAGGAGCAAGAGGTCGCCAAGGCAGCTGTGTCACGGCCAGCTCCTCTGAGGGCAGGGTTAGCATGGCAGAGATGTGGAAAACTTTTGTCAACACGCCACAGCTAACTGCACCACCACCTGATACGCAACGTGTTAGCAGGAGGCAACATTTCACTAACATGGTGGAACAGTACGTGTGCACACCCCTCCACGTACTGACTGATGGTTCGGCCCCATTCAACTTCTGGGTCTCTAAATTGTCCACGTGGCCAGAGCTAGCCTTTTATGCCTTGGAGGTGCTGGCCTGCCCGGCAGCCAGCGTTTTGTCTGAACGTGTATTCAGCACGGCAGGGGGCGTCATTACAGACAAACGCAGCCGCCTGTCTACAGCCAATGTGGACAAGCTGACGTTCATAAAAATGAACCAGGCATGGATCCCACAGGACCTGTCCGTCCCTTGTCCAGATTAGACATTAACTACCTCCCCATAACCATATATTATTGGACTCCAGGGCACTTCCTCATTCAATCCTATTTTTATTTTCATTTTACCATTATATTGCGATGCTACCCAAAGTTGAATGAACCTCTCCTCTGCCTGTGTGCTAGGCCTAAATATATGCCAATGGACTGTTGCAGTGGTGGCTGACATGAAGCCTGATTCTCTGCTATGACATGCAGACTAATTCTCTGCTGACATGAAGCCAGATTGTCTGTTACGGGACCTCTCTGCTCTGCCTGTGTGCTAGGCCTAAATATATGCCAATGGACTGTTGCAGTGGTGGGTGACGTGAAGCCTCATTCTCTGCTATGATATGAAGACTGATTCTCTGCTGACATGAAGCCAGATTGTCTGTTACGGGACCTTTCTCCTCTGCCTGGGTTCTGGGCCTAAATTTATGAAAATTGACTCTTACAGTGGTGGGTGACGTGAAGCCTGATTCTCTGCTATGATATGAAGACTGATTCTCTGCTGACATGAAGCCAGATTGTCTGTTACGGGACCTTTCTCCTCTGCCTGGGTTCTGGGCCTAAATTTTTGAAAATTGACTCTTACAGTGGTGGGTGACGTGAAGCCTGATTCTCTGCTATGATATGAAGACTGATTCTCTGCTGACATGAAGCCAGATTGTCTGTTACGGGACCTTTCTCCTCTGCCTGGGTTCTGGGCCTAAATTTATGAAAATTGACTCTTACAGTGGTGGGTGACGTGAAGCCTGATTCTCTGCTATGATATGAAGACTGATTCTCTGCTGACATGAAGCCAGATTCTCTGTTACGGGACCTCCCTCCTCTGCCTGGGTGCTGGGCCTAAATATATGCCAATGGACTGTTGCAGTGGTGGCTGACGTGAAGCCTCATTCTCTGCTATGACATGCAGACTAATTCTCTGCTGACATGAAGACAGATTCTCTGTTACGGGACCTCTCTCCTCTGCCTGTGTGTGTGCTGGGCCTAAATATATGCCAATGGACTGTTGCAGTGGTGGCTGACGTGAAGCCTGATTCTCTGCTATGACATGCAGACTGATTCTCTGCTGACATGAAGCCAGATCCTCTGTTACGGGACCTCTCTCCTCTGCCTGTGTGTGTGCTGGGCCTAAATATATGCCAATGGACTGTTGCAGTGGTGGCTGACGTGAAGCCTCATTCTCTGCTATGACATGCAGACTGATTCTCTGCTGACATGAAGCCAGATTCTCTGTTACGGGACCTCTCTCCTCTGCCTGTGTGTGTGCTGGGCCTAAATATATGCCAATGGACTGTTGCAGTGGTGGCTGACGTGAAGCCTCATTCTCTGCTATGACATGCAGACTAATTCTCTGCTGACATGAAGACAGATTCTCTGTTACGGGACCTCCCTCCTCTGCCTGGGTGCTGGGCCTAAATATATGCCAATGGACTGTTGCAGTGGTGGCTGACGTGAAGCCTCATTCTCTGCTATGACATGCAGACTAATTCTCTGCTGACATGAAGACAGATTCTCTGTTACGGGACCTCTCTCCTCTGCCTGTGTGTGTGCTGGGCCTAAATATATGCCAATGGACTGTTGCAGTGGTGGCTGACGTGAAGCCTCATTCTCTGCTATGACATGCAGACTGATTCTCTGCTGACATGAAGCCAGATTCTCTGTTACGGGACCTCTCTCCTCTGCCTGTGTGTGTGCTGGGCCTAAATATATGCCAATGGACTGTTGCAGTGGTGGCTGACGTGAAGCCTCATTCTCTGCTATGACATGCAGACTGATTCTCTGCTGACATGAAGCCAGATTCTCTGTTACGGGACCTCTCTCCTCTGCCTGTGTGTGTGCTGGGCCTAAATATATGCCAATGGACTGTTGCAGTGGTGGCTGACGTGAAGCCTCATTCTCTGCTATGACATGCAGACTGATTCTCTGCTGACATGAAGCCAGATTCTCTGTTACGGGACCTCTCTCCTCTGCCTGTGTGTGTGCTGGGCCTAAATATATGCCAATGGACTGTTGCAGTGGTGGCTGACGTGAAGCCTCATTCTCTGCTATGACATGCAGACTAATTCTCTGCTGACATGAAGACAGATTCTCTGTTACGGGACCTCCCTCCTCTGCCTGGGTGCTGGGCCTAAATATATGCCAATGGACTGTTGCAGTGGTGGCTGACGTGAAGCCTCATTCTCTGCTATGACATGCAGACTAATTCTCTGCTGACATGAAGACAGATTCTCTGTTACGGGACCTCTCTCCTCTGCCTGGGTGCCGGGGCCTAAATATCTGAGAATGGACTGTTCCAGTGGTGGGTGACGGGAAGCCAGATTCTCTGCTATGGAACCTCTCTCCAATTGATTTTGGTTAATTTTTATTTATTTAATTTTTATTTTAATTCATTTCCCTATCCACATTTGTTTGCAGGGGATTTACCTACATGTTGCTGCCTTTTGCAGCCCTCTAGCTCTTTCCTGGGCTGTTTTACAGCCTTTTTAGTGCCGAAAAGTTCGGGTCCCCATTGACTTCAATGGGGTTCGGGTTCGGGACGAAGTTCGGATCGGGTTCGGATCCCGAACCCGAACATTTCCGGGATGTTCGGCCGAACTTCTCGAACCCGAACATCCAGGTGTTCGCTCAACTCTACTCATGATAGTTTCATCTCTTTTAACCACATATGGAACTAGACATGCCGGCATAAGTGGTGATGTACCCTTCAAGACTGTATGTGTTTGTTGGAGGGATTTCCAGACGTGAATTGTGCCTTGCACTAATGATTGGGAAAGTGCTTAAATATCTTTATGTTCCGGCAACCATAGTATTTTTAAATATGCTGGGCCTAAAATTGCTAGGTCTGACTTCTGGCTGGGGTCCTTATCAGCGGGAGTATTGCCTGTAATTTGGAGCCAACTTTGAAAATGGAGTGCTATATAGTATTGCTTGACATCAGGAAGACCTAGCCCACCTCTTGATTTTCTGCGAGTGAGCATCTTATATGATAGCCTAGGTTTTCTTCCCTTCCACACAAAAGCAGAGAAGTGCTTTCTTATGGTAGTGAAGAAAGTCTCAGGTAAATACATGGGTAACATCATTAAGGAATAGAGTATTTGAGGAAGTACATATGTTTGCAATAAGTTTTTCTGTCCCATCCAGGACAAGAATGGAAAGTTGTACTCTTTGAGTTGTTTGGAGATCTTAAGTGTTAGGGGGTGGAAGTTCACTGAGTATAAATCTTCCAATTTGCTTGGGATTTGCACTCCTAGGTATTTTATGGAGTTTTCTGCCCAGTGAAACGGGAGATTTTTTTCAGCAGGGCCGCCTGGGACTGAGTGAATGAGATGTTTTTTAGATCTGATTTAGTGTAGTTTATTTTAAATTTTCATATATTGCCATACTGTTGAAATATGTCGAATAGTCTGGCCAGTACAATGTTTGGATTTGTAATAGTAAGATGTCATCTGCAAAGGCCGATATGAGGTGTGTGACTGAGTTTTGGGAGAATCCCTTTATAACATCGTCCTGTCTGAGCTTTTGGAGTAGTATTCCCATTGTCATTATAAATAAAGAGGGGGAAAGAGGACATCCTTGCCTCGTGCCATTTGTTATGCTGAAGGATTGAGACAAAGTTCCATTTACTTTGATTCATGCAGTTGGTGTGGAGTATAGCGTGAAAATTGCTTCTATAAATTAGGGTGGTAGGTTGAATTTCATCAACATATGGTGCATAAAATCCCAGGCGACCCTGTCAAACGCCTTCTTCGCGTCAGTGCCTACAAGCACAAAGGGGATTTTTTTGTTTTTGCCAGATATATTGAGTTTAGCAGGCGTATAACGTTATGTCTCCCTTCTCTACTTTTGACGAAACCCATTTGGTCAGGCTTAATTATATTAGGTAAAATACTAGTCAGGCGTCTAGCTAGTAATTTTGCCCAGATTTTAATGTCAATGTTTAATAATGATATGGTGTAACTGTAAATGTAGGATTGGCACACTCAAAACATGCGGAGCCCCACGGAGTTGAAACAATTTATTATGACTACGTTTGATAAAATATAATAAAATACAATAAAATACATAAAATTAAATTAAACAATGGTTGTAGTTTTTATAATATTCAGATCAACTTATTACAGATAAAGTGCCCTGAGTATTTTCAATGGTAGATGGGTCTGCAATGGCACATAATGGAATCTGTGTATGTTCAATTGCAGATCCTAACAGCAGGGTGTTATCATGCGAATAAATCACACTCTATGTCACTGCAGTCCATACGTATACAGGTTGTGAGTATTCAAAAAAACAGTTTAAATTTCGGGAGTTACCGAAATCGATCTCTCAAAAGACGGATCCTTTAAGGAAGATTTTTCATATCAAGCACCGGTTATATTCATGTACGAAAAACACTAGAAGACTCCACATGTATAAACGCATACAATGGTTTTCTATACAGGCACTATATTCCTATCTCTATGTGCCTATAGTTGCTGCAGTCCATATGTTCCAAAATTGTTATAAACTCAATTTTTCATAAGAGTTTTCTGCATGCATCTATATTTGTATTTTTTCTCAAGGATTATCAGAAGTGCTATTCAGGAGGATCCTCAGAGAAGTTATTCCACACAAAGTCCCGATTCCATTCACATGCAATATTCTCATACAGTCGTGTTCTATATGGACACTATATTGTTATTTCGTTATAAGATGTAAGTTTGTGCCGATAACCCACACTTGTGGGCTTACCTGTCCTTATTGTTCAGCTAGTTCTTCTGGAATGTGTCGGATGCTCCTGAAAAGCACTTCTGATAATCCTTGAGAAAAAATACAAATATAGATGCATGCAGAAAACTCTTATGAAAAATTGAGTTTATAATGCCTGTATAGAAAACCATTGTATGCGTTTATACATGTGGAGTCTTCTAGTGTTTTTCGTACATGAATATAACCGGTGCTTGATGCGAAAAATCTTCCTTAAAGGATCCGTCTTTTGAGAGATCGATTTCGGTAACTCCCGAAATTTAAACTGGTTTTTTGAATACTCACAACCTGTATACGTATGGACTGCAGTGACATAGAGTGTGATTTAGGCTACTTTCACACTAGCGTTCAGAGCGGATCCGTCTGAGACGGATCCGCTCATATAATGCAGACGGTGGCTCCATTCAGAACGGATCCGTCTGCATTATATTGTAAAAAAATTCTAAGTGTGAAAGTAGCCTGAACGGATCCGTCCAGACTTTTACATTGAAAGTCAATGGGGGACGGATCCGTTTGAAGATTGAGCCATAGTGTGTCATCTTCAAACGGATCCGTCCCCATTGACTTACATTGTAAGTCTGGACGGATCCGCACGCCTCCGCACGGCCAGGCGGACACCCGAACGCTGCAAGCAGCGTTCAGGTGTCCGCCTGCTGAGCGGAGCGGAGGCTGAACGCTGCCAGACTGATGCATTCTGAGCGGATCCGCGTCCACTCAGAATGCATTAGTGCTGGACGGTTGCGTTCGGGGCCGCTTGTGAGCCCCTTCAAACGGAGCTCACAAGCGGACACCCGAACGCTAGTGTGAAAGTAGCCTTATTCGCATGATAACACCCTGCTGTTAGGATCTGCAATTGAACATACACAGATTCCATTATGTGCCATTGCAGACCCATCTACCATTGAAAATACTCAGGGCACTTTATCTGTAATAAGTTGATCCGAATATTATAAAAACTACAACCATTGTTTAATTAAATTTTATGTATTTTATTATATTTTATCAAACGTAGTCATAATAAATTGTTTCAACTCCGTGGGGCTCCGCATGTTTTGAGTGTGCCAATCCTACATTGACAGTTACACAATTTGAAGGGTGAATTCATCAGATTGTGCACCTCTTATGACTGTGGGGCCAGTGAGCTATTTCCAAGATATTTACTAAGTTTTAATAATGATATGGGCCTGTAGCTGGAACATAGGTTTGGGTCCATCCCTTCCTTAGGCAAGATTGTTATGTGTGCTTCCAGTGCTTGTCTTGGGAGACGACCCCCATTAAGTATATTGTTACATAATAATGTGAGACGTGGCAGAAGGATGTTTTGAAATTTTTTATAGTATCTTAGTGTGAGCCCATCTGGGCCTGGGCTTTTTCCCATTGGGAAAGAGAGCATCATGTCTTTTACTTCCTGTATTGTAATTGGTTGGGTGAGTGTTAACCTGTCAGTTTCTGAGACTGTAGAGAGGTCCAAGCCTTCAAAGAAAGCTGATATATTTGTTTGTTTGTTGAGGGAGATTGATGAGGATTCTTGGTTCGCTAAGTTGTATAAGGAAGAGTAGTATTCTTGAAATGCTGTTGCTATGTCAGAGGTGCGAATGACTACACTACCTGACTGAGTGTTGATTGATGTTCTAAAAGTTTTTTCTTTGCGCTTCTTAAGGCTGACATCAATTTGCCTCCTTTGTCTCCATGGGCATAATTTTTTTGTTGATAGTATAACATATTTTTTGCCATTTTTGTGTTCAATAGTAACTTTAGTTGTTCTTGCTTTTTAGTCATCTCCTCAAGTAGGCTAGATGTAGGCGTTTTTTAAATGTCTTTTCTCTATGTCTCTGATCTGTAGCAAAAGAGTTGTTATTAATTTATCCCGTTTCTTTTTTACTCATGTACCAAGTGGTATTAATAACCCTCTTATATATGTCTTATGCGTTTCCCATATTATAGGTTCTGGCATGCCCGGTGTCGTGTTTGTGTCAAGAAAGAACTGAAGTTGCTTCGTCAAGCGTTCTAACTCCTCCTTGTTGTCTACCAATGTTTCATTTAGACGCCATGGTCTTTGACGGTTAGGTGTAATAGTACAGGTGCATGGTCTGAAATAGTGGTTGGGCCTATTATGGTTTTTCTCAGAGCTGGTAAAATATTGTCATGTATAAAGAGGTAGTCAATTCGCTGATGTGTTTTGTGCGTTTTAGAGAAAAACGTGTAGTCTAGATCTGTGGTGTGTAACGTTCTCCAAGCATCCGAAAGACCCATCATACACATGCGGTTGTTCAGTCTATTGAGGGTATTTTTTGACTGTGCTGTGTGTTTCGAGGAGGAGTCTAAACTGGGGTTCAGGGCTAGCTTAAAATCTCCCCCTATTATAATAGGACCTTCTGCAAATGCTTGTAATTCTTCTAGTCTTCCCATTATCCACTGAATTTGCGTAGTGTTTGGGGCATATAGATTGGTGAAGGTATATGTGGAAGTAGCAATTTTGCCTTTCAGGAAAAGAGCTCTTCCATCTGGGTCTTGAAATTGTGATATGAGAACAAATGGGATGTCCTTGTAGAAGGCTATGGAAATCCCTTTAGATGCAGATGTGTCATTTGTGTGGTGAAACCAGGACTTAAAGGTTGTAGTAGGTAATTTAGGGATTTTGTGTGTTTTGAAGTGTGTCTCTTGTAACATAAATACTGACACTGTCTTTTTTCAATAGGGATAATAGGTGGCTGCATTTTGTGGGGGTGTTCAAACCTCTAACATTATATGTGCAGATTATGATGTCTGCCATGTAGTACTATGGTGGGATGAAGCATCATCTCCGTTTGTGAAAATCACTAACAGGGCAAAAAACAAATGAACATAAATAGAAACAGAACAAGAACAGTAACCAATGGACCTAAATGTCCAACATTCTCTGGTTGCCCAGGTAGGCAAGGGCACACAGACTGGTGCCATGTGTGTCCCTGACCCCCTGGAAGATGCAGGGGTTTTGGGGTAGATGTTCATCCTGAGCTGAGACACAAGTGCTCAACCTAATGATTATATTCTTTCCTAACCCTATTGATGCTATTATGTGTCAGACGTATTTAACATAGTTTTGCTAGTCTATTATACAAGTTTTGTCATCTTATCACTTCTTTCCACTTCTAGTGATGTAAACATTCTTCACCTCCAACACATCCTAAATAAGACAGCAAATAGTGTTACATACTGATCCAAAAGATATTCTCCTTCATATTACGGTCATCTCATGACAAATGTAAAGAGTTATAGACATGAGAGTGATGGGAGAAGAGGAGAGGAGATGGTGGGGGGAGGGGTGGGGGAAGGGAAAGGGAAGTAGGATTAGAGGAGAGGAGAAGTTAAGGGGAGGGGTTAGTTTTGGTTCAGAGGATATCGTGCAAGGTGACAACCTATTTGAGGTTACATTATTTCTCCCAAAACAGTAATGATTGAAACTGTTATATCTATGCATAAAACATTTCTGGCATATTCTCGATCTCCTTATATCTGACGGCATTCTAAACCATGATCCCTCTCAGTCTCCTTCCCAAATAGCTTTTTACCACAGTTCTACGATACCGCTCTGGTAGAAGCGAGTCCTAGTAAAGGGTCTTAATTGTTCTTTGCGTTCAGGTTGAGGACTTCCCAGGGCTCTTGTAGGTGAACACCTTGCTTTTTGAGGATCGAGGGTGTGTTACTTCCTTCCACAGTATGTGGGTAAGATCCGGTAGGGAAACCTCATCTGAGATCGGCATCCAAGAAGGTATATTTATAGGTGGGATCCCTATTTTTCCCCAGGCTGCTGTCAGGTCGTCTGGTGTGTGAATGGCGATTCGGCGGCCATCTTTGTGGCTAGCCAGTCCAAATGGATATAGCCACATGTATGGGATCTGTAGCTTTCGTAGTTTATGGAGGAGAGGGCGAAGTATGCACCTCTTGGATAGTGTGGTCAGCGAGACTGTCACGGAAGGTGTACAGGAAACAAGACAACACAAAATGAATATATGACTCACTGGATCCAAAACTAAGGAACAAAAAGGGAGACCCCTGCATCAGACCTGGCACTCTCCCTGACTGCTCAGCCTATGCAAAAATCCCAATGGTAGATGATCGCATATCCTCGTACCTCGACTGTATAACACCTGAACACCCTAAAATAGTGAGGGGACACGACCACCGGCTCCCTACACTAGATACGGAGGGAGTCAGGGTCACCTGGGATCCAGCAAACAGAAAAACACAAATGAATGCACAACACTTATCTTGTAGAAGACTGGGAAGTAGGATCAGCATGCACACACACTCCAGGAAGTAATATAAACCGTAAACTGATGCACTATGGGGAGAAATTTAAAGGGATGCAATCAGTACAACTACATGACAGCTGAGAGAGGCTAACGAGATGAGGAACTGAAAGCAAAACAAAGGAAGCTCAAGGAGGAGGTTCTGAAAGGCATCTGTCAGAACTTCTCAGATGTCTGGTTGTGACAGTACCCCTCCCTCTACGAGTGGACTCCGGACACTCAGAGCCCACCTTCTCAGGATGGGACCTATGGAAAGCCCTGATGAGATGAGTGGCCTTAATGTCCGTCACTGGGACCCACATCCTCTCCTCAGGACCATAACCCTCCCAATGAACGAGGTACTGGAGAGAACCGCGCACAACACAAGAATCCACAATCCTAGAGACCTGAAATTCAAGATTACCATCAACCATAATCGGAGGAGGAGGCAAAGACGAGGGTACAATGGGTTGGACATAAGGTTTTAATAAGGACTTATGAAAAACATTATGGATCTTCCAAGTCTGAGGAAGATCAAGACGGTAGGCAACAGGATTGATGACAGACAAGATTTTGTAAGACCCAATAAACTTAGGACCCAACTTCCAGGAGGGAACCTTCAATTTGATATTCTTAGTAGACAACCACACCAGAACACCAACATTCAGGTCCGGACCAGGCACACGTCTCTTATCCGCCACACGCTTATATCTCTCACTCATGCTCTTTAGATTATCCTGAATCTTTTGCCAAATAGATGACAAAGACGAGGAGAATCTGTCCTCATCAGGTAAACCAGAAGACCCCTCTCCCGAGAATGTCCCAAACTGCGGATGAAACCCATATGCACCAAAAAATTGTGACTTATCAGAGGACTACTGACGACGGTTATTTAAAGCAAACTCAGCAAGGGACAAAAAAGAACACCAATCCTCCTGATTCTCCGCCACAAAACAGTGCAGATATGTCTCCAGATTCTGATTGACACGCTCTGTCTGGCCATTCGACTGCGGGTGGAAAGCAGAAGAGAATGACAACCGAACCACCAAGCGAGAACAGAAAGCCTTCCAGAATCTGGAAACAAACTGCGTGCCCCTATCAGAGACTATGTCTGAAGGAATACCATGCAATTTGACAATGTGATCAATAAATGCCTGCGCCAGCGTCTTAGCATTGGGCAAGCCAGGAAAAGGGATGAAATGCACCATTTTGCTAAAACGGTCCACCACCACCAGAATCACAGTCTTCCCCGAGGAACGAGGCAGGTCCGTTATGAAGTCCATGGACAGATGTGTCCAAGGACGGGAAGGAATGGGTAAGGGAAGGAGAGGACCTGATGGCCGTGAATGAGGGACTTTGGCACGAGCGCAGGTCTCGCAGGCTGCCACAAAACTCTCAACCGACTTACGAAGCGCCGGCCACCAGAATGTCCGAGCGATGAGATCCACTGTGGCTCTTGCCCCCGGGTGCCCAGCAAGGACCATATCGTGGTGTTCCTTAAAAATCTTGTGTCTTAAAGCGAGAGGCACAAACAACCTCCCAGGAGGACAAAGATCAGGAGCCTCTGACTGAGCTACCTGCACCTCTGCCTCCAATTTAGGAAAAAGAGCAGAGACCACCACACCTTCAGCCAAAATGGGACCCGGGTCTTCAAAATTCCCACCTCCCGGAAAACAACGTGACAGGGCATCTGCCTTCACATTCTTAACCCCAGGGCGGAACGTGACAACAAAATGAAACCTTGAAAAGAACAAAGACCATCTGGCCTGTCTCGGGTTCAGACGCTTGGCTGACTCCGAGTAGGCTAGATTTTTATGGTCAGTAAACACGATAATAGGGTGTCTGGCTCCCTCTAGCCAATGGCGCCATTCCTCAAAAGCCAACTTGATGGCCAACAACTCCCTATCTCCCACATCGTAATTTCTCTCTGCGGAGGAGTTTCTTCGAGAAAAAGGCACACGGTCGCCATTTGGCAGGAGAGGAACCCTGAGACAAGACCGCACCCACACCCACCTCAGAAGCATCAACCTCAACTATGAAGGGTAGAGAAATATCAGGTTGTACCAAGATGGGAGCGGAAGCAAAACTCTCCTTGATATTAGAAAAGGCCTTACGCGCCTCTACCGACCAGGAAGAAAAATCTACCCCCTTTCTGGTCATATCAGTGAGTGGTTTAACAACAAAGGAATAATTCAAAATAAACTTTCTGTAATAATTGGCAAAGCCCAAAAAACGCATCAGCGCCTTCTGATTCTCAGGAAGCTCCCACTCAAGCACAGCGCGGACCTTCTCGGGGTCCATGCGAAAACCAGAAGCGGAGAGAAGAAACCCCAGAAATTGAATTTCTGGAACCGCAAACACACATTTGTCCAGTTTCGCGTATAATTTATTCTCCCGCAGGATGAGCAAGACCTGACGTAAGTGTTCCTTATGAGTTTTGAAATCAGGAGAAAAAATCAAAATGTCATCCAAATACACTAATACAAATTTCCCCATTAAATGATAAAAAATGCTGTTCACGAAATGCTGAAAAAAGGCTGGAGCATTCATCAAACCAAAAGGCATAACCAAATTCTCAAAATGGCCCTCAGGGGTATTGAAGGCCGTCTTCCATTCGTCTCCTTCTCTGACCCTGACAAGGTTGTATGCCCCTCTTAGATCTAATTTGGAAAAAACTTTAGCCCCAACAATCTGGTTAAACAGGTCCGGGATCAGAGGAAGCGGATAAGGGTCACGAATTGTGATTCTGTTCAGCTCCCTGAAATCCAGACAAGGTCTTAAAGAACCATCTTTTTTCTTAACAAAGAAAAAACCAGCGGCAACAGGTGACTTCGAGGGTCGTATGTGTCCTTTTCTCAGACTCTCAGAGATATAAGCACGCATAGCGACCCTTTCAGGTTGGGAGAGATTGTATAAACGAGATTTAGGCAGCTTGGCTCCTGGGATGAGATTAGTAGGGCAATCGTACTCCCTGTGAGGGGGAAAAGATGGTACAGTCTTAGTAGAAACCTCAGAAACAGATGTCGTGAGGCAATTCTCTCTGCAAAAGTCACTCCAACCATTTATTTGCCTCGCTTGCCAATCAATGGTGGGGTTATGTTTAGTGAGCCAGGGTAGCCCCAACACTAGAGGAGTAGGCAATCCGCTAAGGACGAAACATGACACATCCTCAACATGAGTATCACTCACAATTAAACGGATATTATGAACTATGCCCTTTAATGATTTCTGAGTGGAGCGGAATCAATAGCAAAAACAGGAATATCCTTTCCCAAAGTGCATACCTGGAAACCATGAGTTATCGCAAATTGATTATCAATGAGATTGACAGCTGCTCCACTATCTACAAAAATCTCACAAAAAAAATGCTTGCTCTCTAGCGCCACCCTGGCAGGCAGGACAAAACGGGAACTACAAGCAAACGGAAAGCCTTCAATTTCCGCCTCAACCCTGCCAAAATTAACAGATGGAAAATTTTTATAAGATTTTTTCCTTTTTGTTTCTTTATTACTCCCAGAAAACTGCCTGAATCTCCTAGAGGGACAAACATTTGCCAAATGATTTATACCTCCACAACAAAAACAAACCTTCCCATGCGGGCTGAATCTTCTATTGTCAGAGGCAATCAACCCCAGCTGCATGGGCTCCTGCTCAGAAGGGGTTGACAGCGACTGAGACCCCTGCACACAGAATGAGACCGCTGCACTGTCCTGGGATTGAGTATGACAGGAAGGAGTGATCTCTCCTCTCTCTCTAAGACGCCTGTCAATACGAACGGCCTGAGACATGGCAGAGTCCAAGGAGGTAGGCCTCTCATGAAAGGCAAATGCATCTTTCAATCCCTCTGAAAGACCATGGCAAAATTGACTTCGGAGTGCAGCATCATTCCAACCAGTATCAGCTGCCCATCTCCGAAATTCTGAGCAGTATATCTCTGCGGATTGTTTACCCTGGCATAACAGACGTAGTTTAGACTCAGCCAAAGCAATACGATCCGGATCATCATATATCTGACCCAGGGCTAAAAATAATTCATCCACAGAACGGAGGGGCCGTGCCCCCACCGGCAGCGAAAAGAGACTGAGCGTCTCTTTTCCAGAGGAATGGAGAAGAAGGCGAAAATGGAGTTTGCAAGCCTCTCTAAAACGCACAAAATTCTCAGTACCCCTGGAGAACGTATCCGGGAGCGAGATCTTAGGCTCAGAACAAACTCCATGAACGCAAGCTGAACCGGTCACTTGAAACTGAGAAAGAGTCTTACGGAGATCTGCTACCTCCAATGAAAGACCCTGCAAGCGTTCAGTCAAAAGTGAAACCGGATCCATGCTTGAGACGGTTTTGGCGTTTTATAATGTCATGGAAGGTGTACAGGAAACAAGACAACACAAAATGAATATACGTCTCACTGAATCCAAAACTAAGGAACAAAAAGGGAGACCCCTGCATCAGACCTGGCACTCTCCCTGACTGCTCAGCCTATGCGAAAATCCCAATGGTAGATGATCGCATATCCTCGTACCTCGACTGTATAACACCTGAACACCCTATAATAGTGAGGGGACACAACCACCGGCTCCCTACACTAGATACGGAGGGAGTCAGGGTCACCTGGGATCCAGCAAACAGAAAAACACAAATGAATGCACAACACTTATCTTGTAGAAGACTGGGAAGTAGGATCAGCATGCACACACACTCCAGGAAGTAATATAAACCGCAAACTGATGCACTATGGGGAGGAATTTAAAGGGATGCAATCAGTACAACTACATGACAGCTGAGAGAGGCTAACGAGATGAGGAACTGAAAGCAAAACAAAGGAAGCTCAAGGAGGAGGTTCTGAAAGGCATCTGTCAGAGCTTCTCAGATGTCTGGTGGTGACAGAGACATCTTGATAGAGGTGGAAAACATTGTCTTCATATCTTAATGCAGGCTTGCTCCTGCTGGCCTGTAGCACTGCAGCTGTGTCCACGAAGCTCAAGAGACCGCAAATAACATCCCTGCTTGCTCTCCCTCCTAAAATTTCATCTCACCTCATCCACTTGTTCGCGTAGCCCGGCTTGTCTTCTTTCTTCTTCTTTGAGAACCTGGGGGAAAAGGACCTTTGGTGACGTCACTGGGCTCATCACATGATCTATCACATGGTCCATCACATCATGTGATGAGCGCAGTGACGTCACCAAAGGTCCTTTTCCTCCCAGGTCCTCAAAGAAGAAGAAAGAAGACGAGCCAGGCTGCCCGAAGAAGTGGATGAGGTGAGTTAAATATTATTATTTTTTTTAACCCTTGCATCCTTAATTTACTTAGCATTCTGTATTAAGAATGCTATTATTTTCCCTTATAACCATGTTATAAGGGAAAATAATAAAGATCGGGTCCCTATCCCGATCATCACCTAGCAACAATGCGTGAAAATCGCACTTGCTTGCGGATGCTTGCTATTTTCACACAGCCCCATTCACTTCTATGGGGCCTGCGTTGCGTGAAAAATGCACAATATAGAGCTTGCTGCGATTTTCACACAACACACACGTGATGCGTGAAAATCACCGCTTATGTGCACAGCCCCATTGAAGTGAATGGGTCCGGATTCAGTGCGGGTGCTATGCGTTCACCTCACACATTGCACCCGCACGGAATTCTCGCCCGTGTGAAAGGGGTCTTTGAATGCAACAATCTAAAAGGTGAACGTTTGTTTTGGCTTCTAAGTCCAAAGACTCTCCCAAAAGATAAACTATTTATCATATATGCCAGTCTTAGGCTTCCTGCAGATGTTACTGCAATGCCCGCCGGCCCCATTGACTATAACATAATCCTTCCGCCACCCAACAGATATGCCGGGATTCAGCCGGACAAAAACCACTGTGTGCATGGGATCTATACCCAAAATCATTATTGTTAAAGTGTACTTAACCATTTGAAGAACTTTATTAAAAACTATTCTAAATGCCACAAAAATAATTTTGTAATACAGTTTTTTTCCCCCATTTAACTTAGTTTAGGTGTCTATAGTGTTTTGGAATCCATACACTTTGCTACCAATCTCTGCAGTAATATAGATTCGCTGTTCTATTCAAGACAAGATCTGTTCAATACAGAGCATCTCCAACTCGAGGAACTAGCACCCCGCCATAACTCCCGCGGCACCCATGTAGGACGCCACGTTACAGGCAGGTCGAGCTTGGCTGGTCAACACTACCTCTTCCCGTGAACATCCGTAATGTAATTGAAACTTTGTCATTTACATCAATCTATGCTCTGATTATTGCCTAATATGCGTTCTGTCTCTGGAGCGGTATATCGCCAATACAGTGGACATCCCTAACTGTGTTCACCACACACAGAATAGCGCTATAGTTTTAACTATTATTATACTGCAGGCTATTGTGAGCATCAAATACAATATCCTAGCTTACTGGAAAACACTAGATTTATTGTGACATTCTCTTTCTACCAGACGGAGACACATATTGTCACTGATAAGTTAAAAGGAAGCGCCAAGTCAAAGCTAAAGAGAAGCTCTCTGACATATACAGCTGCTGATCAGCCAAAGGGGAGACCTCTTGCGATACTATATTGCTTTTCATTGGGTTGCCCATTCATGAAACAGTGTGAACTAACTTGGACTATCTAGAACTTTGGTGTAAATGCTCCCTCTACTGGACCCTAATGGGATCTGCATTGAACGACTAAGTGAATATTTTATATTCACACATACTGTGACTTCAATTTTACATTATTAATATTTTTTTTAACAATTTTTATATAAACAGTCAGGTCTATAAATATTGGGACATTGACACAATTCTAACATTTTTGGCTCTATACACCACCACAATGGATTTGAAATTAAACGAACAAGATGTGCTTTAACTGCAGACTGTCAGCTTTAATTTGAGGGTATTTACATTCAAATCAGGTGAACGGTGTAGGAAATACAACAGCTTGCATATGTGCCTCCCACTTGTTAAGTGACCAAAAGTAATGGGACAGAATAATAATCATAAATCAAACTTTCACTTTTTAATACTTGGTTGCAAATCTTTTGCAGTCAATTACAGCCTGAAGTCTGGAACGCATAGACATCACCAGACGCTGGGTTTCATCCCTGGTGATGCTCTGCCAGGTCTCTACTGCAACTGTCTTCAGTTCCTGCTTGTTCTTTGGGCATTTTCCTTCAGTTTTGTCTTCAGCAAGTGAAATGCATGCTCAATCGGATTCGGGTCAGGTGATTGATTTGGCCATTGCATAACATTCCACTTCTTTCCCTTAAAAAACTCTTTGGTAGCTTTTGCAGTATGCTTTGGGTCATTGTCCAGCTGTACTGTGAAGCGGCCTCCAATGAGTTCTGAAGAATTTGGCTGAATAGGAGCAGATAATATTGCCCGAAACACTTCAGAATTCATCCTGCTGCTTTTGTCAGCAGTCACATCAATAAATACAAGAAAACCAGTTCCATTGGCAGCCATACATGCCCACGCCATGACACTACCACCACCATGCTTCACTGATTAGGTGGTATGCTTAGGATCATGAGCAGTTGCTTTCCTTCTCCATACACTTCTCCTATCCATCACTCTGGTACAAGTTGATCTTGATCTCATCTGTCCATAGGATGCTGTTCCAGAACTGTGAAGGCTTTTTCAGATGTCGTTTGGCAAACTCTAATCTGGCCTTCCTGTTTTTGAGGCTCACCAATGGTTTACATCTTGTGGTGAACCCTTTGTATTCACTCTGGTGAAGTCTTCTCTTGATTGTTGCCTTTGATACACATACAGTCCTGGCCAAAAGTTGTGAGAATGACACAAATATTAGTTTTCAGAAAGTTTGCTGCTAAACTGCTTTTAGATCTTCGTTTCAGTTGTTTCTGTGATGTAGTGAAATATAATTATATGCACTTCATACGTTTCAAAGGCTTTTATCGACAACTACATGACATTTATGCAAAGAGTCAGTATTTGCAGTGTTGGCCCTTCTTCAGAACCTCTGCAATTCGACTGGGCATGCTCTCAATCAACTTCTGGGCCAATTCCTGACTGATAGCAACCCATTCTTTCATAATCCCTTCTTGGAGTTTGTCAGAATTAGTGGGTTTTTGTTTGTCCACCCGCCTCTTGAGGATTGACCACAAGTTCTCAATGGGATTAAGATCTGGAGAGTTTCCAGGCCATGGACCCAAAATGTCAACGTTTTGGTTCCCAAGCCACTTAGTTATTACTTTTGCCTTATGGCACGGTGCTCCATTGTGCTGGAAAATGCATTGTTCTTCACCAAACTGTTGTTGGATTGTTGGAAGAAGTTGCTGTTGGAGGGTGTTTTGGTACCATTCTTTATTCATGGCTGTGTTTTTGGGCAAAATTGTGAGTGAGCCCACTCCCTTGGATGAGAAGCAACCCCACACATGAATGGTCTCAGGATGCTTTACTGTTGGCATGATACAGGACTGATGGTAGCGCTCACCTTTTCTTCTCCGGACAAGCCTTTTTCCTGATGCCCCAAACAATCGGAAAGAGGCTTCATCGGAGAATATGACTTTGCCCCAGTCCTCAACAGTCCATTCACCATATTTTCTGCAGAAGATCAATCTGACCCTGATGTTTTTTTTGAGAGAAGTGGCTTCTTTGCTGCCCTTCTTGACACCAGGCCATCTTCCAAAAGTCTTCGCCTCACTGTGCTTGCAGATGCGCTCACACCTGCCTGCAGATGCGCTCACACCTGCCTGCTGCCATTCCTGAGCAAAATCTGAAAGAGAAGAAAAAGACCCCAGAGGTCCCCTAGCATATATAACAGGGGCAATGCCCATAAAATAAACAGATATAGGGGGACACCTAAAAGAGAATGACTCGGTACAAGCTCCGAGCATAACGGCAGAAAACAGAAGAAAAGAGCTTAGAGTACCATTGGTTAGAAAAATATACGCTTTTATTAAATTCATGATAAAAACACACATAGTGAATGCCAAGAATAGGGTAAGGGAGCAGGGGAAGAGAAAACGAGCGCCATCCTGGATGGACACACTGGTCACAACATATAATGATCTGTCAGTAAGGTTACTGCAGATATGGGAAAAAACAACTACTAATGTATGGTACAATGACCAACCCATAGGTGCAGACCTGATTAATAATTGATTGTATAGGGTGAGTGGAGATCAAAAAATGGTCAAACCGCCATGGCTATGGTGCATAATATATGGTACAAGAGACATAGGTCATGCTGAGTGTAGACAGTGTACCAATAGATCAGCAATAATGGACCAGGCGAAATAGCTCAACGTTGGCAGCACATAGCCATGGCTGGAAACCTGTGATCAAACACTCACCGATATGGGACCAGATGTGAACGGAGAAACCAGGATGGCGCTACCCCAACGCGCGTTTCGGCGTGCCTTCGTCAGGGGGTAGCGCCATCACTGCGGACCAGGTATTTATGTCTCCTTCAACCAATGACAGAGATAATACTCACTCATCTCCTGGTGTGTTGGTGGAACGGCGCGCGCAATCCGCACACAGTCACTTCCGGCAATCCCACAGCCGGCGTCCCGCCGGCACGCCCACACCACATGACGAGTCACATGATCGGGCGGCGTGACGTCCGGACGCTCGGGCGTGAGATGCCGTAGGCGGTGACGAACGACGCGCGCACACAACACAGAAGGGGAGGAGGAACGGGACGTCTGTACCTCAAAAGAAAATATATTGAGGTACAAATTTATTGAGCTTCTGATTGGCCATGACAAAAAGTGCCTTGAACAAATAGATTGATTCCCTTCAGGTGAGTCTATCCAGTAACTGTAGTGCTGAAAATTTGAAAAGCTTTCAAGAACATCTCAACATACAATACCCGATTTGGGAAAAGGAGATACAGGGAACCAAAATACAGAAGTTCTCCAGGGATAACAATGATTTACAACAAAACCGTGTCTATAAATGGAAAAATAAGGAAGCTGGTAATCATAGATATAAGAACCGGTCACGCAGCAGATCTTCCTCAATGTCCTCCGTATCTTCTGTTGGGGACTCCCAGACACAGGACATCAACCCCACTCGCCTTACCCGCAATAAAAGAAAAATGGAGCATGGTAATGGCCCCGGTGGAAAGAGACAACCGGAATCTACCGCGATCACGAAACCATCTCATAACGAGCCTAAGGTAATTAACCTATCCGATCATGTTCTTTCTAGGACAGATGTCTCTCTTTTGGAGAAGGGCTTGTCATATGCACCTAGTTGCGGTTTTGACTGCTTCACTGCCGTTAAGGATTTACATCTTTTCGGGCGGTCTCTAATGATGAAGAGGTGGCATGCTAGAGGTGACTCTACGGGAATCCTTAACACTGAGGACGAGCAACGGGCTTTACGTGTGTTGGAGGACTTATTGGCGGAACAAGAGGGATCAACCGCCAATGTCACTGATTTGATACCCTCTGAGATCAGAAAAAGATCTACCAAGTTTCCCCCCTTGTCTCTATGTCCGGCCATAGACCTTTTTGTCAAGGCTGTTAGCAGAGATTTCAAACAGATACCCCTGTCAATACAATATGACAACTTGAATAAGGATCAACGACACAGCCTTGGCAAGATAAAAAACATCAAAGACGTGGTCTACAAGCCGGCTGACAAGGGGGGAAATTTGGTGGTCTGGCCTCGGAGGATGTATCTGGCGGAGGCGTATCGACAGCTGAATGACCCAGTCTGTTACCAAAAATTAACGTTTAACCCCTCCATCTCTTACAGAAATGAACTGATGAGACTCCTGGATATGGGTCTTGAGAAGAATATCATCTCCAAGAAACTATACGAGGCTCTCATTATCCAGGAACCCGCCATTCCTACCTTATACCTTCTGCCGAAGGTTCACAAGAATACATCTGTGCCCCCAGGTAGGCCCATTATTTCTGGGTGTAACAGTATGGTAGAGGGGGTGTGTAAGTTGCTGGACTTTCACTTGAAGCCCCTTGTAGAGACCTTACCATCCCATGTTAGGGACACATCTGATTTCCTTAAAAGGATACAGGGAATCACACTTGAGGATGACTATATCATGGTGACATGTGATGTTGAATCTCTGTATACCAGCATTCAACATGTGGATGGGTTGAGGGCAGTGGAATTCTTTCTATCAGCCAGCAACTTACCTAAGGAATTTTCCTCATTTTTGCTGCAGCTCTTGAGGTTTGTACTCACACGGAATTTTTTCTCCTTTAATGGGTCCTTCTTCCTACAGCTCCAGGGAACAGCAATGGGTGCAGCCTGCGCACCCGCATATGCCAACCTGTTCCTGGGGCTGTGGGAGAGGGACCTTTTCCTGTCAGATGGACACGTCGTCATGGACCGCGCCATTTTATGGGCGCGGTACATTGACGACGTCTTCATGATCTGGCAGGGCACGGAAGAACAACTCCACGACTTCTTCAGGCTCCTTAATACGAACTCCAGGAATATCAAATTAACATATACACACCATAAATATAGGGTGGATTTTCTGGATGTGTCCGTCTTTAGACACCATGATGGACAGATCGGAACTGATGTCTTCCGTAAGGAGACAGCCGTGAATGCCTATCTGCATGCAACCTCTCTACACCCCAGGAATACCATCTCCGCCATTCCCATCAGCCAATTTTTACGCATCCGCCGGATATGTTCCGACGATGCAACTTTTGAGAGGCGAGCCTGTGAGCTGAAGGACCGTTTCCTCAAGAGAGGCTATAGTCATCGCTCTATTAAAAAGGCATATCGGCGGGCAAAGCTGCAGGGACAGGTCCAACTTCTCCAAACAAAGGGAGATAAGATACCTGACAATAGGATCCGCTTTATAAGCAAATATCACTCCCATTGGGACGAAATGAGGAATTGTTTAGCCTCACATTGGCCGATCCTATTGACTGACCCGGTCTTGGAAAGACTGTTACCTCCACGACCTTTGGTCACAGCTCGCAGGGCTAACACCCTGCGTGATAATTTAGTCAGAGGTTATCTTCAACCTACTCTCTCCCCCCTGTTCTTCGGACAGGGTAGCCCCAAGACTGGCTTCAGACCGTGCGGCAAATGTTCTGCGTGCCCTAATATGGAGCGGTCCTTTGACTTCACAGACTCCTCGGGCACCAAAACATTCAGGATTAACCATACTCTTACATGTTCCAGCACACGAGTGGTCTACTACGCCCACTGTCCCTGCCCCAAGATCTATGTGGGCCTCACGACACGAGAACTCCGCGTTCGTGTGAGGGAGCATGTGAGGGATATCCTGAATGCACAGGAACAAAAGGACGGTGAGGTTCTCAAACCGATTGCAAGGCACTTTAGGGAATTCCACTCATGCAACCCGAAATTCCTCAAAATAAAGGGGATTGATTGTGTTCAGGTGGACCTCCGTGCGGGATGTGTATCTAAAAGGCTTGCTCAGTGTGAAAGCCGCTGGATTTGGACCCTGGGGACATTACGTCCCGAGGGTCTAAATGAAAATCTGGGATTTTCTGCCTTTCTGTAACCGCTGGGCCCGCGACTGTGGACCCAATTTTTTCTTTTAACAGCATGTGTGTTATGTACTGATAAACTTCATTTATTTTTTCTTCCCTTCATCTATTCTCTTGTCTCCCTCCACAGTACTTCTACATCGCTTTGTAGGGACGTCTGCTCTATTATTCTTCTGTTTGAAGCAATATTGGATTCCGCCGTTGTGGCTGTCCATCTTTATAGAAGCCCAGCTACGCCATTGTCGACTAACCTATTTGACATGATATTCTGATTATGGATGTTGTTTGAGCATTATCACGTGTTTTTGGATCTCGGATCGACTATCTATTTGATAATCATCGTCTTCCAGCACCTTATTTCTTCTCACTTTTTCTCGTCACACCCTTCATTTTTTCCACCACTTTTTCCACCATTTTTTACCTTCCTATACTTATGCACCAGCACTTTATATGCACTTTTATCTTTAAGGCCATTCATGAATTCTCTAAATGGCATGTAAACTTTTACCTTTCTTTATTGAATCCTTTGATCGGTCCACTGGGTCTTGTACCCTGTCTTATCATGTATATAGATCTTTATTGTATATTTAATATTCATATTTGTATATCTATTTATTCTCATCATCATGCATATATATCTTTAATCATGGTTGACCTATCACATATGGTTTTCACCGGAATCCACTCCATACTTGATTTATGTATTTTGTAATTTTTATTACCTTCTATTTAATCATTGTTGGCATTATCCTAATTGAGATGTGTCCTTTGTCGCCCATACCTCAACTTTGTTTATCATGCCAATGAATTGTACATTTATATTTCTATATGCCTATGCCATGTTACATTATGACAAAATTGTATATATATGTGCCTATTATGTATATAATATATCTAGTGTTTACATTATTATATATCTACTTATATGTCATTATCAAATTTACATTATGCTATTTATTTGTAAAAACGCATGTTGTCACTTCTATATTTGTATTCTTATAATGAGCGAATACAGGGCTGTTCATAAAATTGTAAAATCTGATATGCCAGCATATATGGTGTCTTTAAATTTGCATGTTATATGTTATGTTATATTTTCTTTTGAGGTACAGACGTCCCGTTCCTCCTCCCCTTCTGTGTTGTGTGCGCGCGTCGTTCGTCACCGCCTACGGCATCTCACGCCCGAGCGTCCGGACGTCACGCCGCCCGATCATGTGACTCGTCATGTGGTGTGGGCGTGCCGGCAGGACGCCGGCTGTGGGATTGCCGGAAGTGACTGTGTGCGGATTGCGCGCGCCGTTCCACCAACACACCAGGAGATGAGTGAGTATTATCTCTGTCATTGGTTGAAGGAGACATAAATACCTGGTCCGCAGTGATGGCGCTACCCCCTGACGAAGGCACGCCGAAACGCGCGTTGGGGTAGCGCCATCCTGGTTTCTCCGTTCACATCTGGTCCCATATCGGTGAGTGTTTGATCACAGGTTTCCAGCCATGGCTATGTGCTGCCAACGTTGAGCTATTTCGCCTGGTCCATTATTGCTGATCTATTGGTACACTGTCTACACTCAGCATGACCTATGTCTCTTGTACCATATATTATGCACCATAGCCATGGCGGTTTGACCATTTTTTGATCTCCACTCACCCTATACAATCAATTATTAATCAGGTCTGCACCTATGGGTTGGTCATTGTACCATACATTAGTAGTTGTTTTTTCCCATATCTGCAGTAACCTTACTGACAGATCATTATATGTTGTGACCAGTGTGTCCATCCAGGATGGCGCTCGTTTTCTCTTCCCCTGCTCCCTTACCCTATTCTTGGCATTCACTATGTGTGTTTTTATCATGAATTTAATAAAAGCGTATATTTTTCTAACCAATGGTACTCTAAGCTCTTTTCTTCTGTTTTCTGCCGTTATGCTCGGAGCTTGTACCGAGTCATTCTCTTTTAGGTGTCCCCCTATATCTGTTTATTTTATGGGCATTGCCCCTGTTATATATGCTAGGGGACCTCTGGGGTCTTTTTCTTCTCTTTCAGATTTAACTCATACTGTGTCTTTTTCACAGATCTCTTTGACCCGCATAAACATGGATTACAAAGCCAGGGAATTATCTTGGTTATCCCAACTCGATGCTGTTTTTAAGGATGAGGGAGCAGTGGGCGGTCCCAGCGGTGGCACGATTAAGGAGACCCAGGGTTCACTCCAGCGGCTGCTACATAAGAGGGCACGGACGTGGTGGAACAAGGCCTTCCTGGAAAGGTACCTCCAGAGAGGCCTCATACCGCGCGGCCTAAGGATACAGGTTTTCCCGTCTTTTCCCATTGAGGATGACACCTTCTCCTCT
The DNA here is from genome assembly GCF_014858855.1 of Bufo gargarizans. Taxonomy (NCBI): domain Eukaryota; kingdom Metazoa; phylum Chordata; class Amphibia; order Anura; family Bufonidae; genus Bufo; species Bufo gargarizans. Next base: position 11,839,464 of record NC_058084.1, on the reverse strand, counting down.
AAATGGGAGGAGATCTGCAATCAGAGCTCCTTTAAATTTATTGAGCTTCTGATTGGCCATGACAAAAAGTGCCTTGAACAAATAGATAATGACATTGATTCCCTTCAGGTGAGTCTATCCAGTAACTGTAGTGCTGAAAATTTGAAAAGCTTTCAAGAACATCTCAACATACAATACCCGATTTGGGAAAAGGAGATACAGGGAACCAAAATACAGAAGTTCTCCAGGGATAACAATGATTTACAACAAAACCGTGTCTATAAATGGAAAAATAAGGAACCTGGTAATCATAGATATAAGAACCGGTCACGCAGCAGATCTTCCTCAATGTCCTCCGTATCTTCTGTTGGGGACTCCCAGACACAGGACATCAACCCCACTCGCCTTACCCGCAATAAAAGAAAAATGGAGCATGGTAATGGCCCCGGTGGAAAGAGACAACCGGAATCTACCGCGATCACGAAACCATCTCATAACGAGCCTAAGGTAATTAACCTATCCGATCATGTTCTTTCTAGGACAGATGTCTCTCTTTTGGAGAAGGGCTTGTCATATGCACCTAGTTGGGGTTTTGACTGCTTCACTGCCGTTAAGGATTTACATCTTTTCGGGCGGTCTCTAATGATGAAGAGGTGGCATGCTAGAGGTGACTCTACGGGAATCCTTAACACTGAGGACGAGCAACGGGCTTTACGTGTGTTGGAGGACTTATTGGCGGAACAAGAGGGATCAACCGCCAATGTCACTGATTTGATACCCTCTGAGATCAGAAAAAGATCTACCAAGTTTCCCCCCTTGTCTCTATGTCCGGCCATAGACCTTTTTGTCAAGGCTGTTAGCAGAGATTTCAAACAGATACCCCTGTCAATACAATATGACAACTTGAATAAGGATCAACGACACAGCCTTGGCAAGATAAAAAACATCAAAGACGTGGTCTACAAGCCGGCTGACAAGGGGGGAAATTTGGTGGTCTGGCCTCGGAGGATGTATCTGGCGGAGGCGTATCGACAGCTGAATGACCCAGTCCGTTACCAAAAATTAACGTTTAACCCCTCCATCTCTTACAGAAATGAACTGATGAGACTCCTGGATATGGGTCTTGAGAAGAATATCATCTCCAAGAAACTATACGAGGCTCTCATTATCCAGGAACCCGCCATTCCTACCTTATACCTTCTGCCGAAGGTTCACAAGAATACATCTGTGCCCCCAGGTAGGCCCATTATTTCTGGGTGTAACAGTATGGTAGAGGGGGTGTGTAAGTTGCTGGACTTTCACTTGAAGCCCCTTGTAGAGACCTTACCATCCCATGTTAGGGACACATCTGATTTCCTTAAAAGGATACAGGGAATCACACTTGAGGATGACTATATCATGGTGACATGTGATGTTGAATCTCTGTATACCAGCATTCAACATGTGGATGGGTTGAGGGCAGTGGAATTCTTTCTATCAGCCAGCAACTTACCTAAGGAATTTTCCTCATTTTTGCTGCAGCTCTTGAGGTTTGTACTCACACGGAATTTTTTCTCCTTTAATGGGTCCTTCTTCCTACAGCTCCAGGGAACAGCAATGGGTGCAGCCTGCGCACCCGCATATGCCAACCTGTTCCTGGGGCTGTGGGAGAGGGACCTTTTCCTGTCAGATGGACACGTCGTCATGGACCGCGCCATTTTATGGGCGCGGTACATTGACGACGTCTTCATGATCTGGCAGGGCACGGAAGAACAACTCCACGACTTCTTCAGGCTCCTTAATACGAACTCCAGGAATATCAAATTAACATATACACACCATAAATATAGGGTGGATTTTCTGGATGTGTCCGTCTTTAGACACCATGATGGACAGATCGGAACTGATGTCTTCCGTAAGGAGACAGCCGTGAATGCCGATCTGCATGCAACCTCTCTACACCCCAGGAATACCATCTCCGCCATTCCCATCAGCCAATTTTTACGCATCCGCCGGATATGTTCCGACGATGCAACTTTTGAGAGGCGAGCCTGTGAGCTGAAGGACCGTTTCCTCAAGAGAGGCTATAGTCATCGCTCTATTAAAAAGGCATATCGGCGGGCAAAGCTGCAGGGACAGGTCCAACTTCTCCAAACAAAGGGAGATAAGATACCTGACAATAGGATCCGCTTTATAAGCAAATATCACTCCCATTGGGACGAAATGAGGAATTGTTTAGCCTCACATTGGCCGATCCTATTGACTGACCCGGTCTTGGAAAGACTGTTACCTCCACGACCTTTGGTCACAGCTCGCAGGGCTAACACCCTGCGTGATAATTTAGTCAGAGGTTATCTTCAACCTACTCTCTCCCCCCTGTTCTTCGGACAGGGTAGCCCCAAGACTGGCTTCAGACCGTGCGGCAAATGTTCTGCGTGCCCTAATATGGAGCGGTCCTTTGACTTCACAGACTCCTCGGGCACCAAAACATTCAGGATTAACCCTACTCTTACATGTTCCAGCACACGAGTGGTCTACTACGCCCACTGTCCCTGCCCCAAGATCTATGTGGGCCTCACGACACGAGAACTCCGCGTTCGTGTGAGGGAGCATGTGAGGGATATCCTGAATGCACAGGAACAAAAGGACGGTGAGGTTCTCAAACCGATTGCAAGGCACTTTAGGGAATTCCACTCATGCAACCCGAAATTCCTCAAAATAAAGGGGATTGATTGTGTTCAGGTGGACCTCCGTGCGGGATGTGTATCTAAAAGGCTTGCTCAGTGTGAAAGCCGCTGGATTTGGACCCTGGGGACATTACGTCCCGAGGGTCTAAATGAAAATCTGGGATTTTCTGCCTTTCTGTAACCGCTGGGCCCGCGACTGTGGACCCAATTTTTTCTTTTAACAGCATGTGTGTTATGTACCGATAAACTTCATTTATTTTTTCTTCCCTTCATCTATTCTCTTGTCTCCCTCCACAGTACTTCTACATCGCTTTGTAGGGACGTCTGCTCTATTATTCTTCTGTTTGAAGCAATATTGGATTCCGCCGTTGTGGCTGTCCATCTTTATAGAAGCCCAGCTACGCCATTGTCGACTAACCTATTTGACATGATATTCTGATTATGGATGTTGTTTGAGCATTATCACGTGTTTTTGGATCTCGGATCGACTATCTATTTGATAATCATCGTCTTCCAGCACCTTATTTCTTCTCACTTTTTCTCGTCACACCCTTCATTTTTTCCACCACTTTTTCCACCATTTTTTACCTTCCTATACTTATGCACCAGCACTTTATATGCACTTTTATCTTTAAGGCCATTCATGAATTCTCTAAATGGCATGTAAACTTTTACCTTTCTTTATTGAATCCTTTGATCGGTCCACTGGGTCTTGTACCCTGTCTTATCATGTATATAGATCTTTATTGTATATTTAATATTCATATTTGTATATCTATTTATTCTCATCATCATGCATATATATCTTTAATCATGGTTGACCTATCACATATGGTTTTCACCGGAATCCACTCCATACTTGATTTATGTATTTTGTAATTTTTATTACCTTCTATTTAATCATTGTTGGCATTATCCTAATTGAGATGTGTCCTTTGTCGCCCATACCTCAACTTTGTTTATCATGCCAATGAATTGTACATTTATATTTCTATATGCCTATGCCATGTTACATTATGACAAAATTGTATATATATGTGCCTATTATGTATATAATATATCTAGTGTTTACATTATTATATATCTACTTATATGTCATTATCAAATTTACATTATGCTATTTATTTGTAAAAACGCATGTTGTCACTTCTATATTTGTATTCTTATAATGAGCGAATACAGGGCTGTTCATAAAATTGTAAAATCTGATATGCCAGCATATATGGTGTCTTTAAATTTGCATGTTATATGTTATGTTATATTTTCTTTTGAGGTACAGACGTCCCGTTCCTCCTCCCCTTCTGTGTTGTGTGCGCGCGTCGTTCGTCACCGCCTACGGCATCTCACGCCCGAGCGTCCGGACGTCACGCCGCCCGATCATGTGACTCGTCATGTGGTGTGGGCGTGCCGGCGGGACGCCGGCTGTGGGATTGCCGGAAGTGACTGTGTGCGGATTGCGCGCGCCGTTCCACCAACACACCAGGAGATGAGTGAGTATTATCTCTGTCATTGGTTGAAGGAGACATAAATACCTGGTCCGCAGTGATGGCGCTACCCCCTGACGAAGGCACGCCGAAACGCGCGTTGGGGTAGCGCCATCCTGGTTTCTCCGTTCACATCTGGTCCCATATCGGTGAGTGTTTGATCACAGGTTTCCAGCCATGGCTATGTGCTGCCAACGTTGAGCTATTTCGCCTGGTCCATTATTGCTGATCTATTGGTACACTGTCTACACTCAGCATGACCTATGTCTCTTGTACCATATATTATGCACCATAGCCATGGCGGTTTGACCATTTTTTGATCTCCACTCACCCTATACAATCAATTATTAATCAGGTCTGCACCTATGGGTTGGTCATTGTACCATACATTAGTAGTTGTTTTTTCCCATATCTGCAGTAACCTTACTGACAGATCATTATATGTTGTGACCAGTGTGTCCATCCAGGATGGCGCTCGTTTTCTCTTCCCCTGCTCCCTTACCCTATTCTTGGCATTCACTATGTGTGTTTTTATCATGAATTTAATAAAAGCGTATATTTTTCTAACCAATGGTACTCTAAGCTCTTTTCTTCTGTTTTCTGCCGTTATGCTCGGAGCTTGTACCGAGTCATTCTCTTTTAGGTGTCCCCCTATATCTGTTTATTTTATGGGCATTGCCCCTGTTATATATGCTAGGGGACCTCTGGGGTCTTTTTCTTCTCTTTCAGATTTAACTCATACTGTGTCTTTTTCACAGATCTCTTTGACCCGCATAAACATGGATTACAAAGCCAGGGAATTATCTTGGTTATCCCAACTCGATGCTGTTTTTAAGGATGAGGGAGCAGTGGGCGGTCCCAGCGGTGGCACGATTAAGGAGACCCAGGGTTCACTCCAGCGGCTGCTACATAAGAGGGCACGGACGTGGTGGAACAAGGCCTTCCTGGAAAGGTACCTCCAGAGAGGCCTCATACCGCGCGGCCTAAGGATACAGGTTTTCCCGTCTTTTCCCATTGAGGATGACACCTTCTCCTCTAAATGGGAGGAGATCTGCAATCAGAGCTCCTTTAAATTTATTGAGCTTCTGATTGGCCATGACAAAAAGTGCCTTGAACAAATAGATAATGACATTGATTCCCTTCAGGTGAGTCTATCCAGTAACTGTAGTGCTGAAAATTTGAAAAGCTTTCAAGAACATCTCAACATACAATACCCGATTTGGGAAAAGGAGATACAGGGAACCAAAATACAGAAGTTCTCCAGGGATAACAATGATTTACAACAAAACCGTGTCTATAAATGGAAAAATAAGGAAGCTGGTAATCATAGATATAAGAACCGGTCACGCAGCAGATCTTCCTCAATGTCCTCCGTATCTTCTGTTGGGGACTCCCAGACACAGGACATCAACCCCACTCGCCTTACCCGCAATAAAAGAAAAATGGAGCATGGTAATGGCCCCGGTGGAAAGAGACAACCGGAATCTACCGCGATCACGAAACCATCTCATAACGAGCCTAAGGTAATTAACCTATCCGATCATGTTCTTTCTAGGACAGATGTCTCTCTTTTGGAGAAGGGCTTGTCATATGCACCTAGTTGCGGTTTTGACTGCTTCACTGCCGTTAAGGATTTACATCTTTTCGGGCGGTCTCTAATGATGAAGAGGTGGCATGCTAGAGGTGACTCTACGGGAATCCTTAACACTGAGGACGAGCAACGGGCTTTACGTGTGTTGGAGGACTTATTGGCGGAACAAGAGGGATCAACCGCCAATGTCACTGATTTGATACCCTCTGAGATCAGAAAAAGATCTACCAAGTTTCCCCCCTTGTCTCTATGTCCGGCCATAGACCTTTTTGTCAAGGCTGTTAGCAGAGATTTCAAACAGATACCCCTGTCAATACAATATGACAACTTGAATAAGGATCAACGACACAGCCTTGGCAAGATAAAAAACATCAAAGACGTGGTCTACAAGCCGGCTGACAAGGGGGGAAATTTGGTGGTCTGGCCTCGGAGGATGTATCTGGCGGAGGCGTATCGACAGCTGAATGACCCAGTCCGTTACCAAAAATTAACGTTTAACCCCTCCATCTCTTACAGAAATGAACTGATGAGACTCCTGGATATGGGTCTTGAGAAGAATATCATCTCCAAGAAACTATACGAGGCTCTCATTATCCAGGACCCCGCCATTCCTACCTTATACCTTCTGCCGAAGGTTCACAAGAATACATCTGTGCCCCCAGGTAGGCCCATTATTTCTGGGTGTAACAGTATGGTAGAGGGGGTGTGTAAGTTGCTGGACTTTCACTTGAAGCCCCTTGTAGAGACCTTACCATCCCATGTTAGGGACACATCTGATTTCCTTAAAAGGATACAGGGAATCACACTTGAGGATGACTATATCATGGTGACATGTGATGTTGAATCTCTGTATACCAGCATTCAACATGTGGATGGGTTGAGGGCAGTGGAATTCTTTCTATCAGCCAGCAACTTACCTAAGGAATTTTCCTCATTTTTGCTGCAGCTCTTGAGGTTTGTACTCACACGGAATTTTTTCTCCTTTAATGGGTCCTTCTTCCTACAGCTCCAGGGAACAGCAATGGGTGCAGCCTGCGCACCCGCATATGCCAACCTGTTCCTGGGGCTGTGGGAGAGGGACCTTTTCCTGTCAGATGGACACGTCATCATGGACCGCGCCATTTTATGGGCGCGGTACATTGACGACGTCTTCATGATCTGGCAGGGCACGGAAGAACACCTCCACGACTTCTTCAGGCTCCTTAATACGAACTCCAGGAATATCAAATTAACATATACACACCATAAATATAGGGTGGATTTTCTGGATGTGTCCGTCTTTAGACACCATGATGGACAGATCGGAACTGATGTCTTCCGTAAGGAGACAGCCGTGAATGCCTATCTGCATGCAACCTCTCTACACCCCAGGAATACCATCTCCGCCATTCCCATCAGCCAATTTTTACGCATCCGCCGGATATGTTCCGACGATGCAACTTTTGAGAGGCGAGCCTGTGAGCTGAAGGACCGTTTCCTCAAGAGAGGCTATAGTCATCGCTCTATTAAAAAGGCATATCGGCGGGCAAAGCTGCAGGGACAGGTCCAACTTCTCCAAACAAAGGGAGATAAGATACCTGACAATAGGATCCGCTTTATAAGCAAATATCACTCCCATTGGGACGAAATGAGGAATTGTTTAGCCTCACATTGGCCGATCCTATTGACTGACCCGGTCTTGGAAAGACTGTTACCTCCACGACCTTTGGTCACAGCTCGCAGGGCTAACACCCTGCGTGATAATTTAGTCAGAGGTTATCTTCAACCTACTCTCTCCCCCCTGTTCTTCGGACAGGGTAGCCCCAAGACTGGCTTCAGACCGTGCGGCAAATGTTCTGCGTGCCCTAATATGGAGCGGTCCTTTGACTTCACAGACTCCTCGGGCACCAAAACATTCAGGATTAACCATACTCTTACATGTTCCAGCACACGAGTGGTCTACTACGCCCACTGTCCCTGCCCCAAGATCTATGTGGGCCTCACGACACGAGAACTCCGCGTTCGTGTGAGGGAGCATGTGAGGGATATCCTGAATGCACAGGAACAAAAGGACGGTGAGGTTCTCAAACCGATTGCAAGGCACTTTAGGGAATTCCACTCATGCAACCCGAAATTCCTCAAAATAAAGGGGATTGATTGTGTTCAGGTGGACCTCCGTGCGGGATGTGTATCTAAAAGGCTTGCTCAGTGTGAAAGCCGCTGGATTTGGACCCTGGGGACATTACGTCCCGAGGGTCTAAATGAAAATCTGGGATTTTCTGCCTTTCTGTAACCGCTGGGCCCGCGACTGTGGACCCAATTTTTTCTTTTAACAGCATGTGTGTTATGTACCAATAAACTTCATTTATTTTTTCTTCCCTTCATCTATTCTCTTGTCTCCCTCCACAGTACTTCTACATCGCTTTGTAGGGACGTCTGCTCTATTATTCTTCTGTTTGAAGCAATATTGGATTCCGCCGTTGTGGCTGTCCATCTTTATAGAAGCCCAGCTACGCCATTGTCGACTAACCTATTTGACATGATATTCTGATTATGGATGTTGTTTGAGCATTATCACGTGTTTTTGGATCTCGGATCGACTATCTATTTGATAATCATCGTCTTCCAGCACCTTATTTCTTCTCACTTTTTCTCGTCACACCCTTCATTTTTTCCACCACTTTTTACCTTCCTATACTTATGCACCAGCACTTTATATGCACTTTTATCTTTAAGGCCATTCATGAATTCTCTAAATGGCATGTAAACTTTTACCTTTCTTTATTGAATCCTTTGATCGGTCCACTGGGTCTTGTACCCTGTCTTATCATGTATATAGATCTTTATTGTATATTTAATATTCATATTTGTATATCTATTTATTCTCATCATCATGCATATATATCTTTAATCATGGTTGACCTATCACATATGGTTTTCACCGGAATCCACTCCATACTTGATTTATGTATTTTGTAATTTTTATTACCTTCTATTTAATCATTGTTGGCATTATCCTAATTGAGATGTGTCCTTTGTCGCCCATACCTCAACTTTGTTTATCATGCCAATGAATTGTACATTTATATTTCTATATGCCTATGCCATGTTACATTATGACAAAATTGTATATATATGTGCCTATTATGTATATAATATATCTAGTGTTTACATTATTATATATCTACTTATATGTCATTATCAAATTTACATTATGCTATTTATTTGTAAAAACGCATGTTGTCACTTCTATATTTGTATTCTTATAATGAGCGAATACAGGGCTGTTCATAAAATTGTAAAATCTGATATGCCAGCATATATGGTGTCTTTAAATTTGCATGTTATATGTTATGTTATATTTTCTTTTGAGGTACAGACGTCCCGTTCCTCCTCCCCTTCTGTGTTGTGTGCGCGCGTCGTTCGTTACCACCTACGGCATCTCACGCCCGAGCGTCCGGACGTCACGCCGCCCGATCATGTGACTCGTCATGTGGTGTGGGCGTGCCGGCAGGACGCCGGCTGTGGGATTGCCGGAAGTGACTGTGTGCGGATTGCGCGCGCCGTTCCACCAACACACCAGGAGATGAGTGAGTATTATCTCTGTCATTGGTTGAAGGAGACATAAATACCTGGTCCGCAGTGATGGCGCTACCCCCTGACGAAGGCACGCCGAAACGCGCGTTGGGGTAGCGCCATCCTGGTTTCTCCGTTCACATCTGGTCCCATATCGGTGAGTGTTTGATCACAGGTTTCCAGCCATGGCTATGTGCTGCCAACGTTGAGCTATTTCGCCTGGTCCATTATTGCTGATCTATTGGTACACTGTCTACACTCAGCATGACCTATGTCTCTTGTACCATATATTATGCACCATAGCCATGGCGGTTTGACCATTTTTTGATCTCCACTCACCCTATACAATCAATTATTAATCAGGTCTGCACCTATGGGTTGGTCATTGTACCATACATTAGTAGTTGTTTTTTCCCATATCTGCAGTAACCTTACTGACAGATCATTATATGTTGTGACCAGTGTGTCCATCCAGGATGGCGCTCGTTTTCTCTTCCCCTGCTCCCTTACCCTATTCTTGGCATTCACTATGTGTGTTTTTATCATGAATTTAATAAAAGCGTATATTTTTCTAACCAATGGTACTCTAAGCTCTTTTCTTTTGTTTTCTGCCATTCCTGAGCAAGCTCTGTACTGGTGGCACTCCGATCCCGCAGCTGAATCCTCTTTAGGAGACGATCCTGGCGCTTGCTGGACTTTCTTGGACGCCCTGAAGCCTTCTTAACAAGAATTGAATCTCTTTCCTTGAAATTCTTGATGATCATATAAATTGTTGATTGAGGTGCAATCTTAGTAGCCACAATATCCTTGCCTGTGAAACCATTTTTATGCAACGCAATGATGGCTGCACGCGTTTCTTTGCAGGTCACCATGGTTAACAATGGAAGAACAATGATTTCAAGCATCACCATCCTTTTAACAGGTCAAGTCTACCATTTTAACCCAATCAGCCTGACATAATGATCTCCAGCCTTGTGCTCGTCAACATTCTCACCTGAGTTAACAAGACTATTACTGAAATTATCTCAGCAGGTCATTTAATGACAGCAATGAAAGGCAGTGGAAATTTTTTTTTTTTTATTAAGTTAATTTTCATGGCAAAGAAGAACTATGCAATTCATCTGATCACTCTTCATAACATTCTGGAGTATATGCAAATTGCTATTATAAAAACTTAAGCAGCAACTTTTCCAATTTCCAATATTTATGTAATTCTCAAAACTTTTGGCCACGACTGTACACCTACCTCCTGGAGAGTGTTCTTGATCTGGCCAACTGTTGTTTTCTTCACCAGGGAAAGAATTCTTCGGTCATCCACTGTGGTTTTTCGTGGTCTTCCGGGTCTTTTGGTGTTGCTGAGCTCACCGTTGCGTTCCTTCTTTTTAAGAATGTTTCAAACAGTTGTTTTGGCCACGCCTAATGTTTTTGCTATCTCTCTGATGGGTTTGTTTTGTTTTTTCAGCCTAATGATGGCTTGCTTCACTGATAGTGACAGCTCTTTGGATCTCACCTTGCGAGTTGACAGCAACAGATTCCAAATGCAAACACACATATGCAAACTGTTGTAATTCCTACACCGTTCACCTGATTTGGATGTAAATACCCTCAAATTAAAGCTGACAGTCTGCAGTTAAAGCACATCTTGTTCATTTTATTTCAAATCCATTGTGGTGGTGTATAGAGCCAAAAATGTTAGAATTGTGTCGGTGTCCCGATATTTATGGACCTGACTGTATACATTTTATATATAGATATTTTTCAATTTTTTTTTCTATTTTCTTAATTTAAATTTTAATCTATTTTAGTTGATCTACTATAACATTATCTTTAAATTTTTTATCATTCCCCTACCAAGTTGTCTGAATTAGAGCTATAATAAATTATTAACAGTATCACGTACATTGTGGTTAATACATACAACCATACACACATATTTTGAGTGCCTCCCAGATCCAAAATTTACCAGAACCTATTTTCTCTTGCGACACTAGGGTGAGTCTCCGGGTAGAGCACCTAGCCATAGGTTTTTCAGTTTAGTGCAGCCACTGACACCGTTTTATTTAAAAAATTTATATTTTTATTTATTTTTTAAAACTTTTTTTTAGCCCCTCTAGGAGGATACAATATGCATTAGTCAGATGTATTTTTGCCTAGACTGTAGTTCCATAGAATGCAGGCCTCCAAAGGATGGGGAACGGTCCTAATCCGGAAGCGCTCCCTTCTGGGGTGTTTTTTTGCCACTTGGATACCGTGGTCACGCTTGACCACGGCATCTAAAGGGACATTTACCTGCGATCAGCATTATTGCTGGTACCAGACATGAGCTCCAGGCCTCTGTTGTTTGAAAAAGCATAAATATGCCAGCTATGGCACCCACTGCGCTCGCGAGCAGGTCCCATATTTATCATAGCAGTGTCAATACGATAGTTATCTAAGCAATTACTGTGTGTGTACTAGTAATCTACTCATGTAGGATTTCACAGCTTCTTTTACTTCTTTGTTTCGTAAGCAATAAATAATTGGGTTCATCATAGGAATTATCATTGTGTAGAATACAGATACTATTTTGTCTTGTGTAACAGAATAGCTGGAAGGGGGACGGAGGTACATGAAGAAAACGGTTCCATAAAATAGAGCAACACAAAGCAGATGAGAGGAACATGTGGAAAACGCTTTGTGTCTCCCTTCTGATGAGTGAATTGTCAATATGGTGAAAAAGATATATACATATGAAGCTACGATGACGATTACTGAAAAAAGACCAAGCAAAAAGACTACACTAAATATAATCATCTTGCTCATATATGTATCTGCACAAGAGAGCTCCATTAGTGGAGGAATGTCACAATAGAAATGATTAATTACATTAGGACCACAAAACGGTAATACGAATGTGCACGATGTATGGATCCCCGCAGTAAATAAACCTCCAATATAGACAATAACTGTAAGAATCACACATTTCCTTTTGTTCATTATTAGTACATACAGAAGAGGGTGACATATTGCAACATAGCGATCATAGGCCATGGTAGACAAAATGTAGCATTCAGTACTGGCAAAAACGGCAAAGAAATATAACTGAAGTACACAACCAATAAATGAGATCAATTTCCTTTCCAGGAAGAAATCAAATAGCATTTTAGGAGAAATTACTGTAGAATAGCACAGATCTGAAAAGGACAGATTGCTGAGAAAATAATACATTGGACTGTGAAGGTCGTTAATAACGAGGATTGTTATCATGATGCTTGTATTGCTAATAACACTTATAAGGTAAATCAATAGAAACAAAGTAAATAGGATCTGTTGCAAATGTGGATCACTGGTAATTCCCATTATTACAAACTCTTTTACAAAAGACTTGTTAGCTACAGTCATGGATTGGATAGATTCTGCCACACCTACAAAGAAGGACATAGTAAGGTGGTGAAAATAAGAATTATTACAGTGATTGAAGCGACATACAGTAGTATGTCATAGCAAACTGGTAAAATATGTCATAACTGATATCACACGTAAGGCTACTTTCACACTCGCGTTTTGGCTTTCCGATTGTGAGATCCGTCATGGGCTCTCACAAGCGGTCCAAAACAGATCAGTTGCCCTAATGCATTCTGAATGGAAAAGGATCCGCTCAGAATGCATCAGTTTGCCTCCGATCAGTCTCTATTCCGCTCTGGAGGCGGACACCAAAACGCTGCCTGCAGCCATCTTGGCTATGTTACAGATAATACAAACGGATCTGTTAATGACGAATGCATGCGGTTGTATTATTGTAACAAGTCAGTTTTTGCATACCCATGACGGATCCACCAAAAACGCGAGTGTAAAAGTAGCCTAAAGATGAAGAGGAGTCTCATTAAGTCTTCTACGTTCCTCTTTTGATCTCCATGTGCTGCCTTAACAGTTGATTTATGATTAGCAATATATCGTTAGGAACGGAATCCCTAGAGTTTTTATTTTTTTAAGACAAGTCTCTGTTGTGTTCATTATGGAGCTATTATTGCCTGTTAAGGGAAATAATAAGTCATTTTGTTTGTTCTTTTGATACCTGGCTTATGAAATCTACATTCAAATTAGGTTAATAGCATGAGTAGAAAGAATAAACATTGAAGACCACCAGAGACTGTAGGCAACTTTTCTCTAATAAAAGTACCAGCAGTGTCCACCAATATATGTTAACAGCATTCCATGCCATGCTTGAGTTGACCCAGATCATCAAAGGAGAGGGAATATTTACGCAGTACCTTAGCTGTTGAAACATCTATTTTAGGGGCATAATCCAAATCAGTGGAATAAGATTCGTTAATAGAGTATTTCCATTTGACCGAACATGGTAAACAGCTACATTTATCTAGCCGCTTCCATTCCTTACTAATCAGCGCCTCTACATTTTTATGATAAAAAGAATATTCTTTTTCTCCCCTCTAAACTTTCAAACATCCTGGACTGATTGAACCTCCTGAGGGTCTTAAATGTTCATGATTGCCCTAATAGCTTTTAATAGTTGATCCACATCCTGAATTGGAAAAGAAAATGGCTTGCCAGCCTTTTCTCCATCAGAAGAGGAGTCTGAATCAACTTCTCCACTTTCTGGCTCCTCCTCAGAACTAGAAATATCCAAATAATATAGTGCAGAGGAAGACTTATCCCAGGAGTCCCTATGTCTGGAATAATGATGCTCTTTCTTGGATTTTGGGGCACTAATGACCTCTTCCCTAATTATCTTCTTCGTACATTTTATCATAGAAGGGGATTCCTCTGCAATGGTATTCTCAATACATGAACGACATGGCAGCTTAACATATGATGGGGCAAGCTTGACTTTACACAACCCCCATTTTTTATGCTGAGTCTTAGCTGCAGAATATTTTGGCTTATCCTGAAATATAAATATGGAAGGATAAGCCCCAAAAAATCTGCCGGGGAAGCAGAGTCCCTCTGAGCCTCGCCAGAGCTCTCCATAATGCATACAACTATTCAGATGGCCTGCTTGCCTTGGATCTGAAGCTGCCCGACAAGGATCCTCAGGCTAGCTGAATGGACTCTTTAAATCTCTTGATGCCCACACTTCTGCACTTCCGGGTTCTCTTCCCTGCAATACTCATTACGTCACATCCCGAAGTCACTTCCAGTTGCATTGCCTGCCCCTTGCTTAGATGAGACCGTCGTGTTGCACCGGTCTCACAAGATCATGACATCGGTGGAGATCACCTGCCAAAGGAGGGGAAAAAAGGACCTGCCGAGGGAGACAGACCAGGGGTTCAGCCACCAAAGCAGGTCCTGGCGGACATGAGGAAAAAGATTAATTGGAGAATCGAGATAGGGCAAAGCCCTGTTCCACCTGGTGAGAATTCAGAGCTGAAGAGATCGGTGTGGAATAGGGGATTGCCTTAAAGGCGGCAACCATCCGGCCAAGGATGCGCATACACACCCGGATGGACAGAGGAGACAGCTTGCGAAGGTGAGCCACCCCTGACTGGAGAGCCGCGACCTTGCCACAAAGACAGATTTGGACAAGGGGTCTATCTTCTTGTCCAACGGGTCAGAAAGGGAAGCTGCATCGGACAAGGTTAGGGTGGTGGCCTTAGCAAGACAGGCCACCTGCAGATCTACCTTAGGAGGTACAGACCACTTAGAAATGGACTCCTCGGAAAAAGGGAAGAGAACTTCTGAACCCTCAGAGGGCTGAAGTTGTCTATCTAGGAGTGCATCAAGAGGATACTGTTTCCTGAGCTGCAGAGGAGGGATCCTTTTGAACGTGGAGAGTGTCCACAACTGATTTGATAAGGTCCTGCATGGCCACAGATAGGGCCGTGCTCTTTTAAGATCCAGTGTTCCCCGAGATGGCGGAAAGTTCTAAAGGAGAGGAGTCATTGCCAGCCACAGACTTGTCCTAAGGGCAACCCTAGGACACAGAGGAGGAGTGCCACCTGGTTGGGACCCGGTGTCGGAACATGAGCGTACCCAGTCAGCCGGAGGAGACCCTGGGAGAGGCAAAGGCAGCTGCAATTTGGGCAGGCAAGTGGTCCAATGACTCCACCAAAGATTGGGAGAGTCGCTCATCCCTCTTCTCAAAAGATACCAGGGCCGGAGTGGATGCAGAATCCTCTGCATTGTCCCTCTTTAACTCCTCCATGCTCCAGGTCCACGAACTCTTTATTGCCAAAAATGTCCATGTCCCCCAGCCAGCGCTGTCAGCCCCATGCCATTGCCACTATCATCATGTCCACCAGCCAGCGCCATCAGCCCTATGCTGCCATTGCTATTTGCAATCATCCATGTTCCCCAGCCAGCGCTATCAGCCCCACGCTATAGCCATCCACCGCCTCCCCACCTCCCGGTAGATTTAAGCCCCTCCTTATATACTTACCTTAATCTCGGTGCAGAGTCGGGAGGCCATGGAGCGGTGAGTGAGAAGCTTCTTCAATTCACTACCGCTCCGTAGTCATCTATCGCAATATGGCGATATAGACAAAATCTATATTGTTGCCTGAATTCATATCTTATATCGCCCACCCCTACCAGATACTATACCCTCAACGCTCATAATACTCCCTCCGGAGTCTGCTGCATCTCAACTAATCCCCAACAGTGCATCAACAATGCCCCTCACTACATGATAGAGCAAAATGTGGCCAAAGGAAGAAAAAGGCGTTCATAGGGTGAGTAAGTTCAAAGCAAGCCTCCAAATACAGGAAAAGTGGTTCTGCTCACCTGGTATTGTTGCACCTAATATTCTGTGCAACTGCAATGGAAGCGAATGGGGGTGATTGAGTTTAGCTGGTTGGTGCTGCCGATTTAGTCTGTGTTCACCTTCGGCGGGGGCCAGGCCACCGTCTGGGTCAGTGAATGTTGTATGTTTCCACTGGACTTGGAGGTCGAGTGGAGGGGTGGACCATAGGCGCAAAGACGCAACCAGAATTTTGCAAACCAAAAGTTTTTTTATTGCTAATGTGATAACGCGTTTCAGGGTTCTGCGGACCCCTTTTTCAAGTCGGTGGAGATGCTGCTGATGGAGAATACACTGCTCCCAGCTTCTGGCACGTGCGGCGTCCAGATGCTCTGGCACGTGCGGCGTCCAGAAGCTGGGAGCAGTGCATTGTCCATCAGCAGCATCTCTACAGTCTTGAAAAAGGGGTCCGCAGAACCCCGAAATGCGTTTAAACATGAACAATAAAAAAAACTTTTGGTTTGCAAAATTCTGGTTGCATCTTTGCGCCTATGGTCCACCCCTCCACTCGACCTCCAAGTCCAGTGGAAACATACCACACTACACAATAGGGGATTGCAGGTATGAAGCACTCCAAGGGGAGAAGCCACACAGAACCACTACAGGCTTCCCTCAGAGACAGGAAACCATACTGAAATGGGAGGAGAGAATCCTCCCTTTTATGCTACAGGGTTTCCTGTCTCTGGGGGGCAAATCCTCTCTCTCATGGTGCTGTTGTGCATGAGGCGAAAAACCAAACTTTTCATTCTATGTAAAATGGCTTTCAAGTTCCCTGCTAGGTGGATTTTGCTTTTCATAGTGCCCAAGCACTCCTCCCCTAAACTCACAAGGCTTCTTCCCCTCAAGTCACGAGGATGCTTTTACAAGTCTAACACAGGCATTCTCTGCTGCACAGAACAGCTCCCTGAGGTGATCACCCACAAAAGGGAATGTCCTGCGCAAGACAGGATCACGTCTATTCTGTGCAGGATCAAGTCAAGTCATTAAAGGGATAATGTGCACCAGTTATATTTATGAGTAGAGTTGAGCGAACCCGAACTGTAAAGTTCGGGTTCGTACCGAACTTTTGTTTTTTTTGCACCCGGACCCGAACATTTACGTAAAAGTTTGGGTTCGGTGTTCGACGATTTTTATGGCGCTTTTTGAAAGGCTGCAAAGCAGCCAATCAACAAGCGTCATACTACTTGCCCCAAAAGGCAATCACAGCCATACCTACTATTGGCACGGCTGTGATTGGCCAACTGCAGCATGTGACCCAGTCTCTATTTAAGCTGGAGTCAGGTGGCGCCGCCCGTCACTCTGCTTGGATTGGTGTAGGGATAGGATGCAGCTGCTGTGAGGGAAAGTTCAGGGAGAAATCTTATCAAGAACTGGTTTATGTACTCAGCGATCTACAGAAAAAGTGTTTTGTGGGTGCAGTGCACAATTTTTTAAGCCTGCCCTGAGCTAACTACTGCTAAAAACCAACTTTTTTTCTTCATTTAGTCAATATCAATACATGATCGGCAGCCATTTTATGCAACGATAGTGCACCAGCATAGGCTGTCTGCAAGTCCAGAAATACAGCTTTGGCGTAATGGGGGGGGGGGGGAACCTCTAATATACTGGTTACTGTGGTTAAAAAAAAAATCCTCTGATATACTGCACATCTGTGATTACACGTGCCTAAGTTCACTGTCACATTTAGGACAGAAATATAGCTTTTTGGTTAGGGTGAAAAAAGCCTCTAATATACTGCACATCTGTGATTACACATGCATAAGTCACTGTCACATTTAGGCCATAAATACGGCTTTGGCATACTGGGGTGAAAAAAGCCTCTAATATACTGCACATCTGTGATTACACATGCCTAAGTCACTGTCACATTTAGGACAGAAATACAGCTTTTTGGTTAGGGTGAAAAAAGCCTCTAATATACTGCACATCTGTGATTACACATGCATAAGTCACTGTCACATTTAGGACAGAAATACAGCTTTTTGGTTACTGGGGTGAAAAAATCCTCTAACATACTGCACATCTGGGATTACACATGCATAAATCACTGTCACATTTAGGCCAGAAATACGGCTTTGGCATACTGGGGTGAAAAAAGCCTCTAATATACTGCACATCTGTGATTACACGTGCATAATCACAGTCACATTTAGGACAGAAATACAGTATTATGCATGGACACTTTTCACACCTCACTGGAAATTTGGGAAAAACGTCAATAAAGGAAACATGGCAAAGTGAAATATCAAGAGACCGAAAAACACTAGACTTCCACAAAAGTAGACTTTTTACATTTAGAAGACTTTTGCTTCCTGTTAAGCTCCTGAAAAGCTTCAACAAACTTTAAAGCAACTAAAGAACTATTTGGCCTCCTGGTGCACTGAAGATCCTTCCAGTTGGTAGCAGATATGACAAACACCCAGTAACGCCCTGTACAGAGCTTAAAGGGCTTGTCCGAGTTATTTTTCTGTTCTTAGTATCAAACTAATCAAAAGTAAGAAGTTTACAATTCAGTCACTTCATCTGTAGTTGCTCCTTTCTCAGATTTCACTGAGGGTCACATGACCTGTGATGTCAGCTTCTCTGTCTGCTCTGATGATGTTTCGTGCACAGGAGACGCACATGTGATGTCACTGTGCTGGCCATGCTCATCTGCTCTGCCCTGTGTCTCCCTCGATTCTTCAGGAAACTTTAACCCCTTCTACAGCACACACTCAGAGCTGGAGGCTTTGCTGAGTAGCTGCAGGCAGTGAAGAGCCAAATGCTCAGGATCTGCCCTCCTCATCCTGCAGATACAGAGCTGACAGACTGGAGGATTTCTGCAGACCATTGCACAAGAACAGGTAGGGGGAAGATCCTGTGTGTATCAGTAGGGTCATTGTAGGATTTGTAGTCCTACACATACAACATGCTGCTGAGTATCCCAGCAGTCAGACATTTCACTGAGGGCAGCACTTTATTCACTCCCTTTGCAGAGCAGGGGGAGGGGCAGTCTTTTTGACACCCACAAATGTTAATGAGGAAAACCTCAGAGATTGTTGTTATTGCAGGTAAACCAAGGATCAGAAGAGAACTAGAAAAATTAGGCAATAGATTTTTTTTTTGCCTAAAGCTTGCTTAGCTTAGGTATATATTACTGACCATCAGATTTACAGTGCTATATATTTTTTTTTCATAACTCGGATAACCCCTTTAAGCCAGGTTTTCTTACTCCATCTGAAGTGGTCGACAAAGGGGTTGTATCCCTTGAAACATTGGAGGTAAGAAAGTATGGTATGCTGCTCTGCACATTGTTAAAAGTACTTTTTCTTTGATGCATTCCCTTTACCTTGTCACAGATGTCTACTGGTCTAAGGCGCTCCAGTGATTTATGTTTCATCAGTTATGTATTGTGTGTATATGGCATCCTATTACCATACTGATACTGTTGGTCCCCGATGAACCTTTGATTACTTATAAGGGGAAACGTGTTGGGACAGTATATGTTGTGTCAGAAAGTGATAAGGCTGTGTAAGGACGGGTTAGCCCAGGTACGCTAACAGACACCTACGATCTGGGTGCATCTCTGGGCTGAGCAGTTTTCCAAGGGCAAAAGTAGGGACAGATCTATTTCATCTTGATTTTCTGCCCTTGTAATAGAAATTGCCTGTAATTTTTTGCTAACTGTCCTTTACAATGATAACTTTCTGGACTATATTTATCATGGTCTATTCTGGACCTTATGTACCTTTTGTATTTTATTATATATATATATATATATATTTAAGGTTAAGTTTTTAGGGAGCTGCCCTCAGTGATTTGTGTTTCGTTACATCAACTGTCTTTCATAATATCCTAATACTCAGTGATTTTGTGGTCTTCCTTATGGCTGGATTTCTGTCAGGTACATAATATACAGAGGCACTTATCAGGGAAGCACAGGATATTTTTTCAGATAAGGCGCTACCTGGTTTGTCCATTCAGTAACCTGTAAACTCACTTTTACTGATTTGTATGATGGATACAAAAACAATATTAAATCATGGTGGGAAATTAAATCACTAGAGAGTTATTTGGAACATAAAATCCTCCCTAAAGGACTGCGTATCCCGGTCTCCCCAGCAGCGTGTATATGGTCACCAGGATTACTGGTACAGTGGGAACAGGAATTAACAAATAGTTCCCTTGAGGAAGAAAAGGTTTTCTTTGAAAAATCATCAGTGAGACTAAAAGAATTATTGACCTGGCGGTGTCCTTTAAGGCTGACCCTGACTTTAATAAGAGAGTCATCGCTACAGACCGCGGTAGAGAGATTTCAGGGCCCGATTAAGAAACGCAAACAGAGGCAGTTTAATAAAGACCTCAAAGAGTTCAAAGAAAACAGAGCATACCAGCAGGATAGTAAGCCACCTCCCCCTTCTGAATCGGAGATATGATCCTCAGAACCGGAATTCTTGGATTCAGAATCCACCCATTTTAGAGGTAGAACCAACTATAGACATGGTCAAAGGGGTGGTAGTAGAGGACGGTTTAACAACAGGAGATGGCCAAGGTGGGGAAGTCATAGTCATCTTCCTCTTTACCCTTGTCTTCCTTTACTACCCCTACACCCAGCACCTAGGGGGATTTTTTTAGCCAAAGGCACTCTCTACCTGTTACGGGGCCGAACAAAGGTGGGGGAGGAGTAACAAAGGGATGAATGACAAATTATTAACCTCTCTTCCCATTTACTCAGTGAGACAGAGCAATCTGTCAAAAAAGGGACTATTTGTTCCCACAACTAAATTTGACCTGTTTAGGCCTCTTGCACACAAACTTTTTTCCCCGTTTACGTTCCATTTTTTGTGTTCCGTATACGGAACCGTTCAGTTCAATGGATCCACACAAAAAACGGAAGGTACTTTGTATGCCTTCCGTTTCCGTATTTCCGTTCAAAGATAAAACATGTCCTATTGTCCGCATAACGGACAAGGATAGTACTGTTCTATCAGGGCCCAGCTGTTCTGTTCCGCAAAAAACTGAATGCACACAGACATCATGCGTAATTTTTACAGAAAAAGCCATACGGTCGTGTGCAAGAGGTCTTACTTGGATTAAAGATCTTCATTTGTTTTCTAGAAAATTTTAAAATGGCACAAATTCATGAAATACAGTCCTGATCAAAAGTTTAAGACAACTTGAAAAATTGCTAAAAAATCATATTTTACATTGTTGGATCTTAACAAGGTTCCAAGTAGAGCTTCAACATGCAACAATAATAAATGAGAGTGAGACAAAACATTTTTTGAGCATTCAATTAATTGAAAATAACAATTAAACAAACTGTTCTAAATTTTAGGACCACATGCCTTTAAAAGGCCAAATCTGTGCAAAGATGTGGATTCATTGTCATTTTCTGTCAGGTAGTCACACGTTGTGATGGCAAAGGCAAAAAAAACTCTCCCTTTTTGAACGTGGTCGGGTTGTTGAACTGCATAAGCAGGGTCTCTCACAGCGCACCATCGCTGCTGAGGTGGGACGCAGTAAGACAGTCATTTGGAATTTCTTAAATGATCCTGAGGATTATGGAACAAAAAAGTCAAGTGGAAGACCCAAAAAAATGTCATCAGCACTGAGCCGGAGGAACCAATTATCCAATTGGCTGTCCGTCAAGACACTGGACGATCTTCGACCCAAATTAAGGCCCTTACTGGTGCTGACTGCAGCCCCATAACCATCAGACAGCATCTGAGACTGAAGGGCATAAAAAAACAAAAAATGTCTTCAAAGACCTCGTCTCCTTGAACGCCATAGAACTGCTCGTTTGGACTTTGCAAGTGAGGACCAAACATGGGACATTCAAAAGGTGGAAGAAAGTTTTATTCTCTGATGAGAATTTTTTTTACCTTGATGGTCCTGATGGTTTCCAACGTTACTGGCATGACAAGCAGATCCCACCTGAGATGTTTTCTACACGCCACATTGGAAGGGGCGCCATAATGGTCTTTTTCCTTCAGTGGAACAATGGAGCTTCAGGAAGTGCAGGGGCGTCAAACGGCCGCTGGCTATGTACAGATGTTGCAGAGAGCATTCCTCATGACTTAGGGCCCTCGTCTGTGTGGTAACGACCGGGTTTTCAACATGACGCTACAGTACACAATGCCCGCAGGACAAGGGACTTCTTCCAGGAGAATAACATCACTCTTTTGGCCCATCCTGCGTGTTCCCCTGATCTAAATCCAATTGAGAACCTTTGGGGATGGATGGCAAGGGAAGTTTACAAAAATAGATAACAGTTCCAGACAGTAAATGGCCTTTGTGCGGCCGTCTTAACCACTTTGAGAAATTTTCCCACTAACCTCATGGAAACGCTTGCATCAAGCATGCCGAAACGAATTTTGGAAGTGATAAACAATAACGGCGGAGCTACTCATTACTGAGTTCATGTTTGAAAGTTGGATTTCTGTTTTTTGGGGGGGGGGGGGGATTTTTTGGAGGTGTGGTCCTAAAACTTTTGATCAGCTGAAGAACAGCCTGTTTCAGTTTAAATTGAATGCTCAAAAAATGTTTTGTCTTACTCCCATTTCTTCTTGTTGCAAGTTGAAGCTCTACTTGGAATCTTGGTAAGATTCAGCCATGCTAAATAAGATTTTTTTTTTGCCATTTTTCAAGTAGTCTTAAACTTTTGATCAGGACTGTATAACAATAAACTTGTGTGTGAGCAACTTGGCATTCAAGATAGTGAGCTTGTAGATCTTAAGATATTTGTGGACCTTCATCCAAAGAGTTTAAAAAAAAAACTCCCTCCACCTATGAATTATGACCACATAGATATCTTTGTTCAAATTGTTGCTGCGGATATCGAGAAGCTGTCCTTATCTGCATCATCATATCATAATCTTTCTGGCTCTGAGACTGAGGCCCTTATGAGTTTAGAAAAAGATTCTTTGATTGTTATTTAATCTGCTGATAAAGGGGGTAACATTGTTATTATGGATTGCAATCAATACAGACAAATGTGTGAATGTTTGTTGAGTGATCGCAACTGCTCTCGCATTTTATCATCTGACCCTACCGAGGTCTTTCTTAAACAACTTGTGTCCATTCTTGATGAAGGCCTTAAAATAGGAGTCATCAGCGAGGCTGAATACCACTTTCTAAGGCTGAGTTCACCCCAGATAGCTAGTTTTTATGGATTACCCAAGATCCACAAGGGTTTATCTCCCTTGAAGGGTCGTCCTATTGTATCTGGGGTGAACTCGATAACCCAGAATAGTGGTATTTATATCAATAAGATCCTTAAAGAGTTTGTTTCAGCCCTTCCATCGTTCACAAGGGACACAATGGACTTCCTAAGAAAAAGACCCATCATGCTCCCTTGCGAGCATTGATGTAGAGTCGCTGTATAACTATTTTTCATTCTAAAGGGTTGATTGCAGTAGCTGAATTTGTAAAGAAAAGGGCAGTTTGTGATCAATCTCATAATGAATTCGTGCTGACTTTCCTTGAGTTTGTTCTGACACACAATTTTTTTCAGTTTGATTCGCATTTCTTCCACCAGCCCAGGGTGACTGCTATGGGGAGCCCCTGTGCCCCCACTTATGATAATCTCCTCCTGGGCTGGTGGGAAGATAAAGTGGTCTTCCCTGATAATTAAGTTTGGTAGTGTGACAAAATTGTCTTCTGGACACGTTACATAGACGATGTCTTTGTGATCTGGAATGGTGACCTTGACGAATTTAAATCATTTGTCAGGACGTTGAACACAAATGAGATTGGCCTGGTGTCTACCTTTTAGTTTCATCCAGATACATTAACATTTTTGGATGTCAAAGTCACCAAGGAGGTAGACAGATTGGTCATAACCACTGTTAGGAAGACCACTGCTACAATCTTCTTCATTGGGACAGCAAAAGAAAATATAGCAAATCCTATTCTTGTCCGTTTTGCGGACAAGAATAGGCATTTCTACAATGGGGCAGACGGACGGCTTCCGTTTTTTGCAAACCGCAAAAAACAGCACGGTCGTGTGCATGAGGCCTTAGGGTGAGAGATTATCCCCAACATGTCTAAAGAGATGCATTCCAGAATGCTGAGATACGGGAACGAAGTACCCTCTTGGTCCCCAAAGAATCTGATTCCGGGGGGAGGTCATTAGAATTATCTCCACATTTGATGTTGAAAATTGTAAAGTGAGGGAGATAATTAATAAATACCGGCCAATCCTCCGAATGGATCCGGATGTGGCTGATATACTGTTACCTCATCCAAGTATTACATTTAGACGTGGTCATGCTTGCGGGCATGCTCAGCCTGTCGTTTCGTCAGAAATACAAAGATAAATATATGTTCAGCCACAAATACAATTTACACTGCAAGGGATTTTATTAACTGTAGGAGCAAAGGAGTAGTATATCTGTCAGTGCTCCTGTCTCTTAGATTATGTGGGGAAAACTTTTAGAGAATTTTATCATCGAATTCTTGAGCATGTCAATGACATAAAAGAAAAGGACAATGTTCCCGTGGCAAATCACATCTGGGAATGTCACAATGGAGATCTTAGTTCTCTGTCTTTGTCAGCATTGGAACTTATAAGACCTTCCCCCAGAAAAGGTGACTGGGACAGTAGAATCCTCCAAAAAGAAACAGAATGGATATACAGATTTTGGTCTCAGGCACCTGGGGGATTAAATGAGAGACTTACTTATTCCTGCTATATTTGAGGCTAGCTTCTTTCTGTGTATTATCAGCTTTCACCTCCTTTATGAGATGGAAATTATCGAAGCGTGAAAAGTCATTATTGTAATTATTTAAAAATGGTCCTTCATCTGACCGTTATTTTAGTATCATATTGGATATCATTTTTATAGTCATATGTTTTGCCTTGGATGTGGTTTTTACATGTGCTACATCTTCTGTATTTCACACCAAGTATACTATTTTCCCCAAACAGAGATTCAACAACCACTATAGAATAAAATTGGGGTTTTCTTTCCCCCGGTCTGCATCCCCTCCCCCGTGGTTTATACCCTACAGCGCTATATCTGTATTTGTATAGCATATTAATAATGGCTACCTGTATGGAGGTCTATTCACTAAATAGAATGATAGATCTATCACATAATTGTCTTCACTGTCCCCAATGTGCAGGATTGGTGGGCTGTATTTATATATAATGGCTCCAAATACTATGAATCTACTAGGCATGGCATCCCCTGCTACCCCTATGTATAGTGTATTAGGGGATGGTATGGATGTAGGGGGGATACAAGGCACCATAGTTTTCGAGCCACTGGATGCACGGTTTAATGAATGCGCTGTACTTCCTGCCTGATGTGTTCCACGGTCATCGCGCGTGGAACGCACAGCCATTTTGGATCGAGCCATGTGCTCCACGATCACCGTATGTGGAGCACATCACAGTCTTAGTTGAGCTTTCCTATGCCCAAAAAGAGGCTTGGCAAGCTTTGGGGGAGGGAAGATAACCCCTCCCCAAAGCCAAGTTGTTGTTTTTTTTAACTATATAGAGAGTACATTATCGTATGCACATTGTTAAAAGTACATTTTCTTTCATGTATTCCCTCCACCTCATCACAGATGATGAACCTTTGATTACTTATAAGGGGAAATTCGTTCGGACAGTATATGTTGTGTCAGAAAGTGATAAGGCTGTGTAAGGACGGGTTAGCCCAGGTACATGGACAGAGTGCACCTACCATCTGGCTGCATCTCTGGGCTGAGCAGTTTTGCAAGGGCAAAAGTAGGGACAGATCTATTTTATCTTGATTTTCTGTCACTGTAATAGAAATTGCCTGTAATTTTTTGCTAACCGTCCTTTACAATGACAGCTTTTTGGACTATATTTATCATGGTCTATTCTGGACATTATATACCTTTTGTATTTTAATAAATGTAGATTAAAGGTTAGGTTTTAAAGGAGTTGCCCTCAGTGATTTGCATGCTGCTCTGAACACTTGTCATTATACTGTTTCAACAGGTTACATACCAGCCGGGAAAAGTGAACAGGGGGCACAGCGGCGAATGGAGCAGCACATACAAAAAATAGTAAGAGCTGTAATATGCCGTAAGTATGCCCCACAGAATCCACTAGTTATATTATAATGTCCCTAATGTCCCCTGTAAGGTCCTCTTTAACCTCCTCAGGACCGCCGTACGGCGGCCCTGCTCTTCTGGGTGGACGCATATACGCGTCCTCCCGCGAGAGCCGAGATTTCCTGTGAACAGGCGCGCGCGCTCACAGGAACGGAAGGTAAGCGAGTGGATCTCCAGCCTGCCAGCGGCGATCGCTCGCTGGCAGGCTGGAGATCTGATTTTTTTTAACCCCTAACAGGTATATTAGACGCTGTTTTGATAACAGCGTCTAATATACCTGCTACCTGGTCCTCTGGTGGTCCCTTTTGTTAGGATCGACCACCAGAGGACACAGGTAGGTCAGTAAAGTCGCACCAAACACTACACCCCCCCCCCGTCACTTATTAACCCTTTATGAACCCCTGATCACCCCTGATCACCCCATATAAACTCCCTGATCACCCCCCTGTCATTGATCCGTTCAGACGTCCGTATAATTTTTACGGATCCACGGATACATGGATCGGATCCGCAAAACACATGCGGACGTCTGAATGGAGCCTTACAGGGGGGTGATCAATGACAGGCGGGTGATCACGCATATACACTCCCTGATCACCCCCTGTCATTGATCACCCCCCTGTCATTGATCACCCCCCTGTAAGGCTCCATTCAGACGTCCGCATGTGTTTTGCGGATCCGATCCATGTATCCATGGATCCGTAAAAATCATACGGACGTCTGAATGGAGCCTTACGGGGGGGGGTGATCAGTGACAGGGGGGGTGATCAC
Source organism: Bufo gargarizans (assembly GCF_014858855.1). Lineage (NCBI taxonomy): Eukaryota > Metazoa > Chordata > Amphibia > Anura > Bufonidae > Bufo > Bufo gargarizans. The sequence goes on along the minus strand of NC_058084.1, from coordinate 11,812,611 downwards.
CCATATACACTCCCTGATCACTCCCTGTCATTGATCACCCCCCTGTAAGGCTCCATTCAGACGTCCGCATGATTTTTACGGATCCATGGATAGGATCCGCAAAACACATGCGGACGTCTGAATGGAGCCTTACAGGGGGGTGATCAATGACAGGCGGGTGATCACCCATATACACTCCCTGATCACCCCCCTGTCATTGATCACCCCCCTGTAAGGCTCCATTCAGACGTCCGCATGTGTTTTGCGGATCCGATCCATGGATCCGTAAAAATCATACGGACGTCTGAATGGAGCCTTACCAGGGGGGTGATCAGGCAGTCTATATGGGTGATCACCCCCCTGTCATTGATCACCCCCCTCTGTAAGGCTCCATTCAGTTAGCGGAAATTTTTTGTTTGTTTTTGCTTTTTCTTACTAAGTCTCATATTCCACTAACTTGTGTCAAAAAATAAAATCTCACATGAACTCACCATACCACTCACGGAATCCAAATGCGTAAACATTTTTAGACATTTATATTCCAGACTTCTTCTCACGCTTTAGGGCCCCTAAAAAGCCAGGGCAGTATAAATACCCCACATGTGACCCCATTTCGGAAAGAAGACACCCCAAGGTATTCCGTGAGGGGCATATTGAGTCCATGAAAGATTGAAATTTTTGTCCTAAGTTAGCGGAAAGTGAGACTTTGTGAGAAAAAAACAAAAAAAAAAAATCAATTTCCGCTAACTTATGCAAAAAAAAAAAAATTTCTATGAACTCGCCAGGCCCCTCATTGAATACCTTGGGGTGTCTTCTTTCCAAAGTGGGGTCACATGTGGGGTATTTATACTGCCCTGGCTTTTTAGGGGCCCGAAAGTGTGAGAAGAAGTCTGGGATCCAAATGTCTAAAAATGCCCTCCTAAAAGGAATTTGGGCCCCTTTGCGCATCTAGGCTGCAAAAAAGTGTCACACATCTGGTATCGCCGTACTCAGGAGAAGTTGGGCAATGTGTTTTGGGGTGTCATTTTACATATACCCATGCTGGGTGAGAAAAATATCTTGGTCAAATGCCAACTTTGTATAAAAAAATGGGAAAAGCTGTCTTTTGCCAAGATATTTCTCTCACCCAGCATGGGTATATGTAAAATGACACCCCAAAACACATTCCCCAACTTCTCCCGAGTACGGCGATACCAGATGTGTGACACTTTTTTGCAGCCAAGGTGGGCAAAGGGGCACACATTCCAAAGTGCACCTTTCGGATTTCGCAGGCCATTTTTTACACATTTTGATTGCAAAGTACTTCTCACACATTTGGGCGCCTAAATTGCCAGGGCAGTATAACTACGCCCCAAGTGACCCCATTTTGGAAAGAAGACACCCCAAGGTATTCCGTGAGGGGCATGGCGAGTTCCTAGAATTTTTTATTTTTTGTCACAAGTTAGCGGAAAATTATGATTTTTCTTTTTTCCTTACAAAGTCTCATATTCCACTAACTTGCGACAAAAAATAAAAAATTCTAGGAACTCGCCATGCCCCTCACGGAATACCTTGGGGTGTCTTCTTTCCAAAATGGGGTCACTTGGGGCGTAGTTATACTGCCCTGGCAATTTAGGGGCCCAAATGTGTGAGAAGAACTTTGCAATCAAAATGTGTAAAAAATGGCCTGCGAAATCCAAAAGGTGCACTTTGGAATATGTGCCCCTTTGCCCACCTTGGCTGCAAAAAAGTGTCACACATCTGGTATCGCCGTACTCAGGAGAAGTTGGGGAATGTGTTTTGGGGTGTCATTTTACATATACCCATGCTGGGTCAGAAAAATATCTTGGTCAAATGCCAACTTTGTATAAAAAAATGGGAAAAGTTGTCTTTTGCCAAGATATTTCTCTCACCCAGCATGGGTATATGTAAAATGACACCCCAAAACACATTCCCCAACTTCTCCTGAGTACGGCGATACCAGATGTGTCACACTTTTTTGCAGCCTAGGTGGGCAAAGGGGCACATATTCCAAAGTGCACCTTTCGGATTTCACCGGTCATTTTTTACACATTTTGATTGCAAAGTTCTTCTCACACATTTGGGCCCCTAAATTGCCAGGGCAGTATAACTACGCCCCAAGTGACCCCATTTTGGAAAGAAGACACCCCAAGGTATTCCGTGAGGGGCATGGCGAGTTCCTAGAATTTTTTATTTTTTGTCGCAAGTTAGTGGAATATGAGACTTTGTAAGAAAAAAATAAAAATAAAAAATCATCATCATTTTCCGCTAACTTGTGACAAAAAATAAAAAGTTCTATGAACTCACTATGCCCATCAGCGAATACCTTAGGGTGTCTACTTTCCGAAATGGGGTCATTTGTGGGGTTTTTCTACTGTTTGGGCATTGTAGAACCTCAGGAAACATGACAGGTGCTCAGAAAGTCAGAGCTGCTTCAAAAAGCGGAAATTCACATTTTTGTACCATAGTTTGTAAACGCTCTAACTTTTACCCAAACCATTTTTTTTTTGCCAAAACATTTTTTTTTTATCAGACATGTAGAACTATAAATTTAGCGAAAAATTTATATATGGATGTTTTTTTTTTGCAAAATTTTACAGCTGAAAGTGAAAAATGTCATTTTTTTGCAAAAAAATCGTTACATTTCGATTAATAACAAAAAAAGTAAAAATGTCAGCACCAATAAAATACCACCAAATGAAAGCTCTATTAGTGAGAAGAAAAGGAGGTAAAATTCATTTGGGTGGTAAGTTGCATGACCGAGCGATAAACGGTGAAAGTAGTGTAGTGCCGAAGTGTAAAAAGTGGCCTGGTCATGAAGGGGGTTTCAGCTAGCGGGGCTGAAGTGGTTAAAAGGATAATTCTAGAGACGTTACAATCAGAACACAAATCTAAGCAGGTTTGTGAAACTGTACTTTTTTATTTAAATAAAAAACAGCCACATAAGTGACAGATGGAGAAAAAAAAACAGATTTAGACACTGCTGCAACTACAAGACTGTTGTATAGAAAACATTTTTATTATTAGCCAGAAAAGCATAAAGACCCTTCAGTTAGAAAAATAGCAATTTTGACAAGATAATGCTCAGCCATCAACATTTCCCTAATCTGTTCCAAAGATAAAGTTCTGTGTAAGTTTTTTTTTTTTTTTTAGAAAAAACGCATTTGAAAACTGCTGACATGTTTTTCAAAAAGGGTTTGTGCAGCTTTTATTAAAGGGGTTATCCAGGAAATAATATGGATAGGTCATTAATATCACGGCCACGGGGGTCTGAGTCCTCAGCTGTTTCCGGATGTTGCAGCATTTACTGGAGCTATGGGAGTGGAGGCGACCTCTCGGGCGCTTACCAAGCACAGTGCTGTACATAGTACAGTGGCTGTGCTCAGTATTGCAGCTCAGCACCACTGGCTTGAATCGAGCTGAGCTGCACCTAGGCCATGTGACCAATGTACGGCGAAGTCACATGGCCTAGGAAGAGGCTGTGGTGCTCATAGAGCAACTGACCTATTCTAACAGCTGATTGGCAGGGGTCCTGGTTGTCGAACCCCCACAGAGCTGATATTGATTACCTATCCTGAGGATAGGTCATCGGTAATAATTCCCAGATAACCCCTTTAACTGATGGCCTATACTCAGGCCATCACTAGCTGATTGTCAGGAGTCGGATACCCTGCACTCGGGCCTATCAGCTGTTTGGTTATAGCTCCGGCACTGGAACTACACAGCACTCAAAAGTGTAGTGGAGGGAGCTTGTTAATACAATGCTGCTCCCACTAAAGTGATGAACTCTGTCCACTACACCGTTTATTTTACATGGAGCTGTGTAGTTACATTGCCGGAGCTATAACCGAACAGCGGATAGACAGATGGCCTGAGGATAGGTCACCAGTTAATAAAAGCTGAACAAACCCACCACTTTGAGTAAAAAAAAAAAAAAAAAGCGTTTATATTTGCTATTTTGCCACAAATAAAAAAGCCAACGTGTCATAGCACCCTTAGACAATTATTGAAGGCAATAATTGCTTTGAGCTGGTGTAAGCAGTTATAGAACTGAGGTAGGCTTGAAGCTGAATGATAACCAGTACAAATTTACAGATACAAACCAAATGTTATATAGCAAAGTACAAATATGGTACACAATTAAATATATGGTACCTTTTTTCTTCAGTAAATCTACCTTTGTGTGTAGAAAAGTAGAAATCAGAAAAAAACAGATGAGATACTTAAGTACACTTATATAAAACAATACTTTACAATGATGGAAATATAAAACTTTGCCTTTACAAAGTACAGTAAAAAAAAATAAAAAAATTCATGTTCAGTTTCTTCACAAATGATGCTGAAATTATGTACTCAACACCATGCCATACGATGGAGATGTCAAAATATGATAGTGTTCAATCTGATTTCTATCCAATTTACCAAAATTACAAACCTGTAATAACTAAGTTGTGAATACAGAATACTTTGTTCTTAAATAATAGTGTAAAAAAAAAAAAAAAAAAGGAAAAAAGAAACAGCAAATGAAGTTGGCAATTGGGGCAATATCGGTCATAAATAACAGTGCTAGCTTATTTTACAGTCGTAAACGTGTGGACAAGCACTTAATTCTTGGTCCATGTTCTACTACGAAGACTGACCAATCCTTCACCATCACCACAGTGAGTGGACGAATATGGACATCATCAAAGCAGCTTACGGTGAATAATTTCCCAAACCATCCTTTTTCTAAAATAGGGCATGTGATTCTGTAAAAACAAAAACACAAGATATTTGTTGCGGAAAAGCAAGCTTTGGGTGAGGAAAAGATCAGCTGCAGAATTATCCAATTAAAACCAAAAGGCATTTGACACTTTACCATGGCCCGATTTGTCATCAGGTCTTTGAGTTCACAGACACTTGTCACGGCTGTGTCATAGTATAGTGGTAGTGGACCGTGACACTTTAGCCATGCATGCTTGTTGCCGGTGGCAACGTGTAGTTTTTAGCATGTTTACACATTTCCCCTTTAAAGTTGTTGTCCCATCCCATTCTGGTAGGTATGGGGTTAAAGTGTGAGCAAGTTGGAGCCTGAGGTTAGTGGGACTTCAGCTTCTTGTGCAGCTGGAGTTATGCTGCCCTCCTGGACCTTACCATCTGTCCAGTTTGAGGGCCACCTTGTTGGACATACTGTCACGGTGGGGAGTGGGGGGAACTCCACACCGTACAAGGTAGGTTGGCGGAATATGTTGCTAGGCCTGCTGGAGACTCCGGTTCATCCGTGTCGTGGATGAACAGGTCGTCTCCTAGCCCTGACATTACCAGGGATCTCTAGGGTTAGTAGGGCACGAGGTTCCATGTATGAGCCCTCCCACCATTAGGGTTCGCTCATACACTTAGGAGGTCAGGGCTAGGATTTAGGGATGTGTTAGAAGGTGAACTGCTCCCTTTATTCCCGATTCCAGGCCTAGTGGCATATCCCGCCAACCTACATTGTATGGTGTGGAGTTTCCCTTCACTCCCCACCGTGACAACACCCTTTGGTATGTACTGTAATTTCTCTGTATGCTTGATACCCGTTCTGGAGATGCAAGAACGTATCACTCACAGAATAGCTGACTCTGCAGCATTCCAAATTCACACTGTTTTTTAATGTATTTAAACAGGGTTATTAATCCCTAGTCACAGGAATGGTACATAATTTAAATTTATTTTCAATATGAAAAACACCAAAGTAGCCAAAAATGTATTGAAAATGTGTATATTTTACAAAGGGAAAAATTATCATTAGACAAATTTAAGTAATTGCTAAATACAAAAAATAAATAAAAAAAGGAAGGTAACAAGTTCTTTACAATCGATGTCCACTTTAACCAAGTGGTCAAATAATATATATAATATATATATATATATATATATATATATATATATATATATATATATATATATATATATATATATATCTTTTTTTTTTTTTTATATAACTGTAGTGGAGAGTCAAGCATGCACAGAATAATCCCAGACAGGTATTAGATAACATTTTATGTTACAGTATTTAGAAGGAGATGGACCTCAGTAAGTCACATAAGGCCTCGTGTACACGACCATATTTGCTTTGTGGTCTGCAAATTGCAGATTCCAGCTGTGTGCATGCCACCATTTTTTTTTTTTAACTCTTCTAGTAATGTCCTATCCTTGTTTGCAAAACGGACAAGATTAGGACATGTCCCATTTTCTTTTTCGGGTGCTGCAGAATGGACACATTGATGCGGACAGCACATGATGAAATTAATGGGTCCACATCTGATGTGCAAAAAGAAGTGGATTGGATGTGAACCGAACATATGATCGTATACATGAGGCCTTATAAAAGCATTTGTACTCTGTGTAGAACTGGAAGAATAAGGGCTCATGCACACGGCCGCTACCTGGCTGTGCCCGTATTGTGGCCTACAATATACAGGCACTGGCTGTGTGCACACCATATCACTGATGCGGACCCATTCACTTGAAAGGGTCTGCAATCCGGAGGGAGCAGTGAGGAACATGTTCTATTACTTTGCAGTGCGAAAGGATCACGGACCCATTTAAGTTAAATGGGTCTGGATCGGTCTGTGGCAGCCACACAGATGGTGCCTGTGCACTAGGGACCACAAATTGCAATGCCCAATGCACGGAACTGCCGGCACACGTTCGTGTGCATGAGCCCTAATACAGAGATGATAGCAAACAACAAATGTCCCAAGGCCCATCAACTTCACTATGTTCTCTGATGTACGTACCTGTGTGAAGGTGATCGGTTTATCTTTGGTAATGTAATCTGCATATTTGCAGGCAAACATTCCACAATCGCTCCCATTCATTTGTTGGGGAATCTCCTACAAGAACAGGAATTTATACATAATGTAGTAAAGTAAATAAGTAGTAATAAAAGTAACTAATATTTTCTATAATTCACAAGACATACATGGCTTTTCTTGCTGCTCAGGTTCCACCCATTAGTATCAAAAGAGACTCCCTTCTTGTCTTGGCTCTCTTGTTTTAAATACTGCCTATGAGGGGAAACAAGAAGTATTGTAAAATGCACACAAAACAAGCAAACATTGAGACACACATCTCAAAATGACAGACATGCTGCAAAGTAATCAATGAAGGCTCCTGTAGACGGAAAGCATGTTACATTGATGGATCCGTTGCATGATGGATACCACTGGCACCTGACAGGCCCAGCGGACTTATAATGGGTTCCATCGAGGTTCCAGTCAAATTTGCTGGAATGGAGCTTCCAACACAGCTGTAAACAGAGTCTAGAAAAAGACTGTAAAAAGTGTAGAAAAATTGTTTCTGCCAAATGTATTGTACAGAATAGTATTGTGTTCAGCGGTAATATCACTCATGTTCAGGTGTTTTTAAAACCCAAATCGGGATGAGATTCACAAAAGGTGAAAACTTTCCTTTATATTTTCATATTTTAGGATACTCTCCAACCTTCCTTGCTATTGCCTATGTTTTTACCAGTTAAAACCAGATAGCAACATTTTAGCTTTCATCAATCCACTTTTATTTACAGATTGTAGATTTTTTTATTCTATGTATTGTGCATGATTGTGGGGCGGCCATTTTATCTTGAGCAGCTTTTAGAGATAGGATTTACAGCAGCCAAATGGACCATAAACAAAATAGACACGAGATGTTCACCGACATAGGAAAAATGGGGAGTTGGACTTGTGGCTGGTGTGATCTACAGTTAGGTCCATATATATTTAGACACTGTCACAAATTTTGTTTTTATTACCCGTTTACTAAAACATATTCAAGTTATAGTTATTTAATGGACATGGACAAAGTCCAGAATTTTTGCTTTCATTTGAGGGTGTCCACATTAAAATTAGATAAAGAGTTTAGGAGTTTCAGCTCCTTTACATGTGGCACCCTGTTTTTAAAGGGACCAAAAGTAATTGGACAATTGACAAAGGCTGTTTCATGGGCAGATGTGGGCAATTCCTTCATTATTTCATTCTCAATTAAGCACATAAAAGGCCTGGAGTTGATTTGAGGTGTGGTGCTTGTAATTCGAAGATTTTGCTGAGAAGTAAACATGCGGTCAAAGGAGCTCACTCAATGCAGGTGAAACAAGCCATCCTTCATCTGTGAAAACAGAAAAAAATTGCTACACTATTAGGAGAGGCAAAATCTACAGTTTGGTACATCCTGAGAAAGAAAGCATTGGTGAGCTCAACAATGCAAAAAGACATGGACGCCCACGGAAGACAACAGTGGTGGATGCAGATGTCGCAATAAAGCCTGTACTAGCATCTATGACGCTTGTTCAGGCCATTTTACTCCCTGGAAAAAGTATTGGTACGCCTTAGACTTTTCCCCCACATTCATCAGCGCAGTGAGCACTGAACGGCACAGGCAGCGCAGCGATGCTGCCTGTGCCTGAAATAACCAATAACAAAGCTCCTTACAGCAAGGAAGAAGTTGCGGCCATGTCAGTCTTTAAGTGAGCGATTCCCCCCCCTCCCCCAATCATGGTTCCGTCCAGTCTCTCAGTTCCATGCTCCCCCTCCTCCTGTCACCCCACTAGTGACCCTGCTCCTCCCTCCTCCTGTCACCCCACTAGTAAACCTGCACCTCCCCACTAGTGACTCTGCCCCCCTCCTGTCACCCCACTAGTGACCCTGCTCCTCCTCCTGTCGTCCCACTATTGACCCTGCTCCCCCCTCCTCCATGTCATCCCACTAGTGACCCTGCTCCCCCCTCCTCCATGTCATCCCACTAGTGACCCTGCTCCCCCTCCTCCATGTCATCCCACTAGTGACCCTGCTCCCCCTCCTCCATGTCATCCCACTAGTGACCCTGCTCCCCCCTCCTCCATGTCATCCCACTAGTGACCCTGCTCCCCCCTCCTCCATGTCATCCCACTAGTGACCCTGCTCCCCCCTCCTCCATGTCATCCCACTAGTGACCCTGCTCCCCCCTCCTCCATGTCATCCCACTAGTGACCCTGCTCCCCCCTCCTCCATGTCATCCCACTAGTGACCCTGCTCCCCCCTCCTCCATGTCATCCCACTAGTGACCCTGCTCCCCCCTCCTCCATGTCGTCCCACTAGTGACCCTGCTCCCCCCTCCTCCATGTCGTCCCATTAGTGACCCTGCTCCCCCTCCTCCATGTCGTCCCACTAGTGACCCTGCTCCCCCCTCCTCCATGTCATCCCACTAGTGACCCTGCTCCCCCCTCCTCCATGTCATCCCACTAGTGACCCTGCTCCCCCCTCCTCCATGTCATCCCACTAGTGACCCTGCTCCCCCCTCCTCCATGTCATCCCACTAGTGACCCTGCTCCCCCCTCCTCCATGTCATCCCACTAGTGACCCTGCTCCCCCCTCCTCCATGTCGTCCCACTAGTGACCCTGCTCCCCCCTCCTCCATGTCGTCCCACTAGTGACCCTGCTCCCCCCTCCTCCATGTCATCCCACTAGTGACCCTGCTCCCCTCTCCTCCATGTCATCCCACTAGTGACCCTGCTCCTGTCACCCCACAGAGAAGAAGCTGAACAGACTCCACCAACTATGATGGGATCTGTTCAGTTTCTGTTCAGGATCTTTTTACCAGACAAAAAAGTCCTGCATATGATGCTTTGTCTGGTCTTTCAACAGAATCTGCAACAGAGCCTCCAAACGCAGCCTCCAATGCAGATGTGAGCGAGTGCAGGCCTATGTATTATGTATTTTAATTACCGCAACTTTTGTACTCCTCCTCGGGTAAAACTACTCCTCAAAAATGGTCAAAGGAGTATTTTTGCTCTTGTAAAAAAAACGTAGTGTGACCTCTGGGTGGATGATCGCAGAATAATTACCATGGTGAAGAGAAACCCCTTCACAACAGCCAACCAAGTGAACAACACTCTAGGGTATAGGAGTACCAATAATTAAATCTACAATAAAGAGAAGACTGCATGAAAGTAAATACAGAGGGTTCACTGCATAGTGCAAGCCACTCATAAGCCTCAAGAATAAAAAGGCTAGATTGGACTTTGCTAAAAAAACAAAACAAAAAAAAAAACAAACACATCTTAAAAAACCAGCACACTTCTGGAAAAACATTCTGGGGACAGATGAAAGCAAGATAAACCTCTACCAGAATGATGGAAAGAAAAAAAAAAAAAAAAAGTATGGCAAGGGTACAGCTCATGAGCCAAGGCATACAACATCTGTAAAACACAGCGGAGGCACTGTGATGCTTGGGCATGCATGGCTGCCAGTGGCACTGGGTCCCTAGTGTTTATTGATGTGGCACAGGACAGAAGCAGCCAGGTGAATTCTGGGGTTTTCAGAGACATACTGTGTGCTCAAATCCAGCCAAACTGATTGGTCGGCGTTTCATAATAGAGATGGACAATGACCCAAAACAAAGTCAAAGCAACCCAGGAGTTTATTAAAGCAAAGAAGTGGAATATTCTTGAATGGCAAAGTCAGTCACCTGATCTGAACCCAATAGAGTTCAGTAATACAATTGAGAAAGCTCGTTGGAAGAACGAGTCAAACGTTTTCAAGAAATCTACAGTACGTCCAGTTGCCTTGATTTATTCTTTACAGATATGAACCCAATAGAGCATTTCACTTGTTAAAGACTAAACTTCAGACAGAAAGGCCCACAAACAGGTACTGAAAACCGCTGCAGTAAAGGCCTGGCCGAGCATTAAAAAAAAAGGAAAAACAGTGTCTGGTGATGTCCATGAGTTAAAGACTTCAGGCAGCCATTGCCAACAAAGGGTTTTCAACCAAGAATTAAAAATTAACATTTTATTTTCAATTATTTTAATTTGTCCAATTACTTTTGAGCCCCTGAAATGAATGGATTGAGTAAAAAAAATGCTTTAGTTCCTCACATTTTTATGCAATCCTTTTGTTTAACCCACTGAATTAAAGCTGAAAGTCTGAACTTCAACTCCATCTTTGTTTTGTTCAAAATCCATTGTGGTAATGTGTAAGAAACAGTCATGTAATGTCTCCAAGTTTCATTGCTCTGCTTAAACTGTTAAAATTCAATGTATATGCATTTCTGTATTACTCTGATACTGGTCCCTTAAGACAGCAGCTAAGTGTTGAAGTGACATGCCCCCTATGACCTCAGCCCACAGTGTGAGCAGGGAGAAACAGGCTGTGACCAGCCATACTGGCTAGAGACAGAACAGATTGTGCGCTGTATAAAAGGTGCAAGGAGATACCAAAAGGGCCTCCCTGTGCAGCCAGTCTGTGTGAACTCCGGTCTAGAGACGGACGGAGTACAAAGAAACAGTGCATTTAGTGGAGCCACGCTGAAAAGGACTGTGTGCAGCAACTAATCAGTGGAGTCGGCGCTTCCATACAGGCAAGTCCTTAGGGGCCCCCCAACTAACTATATATTTTTTTTTTCTAATATATTAACACAAGAAAAAAAAAAAAATGATAAAAATATGTTTAACATAACCGGATTTAAACAATAGGTATTTTTCAAAGAGATATTCCCTTTAAAAGGGACAAGCCCAGAGCCTGGGGTTGTTCACACTGCAAATAAATATACATTCTATCCACAGTTTTAGAAAGACCTAGTGTTCAATCAGTGTATTCACATATGAAAAGATATGCAGGAATCTGTGCTGCTGAAAAATCAGTTCCATACTTCTGAACGCAGTCGTTTCATCAGTAAGCACATGGATTTCTGCTAGCTTCATTCATGTAAAAGGTGCAGCTGCGTACATTTCTGCAACTAATCTGCAGCATTTGACTATATCCTTAAAGGGATTTTCTGAGACTTTTCTACTGATGACCTTTCCTCTGGATTGGTTATCATTATCTGATCGGTGGGGGACTGACACATGATCAGCTGTTTGAAAAGGAACCGCCGCTGACAGTAGCCAACTGATCAGTTACTGGTTACCTATCCAGAGGATAGGTCATCAGTAGGAAGTATTGGAAGATCCCTTGAATTTACACATTAAGGCCTCATGCACACGGCCGCATTACTGTACAGCAGCGGCTGCATGAAAAGCACGGCGTCATAGCAACCAATGACACCGTGCGCTCATGCTGTCAGCAGGAATCCCGGACGGGTTTCCACAGTCCGCTCTCGGCCGCGGAACACGGCCGTGTGCATGAGGCCTAAGAGCTAGAAGTTGTTACAAAACTCCCTTTTTTCATCATTTCTGACAGCTCTCACTTTCCCTTCTCTCAGTATTAGTTTGTACACAGAGCACGGAAAGGGGGAAAGAGTCCAACAGCAGCTCACACAGGCTTCAGACAACGAGGAAAGCAAACACTGAAGTTTGCAGGGGGATGACAGCAGCATCCTGGTCCCACAGATGCAGCCTGTATTACAAGGAGGGACCCCCCCCCCCCCCCCCCCCCCCCCCTATCCCATGAGAAATCTAAAACTAGGAGCAGGTTGCAAACAAAATATCAGTCGGCCTAAAATTAAATCAATGGAGATTGCAACCATAAAAAGATTTTTTTTTTATTTTTTCATGTCAAAGTCCATAGCCTTTAAAGGAGTTTTCTCACTTCAGTAAGTGCCATTTATAATGTAGATAAAAGTTAATATAAGTCACTTACTAATATATTGCTTCCTTTACTAGCTGGATTAATTTTTCTATCACATTACACACTGCTAGTTTCCATGGTTACAGACCACCCTCCAATCCATCCGCGGTGGCCGTGCCTGCACAATATAGGAAAAAGCACCAGCCTATATGTTCTCCCATGGTCCCGGCCACCAGAGAGGCAGACTCTTTTTCCTATAGTGTGCAAGCACTAACACCAATGATGGGTTGCAGGGTGGTCTGTAACCATGGAAACGAGCAGTGTATAATGTCATTGAAAAATGTATCCAGCCAGCAAACAAAGCATAATGGATAATAATACATTAATAAGTGACTTGTATTAACTTCCTCTACATGATAAATGCAACTTACTGAAGTGAGACAACCCCTTTAAGGTATACCGAATTAATATGGATACCTAAGTGTACATGCTACTTACAATAATATTCTGCAGGCTTCATGGTTATGTCCACCCATAGAATCATAGTATGTTATACTCTTTTTCCTAAAATCGATTACCTGCAAATTTGAAGTTACATCATTATTTTCTTCATACAATGCAAAATGGTTAACCATCATTAACAAATACTGGCTCATCAAAACCACCATTTAATTGTGGAAACATGATCACATTTATGGAAGTACTTAGTTACATTCCTTACTGTTCGGCTAGTTTCACACTTATGGCAGGGAAATCTGGCAGGCTGTACCGGTAGCGAACAGCCTACCAGCTTTCTCTAGATCTGGCACTGCTGGATACTGCCTCCCTCCCGCCGGGTCGGCATGGACTATTATGGGGTCTGACAGAGATCTGGACACTACCCGGCTCCTCTACCTTTTAAATCCCTTAAAAATACAACAATTTTTCCTATTCATCCTCACCTTCCAAGAGCAATCGCTTTATTTTTCTGTTGACATAGCAGTATTTTTTATTTTATTTTTTTATTTAAGAGTTTGTATTTTGCAACACCACAATTTAACAGATTATTTGTAGGGTAGAAAGGAAAAAAATCAGACCTTCGATCAGACCCACAATCCTCAGACTGCATTGAAAACCCACACAAAAAACCTCACATACTGTGAATTTTGAAAATGTCACCACAGATCAATTTCCATATTGTAAATGTTTTTTTTGAAAATCCGATCTGCTTAACCAGTACTGTACTATGCTGCAAATTTATGCATAATACGCACTGTGTGCATTTGGCCTAATGCTTCCGTAAATGTGTGAAATTCTGGTTTCACAGATCCAGTCCCTTGATTCACATCTCCTCCCATTCTTTCGTTGAACTCAATGGACATGTGCACTTTTCAATCCTACTAGGTAACAGCAACATCTTTAGTACTATTTTGGCATACTTAAATTTTTATTTATTTATTCCATTTCATTGGGAGAAGGGTAACAAAAAAAAAAACAACAACTATAAAATATATATATATATATATATATATATATATATATATATATATATTTTATAGTTGTTTTTTTTTGTTACCCTTCTCCCAATGAAATGGAATAAATAAAAATTATATAGAAATAATATATTATATTAAATATATATATACACACACACACACACACACACATACACACACACACACACAGTCCCAAAAAAATAAAAAGTCGCCACCAAAAATATTTCGTTGGACTGCCTTTAGCTTTGATTAAGGCTCGCATTAGCTGTGGCATTGTTTCGATAAGCTTCTGCAATGTCACAAGATCTTGTTGCATTAATTTTTCACCAATATCTTGCATTGATGATGGTAGAGTCTGACTGCTGCACAAAGCCTTCTCCAGCACATCCCAAAGATTCTCAAAGGGGTTAAGGTCTGGACTCTGTGGTGGCCAATCCATGGGTGAAAATTATGTCTCATGCTCCCTGAACCACTCTTTCACAATTTGAGCCCGATAAATCCTGGCATTGTCATCTTGGAATATGCCCGTGCCATCAGGGAAGAACAAATCCATTGATGGAATACCCTGGTCATTCAGTATGTTCAGGTAGTCAGCTGAACTCATTCTTGGAGCACATACTGTTGCTGAACCTAGACCTGACCAACTGCAGCAACCCCAGATCATAGCACTGCCTCCACAGACTTGTACAGTAGGCACTAGGCATGATGGGTGCATCACTTCATCTGCCTCTCTTCTTACCCTGATGCGCCCATCACTCTGGAACAGGGTAAATCTGGACTCATCAGGCCACATGACCTTCTTCCATTGCTCCAGAGTCAAATCTTTATGCTCCCTAGTAAATTGAAGCCTTTTTTTCTGGTTTGCTTCACTGATTAGTGGTTTTCTTACGGCTACACAGCTGTTCAGTCCCAATCCCTTGAGTTCCCTTTGCATTGTGCGTGTGGAAATGCTCTTACTTTCACTATTAAACATAGCCCTGAGTTCTACTGTTTTTCTTCGACTTGATTTTACCTGAGACCACCTTGGCGCTTGGTAGGCGGGCTCAGGTGTGTTTTGATCAAAATATATTGGCTAAGTGTCTCAGATATTATTATATCAGAGTGAGGACTTTGTCCATATACAGACGTGGACAAAATTGTTGGTACCCTTTGGTCAATGAAAGAAAAAGTCACAATGGTCACAGAAATAACTTTAATCTGACAAAAGTAATAATAAATTAAAATTCTATAAATGTTAACCAATGAAAGTCAGACATTGTTTTTCAACCATGCTTCAACAGAATTATGTAAAAAAATAAACTCATGAAACAGGCATGGACAAAAATGATGGTACCCCTAGAAAACACAGAACATAATGTGACCAAAGGGACATGTTAATTCAAGGTGTGTCCACTAATTAGCATCACAGGTGTCTACAACCTTGTAATCAGCCATTGGGCCTATATATATGGCTCCAGGTAATCACTGTGTTGTTTGGTGATATGGTGTGTACCACACTCGACATGGACCAGAGGAAGCAAAGGAAAGAGCTGTCTCAAGAGATCAGAAAGAAAATTATAGACAAGCATGTTAAAGGTAAAGGCTATAAGACCATCTCCAAGCAACTAGATGTTCCTGTGAGTACAGTTGCACATATTATTCATAAGTTTAAGATCCATGGGACTGTAGCCAACCTCCCTGGACGTGGCCGCAGGAGGAAAATTGATGACAAATCTAAGAGACGGATAATCCGAATGGTAACAAAAGAGCCTAGAAAGACTTCTAAAGAGATTCAAGGTGAACTTCATGCTCAAGGAACATCAGTGTCAGATCGCACCATCCGTCGTTGTTTGAGCCAAAGTGGACTACATGGGAGACGACCAAGGAGGACACCATTGTTGAAAACGAATCATAAAAAAGCAAGACTGGAATATGCCAAACTACATGTTGACAAGCCACAAAGCTTCTGGGAGAATGTCCTGTGGACAGATGAGACAAAAATCGAAGTTTTTGCCAAGGCACATCAGCTGTATGTTCACAGACGAAAAAATGAAGCATATCAAGAAAAGAACACTGTCCCTACTGTGAAACATGGAGGAGGCTCTGTTATGTTCTGGGGCTGCTTTGCTGCGTCTGGCACAGGGTGTCTTGAATCTGTGCAGGGTACAATGAAATCTCAAGACTATCAAGGAATTCTAGAGAGAAATGTACTAGCCAGTGTCAGAAAGCTTGGTCTCAGTCGCAGGTCATGGGTCTTGCAACAGGACAATGACCCAAAACACACCGCTAAAAACACCCAAGAATGGCTAAGAGGAAAAAATTGGACTATTCTAAAGTGGCCTTCTATGAGCCCTGACCTCAATCCTATTGAGCATCTTTGGAAGGAGCTGAAACATGCAGTCTGGAAAAGGCACCCTTCAAACCGGACACAACTGGAGCAGTTTGCTCATGAGGAGTGGGCCAAAATACCTGCTGAGAGGTGCAGATGTCTCATTGACAGTTACAGGAAGCGTTTGATTGCAGTGATTGCCTCAAAAGGTTGCGCAACAAAATATTAAGTTAGGGGTACCATCATTTTTGTCCATGCCTGTTTCATGAGTTTATTTTTTTACATAATTCTGTTGAAGCATGGTTGAAAAACAATGTCTGACTTTCATTGGTTAACATTTATAGAATTTTAATTTATTATTACTTTTGTCAGATTAAAGTTATTTCTGTGACCATTGTGACTTTTTCTTTCATTGACCAAAGGGTACCAACAATTTTGTCCACGTCTGTATAATGCTTGCATCTACTTTACCAAGTGCATTATTATCTTATTTCTGTGATTTTGTTCAATAATATGGCCAGGGACATCCGCACATTTGTATATCATATCGTGCAGGATGTTTTTATCTTAGTTTTTTCTGTGATTTCTTTTTCGTCGATTTGATTTCAAACGTTTACGTGATCGCCGATCACAATCATTCAGGATCTTTTTTCTACCACATTCTTCCTCGAATACAATGGGTCCCCACAATCCTTCCAGTTTTTAATAATGGACAGTTCTTAACCCAATTTTAGTAGTTTCTGCAATCTCCTTAGATGTATTCCCTGCTTGATGCCAATGATTTGACCCTTCTCAAACAGACTAACATTTTTCCACGACCACGAGATGTGTCTTTCGACATGGTTGTTTAAGAAATGAGAAGCAACTCATTGCACTAGTTGGGGTTAAATAACTTGTGGCCAGCTGAAAGATAATCGCCCATGCAGTAAATTATCCAATAGGAGGCTCATAACTGTTTGCTTAGTTAAATCCAGGTGACAACTTTTTTTTTTTTTGGACAGGTAATGTATATACACATACATACACACACACACACCGTTTATTTCTTTTACATGATAAATGGAAAACTTCTAAGTTTTATAAAAAAAAAATTAACCTAAACATTTTTTCCAGTCCCACTAAGGGACTTTAGCATGCCATTGCTGGTATAATAAATGCACTGTAACCTGCTTAGATTCCACAGTCGCTATAGACCACAGCATCTGAGAAAGAAAAATGTTGGGATCAAAGAAAGGGGTTAATAAGAGAAGGACGATTATAAAGAATAATTTATGTCTTACAGCCAAGCACCAATGTACTCCAAGGTGAACTGGCACTAACAAAATAGCCACATCAAAAACATCCACTTTCTTTGTCCATCGTTTCACTGCCTGAAATCCAGCAGATTTTAACTTCGGGAAAAAAAATGTATTAAACGCATGAACTTTTGGCAAGCCTTTCCGTTGACTTCTTTCCATCAGAAGATTCATATAGAAGTTTATTATCTAGATAAAAAGACAAAGAACATACAGTGTAACACATCAAAAATTTTTGGTTTGAGCAAGTTCACAACTGTGGATTTGTAGAGGATTAAATATGCACCAAATCCATAAATACGCAGTGGATTTTTACGCAATACGTGGCTCTACACCTAAAGGCGTTGTCAAGGATTTTTTTTGTTTTGTTTTTTACTCTGCCCTTAGCAGGACCTACGAAGAAATCCATACTCACCTGGTCCCAGCAGTCTTCACTAGGCTTCTGGTTCCCAACTGTCAATTTTCTGCTGCATGGGATCACGTGCCCTGCTGCAGCCAATGACTGGCCTCAGTGGTGACATGTCCCCAAGCAGCACATGACCCACAAGTAGTGCGTCGCTTGGGTAGCAGCACATGTGACTCTGTCTGACAGACAGCCTGGGAGCCAGAACAGAGTGGCTAGGGCCAGGTGAATATGGATTTCGTCACAGGTTCCATAAGCTGGGGGCAGATTTACTAAAAATAGACAGCGATCCCATTTAAGATGAAACATTGTTATCACAATGTCAAATCACACTATAAAAGTAAAATTATTTATATGTTGTGTTGCAATATAGTATTCATGAACATCCTAAAGGGAGTTCAAACTTCAATAAATTGGCTTTCCAGAGGTAGGAATGAGCAAAGGATGTGCCAATAATGACATCAAAACATCCACAAGCTACTTTTCTGAACAGGCTGTTCAGCTCACATAGGGCAACAAAGGATCCATGTATGGGCACATTTTATTTTGGATTTCCTGCCCAGGAAACTATGACTACAAAAGTGACTACTCTTTAACCAGCGTTTCTGCATTACCACATGGAATGGGGGAATCACAGAGTATTAAAAACAGTATTATTCTTCCAGATTCCCGTTTTGTTATTATTAAAAGGTTTGGCTTAGAATCAGACAATCCAGTGCCCTAGTAGTAAGTTAAAGGGGTTGTCTGGGTTCAGAGCTGAACCCGGACATACCCAGAATTTCACCCAGGCAGCCCCCCTGACAAGAGCATCGGAGCAGTTCATGCTCTGATGCTCTCTTTTGCCCTACGCTGAATCGAGCAGGGCAAAGGCATTTTGTGGAGTTTGGGCTGCCAGGCGGAGGCTTCCACCCAACATTGAGCCCGGTGACGTCACCGACACTGATGGGCAGGCTTCAGCGCTGCCCTAGCCTCTAAAAGGGTAGCGCTAAAGCCTGCCCATCAGAGCCGGTGACATCACAGAACACAATGCTGGACGGAAGCCTCTGCCCGGGAGTTTGTTATATTAACTAAAAGAGCCCTTGCCTTGCGCTATCCTGAGCAGGGCAAGGGAGAGCATCGGAGCATGAACGGCTCTGATGCTCATGTCAGGGGGGGCTGCCTGGGGGAAATTATGGCTATGTCCGGGTTCAGAGCTGAACCCCTTTAATAGTGAGGTGCCTTCCGGTATTACTCAAAGCACTGGGGGTCTCTTAAACTAGAGGATCCCCTATGAATGTACATTACATAGTCAACACATTCATTTCAATAGGTATCATGTAATGCTTCATATCTAATGTAGCAACACTGCTGGAGTGCAGGGAGACTTCAAAGGGGGTACACCAAGACCATAAAAAAATAAAAATTTCAGTAAGGCATTAATAAGCTCACCTCATCATTGAGCCAGTTTAGACTATTAAGGGTCATAATATCTTTGCGAGTAATTGTCAACCTGAACGCTTCACTTAAAACTTGATCCTGACTGCCACCATAAAGCGCATGCTTTATTTCCTTTTCCATTTCCTTTATTTAAGACATAAAAAATGAAACAGTCACAAACATAGAAAGCTGTTGTCCGAACATGTAAGTGTATACAAGCAAAGAAAATACCAGTGTAAGCTCTGGGAATTCCTGCTCTTCCTGGACAGATTCCACTGGTTTTGGAAGTAAGGTAACGGGAATTTCCTTTTCCAGAGGTACACGAAGATTTAAGTCTACGGCATCATGTACAGAGTGTTCCTGCAGCCTCTATAAGAGAGATAAAAATGCATATTTACAGTATAGGTTTAGAGGCCATGAAATTACAAAGGCTGTTTCAGGAAAGGTCTGTCGGTGGAAAATAAATTTTCACTACCACTTTACTTGGCAATAGTCAGGTGTATATATAGCACCCCTGCTCTATTATTGGTGTATATGACTTACCAGTTATAAAACAGACACCCAAAGGGTAACCCAGACGTTAATACCCACATTTTACTGTATCCCAGCTGCCATTTCACAATCTACAAAATTTAAGCCTTTAACACTGCAAGAATTTTGAGCCTTAAAGGGGTTGTCCGGGTTCAGAGCTGAACCCGGACTTACCCTTATTTTCACCCAGGCAGCCCCCCTGAGCCTAGCATTGGAGCATCTCATGCTCCGATGCGCTCCAGTGCCCTGCGCTAGATCGCGCAGGGCATAGGCTCTAATAACACACTGCCGGGCGGTAACTTCCGCCCAGCGGTGTGTTCGGTGATGTCACCGGCTCTGAGGGGCGGGCTTTAGCTCTGCCCTAGCCGTTTTACTGGCTAGGGCAGAGCCAAATCCCGCCCATCAGTGCCGGTGACGTCACCGGGGTTCCTGTGAGCCCCATGGAGAGCCCGGTACGTCACCGGAACTCTGAAAAATGCCTTTGCCCTGCGCGATTTAGCGCAGGGCAAAGGAGAGCATCGGAGCATGAACTGCTCCGATGCTCATGTCAGGGGGGCTGCCGGGGTGAAAATGGAGGGCTGTCCAGGTTCAGCTCTGAACCTGGACAACCCCTTTAAATATATATTTTTTTAAAGCTTCCTCCCAGCCACTGGTACCCGAGTAGAAACCCATATGCACTTGCTCCCGACTGATCTGCTGCAGCTCCCGAATGGTCTACACTGGACTTCAGGTCCCAGTCTCTTATCTTACACATGGACGGGGTCACGTGCACCATTACAGCCAATGGCTGGTCTCAGCTGTGACAGGTCTCCAAGCAGCACATGACCCAGCAGTGATGTGCTGATTTGGGACACATGACCGATGAGGCAAGTCAATGACTGCAGTAGCACATGTGATCCAGTATGTGCAGAATTTGACAGACAGGGACCGGAAGATCTGTGAAAACAGCCCAGGACAACTCTTAAATAAACTCCAGAAAAAACAGATACAGTGGGCAATACTTAATGTTGGCATGAAAGGGCAGTACATTAATTCTGGTGTTCTTTTAATTGGTCAAAAACCTCTGTTGGCCCTGCAGCAGGCATAACATAGTTAAAACTGGTTTTCCTGCATGAGTATTTTCAGAACATTATATGAGGGATCGACCAATATTCAGGATTTTGACCGGTATCTGTATCTATTTTGCCGATATTCCTATAACGTTTGGGGAACATAGATTGCGCTGCTCTCAGTGTTCCCTCAGTAGCACAGGGGAGAAGGAAGCAGTGTCTCCCTCCCGCCTGTGCTGCTGCTTCCGACAATGAGAGGAGAGAAGACAAGAGGAAGGGAGGGGCTGTGGCCACTGCGCCACTAATGATGTTAACTCATTCATTCAAATTGAACAGGAGGCGGGAGCTGGCTGCAGAATCACATAGCCGGCTCCAGACCTCTATGAGCGGTAGCTGCGATCCGCGGTAGTTAACCCCTCAGGTGCCACGGATCGCAGCTACCGCTCATAGAGGTCGGGAGCCGCCTATGTGATTCTGCAGCCAGACCCCGCCTCCTGTATATGAATAAATGAGAGATTTACCTTCATTGGTGGCGCAGTGCGCCCCCCCCCCCCCACCCAAGCCCCTCCAGTATTAATCATTGGTGGCGGTGGCCACAGGGTCCCCTCTCCCCTCCTCCTCCGATTGGAGCCCCAGCAGTGTAAGCCTGGGGCTCCGATCGGTTACCATGGCAGCCAGGACGCAATTGAAGCCCTGGCTGCCATGGTAAGCTCCATGCTGCTGTGTCCACAGAGCAGCAGGGACAGTGTGAGATCCTATTCACCCTGAGAGCTCTATCAGGTTGAATAGGACAAGGGTTCTAGTCCCTAAGGAGGCTAAAAGTTAGTAAAAAAATTAATAAAAATATTAAGTATAAATAAAAAAGAAAGATTTAAAAAACAACCTACACATTAACAATAAACAAACATTCATTTTCAGCAGATGTGTAGGATTTTTTTTTCCAAAAAGGAAAATTCACAGAATATAATATGTATAAATTATCGGCTATCGGCCTGAAAGTTCACAAATGATCGGTATCTGCCCCAAAAAATAAAAATAAATCAATATCGGTCGATCCCTACATTATATTGTATGAGCAGTCCCCTATACACCAATGAAACTAGGCCTTAACGATAAAGATTCTGTACTCTACTATTTCTAGCAGTCCCATTGGCAATGAATGGATGTGCTTGCATGTACCACTCCATAATTATATATATATATATATATATATATATATATATATATATATATATATATTTTTTTTTTATATAGAAATACCTGCTTTTGAAGCTTTAGGGCAAGTGCTTTCTGCTCTTCGATCAACCTCCTCCTTTCCCTTGCTCTTGAATCATAGAGGTTGGTGCTAACAAAAATAAATAAAATCTAAATTAGAATGTAAAAAAAAAAATATATATATTTTTCACATTTTCACTGCCTGATGCAATATACTTACAGTTCTTTAATCCATAGTTCTGCCTCAAAGATTGGATGGCTAAAAAGTGAGAAAACAAGATAGTTTAGCATTTACACAGCATTCCACAGGAAAAAAAAATTAAAAATTATAATTCAAAGCAATCTCAGAACAGTCATCTTCAATCTAAATGTTAAATTCGTGACCTAAGCAAAGACTTAAAATGGGTTTTAACCCCTTAACCCATAACGCTGTATATATACACGGCGTTATGGGCCCGCGGATGTATGGAGCAGGCCTCTGCAGTGACCCTGCTCCATACGCACTGTGTGCCAGCTGCATCATACAGCCGGGACCCAGCCGCCAATGTAATTTAACCACTCAGGTGCCGAGATCAACACTGATCGTGGCACCTGTGAGTGAAGGATACGGTTCCCTCTGCCTTCCAATCGGAGCCCCCGCAATGAAATAAACGCTTCTGAAGCAATTAAGGCCTGCAATTGCATGCTGAGCTATGAACGAGTCTTATATCAAGATGGAGGGAGTAAAAATCCTATTCACCCTAATAGATCCCTATTAGGGTAAATAGGAGAGGGGATCAAATAATAGTTATAAAATAAATAAATAAAATAAAATGTAAAAACAATGCCAATGTATTAAAAGAAAAATAAAGACTCAAATTGAAAAATAATGTTCAGCATGATCTAAAAGAGAAATGAAATATTTTATGAGGTGATAACTTTTTCAAAAATTATATTTTTATTTTTTAGAAATTTCTGCATAAAACATATCATTTGAACATACTTTAACTGCTTAACTTTTTCTTAATTATTACCATTTCTGCACACCAGAAATACCAAGATGTTTGACACAGTTATGTAGGAAAGAAAATTGAATTACCTTGGATGAACATCTTCTTTGGAAATAGAATCAAGTACAATAACAGAGTCTGAATCTGAAAAATAAAACCCATAAAGGTTAGTTTATGCCGGTCAGAAATAATCAAGGACAAAATTCTAACCACAGTAATTTTTGCCAGAGGTTTGGTTTTGTTGTCTCTGCTCTGGATATACTGCCCAGCTATCCAACAGTAACATTTTAAAGAAGTATAGGCATCATAGTCCCCTGCTCAGGACCCACTTCTAGGAGTCAGAATGGAGACTTCCTCTGCATGAGTGGCTTCTGTTCTGGTGGACTTGAGTTGCTTTTTTTATCACATGAACAGCTATTTTGAATCGCCACCATGTAATACTATATTTCCCCCAACAGAATCAATGGCTTTCCTCAGCTATACAGGGAGTGCAGAATTATTAGGCAAGTTGTATTTTTGAGGATTAATTTTATTATTGAACAACAACCATGTTCTCAATGAACCCAAAAAACTCATTAATATCAAAGCTGAATATTTTTGGAAGTAGTTTTTAGTTTTAGCCATTTTAGGGGGATATCTGTGTGTGCAGGTGACTATTACTGTGCATAATTATTAGGCAACTTAACAAAAAACAAATATATACCCATTTCAATTATTTACTTTTACCAGTGAAACCAATATAACATCTCAACATTCACAAATATACATTTCTGACATTCAAAAACAAAACAAAAACAAATCAGTGACCAATATAGCCACCTTTCTTTGCAAGGACACTCAAAAGCCTGCCATCCATGGATTCTGTCAGTGTTTTGATCTGTTCACCATCAACATTGCGTGCAGCAGCAACCACAGCCTCCCAGACACTGTTCAGAGAGGTGTACTGTTTTCCCTCCTTGTAAATCTCACATTTGATGATGGACCACAGGTTCTCAATGGGGTTCAGATCAGGTGAACTAGGAGGCCATGTCATTAGATTTTCTTCTTTTATACCCTTTCTTGCCAGCCACGCTGTGGAGTACTTGGACGCGTGTGATGGAGCATTGTCCTGCATGAAAATCATGTTTTTCTTGAAGGATGCAGACTTCTTCCTGTACCACTGCTTGAAGAAGGTGTCTTCCAGAAACTGGCAGTAGGACTGGGAGTTGAGCTTGACTCCATCCTCAACCCGAAAAGGCCCCACAAGCTCATCTTTGATGATACCAGCCCAAACCAGTACTCCACCTCCACCTTGCTGGCGTCTGAGTCGGACTGGAGCTCTCTGCCCTTTACCAATCCAGCCATCTGGCCCATCAAGACTCACTCTCATTTCATCAGTCCATAAAACCTTAGAAAAATCAGTCTTGAGATATTTCTTGGCCCAGTCTTGACGTTTCAGCTTGTGTGTCTTGTTCAGTGGTGGTCGTCTTTCAGCCTTTCTTACCTTGGCCATGTCTCTGAGTATTGCACACCTTGTGCTTTTGGGCACTCCAGTGATGTTGCAGCTCTGAAATATGGCCAAACTGGTGGCAAGTGGCATCTTGGCAGCTGCACGCTTGACTTTTCTCAGTTCATGGGCAGTTATTTTGCGCCTTGGTTTTTCCACACGCTTCTTGCGACCCTGTTGACTATTTTGAATGAAACGCTTGATTGTTCGATGATCACGCTTCAGAAGCTTTGCAATTTTAAGAGTGCTGCATCCCTCTGCAAGATATCTCACTATTTTTGACTTTTCTGAGCCTGTCAAGTCCTTCTTTTGACCCATTTTGCCAAAGGAAAGGAAGTTGCCTAATAATTATGCACACCTGATATAGGGTGTTGATGTCATTAGACCACACCCCTTCTCATTACAGAGATGCACATCACCTAATATGCTTAATTGGTAGTAGGCTTTCGAGCGTATACAGCTTGGAGTAAGACAACATGCATAAAGAGGATGATGTGGTCAAAATACTCATTTGCCTAATAATTCTGCACTCCCTGTATAGCATGGGTGCAGAACGTAGGACCTGGGGCTTGTAGCTGATCATTTCCATTTTAAAAGGGTTTTCACTGTGTAGGCATTTTAAAATTAGACCATAAATTAAAAGGGGTTGTCAAAAATCTGAAATAAATTAAAAAAAAATTAGGATGGCTGGGCATCGCCAAAGCATTTTTTTAGGGATGCATTGCATTTTCAGAGACATAATTTAAACTACCCATAACTCACTGTTTAACGTATTATATTTCTTTGAGTTGTATACTTACTGGTAATCGGTTTTCTTTGAGGCTATGACAGCACCCATGGAGAGACCGCCGCCTCCTCCTCCTCCTCAGGACAGGAAACAGGAACCAGAACTGCTTTAAAAGAGGGTCCTCCCCCTTCTATCCCCAGTCCTTTTTCAAGAACTAAGGAACATAACATCTCAATAAATCTAATCATTTTAACTTTTTTAATTTATTTTATTTTTATAATTATTAACATTAGGGGAAGGGAATTAACCGGGCGCTGTCATAGGCTCAAAGCAAACCGATTACAAGTGTAATCTTATTTTTCCCCTTCGCCTATGACAGCACCCCTGGAGAGCACCTTACGGCCAAAAGCAAGGCCCACATTAGAACACAGCTGAAGTCTATAGTGTTTGAAAAATGTATGTGGAGAACTCCAGATGGCAGACCTACAAATCTGCGCTATAGAAGCGGAGTCCCTCTGTGCCCATGAAGTGGAGACTGATCTAGTAGAGTAAGCTCCGAACCACAAGGGTGGAACAAACCCCATGGAAGAGTACGCTAAGTAAATAGCTTGTCTAATTCACCTAGCAATGGTCTGGGAAGAACCAGCAGAGCCCTTCTTCGCACCTTGGAATAAAAGCAACAGACAGGAGGAGGACCTCCAAGGCTGAGTGACCTGTAGATATTGAATTATACACCTCCTAACATCTAAACAATGACATTCTGATTCCCTCATTTTTTGGAGAAGCACAGAAGGAGGGTAAAACTATCTCTTCAGAACAGTGAAACCACCCAATCCTACATAATAACATAGTACATAAGGCCGAAAAAAGACATTTGTCCATCCAGTTCCGCCTGTAATCCTGCAAGTTGATCCAGAGGAAGGCAAACAAAAAAAACAAAAACAAAAAACACTGAGGTAGAAGCCAATTTTCCCCACTTTAGTAAGGCTGGAATAAAAAGTGCAGCGATCTCACTAACTCTCCTAGCGGAGGTTATAGCTAAGAGAAAAACAAGTTTAAGGGAGAGCATCTTTGGGGAAATAGGCTCAAAGGGATCTGAAGTGAGAGCTGAAAGCACTAAGTTTAAATCCCAGGGAGGAACCCTATTTTTACAGACTGAAGATAACTTCAATACTGCAGTCACAAACCTCTTAACCCAAGGATGATCGGCTAACTTAATGCTGAAATCTGCACTTTTAAAGTGCTAGGTCTAAGCCTTTTTCTTTACCTCTCCTGTAAAAAATCCAATACAAGAGGAATGTCTGCAACATCTATCAGATCCACTGGTCTATTGGCAAATCTGTAAAAAGCCTTCCAAAAACTCTCAAATAGATTAGAAATTACCTTCTTACGACTCGCCAACAGAGTGGTGATAACATCCTTAGAGAGCCCTCTTTTTGTCAAAATTTCCCTTTCAACATCCAGGCAGTCAGGTGAAGATTTTTTTACTTCCGGGTGAAAGGCTGGGCCCCAAGTCAGAAGTCCTTGGAATTCGGAAAGAACCCAAGGGGTGGCCATCGACATTCTGCAGAGCCAAGAAAACCAAACCCTCCTTGGCCAAAAGAGAGCTATCACTATGACCATGGTGCTTTCTTCTCTGATCTTTCTGAGGACTCTTGGCAACAGCTTTAGAGGGGGAAAGGCATAGAGAAGGACCTGCTCCCAGGATTGAGCAAATGCGCCCACTGCCTCTGGATGCTCTTTTGAGGAAAGGGAAAAGAAACCCTTTACCTTTCTGTTCGACCTTATTGGCAAAAATATCGCTCTCCGGGACACCCCATAAGGCTGAAATCTGAGTGAATAACCCCTTGGTCTATAGACCATTCTCCCTGGCACAGATGATGACGGCTGAGGAAATCTGCTTTTACATTGTCTGCTCTTCTTAAATGTACTGCAGAAAGATAAGAGAAGCTTCTGCCAGATTGAAAATTTGGTGACTGAGGGACATCAGACGCGGAGCCCTGGCACCTCCCTGCCTGTTGATATAGGCCACTGCCATATTGTCTGAATAGATCCTGACATTTCTGCCTGTGATGATCAGGAGACTCTGTGTTAAGACTAACCGGATTGCATTCAGTTCTTTGAAATTGTGAGACTGATACAGGGAATTGTCGTCCCAGCTGCCCTGCAACAGAAGAGACCACACATGGGCTCAGCATCCGTGGTCAAGGGGAGGACCGCTTCCCTGCGCCACGGAACCCCCCTCTGTAGATTCTGCAGATCCATCCACCACCCCAAAGAACTCAAGAGTCTGGGGTGATCGAGAGATCTCTGCATCCAGAGATAGGACACATCTGTCCCAAACGTCCAGAATTTGAAGCTGGAGGGGCCTTGAATGATACTGGGCCAACTCCACCCTTGGAATAGCGGCTGTCATGAGAGCCAGCACGGACATGGCCTACCTCAAAGAAATTGACTGAAACCTCGACCCGTTCAGAAGAGCCTTCTGTACGGGCAACAGGCACCTCTGAGATCTGGAATCTAGGATCATCCCCAAGAAGCTGCACTTCTGACACAAACTGGACTTCTCCAGGTTTATATCCCATCCTAGTATGTCCAGAACTTCCCTTAACCAGGCAAAATGTTCCCTCAGAATCTGACTTGACCGGGAAACAAAAAGAAAATTGTCTAAATAGGGTATGATGATAACTATGTCCTTCTCCTTCACGTGGGCCATCATCTACCGTGGCCATATAACAGTCTGGAATGAGATTAATAAATTTAAAATGTGAACATTGTTCGAAATGAACCATTCGGTTTTTTGACAAGAAAAAGAGTCGAGTAAAAACCATTTTGTCACCTCCTGCCTTGGAACTTCCACCAACACCTTTTTCTCTAATAGGGAAAAAACTTTTTTAAATAAATTTCAGCTTTTTTGTCCATTGGGTCTTTAAGAGAACCCATATCTTCAAAAGGGAAGCACAGCTTTTTTTTTTTAGACCTTTTAGCTACCAGGGCATCAAGTTTTGGGGCCCTATCCCAAGAGGCAGAAACTTCTTCATCAAAAGGATATTTCTCATGCATGGCATTGGGGGACACAGCACCATGGTATATGCCCAGCTGCCACTAGGAGGTTGACACTAGAAACAAAAACAAGTGTTGGCTCCACCCAGAAGGGCTATACCCCTCTGCCAGAGCCGAGACAGATCAGTCTTGTTCTAGTGTCCGTAGGAGGCAGACATGACCTGCTATCTTTTTTCGCAGGTCATCCTGCAAATTTTATATTTTATTTTTCTCTTTTTTCTCTGCAGGTTTCGGCCTGCTGCAGGGGTGGCTCCATCGTGTTCTACTTTAGTTGTCCCCCTGCGGGCGTGTACTCAGGTACCTGGCAGCCACCCAGTCCCCACTTGGACTAGGAGAGAGAAGGAGGCCCAGTCTCTTGCAGCGGCTCCTAGAGGAGGCTTACGCCGCACAGGATAACCCTCCAAATACTGAAAACCAGTCGGGGCTCCCACAGCTCCTATTCAACTTTTAGCGGTTCTGATCCCACCTGTCCTTTAGGACAGCAAACAGGACTGGGGGTAGAAGGGGTGGACCCTCTTTTAAAGCGGTTCTGGTTCCTGTTTCCTTGTCCGGAGGAGGAGGCGGTCTCTCCAGGGGTGCAGTCATAGGGGAAGGGGGGAAAAAAATTATTTCATCAGTTTTTGTGAACTTAAAAATTTACAACGTTCACCATGTGACATAACTACCGTGTTACTTTTATTCTATGGGTCAGTACAATTACAGCGACATGTATAGGTTTTATTTATTTACTTATTTTTTCACAACTTTTGCACACTAATAGCAGGTCTTATAGTTGCTGGGGATTTGCTGATAGTCAGTATTACTTCCCTCTATGAACAAATCCCCTGTAAATGCAGGACTGACTATCTCTACTCAGGAATGCTGGGTGACCACCAATATGGACACTGACAGGTGTCATCCAGTTTTCTCAAGTTCCTAGACATGTGTTTCGGTGTAATTAGCCAACGCTGCTTTTCAGAATCTAGGAAAACTGGGTGACAGCTTGAACGGCCATATTGGTGGTCACCCAACTTTTCCAGGTAATTTGTCAGTCTTCTGGTCACAGGGGATACAGAGGGGAGGGATACTGACTAGGGCAGCACAGTGACTCAATGGTTAGCGCTGGTGTCCCGAGTTAGAATCAGAAATGAAAAACTTTACCCTAGTGTATGCTGGGGTTGGGCACCTATATGGCAGCCACTGATTTCCCAGGCAGGTATATTTGCCTCCTACAGACACTGAGCTGAAACAGAGTAGTTCAGTGTCTGCATGAAGGGTAAAGCTGAGGGGGGAGCTAACTCTTTCACTTAAGTGTCACCTAGAGGCATCAGCTATACCCACGATTTTCTGTGTCCTCTATTGACATGAGCGAGAAATCTATATCTGTGGCGAATATGAGAATGGAAAATAAAGAATTGATGTAGTCAATTCTTGCTCTAGAAAACGTGGCAAGTGGCCATGTGTGTATTTGTCCCATTGAACAGGGCTAAATCGGCTTGAAGATCCAAGTCCTATCAAACTGCAAGTCTGCAGCAGAAACCCAAAGGTTTGCTTAGGATTTATTTTTGTATTATACATTTTTATTCTATCTACTTAAAAGGATTACAGCAGCTTAACAGAACGTTAAAACCATTCCTTTTACCTTTAGGTTGCTCTAGAGTCGTAGACTGCTGTTCTCTGTGAAGATGGTGTTTGCTAACGTCTCTGCTCTCAAATGTTACTCTGAAAGTGGTATCAGCAGAAAGTGGTGCAGTCGTTCGCTTTTCTGAAACCAAACTAAATGGAGGCTGGTATGTAGGTTCCACATCCAAAGTGCAAGGCTCTAAAGAACTCAAACTTGAAGCACCAGGTTGACCAGATACACTACTTGAACTTAACCTCCGCGACCTGAAAAAAAAAAAATATATATAATAATTGTACATGAGTGCATAGAAAATTGGAATTTAGTTTCCCTCTTTCAGCGTATGTTACAAACAAAAACAAATAATTACTTACACGTCTGGAGGTACAAACGTTGTGGAATTTGTGGACAAAAAAGATTTTCTGGTAACAACCTGAATCAATTGTCTATAGATTTCCTTCTCTTCTGAACGTACAGTCTGTAAAAAAAAAAAAAAAAAAAAAAAAAAAAAAAAAAAAAAAAAATCACATGAAAAACATGAACTCAGACTGAAACCTATTTAAGGGTGCACATACACAATGAACTCAACAAGAAGGAAAAGCATGCTGGGGGCGATTAATTAAATTTGAGAATATCAACCGTGAAATTGATATTAGAGAACTGGGGTCCTGTTCTGCCATCTTACTGTAGCGGTGGGTCAAAAATGTGCACTGCTGCTCTATTCATTCTCTATGGGACTGCCAGAGAGCAGAAAAGAAACACAAAGAAAATAGAAATAAAAAAATTGGACAATCGTCTAAGTTTGGGACGGGGGGGGGGGGGGGGGGGGGGAAATGTTATTCATTTTAACAGCCCTAGCCTGAGGATGAAAGGCTAACTGCCTGTCTGCATCCGTACTTGCTACTGTTTCAAACAGCATTGCAAGTACAAGTGTGGCCCAGCTATAATTCACATCAGGATCCTAATGCTAGAGCGCAGAGTATGGCAGCCTGGTTCAGAAACCCAATTTTCAAAATCTATTACTAGGAAATTCCCATTCACAGGACTCTATGCTGAGCAGCTCACTACTCACACTGGGGGACCCAGGACATAAAAAAAAATTGGCTCTGTTCACATACGAGTCATGGTTGACATCATAAAAACAGAAACCATGACACAGTTCTAGAACCAAAACATGACTGACCCAACCAATTGACTTTCCTGTCAAAGACAGAATATGGAAGAGGCTCCTAACAGAAGCAGATATGAGCAGAGTATTACACAAACAAACCATCAATTTTCCTCTGGTTTTGCTGCAAAAAAAAAAAAATTTTATAAAACCCAAAGCAGAAACTGCAAGCATTACAAGTGGTTTATGCTGCAGAAATGGCTGTGGATTTTAACCTCTCCGTGGCGGAGATCAGCAGCATACTGTGTAATAATTCTCCTCTGGTGATGCACAGAAAAACCCACACAAATAAGTAACCGAGATGCAGGAAATCTTACTTCTTCTACTGTACTCATTTGTCGTCTCTGCATTTTCTTAGGGCTCCGACGACAAACACCACTCCATGAAGATAAACTGGCAGCATTTTTAATAGGAAAAGATTTTTCAAAAGCTGAGCCAATGGTGTGATTTGGCTTTCCAACGACTGCATTGACAGTTCTGCTGCAAAACAAAGTGTATAAGTATTAATCCCTAGGAGTACACTGACATGGAAAAGGATCTAGGAATTTTAATAAACAGCAAACTAAGCTGCAAAAACCAGTGTCAGGCAGCTGCTGCCAAGGCCAACAAGAAAATGGGTTGCATCAGAAGGGGCATAGATTTCCGTGATAAGAACATAGTCCTGCCACTTTACAAATCGCTAGTCAGACCGCACATGGAGTACTGTGTACAGTTCTGGGCTCCTGTAAACAAGGCAGACATAGCAGAGCTGGAGAAGGTCCAGAGGAGGGCATCTAAAGTAATAACTGGAATGGGTGGACTACAGTACCCTGAAAGATTATCAAAATTAGGGTTATTCACTTTAGAAAAAAGACGACTGAGGGGAGATCTAATTAATATGTATAAATATATCAGGGGACAGTACAGAGATCTCTCCCATCATCTATTTATCCCCAGGACTGTGACGAGGGGACATCCTCTGCGTCTGGAGGAAAGAAGGTTTGTACACAAACATAGAAGAGGATTCTTTACGGTAAGAGCAGTGAGACTATGGAACTCTCTGCCTGAGGAGGTGGTGATGGTGAGTACAATAAAGGAATTCAAGAGGGCCCTGGACGTATTTCTGGAGTGTAATAATATTACAGGCTATAGCTACTAGAGAGGAGTCTTCCTCTGGATCAACTTGCGGGATAACAGGCCGAACTGGATGGACAAATGTCTTTTTTCGGCCTTATGTACTATGTTACTATGTTAGGTGAATCCCTCAGTGGGCCCCTAGTCCTCGCCCAAGTAGTACATGGCTCAGTAGACAGACTGTACTGCATCTCGACCAGCCTATGCGTCCATACAAAGACTGGGCAGATTATTTCACAAACTACCCAGTTTATTATGTTACTGTAGATTAATCACTTGGCTGAGATGACTTCGATATAGATGCAGACCAGCCAGTATCCACTTTCCCCAGAGACCCACTTTCTTGAAGTCGCTGCAGGGACCCCCCACAATCAATCAACTTGTAGTGTCTAGCTGCTGTTACAGCAGGTAATATTTGCATGCATCTGTGCAGTGGGCCCCAGAATGGATTTTACTGCTGGGCCCTAGACACCCCAGTATGACACTGCTAGGCACACTATGATGCACTATATGTTGTTGTGCATAGGGTGTGTATGGAGCGGGCTGTGTGAAGGATGCCTGAAAGTGATATAAGTAACGTAGTTTTATTGACCATCCATGCAAACATTTAAATGTATATACTATAATACCTTGGTTTCTGCGATTCTACATCTTCGTTTTTTATTGCTGCTGTTTTTTGCGGGAACATGAAGTGTGCTGGGAAAATACTGGAATGACCATTGCCATTCAATTTCGCTTTACTGAGGTTAGTAGTCTGTGTGAGCTTGGTGTTGACTGCAGAAGCCATGTTTTTCTCAGGCTTTGACACTTCTAGAAGTGGGATCAGACAAAAAAGTACATGATTATACTATGCATTGGCATACTCAACTGCTGATATCTACAAACTAAAACACAATTAAAAGAATGGAGGGGCTGCGAGTGCCGGAACTACACACATCCCTCCACTGTTTAGTAGATTGCACTGGTTACCGCAGCCCTGCTCCCATTCCTTTATTTTTCATTCCCTTCCAACCCACTTCTGGTTTTGGCAAAAAAAAAAAAAAAAAAAAAAAAAAAAAAAAAAAAAAAACTGCCACAAAACCACAGCAGGTCTGCAATACACAGTGCACCAGCCGGAGTGCACTCCGCATCACGGATGCGGACCCATTCAAGAAGATGTGGAACTACAGAGTGCTTCTGTGGGGTTTCATGCCTCCGCACCGCAAAAAAAAAATAGAACTTGTTCAAATACAATGGGTGTCGATCAGTCCCAGTGGCGCAAATTGCGGTCCCCAATGCACGGAACGGATGCACAACGTTCGTGGGCAAGAGGCCTTAGAGTAAGCAAGGGATGTGATTCATAGCGAAAGTGGAAAAAATATAAATTAATCTAAATAGTGGTGCGTAAATTGAAGTGACATACCAAATTAAAGCACCTATTTAACTCCTGTATGAAATGTAAAGAATGATTTTAAAAATAACTTTACGTTACCTGTGTTTAAAAATGGCTTATGAAGTGTCTTCACAATAGATCTGTCAAACCGCCTATGATGCAAAGGAGTAGGCTGAAAAATAAACATTCACATTAATGCAGATCTAAAGTATATAAAATCCAGGGATATACTAGGCGTATGCATAAAAAACAAAACTAAGAACATACTCTTTACAATAACCAGACTGCTCCATCGATTTAGGAAAACTGACTGGATCCCCCGCAAGAAACCTATGACAGCTATAGAAACAGAGGAGCACCACCCAGGCTGCACAGAGATGGGTGTGGACCCCAGAGGTAGGACCCATAGCTAACGGACATTTATGATGTACGCTGTGGACAGGCCATAAATGTCTCAGATGAGAAATACCCTTTAATAATATAATACCTAAGAAATCATACAGGTACCCAAGGCTTCTTAGATGTGCAGTTTGTCCCTCCTAATAGCAGGGTGCCTTATTGCTATAGTGTTCCTCAGATTGTTGTGGCAGATTTTCCTGCTCTGCCTTCAATTAGAAAAACTGTATGGGACTATATTTCACAAGCAGTTTTTCCAGGACCACTTCTTAGAAATGCTCCTCACAATTGTATAAAATATAAAGAGACGCTTTACCAACCTGAAAATTGTAAGTACAAAATGATTCCTGTGCCGTATCTTTAAAATGTGCTTTATATTTGGAGTTATTTTCACTCTCCCAGATCATTTCTTTCACATCTTCGTCTTAGCAAAATGGGAAAAAGATGTACTATTATTAATGCAATATTCCAACACTGTCTAAAAGAAATACATGACAACACAAACTATTAGGCCGTATAGTTAAAGGGGTTGTGCGAGATAACTAAAAGTTCTATTAATGCCTACCCACCAAAACAGAATAAACTCTCCTCTTTCTCTAGCGTTCTTCTAGTACACAGCACTTCACCGCTGCAGCCAATCGCTGTCCTCAGTGACATAGTATGGCTGCTGCTATAAAACCATCCACGGAGGTACATTTAAACAGGTTGAAATACAGAAATATAATCACTGCTTACCCATATTAAGTTCTATTACATCCCTGGGATCAGATGAAATTGTTCAGCCTAAGGGAGAGAAAAAAGGGATCACTTCATAAAAGAATAAAATACTAAATTGTCTGTATTAAAAAGCTGTAATTTATGCAACTACAGAATTATGATGGTCACACACTGTGGAGGTTCCAAAGGTGACTACAGTGAATATGTGTGCAAATCTAAAACCATGTTAAAAAAAAAAAAAATACTGCAATGCTTAAAGGGGCTGTCTCGCTTCAGCATATGGCATTTATCGTGTAGAGAAAGTTAATACCAGGCACTTACTAATGTATTGTGATTGTCCATATTGCCGCCGTTGCTGGATTCATTTTTCCATCACATTACGCACTGCTCTTATCCAGGGGTTACGACCACCGCTGCAGCACAGATACTATGTGACCGGGATGGAAGCTGTTGTACATGCGTGCCTATGGATGCTCCCACGGCCCCAGCCACCAGAGAAGTGCTTTTTCCTACAGTGTGCAAGCACGACCACAGCTGCTGGAACGCAGGGTGGTTGTAACCCCTGTATAAAAGGGATTAAAAAATTAATTTAGCCAACAAAGGAAGCAATATGGACACACCAGTTTTGGTAAAAACCCAGCTGGAGAAAAATCATTCCAATTTTAGAGGCGCATGTCTCCTCACAAGGTATAGGGTGCTTGCTTGTGTCTAGCACATAGCGATATGTAGACGCCAATGTCTTTGGCAAGATTTAATGTTCTACTGTACAACAGCACCCAATATTTTTCAGCTACAGCACAAGCCAGAACATTGAATCTTGCCAAAGACATTGGCGTCTGCATATCACTACCACAAGACACACAGAAGGCGAGCGGAGCGCGAGAGAGCATCCTATACGTCTAACACATGCCGGTTTGTAGCAGAGAAGTACTGTGGACTCGGTGAGAGCTCCTGGATTGTGTGTATAAATGGGCATCTGTCACCACATGCCACTACATCAAACAGTCAGCAGCTGTCCATCCATGCTTGTAAGCAGAGTCCCATGAGGTCTCTGGCACCTCCATATATTCGGTCAATACTCCCCGCCCCCCAAAAAAAAAAAAAAAAAAAAAAAAAAAAAAAGAACTTCTTATAATATGCAAATTACCTCTAGGTGCAACAAGGGCGGTGACGTTGCACCCAGAGGATCACCTTTTCCTTTCTTCTTTGCCGTGCCCCCACCACTGCGATGGTCCCCGAAGTCTTGTGGGATCGCATTCTGTACATGTGCAGTAAAGCGATGGAGACTGCCCAGTGGTCTCCATCCTTTTACTGTGCGATCCTACGAGACTTCAGGGACTGACTGGCCTGTCAATCATAGTGTTGGGAACGTTACATAGACAGTAAGGGGAACCTCTGCGTGCAACAGCACCACTCTTGCTGCACCTAGGGGGTAAATTGCACATTTGCAAGTCTTTTTTGGAGGATCTACAGAATAAATTTTGTGAAATTACAAGCAGTGTGGCAATACCGCTAACCAGTTAAAGGGGTTTTCCAGGTTTTTAATATTAATGACCTATCTTCAAGATAGATTGGTGGGGGTCCGCCGATCAGCTGGATGAAGAACAGGCATGCGCATAGCAAAATGTCGACATAAAAGCAGCGAGCAAGAAGAGAGAGACAGGAGACGGCACGCGCCCATGGGGTGCCGGATCCCTGCTGATCTGATATTGATGACCTATTCCGAAGACAGGTCATCAATATTAACAGCCTGGAAAACCCCTTTAAGAATGTGGCTACTTGTGTTGTCAGTGAAGCAAGATTGTATTAACCAGCACACATCTGGACCCAATAAATTCCCATACATGACTGTGGTTACGACTGGCTATTACCTTGGATACACAGAACACCATCAAATCTAAATTTATGATTTCACTACATTAGTGGCTTTTAAGTGTGTTTGCTTACATTGGGAATTATTGGAGTCATTTATCAAACTAGTGTAAAGTAGAACTGGCTTAGTTGCCCATAGCAGCCAGATTCCACCTTTCATTTTCCAAAAGAGCTGTGAAAAATAAAAGGAGGAATCTGATTGGTTGCTATGGGCAACTAAGCCAATTCTACTTCACACCAGTTTGATAAAGGACCCCATATATCGCATTACCACTTCAGTGTCTTATTTTAGTGTATGAACACTAGCCAAATATTGCACAGGTTCAGTACCAGGACTACAGCGTTTAATACGATGTTTTATTCTTTACTGATACTATTTGGTACAGAAAATGTTCTATATATCAAAGTTAGCATCTGGTTTTACGTCATGATTGTATTCAACATATGTGATAAAATAAATGTTATTTCTGTATTATTTACAGTAATTACCATTTGTAGAGCCCGTCAAAGTCTTTTTATAAAAAAAAAAAAACGCAAACTTTGTCCCAAAACAGCTCCTGCAACAAAATATGCAACTTTTCTATGGCAGAAAACTGGTGCAGAGCTGTGGGATAAGATCCCCGCTATCATTATAGATACTGAGCTTGTCTGACTGCTACCAGGAGCGTCATGTGTGTCTGTGTCCCTTTCCAAAACACCAACTCTGATAACGGCACCCCCACTTATTACTGGCGATGGTGCCAGACCAGTCATTGAACCCCTGAGGACATAATGCGGTGACAGGGCCACTTACTGGACAGCACAGAGCAATAAGTGGGGGCACCCTAATCAGGGTGGTTTACTCCGCTTGTACACAGGTATTTTGCACTATAAACCTCCTGGTATCAGCCTAGGGTCCATTTGTAGCTGCTAGGTTGCTAATATAGCTTATACGTTTATACAGCTACACCTGCCAATAACCTTAACCCCTTCCCGACACATGACGTACTATTACGCAATTTGACGTAATAGTAAGTCATTGTGATCGGGCAGGCACCGGAGCTGTGCGCGCCCGATCACTGCAGGGCCCCTGCTGTATCTGCCGGCATCGCTGTAAAAGCCGATGTCGGCGGATTAACACCTTCTATGCCACGGTCCGCGCTGACCGTGACATAGAAGGGGTTTGTCTCGGGTGAGGGAGCGCATCGAGTCCCTGCGCTGCTCTATAAATATATCACGTGATTCACCCTGTCCGATACACCATAAAAAAATTTTTATTTTTTTTAAAAAGCCATTTTTGTCACCTTACATCACAAAAGTTGCAACACCAAGCGATCAAAAAGGCGTATGTACCACAAAATGGTTTCAGTAAAACAGTCACCTCATCCCGCAAAAAAAATTGAGCTCCAACCTAAGACAATAGCCCAAAAAAATTAAAATAAAAAAACTATAGCTCTCAGAACATGGACACTAAAACATAATTTTTTTTAATTCAAAACTGCTATTATTTTGCTAAAGTGAAATACATAAAAAAATAAAAATAATATATCACATTATATATAAATTCCACGGCACTTCCAAGGCGTAAAATAGTAGAAAAACTTTATTCACCAGACCCGCAACGTTTCGATCCGCTTCCCGGGATCTTTCTCAAGCAGTGACAACATTGGTAGTGCATTGTGCATATTTATACAACTTTACATAGTTAATCAATAATGATCTTAAATACATAAATCAGTAAAATTCTCTAAAAAAAAAAAAACTAAAAAAACAGACATGTGCCATCATTCATCATATCTCATCGTGCATAGTGTTTACATAGGATACAGTGTCGTAATATGGGCACTATTGCCAGATACATAGCATCATAAATTCATAAAAATGTAAAGTCACCCTAATTATTTAATACATCTGTGGATACTTTCATAATCAAGTGACTAAGTGCAGGTGTACCTTAAAAAAAAACTAAAAAAAAATATCAAGATGAGGAAGGTCCTAGAGCGGGCGATGGATGTGGTCCACATGGATATCGGCGTGCAGATCAATCTACTGCGCATGTCAAAAGGACCTTTTGAAGCTTCGATCACATGATCGTACATTCGGTCATGTGATCGGGACTCTCATGTCACATGTCCTAACTAGCGTTCTCGCGAGTAACTGGATAGCAAGACGTCATGCGTTCCACCATCTTGTGGCACGCATGCTTCACCATGGAAATCTAACAACCAATCGCATGAGATCCACTGCTAATCCGACACTCGTATATCCTGGCTCCTCCTGCGCACCGTGTAGTGGATCTGCTTAGCTGGAGGGATAGTCTTGTGCATCAAGGTCAATTATGGAATTGAGGGGTAAATGGCGATATCACAATACTCAGCGATATCACAGAATTCAATACTCAGATAGAGGGTATAGCGGAAGTACTGCATATGGCGTGCATATAATCTGTTGAGAGACTGAATCAGAAGATATCAGTGTCCCTGCAGAATACATGCAGGATCAAACATAATCAATAAAACCATAATGGTAATTGAAAAAAAGGAAGTATAAAACATCAATATTACTGATTGGCCCCTAGTCATACGAGGAGTCCAACATGTATGACGTGTGCTGGTTACACACGACCTCAAGTCGGAGCACCACCACTGTCAGTGGGCCGCCATTCCTGGATGTCCAACCTGATCAGTGGGGATAACATCCTCTAGATTACAGGGGCAGTATCAAAAGTATATTCATCAAGCCACATGTGTCGCCCTCCTATCGTATCCAAGCTGATCACCGATGTCTCACAAGTCAGACCCCCAACTAAAGCTGTATAAAGCATTTGCATAGCCACATAGCACTGAGTGCCGGATGGTGCTCACTACAGGCAGTGATTCTCATGTAAGTGGTGTAAATAAGCAAATGTTATTAATATAGCCAGCGCAAGCAGATATAAGTAAAAACTGTTAATAGTAAACAAAACACTTAAATACAGTGCTGTTGGTTACAAATACATGTTTGTTCATGTTAGAGATCATGAACCATATCAACCCAGTTGACCTACATTCCACCGCTCACTCTTCACAGAAGAACCACATCCTCATCACAAATCTGCAAGAGATGAAAAAGTATTAAAATCACCCTGTTGTTCAACAAGGGGCACCAACAATACCTCCCAAAGAAAAAAAACACAGAATCAGGATAACGCCCACTCAGGACGGTAGCCAAGGCTTATAGTCTACATTTAACCCCTGAGGTCTTAATGTGTTTAATTT
Source organism: Bufo gargarizans (assembly GCF_014858855.1). Taxonomy (NCBI): domain Eukaryota; kingdom Metazoa; phylum Chordata; class Amphibia; order Anura; family Bufonidae; genus Bufo; species Bufo gargarizans. Next base: position 11,772,698 of record NC_058084.1, on the reverse strand, counting down.
GGAGATCCAGCGGATCTCACATTTTTTTTAATAATGTGTGTCTATTTCCACCACTCCTAGTAGTGGGGACATGATCTATTAGCATACACTTAAAATCCCTTTCTTTATGGCCCAAGTCCGTAAAATGCTTAGGGACTGGGAGATCCATGCGTTTTTCCACGAATCGTGTATCTATGTTAGTTTATTCTGGTTTTAAAATCCAGAGAGGTCTCACCAACATATAGCATCTGGCATGGGCACCATAGTATATACACAACAAATGTTGATTCACATGTCAAGAAATGTTTAATGTAATATCTCTTCTATGTCCCAGGATGCAGAAAGAAGCTACCTTTCTGCATGTATCGGCAATTTACGCAGTTCAAACAGGGGAAACTTTGTACAGCGAAAAAACATTTGGCCAGACACCTTTTGTGGGCCAATATCAGTGTGTATCAGTTTGTCCTTTAAGTTCCGTGCTCGTTTGTACGACATGAGGGAAGGAAGTTGGAATTCTTCAATCTCCCCATGTCCACTTCTCAAAATGGGCCAATGTCTCGAAATGATCTGTCAGATACATATACTGTCCTCTGTGTAGGTAGTAACCAGTGGAATTCTATTTGTACGTTTCTTGATCACACTTTTCTTTTTAAGAAGTTCAGTGCGTGTCTTACTCTGTATGGTTCTCAGATGTTCATCTAATAGTGGTAGAGGAAAACCCATATCCATAAAAGACTGTGACAACTGATTCAGTGTGCCTATTAACTCATCATCGTTGCTCACTATGCGCTTTGCCCGTAAGAATTGGCTAATTGGCTTAGGGGCATTGATTTAATCATTGCTCTTGGATGTGCACTGTTATAACATAGCTGTGTGTTCCAATCTGTTGACTTGCAATAAAGTTTGGTGGTTTGGTGGATAAGAGTATCCAGAAAATGAATCTGTTCTCTAGAATGTTCTATGGTAAATTTTATATCAGTGTCAATGGTATTCAAAAAATGAAAAAATTCCAGGAGTTGATCCTCAGATCCAGTCCAAATAAGAAAAATATCATCTATGTATCGCCACCACTTCAGAACATGTCAGAAGTGGGGCGATACATATATGTATGTCTCCTCGAGGAAGGCGAGCACCATGTTGGCATAAGTGAGGGCCACATTGGACCCCATGGCGGTCCCCTTCCTCTGGAGATAAAAATGATCCCCAAAAAGAAAATAATTGCATGTCAAAACCGTATGAAGTAGCTGCAAAATAAAGTCCTGACATCCCAGGATGTGGAATTTGTCAAGGACTTAGTCACTACCTCTATCCCAAAACTATGTCTAATTGATGCATATAGTCTAGAGATGCTAAAATTACATCAGAAGGTAATATGGTGTCTGTCAATTTGTTAAGCAAATCCGAAGTATCCTGAATATAGGATTGGGCTGACACAGCATACTGTCGCAACACTCTATCTAAAAAGATAGATATGTTGCACAGTATGGATCCCCTCCCCGAGACGATTGGTCTCCCTGGGTGGGTATTAAGATTCTTGTGAATCTTTGGCAATAGGTAGAGGAAAGGGGTCATCGGGTGTGTAACTGAAAGGAAGTCTTTTAGCTTACTGTCAATGAAGCCAGCAGTTATGGCTTCCTGAAGTAAACTTTGGATCTTTCTTTCTATATCCCATCTAGGGTCAGTGTTTAGTTTCTGGTAGACCGTCTCATCATTTAGTTGTCTAAGTGCTTCTGCTATATATTGCTGAGTGTCCATGACCACAATCGCACCACCCTTATCGGTAGGTTTGATGGTGAGACTGTGGTCATGGACCAACTCATCAATGGCGCGCCACTCCAATTGTGTCATATTGGGGTGTAAAAATTGCTTTTTGTCATTAGATTTCAGAACATTCACATCTTTCATGACTGCATCAATGAACAATTCAATCGCCGGAGAGGATACAGGTGGAATAAAATCACTCTTATTGCGGTAAATAAATCATAATCACTTAATCTCAATTCAGTGGTAATATATTCTTTCCTTATTGACGGGTGAGTAGTGAACCAGGTTTTGAGCTTTAGTCTGCGGAAAAAGTGGTATAGATCCGCTTCAAGTTGCAACCAATCAGTGTTGCTATTTGGACAAAAGCTCAATCCCTTGGTTAAAACTTTCATTTGCGTATCAGATAACACATGAGAAGAAATATTTACCACAATATTAGGATCTGTCAGTTCCGTTTTTTACTGGTGGTCTTCTGCTCCTGGTCTTTATGTTGGTATCGGTGATGTTTTCTTCCTCCGCGGCGTGTTGGTTTCTTCCTGGTTGATTGACTGGAAGCTCTAAAAAAGGCTCTATAGTAGCATTATTCTGTTGTGCCTGAGTAAATTCTTTTGTAAAGCTTTTCTTTCCCAATCTCGGATTGCGTGGCTGAGGTTGATGATTGGTTGTCCAATTATATACGTTCCCAGTATTGTAATCTAAGGCATCTCGCTGCCACTTGCTTCTCTTTGTATCTAGAATTTCAGTCCTTAGTTTGTCGCAATTTGACGTAATAGTAAGTCATTGTGATCGGGCAGGCACCGGAGCTGTGCGCGCCCGATCACTGCAGGGCCCCTGCTGTATCTGCCGGCACCTCTGTAAAAGCCGATGCCGGCGGATTAACCCCTTCTATGCCACGGTCCGCGCTGACTGTGACATAGAAGGGGTTTGTGTCGGGTGAGGGAGCGCATCGAGTCCCCGCGCTGCTCTATAAATATATCACATGATCCACCCTGTCCGATACACCATAAAAAATAAAAAAACTGTGCAAAAAAAATAATAATTATAATAAAAGCCAATTTTGTCACCTTACATCACAAAAGGTGCAACACCAAGCGATCAAAAAGGCGTATGTACTACAAAATGGTTTCAGTAAAACAGTCACCTCATCCCGCCGAAAAAAAAAAAAAAAAAAAAAAAAAAAAAAAAAAGGTCCAACCTAAGAAAATTGCCCAAAAAATAAAAACGATAGCTCTCAGAACATGGACACACTAAATATATACACACACACATACACACACACACACATACACAGTACAGACCAAAAGTTTGGAAACAGCTTCTCATTCAAAAAGAGTTTTCTTTATTTTTCATGACTATGAAAATTGTAGATTCACACTGAAGGCATCAAAACTATGAATTAACACATGTGGAATTATATACATAACAAAAAAGTGTGAAACAACTGAAAATATGTCATATTCTAGGTTCTTCAAAGTAGCCACCTTTTGCTTTGATTACTGCTTTGCACACTCTTGGCATTCTCTTGATGAGCTTCAAGAGGTAGTCACCTGAAATAGTTTTCACTTCACAGGTGTGCCCTGTCAGGTTTAATAAGTGGGATTTCTTGCCTTATAAATGGGGTTGGGACCATCAGTTGCGTTGTGGAGAAGTCAGGTGGATACACAGCTGATAATCCTACTGAATAGACTGTTAGAATTTGTATTATGGCAAGAAAAAAACAGCTAAGTAAAGAAAAACTAGTGGCCATCATTACTTTAAGAAATGAAGGTCAGTCAGTCCCCAAAAAAATTGGGAAAACTTTGAAAGTGTCCTCAAGTGCAGTCACAAAAACCATCAAGAGCTACAAAGAAACTGGCTCACATGCGGACTGCCCCAGGAAAGGAAGACCAAGAGTCACCTCTGCTGCGGAGGATAAGTTCATCCGAGTCACCAGCCTCCGAAATCGCAGGTTAACAGCAGCTCAGATTAGAGACCAGGTCAATGCCACACAGAGTTCTAGCAGCAGACACATCTCTAGAACAACTGTTAAGGCCTCTTTCACACGGGCGTCAGTTTTTTTGCCCGGATAAGAGCCGGGTGCGTTGCGGGAAAATGCGCGTTTTTTTCTGCGCGAGTGCAAAACATTGTCATGCGTTGCACTCGCGTGAGAAAAATCGCGCATGTTTGGTACCCAAACCCGAACTTCTTCATAGAAGTTCGGGCTTGGGATTGATGTTCTGAAGATTGTATTATTTTCCCTTATAACATGGTTATAAGGGAAAATAATAGCATTCTGAATACAGAATGCATAGTAAACCAGCGCTAGAGGGGTTAAAAAAAAAATATATATAATTTAACTCACCTTAGTCCACTTGATCACGAAGGCCGGCATCTCCTTGTGTCTCCTCTGCGCTGAAGTTGAACAGGACCTGGGGTGAGCTTCTCCATTAAATATTGGTTAAGGACCTTCGATGACGTCACTCCGGTCATCACATGGTCTTTTACCATGGTGAATCACCATGCTAAAAGATCATGTGATGTACCATGTGATGACCGGAGTGACGTCATCGAAGGTCCTTAACCGATATTTAATGGAGAAGCTCACCCCAGGTCCTGTTCAACTTCAGCGCAGAGGAGACACAAGGAGATGCCGGCCTTCGTGATCAAGTGGACTAAGGTGAGTTAAATTATTTTTTTTAACCCCTCTAGCGCTGGTTTACTATGCATTCTGCATTCAGAATGCTATTATTTTCCCTTATAACCATGTTATAAGGGAAAATAATAATGATCGGGTCTCCATCCCGATAGTCTCCTAGCAACCGTGCGTGCAAATCGCACGGCATCCGTACTTGATTTTCACACACCCCATTCACTTCTATGGGGCCTGCGTCACGTCAAAAATCGGACAATATAGAGCATGCTGCGATTTCAACTGAACGCACAAGTGATGCGTTAAAAACATCGCTCATGTGCACAGCCCCATAGAAATGAATGGGTCAGGATTTAGTGCGGGTGCCATACGTTCGCCGCACGGATCGCACCCGCACGGAAAACTCGCCCGTGTGAAAGGGGCCTTAAGAGGAGACTGTGTGAATCAGGCCTTCATGGTAGAATATCTGCTAGGAAACCACTGCTAAGGACAGGCAACAAGCAGAAGAGACTTGTTTGGGCTAAAGAACACAAGGAATGGACATTAGACCAGTGGAAATCTGTGCTTTGGTCTGATGAGTCCAAATTTGAGATCTTTGGTTCCAACCACCGTGTCTTTGTGCGACGCAGAAAAGGTGAACGGATGGACTCTACATGCCTGGTTCCCACCGTGATGCATGGAGGAGGAGGTGTGATGGTGTGGGGGTGCTTTGCTGGTGACACTGTTGGGGATTTATTCAAAATTAAAGTCATACTAAACCAGCATGGCTACCACAGAATCTTGCATCGGCATGCTATTCCATCCGGTTTGCGTTTAGTTGGACCATCATTTATTTTTCCACAGGACAATGACCCCAAACACACCTCCAGGCTGTGTAAGGGCTATTTGACCATGAAGGAGAGTGATGGGGTGCTGCGCCAGATGACCTGGCCTCCACAGTCACCGGACCTGAACCCAATCAAGATGTTTGGGGTGAGCTGAACCGCAGAGTGAAGGCAAAAGGGCCAACAAGTGCTAAGCATCTCTGGGAACTCCTTCAAGACTGTTGGAAGACCATTTCAGGTGACTACCTCTTGAAGCTCATCAAGAGAATGCCAAGAGTGTGCAAAGCAGTAATGAAAGCAAAAGGTGGCTACTTTGAAGAACCTAGAATATGACATATTTTCAGTTGTTTCACACTTTTGTTATGTATATAACTCCACATGTGTTAATTCATAGTTTTGATGCCTTCAGTGTGAATCTACAATTTTCATAGTCATGAAAATAAAGAAAACTCTTTGAATGAGAAGGTGTGTCTAAACTTTTGGTCTGTACTAATATATATATATTAGTTTTTTCTCAGGGGTGTGGAAATCGTATCGCCAGATGCGGTAGTTTGTTCAGTAGCTTAGCCCTGCTGCGGGCAAGTAGTGAAGTGGATGAATCGTTCTTTTGAAATCGATTCATTTCACTGAACCGGAGGAGTCGATTAATCTGACTGAGCTGATCCGTTTAAAACCGCTGAGTCAGATAGCACAGCAATAGCAGAGAGGAGTGTAATCTGATCCTAGAGTGGAAGCCAGCCCCTCCCCTCCCTGCAACCAATCAGAGCTGAGGCACAAGCACCGAGTCACACACAGTACAGGGAGTTGTACACCGAGTCTAAGAATCGAATGATCCTACTTAGTTATAGACTCATTTGATTCTTTGAGTTAGGCTACATGTAGGGGTGGGCGATATGGCCTAAAATATTTATTGAGATATAATTTTAAGCATGTGCGATATATATCGCAATATATTGTTTTCTATATTTGGGGGGGCGTGTTTAAACTTTTTTTTTTTTTTACTTTTTATTTAATAACTATTAGCCTCCTTAAGGGCTAGAATGTAGAACCCTAGTCATATTCACCCTAATAGAGCTCTATTAGGGTGAATAGGACTTTACACTCTCCCTGCTGCCCTGTGCTTTGTGCACACAACAGCAGGGAGCTGAGTCCCCTCCCCTAAACGGTGCCATCCACAGACCCCCCCCCTCCCCTAAACGGTGCCATCCACAGATCCCCCCCCCCCCCAAACGGTGCCATCCACAGATCCCCCCCCCCAAACGGTGCCATCCACAGATCCCCCCCCCAAACGGTGCCATCCACAGATCCCCCCCTCCCCTAAACGGTGCCATCCACAGATCCCCCCCTCCCCTAAACGGTGCCATCCACAGATCCCCCCCTCCCCTAAACGGTGCCATCCACAGATCCCCCCCCCCCTAAACGGTGCCATCCACAGATCCCCCCCCCCCCAAACGGTGCCACCCACAGATCCCCCCCCCCCAAACGGTGCCATCCACAGATCCCCCCCCCCAAACGGTGCCATCCACAGATCCCCCCCCCCCCTAAACGGTGCCATCCACAGATCCCCCCTCCCCTAAACGGTGCCATCCACAGATCCCCCCCCTCCCCAACGGTGCCATCCAATGATCCCCCCCCCCCCAAACGGTGCCATCCAATGATCCCCCCCCCCCCCAAACGGTGCCATCCACAGATCCCCCCCCCCAAACGGTGCCATCCACAGATCCCCCCCCCCCAAACGGTGCCATCCACAGATCCCCCCCCCCCAAACGGTGCCATCCACAGATCCCCCCCTCCCCTAAACGGTGCCATCCACAGATCCCCCCCTCCCCTAAACGGTGCCATCCACAGATCCCCCCCCCCTCCCCTAAACGGTGCCATCCACAGATCCCCCCCCCCCGCCTCCCCTAAACGGTGCCATCCACAGATCCCCCCCCCCCCGCCTCCCCTAAACGGTGCCATCCACAGATCCCCCCCCCGCCTCCCCTAAACGGTGCCATCCACAGATCCCCCCCGCCTCCCCTAAACAGTGCCATCCACAGATCCCCCCCCCCCCCCCCCCAAACAGTGCCATCCACAGATCCCCCCAGGAATACATTTAAAAACGAATCAGTAACTTTAACTAGTGGGAGGAGCAGGCGCGTGACGTCAGTGAGTGAGCGCCGCCCCCCCGCACTGCCTGCTGTTACCGGAGCTAAGACCTAGTAAGGTATAAAGAGATCACCAATTAATAAAGTTACTTATTAGTTTTTAAATGTTCTACTGTCAGCGGCGTGGCCCTGTATATTCTAACCCCCAGGCAAGCGTCCCTGTCACCATGGGAACGCCTGGGGGTTAGAATATACCATCGGATTTGAGTTTTCATGCGCTCACTGAGATCGTGAAAACTCAATGATTTACTGTCAGTCCCTCCTCCTCCTCCTCTGTTCTCATTGGTGGTCAGCGGCAGCCGCACACAGTGGGGAGGGACTCTCTCCTTCTCCTCTGTGCCAGCTCAGGAGAAGATAGTGCGCGCAGAGAGCGCGATCATATCGCGATCCGGCGATACAGGCGATATGCTCAAAATCCATATCGTGTCACAAATTTATATCGCATATCGCCCACCCCTAGCTACATGCACACGACCGTGTACACATGCCTATTCTTATCCGCAAAACGGATAAGAATAGGACACGCTATAATTTTTTTTTGCAGGGCCTCGAAACGGAGCAATGAATGCGGACAGCACACGGACTGCTGTCCGCATCTTTTGCGGCCCCATTGAAGTGAATAGGTCCGCACCCGAGCCACAAAAACTGCAGCTCGGATGGGACCTCAAAAAACGGTCGTGTGCATGAGGCCTTAAAAGACTTGTGTGTCACTAGAACAATACACTGAGTCTAATGACCAGGATGAAGCAGTATAAAGCCCTTTAAGTGCCCTCCATACAATAGAACGCCTCCAGAAGTGCCCTCCACTCAGTATATTGCCCAAATCAGTGCCGCCAGCTCCCCCTTCCTGTTCTACTCATCAGTCAGGTCACCACTGATGTAACACGTATTACCTATCCGGCTCCTGAGCTTCGGTTCACTTGCTTGTCAGCCCAAGTCATCCGAGAGCAGACTCCTGAATCTTTTAAATGAACCGATTCATGTAAAAGATCCGAAGTTCCCATCTCTACGGCCAAGTAGCAGGGCTGAGATGGGTTTGTTTACCGGAGCAGTGGATCGGCGACGGTGACCGGGCAGTGGGTGTAAAGCAGTCACGCAGCTGCGGTGACAGAGAGCGGGGGAGGGGGGGGGGCGTGTTGTAGTGACAGCATGGGGAAGAAGAAATGACAGAGCTGGAGGGGTGGAGCAATGAAAGGTTCTGTCACGTCTCTGCCTCGAGAGGAGGGGCAGTTTCAGAGCCGTTACAGAGCCAGGGACATTGATAGAACTCTCAACTCTGCCAGCATCCCTCAGAGGACCCGCATCAGCAGCTAATTTGCCTAAACCACCTAGAGGTACGGGTAGTAATGTGCTAAGAGCAAGAGAGTGTGCACTAAACTGATTGCCGTGATCACATTAAGGCCTCGTTCACACCAGGCAGTGCGTTCCGGCCTGATTCTGTCCAGAATGCACTGCACCGCACCGCATTGTGGCCGGCTAACTATATTGTGGGGCTGGAGGGGGTGTAGTGGTCTGTTGAAGTGATTGGCACCATAACCATGCCCAACGGCTGCAATGCGATCGGCTGCACAGGATTGCAAGGCACATTATGCCTGCGGTCCAGTCCAAACAAAATGATCCAAGCAGCATTTTGACCGGACCTCAGGCATAATTGTGCCTTGCGATCCCGTACATCCGATCGCCTGCGGCTGTGGCTACGGTGCCATTCACTTCAATGGATCGTCACGCCCCCTCCTGCCCCACAACATAGTGAGCCGGCCGCGATGTAGTGCATTCTGGACAGAATCATCTGGTGTGAACGAGAACTAAACTTAGTCATTTCACACCACAAAGACTGGAACGCAAGCCAGCCATAAGGAAGCGCGGCGGTGCATTGAAATATGGTTTTAATTTAAAATTATTTTTTGTATCAGGACAAGTAGATCGAGCCCCCGCTTTAGTCCTTCACACGTGTGTGTGTGTGTGTGTGTGTGTGTGTGTGTGTGTGTGTGTGTGTGTGTGTGTGTGTATGTATATATATATATCTTGAAAAATTTCCTTGAATCTAGCTTTTTTTTTTTTACCTTATAAAGCCTTATTTTCAGCAACAAAAATAACATATAGAAGTCTAGAACCAAACAACATGGGCATAATTTATTATCATTGTACCGTATCTCCTCAGTGTTTATCATTGTACTGTGACATCACTGTGTGTATAATCCCTGCGTTGTGACGTCACTGTGTGTATAATCCACGTGCTGCAGCTGACAGAACAGAGATCCCTTCCCCAGGATGTTTGGTCCGGGCTCATCATTCATCTCATAGAACTGCAGCTATGAAATCCACAGCGTATTGCAGCAAATACCAGCAAAATGGATAAGATTTTACCAAAAATCCTCACACTTCATAAAATCCACACGGAAATGAACCTACTGTGGTAATATATGATTTCACCACGTGTAACTGATCGTGGCTGAATTCCACAGCAAATCCACAGGCTACATGTACAGTTTGATAAAAATCGACAACAGGTAATCTCTGTGGAAAATATTTCCATTGGAATTACCCTAGGAATACTGAGGGGCCTTCCAGCTCTCTCATGGATTGTCACCAAGCTTTCCTGGTCTCGTAGTCCTGAGGAGAACATATCGCACTACAGGAACATATTGAGAAGTTATCAGATGATTTAGCCCTTCAGGAGTCTTATGGCAGCTCCTAGGAGAACTGTGTGGTATACAGCCTGTCACCCAGCTTTCCCGAGGAGAACATGAAGTAGACATATGGGAAATGTAAAATAATAACTATTACATGAAGTATCACTATTATAAAAGCAGAGAAATAAAAATTTAAAAAATTAGGGAATTTTTCAATTTTTTTTGTAAATTTGGGATTTTTTTTCCACAAATAAAAAGGTGAAATATATTGACTAAAATGTATGACTATCATGAAGTACAATCTCAGAATGGCTTGGATAAGTAAAGTGTTCCAAAGCTATTACCACATAAAGTGACATGTCAGATTTGCAAAAAATGGCCTGGGCAGAAGGGCAAAAACTGGCCTGGGGTAGAAGAGGTTAATACAATTCCTATGTTTGTGTGTTAAAGACAAAAGCAGATTTATTTACAGCGACTTCGTGTTTTGATTTCTTATCACTGTTATATATATATTGTGTTCACAGAAGCAGAAAAGATAATATGCCTTTAAGATTATATAATGTAATGACACAGCAGAAACAGAAAGCATAGAGTTAAACTGTTGTTGCTGGGCAGGAGTTTTGACCAATCACAGCCAGCATCACACACAGCCTGTGTGGGAAATTCCCTAGCAGGAGCTGCTGGAATCATTACACCAGAGGAGAGAAGCTGAACAGACTTTCACTCCACTAAGAGCTGTGTTTTATGGAAGCAGAGAGGCCAAAATAGATATTTAAAACAGTTATATAATGTTCCTACTGTTAGGATAGTGATTAGAACTATATACTGAACCAGTTATATGTGTGTTTACTTAACAGTTCCACCAATTTCAAACTACAAATTCAATTGCAAACTACAAAGTTCACAATCCAAATTGCATACAACCATACCAGATTATACTCAACAAATCTGCCGATAGTTACTGCTAACTGCATACTGCAAATTGCGACCAAATTCAGCAAGTAGAACTATTAGTTAGACCTCACATATACCTCTCAGAGAGATCATAAAGTGTTAAATAACTTAAAGGGAGAGTACAGCTAGTCAAGAGAGAAATATATCCACCCTTTTATGTTGAATGACAAGATTGAACAGTTAAACCATCTTATGCATACCGCCATTTTGTGATATCTTTTCAGCACGTGTTTTGTACATGGACTATCTGCTGCAGAGGTGGCAGTGTTATATGAAGAAAAGTGGAAGTTAATAAAGAAGTTATTTCAAGCATTTGGTGTGCTCTTTAAACCTACTGTTTCCATAGAACGGCGCTAGAGGAATTTACAGAGTAACAGACAGTCTGGTTAGACTAAAAGTCAGATTTCAAAATTCTTCTAATGCCACAGCACAAAAGGAACTTCATAGTGCTGCGCCTGCCACACCATTTACATGTCCGCAAAACAAGGATACCGCCCATGGGCGTTCTGCATTTTGCGGACCGCAGATGGCTGGCTCGGTGATAGAAATGCCTATTCTTGTCCGTGGCTGTGAACAAGAATAGGACATGCTCCATCTTTTTTGCGGGGCCGCGGAACAGAAGTACGAATGCGGACAGCACACAGTGTGTGCTGTCCGCATCTCCTGCGCCCCTATTGAAATGAATGGGTCCGCACCCGGTCAGCAAAATTGCGGAACAGATGCTGACCCATTTATACGGATGTGTGAATGGACCCTAAAGCTTCAGTGCATCACAGACGTGTGCAGGCCACGTTCTCCACGGAGTGCACATGTACCCATTGACTATAATGTGCGTGTTCACACATCAGTGGTTTTCAGTGTCTGTGACCAAAAGCCTATTGAAGTCTATGGGTCCATGAAAACACTGACACAACACTGATGATGTCTGTTCTGTCAGTGGTTTTTCATGGCCCATTGGTAGGAGATGCTCTGAAAATGAACTTTTTTAACATTACTCTTTCTTTTATTAACTTTTTACATCCAACAAATATGTAGCAGCAGTAGTAGAAGATTATCTTCACATTACATATTTAACCCCTTAAGGACGTACCGGTATGTCCTAAGTTTAAAAGTACATTGCGGCACGGGTTAATAGGAACAGGATGCCCGCTGAAATCATTCTCACAGGCCGGAAGCTGTATGAGTAATACACACTGTATTACTCATACAGCCAATGCATTCCAATACAGAAGTATTGAAATGCATTGTAAAGGATCAGACCCCCAAAAGTTCAAGTCCCAAAGTGGGACAAAAAATAAAGCGAAAAAAAAGTTGAAAAAATAAAGTTTTACCCCCAAAAATTAAAAGTTTCAAGTAAAAACAAACAAAAAACGTCATTTTCCCCAAATAAAGTTAAAAAAGCAATTTGTAAAAAAATAGGGGGGGGGGGGGGGGGGAAGTATACATATTAGGTATCGCCGCGTCCATATCGACCGGCTCTATAAACATATCACATGACCTAACCCCTCAGATGAACACCGTAAAAAATAAAAACTGTGCTAAATAAACCATTTTTTGTCACCTTACATCACAAAAAGTAGTATAATAGCAAGCGATCAAAAAGTCATATGCACCCCAAAATAGTGCCAATTAAACCGTCATCTCATCCCGCAAAAAATTAGACCCTACCTAAGAATCGCCCAAAAACAGACACTAAAACATGATTTTTTTTGTTTCAAAAATATTATTGTGTAAAACTTACATAAATAAAAAGTAGACATTAGGTATCTCCGCATCAGTGACAACCTGGTCTATAAAAATACCACATGATCTAACCTGTCAGACGAATGTTGTAAATAACAAAAATAAGGTGCCAAAACAGCTATTTCTTGTTATCTTGCCTCACAAAAAGTGTAATAGAGCAACCAAAAATCATACGTATCTTAAACTAGTACCAACAATACTGCCACCCTATCCTATAGTTTCTAAAATGGGGCCACTTTTTTGGAGTTTCTACTCTAGGGGTGCATCAGGGGGGCTTCAAATGGGACATGGTGTCTAAAAAACCAGTCCAGTAAAATCTGCCTTCCAAAAACCGTATGGCATTCCTTTCCTTCTGCGCCCTGCCGTGTGCCCGTACAGTAGTTTACGACCACATATGGGGTGTAAACTACAGAATCAGGGCCATAAATATTGAGTTTTGTTTGGCTGTTAACTGTTGCTTTGTAACTGGAGAAAAATTATTAAAATGGAAAATCTGCCAAAAAAGTGACTTTTTAATTGTATCTCTATTTTCCATTAATTCTTGTGGAACACCTAAAGGGTTAAAAAAGTTTGTAAAATCAGTTTTAAATACCTTGAGGGGTGTAGTTTATAGAATGTGGTCATTTTTGGGTGGTTTCTATTATGCAAGCCTCGCAAAGTGACTTCATATATGAACTGGTCCCTAAAAATTGGGTTTTTGAAAATTTCTGAAAAATTTCAAGATTTGCTTCTAAACTTCTAAGCCTTGTAACATCCCCAAAAAATAAAATATCATTTCCAAAATGATCCAAACATGAAGTAGACATATGGGGAATATAAATAATAACTATTTTGGAGGTATTACTATGTATTATAGAGGTAGAGAAATTGAAACTTTGAAATCTGCAATTTTTTTTAAAAAAAATTGTAAATTTGGTATTTTTTTATAAATAAAAAAGATTTTTTATGTGACGAAAAAACTATCTCAGAATGGCCTGGATAAGTCAAAGCGTTTTAAAGTTATCACCACTTAAAGTGACACGTGTCAGATTTGCAAAAGTCCGTAAGGTGAAATAGGGCCGAGTCTTTAAGGGGTTAAAGTGCCATATAGAAACCTAATTTTCCACTGAAAAGTGTACATGGAATACGGAGGACACAAAGAGGGCAAAAATGGACACACGGACCAAACACAGATTTTTCATGGAAATCTCTGCAGATGGATTTTCAGAAGTAAATCTGCTGCTTTTGCGCCTTGTTCGTCTAATTCTTATTTTGAGACAAATTTTGGACGTTCTTTCCGATGTAGGCTACTTTCACACTTGCGGTAGCCCCCCCCCCCCCCCCCCCCCCCCCCAAACAACCAGCCTGCCGGCTCCGTGCTACCACTAGTCCACTGTGGCGCTGAAAGTCCACTCTGGCCCCATTCACTATAATTGGGGGGGGGGGGGGGGACCGGAGAATTAGCCACAGCACAGCAAACAAGCCGAGAGGCGGCAAGACAAAAACCGCAGTGTGCTTATGGGGCCCAGAGCGGACTTCTAGTGGCACAGTGGACTAGCGGTAGCACGGATCCAGCGCGCTGCCCCCCCCCCCCCGCCAGAACAGAAAAGGCTCTACCGCAAGTGTGAATATAACTGTGCCTTTTTTTGCTCCTGAATTAGGCGCATAAACAGTCTTATCGCTACTCCTGACCAGGCCTAGTTTTACAGTCTGGTTTGAGGAGGAACTTGCTCAATTTTTTGCACTGAAAGAGTTGTGACTTTTTCCCGTTTCTTTCATGCACAAACCATTGAGACAAGTCTTAGTGAATATGAACCTGTCTTACAAGAAAACCACCACTAGAGGTCAGATGTGAGGCAATTTAAAGTCACGTGTTTCGATATGCCAGACTTTTATTTATAAGAGCAGCCTAATAAATGTGCCGCGATGTGTGGCTTGTCTGCCGCTGTCTTGTCACAGTGACAGCCTTACACAGCACTAGCCTTCTGTCAGGTCTCCTGTGGGTGGGAGATAATAGAGGACAGGACGGTGCGGTACCGCAGTCACAGTCAGTAATGTAGATGATGTAGCAGGGGGAGCACGGGCCACCGCTCCTATAGGCGCTCAGCGGCCGCTCATTCTCCCGCCGCCTCGTTTATTTCTGCGTATTCCTCCTCACCACACGCTGAGGACTTGGCGCGCAGACTCACCTCTGTCGCCTGACACCCGCCGGCCCTCTCCACACAGTACGGCAGCCGTAGGCGGCACGTCCGATATTCCGGTCTCCCTAGGGGGGAACACACGCACGGAGAACGGAAGAACCCACGGAAAGCGTCCTGAAAAGACAAACGCCGCAAAAAGGAAGCTTCAAAAAATACCTTGTGCTTTGTTCGTCCGCTTGTCAATAAAGCTTCAAGTGTTGAAAGGGAAATGCCTCCGCTGGGAGTGTTCTTTGTTTCCGCGGGTGGGCGCTGTGAGAACTATTAGGGCTTAGGGTCACGTGAGAGAGACAATCGTAACAAAAACGCCATGTTTGTTTCGGGTGGGAAATCCGAGCCTAAAATGACAGAATGAGGGAATGGAATTAGCTAGGTTCAGTCAGACGCATGCGCATTGCAGTATGGAGTCTAACGCCGCCGTTTTAAACGTCCCAATTCTCCCATAACAAACATGGCCGCCATACGCTAACCTGACGGCCAGGGGGAGCTGTGGTACACTACTCTAGGCTTCATGCGGTGCGCTGGGATCGGGAGTTCTGCTGGAGCTGCTTGTGTTCTTCACAGATAAGAGACTCATTGGGGAAAAAAAGATGTCTGCGCCAATAGACCTGCAAGGTGATCCGTTATAGCCATGTGTCTGATGTCTGTTCCTTTCTGGCGGTTTCTGTGCGGTTTTATAGGTTGTGCGCCTCAGACAGAGTGTGATGATGGATTGGTGCAGAGAGCTAAAAGTTAGTGGAATGAGAAGTGTGTGCCTGGGCCAAGGATTTCAGGAGCCTTGCTGGAAATTAAAGGACTGGGTCTGGACCACGGGAATTTTTTCATGTTTGCATTATTGCAGTCATAAAGTCACTTTTATTTTTCTGAGGGGTTGTTTTATCGTATGCACCGCTGTATTAGGAACATTACGTTTATTTTTTGTCTTTTTTTGTTCCCTTTTTTAAAGAGGTATTCATATCTGGGACATTGATAGTGTATCGCTAGGGTGTGCCATCAGTGTCCTATAAGTAGTGTATCGCTAGGGTGTGCCATCAGTGTCCTATAAGTAGTGTATCGCTAGGGTGTGCCATCAGTGTCCTATAAGTAGTGTATCGCTAGGGTGTGCCATCAGTGTCCTATAAGTAGTGTATCGCTAGGGTGTGCCATCAGTGTCCTATAAGTAGTGTATCGCTAGGGTGTGCCATCAGTGTCCTATAAGTAGTGTATCGCTAGGGTGTGCCATCAGTGTCCTATAAGTAGTGTATCGCTAGGGTGTGCCATCAGTGTCCTATAAGTAGTGTATCGCTAGGGTGTGCCATCAGTGTCCTATAAGTAGTGTTGAGCGAACTTGTGTTTTAAGTTCGGGTTATCGAAGAATCGCGTTATGGATTCCGCTACCACGGACCATAACAGAATTTAGAATCCAATAGAAGCAAAAGGTATAGGACTGGCACTCAATATGTGGGTCATGTGAAAAAGTGGCAATTTATTGTGAACAATTATAATAAAATCAGCACATAATCAAAATAAAATGTAATAGACTATCACACAGTAAAATGTAACAGTTAAAAATAGAAGCCGCAGGATAATCGTTCACTGGTGATGGCGTATCAAATTATCGAAAGTGCAATGTTAGTATCAATCGATCCTATTGGAATATATGTGTATAAGGCCGAAAGCACACGGCCGTGAGCGGCCAGTGGAACCGCGGCCTGGATTCATGCTGAGCGCAGGAGCGCACGGCGTCATGGGTTGCTATGACGCCGTGCGCTCCCTGCTGGCACCGCAATACAGTAATGCACTCGTATAGATCATACCAGTGTATTACTGTACTGTGGCGGCAGCAGGGAGCGCACGGCATCATAGCAACCCATGACGCCGTGCGCTCCTGCTCTCAGCAGGAATCCAGGCCGCGGTTCCACTGACCGCGCACGGCCGTGAAAAACGGCCGTGTGCATTCGGCCTAAGATTCCTTTATGTAGTCCGCAAGGGATGGATCCTTCAAAGTTTAGCGGTATTCTTAAAAGTCACTTCCTAGTACATAGAGGTACTTTCCAGGAAATATTCCCTTTAGTAGAAACAGTCATTCATTCGGATATATATACTGTACACATACAGTGACTGAGTCCGGTAAAGAAAGACCTATTACTCCGGCTGGTATTGATGGTTGTATACAGGTGGTGAGTAAGGCATAGATGTATATCTTACCCGTATAGGATCGGGGACGGTAGCTGGAGATTGTATCTCTCAGGCCACTACTCACCACATCGTACCGCTTCCATCTCTTGCCGTTGGCGTCCTCGTCCGAGACTTCCCTGTCACGTGATGGTTGTCTCGCGGGAGTAGCCTGTTTGGTCCTGTTATCATCCGGTGGTTTCTGAGTAGAAGATTATGGAGTGCTCCAATGGTCAGAATTTTGCTGGCCCCTCATAGAACAGCTCTATCCTTCCGCCTAGCAGTGTTCCCAGGCCATGGCAGCGCTAAAGCCCGTAAATTAATGCAGGTGACGTCACCGGGTGGACTGCTAGGCGGAAGCCTCAGCCTAGCGTTACCTCTGGAGAGCATGGTACATCACCGGATCTCCAGAAAAAGCCTTTGCTCTGCACGATTCAACGCAGGGCAAAGGGTGAGCATTCTCCGATGCTCATCAGAGGGCCTGCGTGGGTAAAAATGGGAATATGTCCTAAAAAGGTCTTCTGAGATTTTAATACTGATGACCTATTCTGAGGATAGGTCAACAGTATCTGACTGGTGGGGGTCCGACACCCGGGACACCAGCCCATCAGCTGTTTGAAAATGCACCTGGGCTCCTGTGAGCGCCGCGGCCTTCTCACTGCTCACCAAGCACAGCTCCGTACATTGTATATCGGCTGTGCTTAGCATGACACTTAGCCTATTCACTTCCATGGGGCTGATTTGCGCCTGGGCCACATGACTGATGAACGTGCTGTCACTGGCCTAGGGAAAGCAGCTTAGAAGGCTGTGGTGCTACTGCGAGTGCCGCTGCCTTCTCTAACTGCTGATCCATGGAGGTCCCGGGTGTCCGACCCCCACCGATCAGATACTGATTGCCTATCCTGAGGATAGGTCATCAGTAGTGTTTGTTTTAAGAAGAATGGTTAAGTCACCCAAAGGTGACGTGGGACACCAGCGCTGGAATAGCAGAGCCCACCTGCTGCCACCTTCTACGTCTGGGATTAGTTGGTAAGTATTGATAAGAGGAGGAAATGGAAGGGGCGGGTAGCGGGACCGGAGCGAGAAAAAAAAAAAAATATATATAGTAGAGAAGTAAGCAGCCTGATACGCTGGCCTGTTTATATTGAATTGAGGGAGAAGGCAAGTTCAAGCAGGAAAAAATCTCAGTGTGCAGTGTACAATGCGATATATAATTTGTACCTGGTAAGATCCTGCCTGATGACGGTCTGTATTGTATCCTCTCCGGTTTGTTTCTTTCTTTTAAAATCCAATGGGTGTGCTGTGATGAGTCCGTCCTGTGTGCTCACCTTCTAGCACAATACTCTCAAAAGAAGAAACGCTCTTCACCAACAACCAGAGTCCTAAGATCCCCATATTTTACTATCTGCCAAAAATTCACAAAAACCAAAACAATCCCCCCGGCAGACCTATAATATCAGGCATTGACGGCCTTACCTCTAATTTATCAAAATATGTCGATGTCTTACTACAAGAGAAAGTTTTATCATTACCAGCATATTTGAGGGACACCAAACATATTTTGCAAATCCTTGAAGGTATCCAATGGGAGTCCAATTATATCCTGGGAACACTAGACGTGACTGCCCTGTATACGATTATAGAAAAGAAAAAAGGCCGTGAGGCCGCAGAACATTTTTTAAGAAAGGACACAAATATGTCAGAAGAACAGATCCATTTTATTGGGGATTGCATTATGTTCATTTTGGAACATAATTATTTTAAATATGGATCAGAATTTTACCTCCAGACGTGGGGGACCGCGATGGGGACCCGATTCGCACCGAGCTTCGCAAATCTATATATGGGCAGATGGGAGGAGTCTGCCATATTTCCCAATGGCGAGCTCGGTGCGGGTCTGGTCCTCTGGAGAAGATTTATTGACGATGTTGTTTTTATATGGAAAGGGGACGTACCATCACTAAATGATTTTTTAATTAATTTAAATAAAAACGAATTTTATCTACACTTCACTCTAACCTTTGATAAAAAACAAATCAATTTTCTTGACTTAACCATATTCATTGAAAATGGGAAAATAGAAACCAAAACCTACCATAAACCGACGGACACCAATAGCTTTATTCCCTTGGAAAGCTGCCATCTACCCTTATGGCTCAACAACATCCCCTTTAGTCAGTATATAAGAGCCCGTAGAAACTGCACTACCACCGAAGATTACCACAAGGAAGTTGACATATTAAATAAAAAATTCATTGAGAAGGGCTACAAGGAAGAAACACTGACTCCCATCACTAAAACTGTGATTGACATGGATAGAAACAAATTACTTAGAGAACATACAAAAACTAAAAAGGAACAATATATAAGTGATGACACTGATAACATCCAAGTACCAATCATCACTACATATAGTGCAGGGGCCAACTATTTTAAGAAAATTATCTATAAATATTGGGATATCCTTAAATACGACAAAACGATCGGGAACAAAATCCCTCCCAAACCGACATTTATTTTTTAAAAATCTGCCAATCTAGGCAACCTTGTAGCTCCGTCTGTTAAAAAGAATATAGCGAGCAAGAAAGCCAATGTCAGAAAAGGCTTTTTTCCATGCAAACTATGTAAAAATTGTAAAATCTCCAGACTCCAAACAAAACCAATATTAGAATTCGATACCCCTCAGGGCAAATTCACTATCAAGGATCATATTTCCTGCAACACCAAGGGGGTGATCTACGCCATCAAATGCCCGTGCCAAAAGATCTATATAGGACGCACCAAAAGGGAGCTCAAAACCAGGATCAGGGAGCATGTTAATAACATACACAAAAAGGCAGACCACCACCCGCTATCACGCCACTATGCCAACTTCCATCAGGGAAAATTTGCAGGATCAATTGTTATAGGAATCGAAAAAATAAAACAGGACAGTAGGGGAGGAGACTATATTAAATTGATGTCTAGGATGGAAAGCAAGTGGATCTTCAAATGTAACAGTCTGGCACCCACAGGGTTAAATCAAGAAATTGAACTTTTTGCTTTTCACTAACCACCAACCATCATTATATCCATCACACAATTTACTATTCA
This sequence comes from Bufo gargarizans, assembly GCF_014858855.1. Lineage (NCBI taxonomy): Eukaryota > Metazoa > Chordata > Amphibia > Anura > Bufonidae > Bufo > Bufo gargarizans. Next base: position 11,752,601 of record NC_058084.1, on the reverse strand, counting down.
AATATCTATGCCCCCATTATTAATATAACCAGTATTCAATGTACACTTAAAATTTATAGGCACCCTTTAGTGGGATACATTTAATAAAACACACCCCCAAGCACGATTTAGCAATGAACACAGTGTCCTCCGCCTTATATATCTGCCCTTTACAAGCCGATTCCCGTCACCATGGAGACCGGATAGATTACTTAAACCTGCACGGACATTGCGCTAACCATCCCTGACGAAGGAGCCCGATAGGCTCCGAAACGCGTTGGAGGTTTTTGTCCTACGACGGCTACAGTACCTATACAGGTGACGTCACCGCAGCGGTCTCCAGGACGACGGCAACAACCAGCTCCCTCGCACCACGCTTGCTTCCGGCCGGGGCAGCGTTTGTGCTAGAAGGTGAGCACACAGGACGGACTCATCACAGCACACCCATTGGATTTTAAAAGAAAGAAACAAACCGGAGAGGATACAATACAGACCGTCATCAGGCAGGATCTTACCAGGTACAAATTATATATCGCATTGTACACTGCACACTGAGATTTTTTCCTGCTTGAACTTGCCTTCTCCCTCAATTCAATATAAACAGGCCAGCGTATCAGGCTGCTTACTTCTCTACTATATATATATATATATATTTTTTTTTTCTTTCTCGCTCCGGTCCCGCTACCCGCCCCTTCCATTTCCTCCTCTTATCAATACTTACCAACTAATCCCAGACGTAGAAGGTGGCAGCAGGTGGGCTCTGCTATTCCAGCGCTGGTGTCCCACGTCACCTTCGGGTGACTTAACCATTCTTCTTATCTTGAAATTGAAGGAGGACAACAGCTCCTTTTGACACTTAGCAGCGGAGTCAGTTTTGCTGATTGTTCGCAGACCCACCAGTAGGGAGCGCAAGGTGGACTCATCTTCTACTTTAGAGTGTTTGTTTTAAGTTCGGCATCCAAAGTTCGGGTTCGGATTATCGAAGAATCCTGTTATGGATTCCACTACCACGGACCATACCTGAATTCGGAATCCATTACGGGTTTCTTCGATAACTCGAACCCCAACTTTGGATGCCGAACGTAAAACACAAGTTTGCTCAACACTAGTCCTCAGTATTAAAGATGAGGCACTGTGGGAAATCTTTTAGTTTTTTGCGGCTTTTCTCTACTAGAATAACATGCGGCCACGAGCGGCGTCAGCACTTGCTCTGCCTTTCTCTGAAGTTCTGCCTCAGTGATTCACAAATGGTTGTGAGATTAGCCCTGAGCTAATCACCAAGATAATAGTCTGGGAACAAATATTAACGGGAGCCGCAGATATAACGTGACTGATTCATGTAATGTGGGCTGTTCAAAGCGGAAGCGAGAATGCTCATTTTACTATTGCATTAATAGTGATTGAGTGCCATACACTAATGCTGGGTTTAGGCCACTTGCTCACTAGTGCGGGTGAACGCACATAAGATCTGCACCATATCCACAGCAAAATACACAATTGTGGATTTTGGTGTTTCGTTATAAAAGGTTGAAATCCGTAGCCAAAACCACAAACCTATCTGACATGCTGCAGAAAAAACGCACGTAATCCTTGGGAAGACACAGATGCGTAACGTATGGCAGCGAGTTCCCTTTCTGACCTCCGCTCCTCTGACAGGATCACACAGCATCGCATAGTTTTCCGAGATTTACTATCCTGAGGACAGGTCATCAGTAGTACAATGATGAGAGGTAGCGGCAGCGTCTCCAGTGAATCCTTTATTGGACGGACTTTACAGAAAGTGTGCCATAAAATCGAGCAGCAACGTTTCGGCTGTATCCCAACCTTTGTCAAGCTGGGATACAGCCGAAACGTTGCTGCTTGATTTTATGGCACACTTTCTGTAAAGTCCGTCCAATAAAGGATTCCCTGGAGATGCTGCCGCTCTTCATTTACTATACAGTCGACTGCTGAGGATCTGCGGTCGTGGCTCGGCTGTTGCATTACCGGTGTGGCCGTTTATGTCCGTGGGTGCTGCTCTACAAACACTTTTGTCTACTATACTCAGGATAGGTCCTAAGTGTCTGATCGGTGGGGGTCCGACATCCGAGACTCCCGACGATCAGCTGCTTTGAGAAGGCAGCAGTGCTCCTGTGAGCGCCACGGCCTTCTCGCAGCTTACCAAGCTCAGCGCCGTACTTTGTATAGTGGCTGTGCTTGGTAGCCCTTAGCTCCTATTACTTGGCCTAGGGAAAGTTGTGAGAAGGCTGCGGTGCTCACAGGAGCCGCTGCCTTCTCAAACAGCTGATCGGCAGACCCCCACCGATCAGATAATGATGCCCTACCCTGAGGACAGGTCATCAGTAGTAAAATCTCAGAAAACCCCTCTAATGTGCTACATGAAAGTTCATTTTACCCAATGAAGTAGTATTTTGCATGTTCATGGGGTGATCTGCAGCACCTTTACATGGGCCTGGTATTGGGAACGAGCTTTCGTAGTAACATTCGTTCCTGACAGCATAAGGCCTCATGCACACGACAGTATTTTTTTGCGGTCCGCCAAAAGGGGTTCCGTTTGTTCCGTGATCCGTGTCCGTTTTTGTTTCCGTGTGTCTTCCTGAAGGAAAGTAAAAAAATAAATCTAAGTCAAGTTTGCCATGCAAATGATAGGAAAAAAACGGACGCGGATGACAATCTTGTGTGCCTTCGTGTTGTTTCACGGACCCATTGACTTGAATGGGTCCGCGAACCGTTGTTCGTGAAAAAAAATAGGACAGGTCTTATTTTTTTCACGGACTGGAAACTCTGATCACGGACGCGGATGACAAACAGTGCATTAGCAGAGTTTTCCATGGACCCATTGAAAGTGAATGGGTCCGCAGAAAATCACGGAAAACGGAACAACGGACACGGGACACAACAACGGTCGTGTGCATGAGGCCTAAGTGTAATAATTCTTCTTGTCATATACACTAATGTACTGTATATGGACAAAAGTCTTGGGACGCCTACATATTACTCCTACAGGAAAATTTGTATCATCTCATTCTAAATCCATTGGCTTTTGCAGCTACAACAGCTTCCACTCTTCCATGAAGGCTTCCTACTAAATTTTGGCGTATTTCTGTAGGAATTTTTGTCCATTCATCCAGAAGAACATTTGTGAGGTCAGATACTGATGTTGGATGAGAGGACCTGGCTTGTAGTCTCTGTCCTAGGTCATCTCAAAGGTGTTGGGGTTGAGGTCAAGGCTCTGTGCGGCCAGTCAGGGTCTTCTACACCAATAACCCTGCTTTTATGGACCTTACTTTGTGCACTGGGGCACAGTCATGCGGGAGTAGATAAGGGCTTTCCCAAAACCATTCCCAGAAAGTAGGAAGGATACAGTGGTCCAAATGTCTTGGTATGCTGAAACATTAACCCCTTACCTGTTTACGTTTTTGCTTTTTTTTTTTTAATTTTTCCTCCCCACATTCTATTAGCCATAACATTTTACATTTTCAGTTCACATATGGACAGGCCTGTGGAGTCGGTACACCAAAGGTCTGACTCTGGCTCCTTCATAAATGGTTAAAACACAAAGAATAGCTCCAGAAAGCACCAAACAGTACGGTGCACGGTCTACTATTGCCATATACTCCAAGAACGAAACCACGCATCACATATAATCTCATCTTTATTTTAACATGATTAAACGCAATAAAAGACATTTAACCCCTTCACCACCGGAGGTTTTTTTCATTTTTGCGTTTTCATTTTCTTCCCTATCTTCCTTGAGCCATAACTTTTTTTTTTTTTTTTTTTTTTTTTTACGTTCACATAGCTGTATGAGAGCTTATTTTTTGTGGGGCAAGTTGTACTTTGTAATGCCAGCATTAATTATGGCATACAATGTAGTGGGAAGCAGTAAATAAAAATCCAAATGGGGCGGAATTATAAAAAATAAAAATAATTCCTACACAGCGTTTCGTTTGTGGCAAAACTGACCCACGCCCTTCATTCTCTGGGTCAGTACGGTTACAGCGATACCACATATATTTTTATGTCTAAATAGTGTAAAAAAAATATGTAAACTTTGTAAAAAAATAAATTTTTTACATCACTATATTCTGACCGCCATACCTTGGCGACTTGGAAAAAAGGGTCAGTTACGCCATTGGAAAAATCTTTTTATATTTTAATAGTACGGGCATTTTCGGTCGCGGTGATACCCATGATGTTTCAATTTTTTGTTATTTCGTTTTTTTTTATTATATGTAAAGGGGGTTGATTTTAAAAAAAATTTTTTATATATATATTTTAACATTTTTTTAAAAATATTTTTTGTAATGATTTTGAAGCCCATATATGAGCCCTAAAAAAAAAAATCGATTTTGAACAATCATGTATTTTTAAAATGACTTCATTACTGTCTATTTCTCATTTCTTATGCTGGCCTGCCATCTGGTGGCCAAAATAACAACTGCAGTTTGAATGCTCGAGGTCTCTTCAGCGAGACCCAGGGCATTCAACCAGTTACCGGCATCCCTATTGGCCGCAGGGGATGTCAGTAGGTTTTTGACACTGTAGGTGTCGTGATCTCACGGCATCTAAAGGCTTTAATTACCCCGATTGGCAATTTTGCCTGTCGCAGTAATTAGCAGCAGGTCTCTGCTGTTTGAAACAGCAGAGACCTGCTGGCCATGACGCCCGCTGCACTTGTGAGTGGGCTTCATGTTTGCCTGTCGCTCCAGCGCCGTACATGTACGGCGTTGTTAGTGAAAGGGTTAAAGTGGTTGTCTCATCATAGACAATGGGGGCATATCGCTAGGATATGTCCCCATTGTCTTATAGGTGCAGGTCCCACAGCTGGGACCCGCACCTATATCGGGAACGCAGCACAGCTTGGTGGTGGCTGGAGGACACCGGTCCGGCCACCACCAAGCTGGCTCCCCATAGAAGCGAATGGGAACGCACCGCGCATGACCGGCCACCGCTCCCATCGCTGGCCCCATAGAAAATAAATGGATGGCGGCTGCGCATGCACAGTGCGCCCTACTTCACTTTCGGGGCTGCGTTCTCTATATAGGTGCAGGTCCCAGCAGTGGGACCCGCACCTATCAGACAATGGGTGCATATCCTAGCGATATGCCCCCATTGTCTATGATGAGACAACCCCTTTAAGCAGCATATGGAACAACAAATCAGCTGAAAATCAAACCCCCAAGGTCGGCTTAAGTGCCCAGAGGAGCATTCATATTTGCAGTGCCCGCGGGTATCCAAACAAATACAGTCCTGATCAAAAGTTTAAAACCACTTGAAAAATTGCAAAAAAGGGGGGCGTAGCCAACTGCCGTTATGGCTGGATGCATCTAAGAGCATCTCCGGCTCCCATCATCAATACTGAGCCATCCTGACCTTTACACTTGCCGAATTTCGACCTGAAAGGTGTCCCTGGGTCTACAAAAGTGCCAGATCAGAATCATGAGCCCCAGCAAAGCTCAGATGGCGGCAGAACGCCTTAAAGAATTTGCCAGACAAGACTCCCAACATGGCGCTGCAGCTCCCTCACCAACACGTGCGAACAGCACCAGGAGCCAGGCGGCACAGCAGTCACACTCCGATGCAGAGCCTGAACCGGAGTTTACCCTGCAAACCTCACACCAACAACTAATGGCGGCCATAACAGGGTGCCAGGTCTCCCTGACAGGGAAGATAGAAGAGGTTAGGGTGGACTTGGGTCTCTTGCGCCAGGATGTGCAACAACTGCGCGAGAGAGTTAAGCTTACCGAGACGCGAGTATCAGACCTGGAGGACTTGACTAGCCCCTTACCGGCAAGGCTTGCTACCGTGGAGGCGTCTGTGGAAATGTACCACCAAAAATGCGATGATCTTGAAAATCGCGCACGGCGCAACAATGTGCGCATCATCGGCATGCCAGAGCGGGCGGAGGACCCAGATCCAGCAGCTTTCCTGGAAGGATGGTTTAAATCGGTGTTCCCTAATGCTGCTTTTTCATCTGCATATACAGTTGAAAGAGCGCACCGTGTTCCAGCCAGACCACTTCCTCCTGGCGCCCCGCCAAGGCCCCTTTTGGCCCGCATGCTAAACTGGCACGACAGAGCTCTTATTTTGGCGCAAGCTAGGGTCACACAACCATTTCACTGGGATCAGCAAACATCTCTGTATCCAGATTTTTCCGCTGACCTGCAGAAGAAACAGCTACCTTCGTCTCCATTAAACGACACCTCAGGGAGCCGAATTTCAAGTATTCAATGGCGTATCCGGCACTCTTACGTGTCATGGACGGCAACAAGTCACTCTTCTCCAACCCTGCTGGGGCGGAGAACTGGCTATCTGGAGACCCCGCCGTTCCCCTCCCAAGTGATCGAGCTTGAAGATGAGGCCTCCATTGGTATGCATAAGGGAGATGAAAAGGTTCCTGCACGGACTGCACTATAACCACCGATTTACGGTTACCTTGGTTCATGGTTCGGTAACGTATTGCATTACATTTCTATGTGGACTTAGGGACACCGAGGTTTACTTATTTGCCGTTCAACTTTGAATGTACCCATGAACTGGTAAGCATCACTGTTATTGGGGGGAGCCAGCTTCTCCACTGGAGTTCCACCTTTCTACACCGTGCAGGTCCCCCATGCACATGGCCATTTGATATTTTAGTGTTGATGTTCTAACAGTTAACCCAATGTTTGGGTGGTTGAGAGTATATTTTATGTTACACGCTATTATTGAAATGTCTTGTAATCAAGTAATAAGTGTTCAAGATAACATGTACCTTCCTCGCCATGGTGAACCCCAGTGGCTGTGTGCCTCTCCTTATTACTTTGCCTGGACTCCACTATGGCGGATCTTAGAGTGATATCCTGGAATGTGAGGGGTTTGGGAGGGCCCAGGAAGCGAATGGCTGTGTTTCCACATGTCCGTAGTTATGCTACACATATTCTAGGGCTGCAGGAAACGCACCTTACCACGGAAACGGGTGGCAGAGTGAAGAAACCTTGGGCTCAGTAGGTGGAGAGTGCCTATGGCAATTCATACTCTAAAGGGGTGTCACTATTGATACACCGGGCAGTTCGGTGGGAACCACATCACACGAGTATTGACCCAGAGGGGAAATATGTTTTTGTGTATGCTCATATTAATGGAATGCCGTATGTAATACTAAATATGTATAACCCTCCTCCAGCTAGTCTCTCGCTGCTTCAGACAGCGGTCGGGTTTGCCGCACAATTCCCATCAGCCGGGATTCTTGGCACGGGAGATCTTAACCTGCCCCTGGACGAATCAAGGGACAGGTTTCGCAACCCGTCCAATAGTTCTATTCGCCGGTCACCCAATACTGCTCAGGCGCGCCTGCTGTCTGAGCTGGGATGGATTGACATATGGAGAGAGAGGTACCCGGACCGAATTGAATTTTCTTGCTTCACTCCCTCCTGGGGAGCTCTATCTAGGATTGATTACCTCCTGGGCATTCCTGGCACCTTTATGGCAATGCGGCACATACATTATGGGCCCCAGGTTCCGTCTGATCACGCACCTATAATGGCCTCAATCACTAACCCTTACACTGCTGTTCGAATCCCCAAGCAACGCATACACCCATTCTGGCTATCCTTAATGTCTCTAAATGATCGGGTACCTGACCAGCTTTATACCTTTCTTGCACTTAACTTAGCTGACACTGACCCGGCCTTACTGTGGGAGACTCTGAAGGCCTTCCTGCGAGGGTGCCTTAAATCTTCCATTCCTTATATCAAGAAATCCTCCCGTCGTAGGGAGGAGGATTTTGGCACACAGTGCAGGAATGCAGAACAGAGGGGAACAGGTCTGCCCTTCAGCATCCAGTCTAACATTACATGAACCACTTACGGGAAAAAAATTATCGCAAGATGCTATTCTTGCAGCAGCAGACCTTTGAGCAGGGTAGTACAGTGGGTAGAGTATTGGAGCAGGTAGTACATAGGAACAATATGGCTCCACCGATACTACGTATTGCGGACAATAGTGGGGTAGTGATATCTGAGCATGAAAGCATATTAGACCGTTTTGAGGAATTTTATAGGAATTTATATAGTTCTCGGGTTCAGTATTCTACTCCTGAACTGGAGGAATATCTCCAGAAGATTGCTCACCCGCTGTTATCTGTTCCTGATAGGAAGCTGTTGGATGAGGAGATCACATTGGAGGAGGTAACCGAGGCAATCAAGGGGTTGAATCTGGGCAAGGCCCCAGGACTGGATGGGATTCCGTTGGAAGTTTATTCTAGATATGTGGACATTCTGGGACCGCAGCTCCTGCGTATGTATAAGGCATCCCTGGCTGGTGGTGCGCTCCCGGAATCACTGTATGAGGCCTCCATTGTAGTTCTGCTAAAATCTGACAAAAACCCTTTGGAGTGTGGGTCATATCGTCCTATATCACTGCTAATCTAGACTAAAAATTCTAGCCAAGATATTAGCGAACAGATTAAATAGGGTAATATCCTCCATTATACACGAAAACCAGTCCGGCTTCATCCCTGGCCGCTCCACTTACAGTAACATAAGAAGGGCACAGGTTATTGCTCAGCTTGGTTGTGCGGACCGGAAACAATGGGCTTTGGCTGGGCTAGACATTGCCAAGGCGTTTGACTCGTAGAATGGCCTTACTTGGTACAGGTCCTCAGGCACTTTGGCTTCAGTCCCACGTTCATCAGCTGGGTTAATATCCTTTACAGTTCCCCATCAGCGAATATTATGATTAATGGATCCCTGCCATCAACATTTAAACTATATAGAGAAACCAGGCAGGGTTGCCCTCTGTCTCCCCTTTTATTTGCTGTAGCTATTGAGCATCTGGCACTGAGGATCCGTCAGGATGTTACTTTCAAAGGTATAGCTAGGAAGGATTGGTTAGGCTTATATGCTGATTACCTCATTTTTTACATGGATTCAGTGGAATCTACATTGCCTAGGGCAATAACCCTTGAGCAGTTTGGCTCCTTCTCTGGACTAAGTATAAATTGGGCAAAATCGGCCATCATGCCTTTATGAGCCTCGGACTGGCCGTCCGTATATTATAATTGGATAGTAGTAGATAGATTTATGTATTTAGGTGTTATTATTACGAAAGACCCAGTTATCTCACATGAACTAAACACGATCCCCTTGGTGTCATATTTCGCGGATAAGTTAAATCTTGGAACACCTTACCGTTGTCCACTATGGGTCGGATAAACCTAATCAAAATGATTCTCCAACCTAAAGCTCTGTATCTGCTGGAACATGCCTGTGTACCAATCCCACGTACATTTTTTTGATAGATTACACTCGATCATGGCGACCTTCATATGGGGCAAGAACAGGAGGAGCTGGGAAAAAGGGGGGGCGGCCTTACCAGACTTATTTTTGTATTTCCTCACTGGTCAACTGCTGGTCATATTTGGTGCCATGGGTGACCCGGGATGTGCTTCCCAATTCTGAATATTATTTGCAGGAGTACTTGCGGCTCTCCACTCTATGGCCCGTTCTTGAAGGCCTTGCATCTGTATCAGGTTCGCTTTTACAGATCCATAGACTTGCGCACCAGGTGTGGAGAGCTGCAAAGATGCAGCAATACAATGACCTACCGGATGATATTCCACTGTGGAATAACCCACTACTTAACCCACTACTTCCTCATCTGTTACATTGTGAAGGGGAAATTGTATGGAAAGGATATGGGGTACATTATCTGAAAGATCTATATGAAAATGGCATTCTATTCTCCTTCTCTCAGATACAGACCAAAGTTGGAATTTTGAGACCACATTTCTTTAGATATTTGCAGTTGAGACATGCCCTCCAGGCCCAATTACGAGCTCTCAAGGGGCCGGTCTCGGCATATCCACTTATTGGGGTTTTTAGAACTCAGGGGCCAAGGGGATTGATATCTGCCCTTTATACACACCTGCTCAATCTTAAATTCTCAGCTTCTCCCTTGGGTGCGGAGTGTAAATGGAGGGGCAACATACCTACTTTGTCAGCTGAAGAATGGAGCGAGGCCTTAGAGGCCCCAGTAGTTGTATCACCGTCCCTCACTAATAAACTGACACAACTTTTTATACTACATGGATGTTACCTTACCTCGACTAGACTTTTTAAAATGGGTAGGAGACCCCATATGGGATGCCACAGGTGTGCGCAGTTAAATGCGGATTTCTGGCAATATGGGACTGTAGTCACATTCGCTCATACTGGAGGGCTGTAATTGATGTCATATCCACCTTGATCCCAGATACTAGAGGTATGCCCCAAAGCTTGTATCCTAGGAATTCTTGAAGATGATTTGCGATCACGCTATACACTCACTTTCATTAGGGAGGCTCTTTTCCTAGCCAGAAAGGCTATTGCTCTCAGATGGATGGTGGACAGACCCCCCACGGTTGGCCAATGGAAAGCCCTAGTCAATAACATAATTCCCTTTGAGAGGATTATCTATTCCCGCAGGGGATGCCCTCAAAAATTCCAAAAGATATGGGGACCGTGGTGTGCCTCTCTGCTGACTGTCACGACGGCCCACTTACACTCTATGGTGTAGTAACCTAGTATATCTTCCCACTCAGTATTCCGGAATTTAAAGGAATCGCAACACAATTTGGGACTGTTAACAAGGATATTTTATTAACGTACTGTATTATCGATGTATCTTTACTCTTGCTTGTCACGATATTGTAGAATTCTGATCTGTATTATGAGATGTGTAACTCACCACATACTTCTCTGAATGCTCTATAACATACCTTGCTTGTTATTCTTCAATAAAAATATATATATATATGGCAAAAAATCATATTTAGCATGGCTGGATCATAACAAGGTTCCAAGTAGAGCTTCAACATGCAACAAGAAGAAATGGGAGTGAGACAGAACATTTTTTGAGCATTAAATTTAATGAAAACAACGAATAAACTGAAACAGGCTGTTTTTCAGCTGATCAAAAGTTTAGGACCACACCTCCCAAAAAAAACCTAAAAACTAGGGGTGCACCGAAATTTCGGCGGCCGAAAATATCGGCCGAGAATGCACCTAATCTGTTTCTGCCGATATTTTTACATATCGGCCGGAAATAGCGGGGAGGGACTGGGAGGAGGAGCTGGGGGCCGGTGCGTTCACTGTGCTCCGGCCCCCAGCTCCAGTAGTTATAAAATGTTGTACAATTAATAAGCATTCTATTCATTTGGCCCCCCTCTGCAGTATTACATTCAATACAGCCACATCCTACTCACAGGGCTGTGCTGGCCGGCCGGGCAGACGAGCGGCAGCGTCACGACTGACGTCACATGCCTGCGCCGCCTCCTTCATTCAGAAAGTAGGCCGGGCACATGACGTCAGTTGTGACGCTGCCGCTCCTCTGCCCGGCCGGCCAGCATTAAGATGACAGCCCTGTGAGTATGATGTGGCTGTATTGAATGTAATACTGCAGAGGGGGCCTCATGAATAGAATGCTTATTAATTGTACAACATTTTATAACTACTGGAGCTGGGGGCCGGAGCACAGTGAACGCACCGGCCCCCAGCTCCTCCTCCCAGTCCCTCCCCGCTATTTTGAAATATTTTCTATTAATCTATTAATTGTACAATGGGGGCTGTGGATGGCACTGTTATGGGGTGGGGGTCTGTGGATGGCACTGTTATGGGGTGGGTGGGGGTCTGTGGATGGCACTGTTATGGGGTGGGTGGGGGTCTGTGGATGGCACTGTTATGAGGTGGGGGGGTCTGTGGATGGCACTGTTATGGGGTGGGGGGTCTTTTAAAAGTATTTGGGCAAAAAGGCAGTTTCGGTCAAGGGGTATCCTGAATTTTCGGTTTCGGTTTCGGACCAGAATTTTCATTTCGGTGCACCCCTACTAAAACCCCCCCCAAACAGAAATCCAACTTCCAAACATGAACTCAATAATGAGTAGCTCCGCCGATATTGTTTATCACTTCCAAAATTTGTTTCGGCATGCTTGATGCAAGCGTTTCCATGAGGTGAGTGGGAACATTTCTCCAAGTGGTGAAGACGGCCGCACGAAAGCCATCTACTGTCTGGAACTGTTGTCCATTTTTGTAAACTTCCCTTGCCATCCAACCAAAGGTTCTCAATTGGATTTTGATCAGAGGAACATGCAGGATGGGCCAAAAGAATGGTTATTCTCCTGAAAGAAGTCGCTTGTCCTGCGGGCATTGTGTACTCTAGCCTTGTCCTGTTGAAAAACCCAGTCGTTACCACACAGACGAGGGCCCTCAGTCATGAGGAATGCTCTCTGCAACATCTGGACATAGCCAGCGGCCATTTGACGCCCCTGCACTTCCTAAAGCTCCATTGTTCTACTGAAGAAAAAAGCACCCCAGACCATTATGGCGCCCCCTCCACTATGGTGCGTAGAAAACATCTCGAGTGGGATCTGCTTGTCATGCCAGTAACGTTGAAAACCATCAGGACCATCAAGGTTAAATTATTTCTCATCAGAGAATAAAACTTTCTTCCACCTTTGAATGTCCCATGTCTGGTGCTCTCTTGCAAAGTCCAAACGAGCAGTTCTGTGGCGTTCAAGGAGACGAGGTCTTTGAAGACGTTTTTTGTTTTTGAAGCCCTTCATTCTCAGATGCCATCTGATGGTTATGGGGCTGCAGTCAGCACCAGTAAGGGCCTTAATTTGGGTCGAGGATCGTCCAGTGTCTTGACGGACAGCCAATTGGATCCTCCGGTTCTGTGCTGATGAATTTTTTTTGGGTCTTCCACTTGACTTTTTTGTTCCATAACCCTCAGGATCATTTAAGAAATTCCAAATGACTGTCTTACTGCGTCCCACCTCAGCAGTGATGGTGCGCTGTGAGAGACCCTGCTTATGCAGTTCAACAACCCAACCACGTTTAAAAAGGGAGAGTTTTTTTGTTTTGCCTTTGCCATCACAACGTGTGACTACCTGACAGAAAATGACAATGAATCCACATCTTTGACAGATTTGGCCTTTTAAAGGCATGTGGTCCTAAAATTTGGATCAGCTGGAAAAACAGCCTGTTTCAGTTTAATCGTTATGTTCAATTAATTGAATGCTCAAAAAATGTTTTGTCTCACTCTCTCATTTCTTCTTGTTGCATGTTGAAGCTCTACTTGGAACCTTGTTAAGATCTACTTGGAACTCTTGTTATGATTTTTAGCCATTTTTCAAGTTCAAGGTCTTAACCCCTTAAGGACACAGGACGTACCGGTACGCCCTATTTCCAGAGTCCTTAAGGACACAGGATGTACCGGTACGTCCTGACTTAAAATCGGGATTCCGGCGCCGCGGGGGTTAATCGGAACGGGACGCCGGCTGAAATCATTCAGCCGGCATCCCGTAACAACGCGGGGGGGGGTCATTTGACCCCCCCGTATCGGCGATCGCAGAAAACCGCAGGTCAATTCAGACCTGCGGTTTTCTGCGTTTCCGGTCCATTCGGGTGTCCTGTGACCCGATGAACCGGAAAAAGACTGCGATCGGTGGCGTAATTATACACCACCAATCGCAGTCCGAGGATTTGGAGAGGCAGTGCTGGCCTGGTGCTGAACGCCGCTGTCCAGGGTGCTGATTGGTGCAGGGGAGAGAGGCGCGAGATTCAAACTTCCTGCGCTCCTCTCTCCCCTCCTCTTCCTGTCCAGCACCCTGACCGTGCAGCATCGTCCAGCACCAGCTCCTGTGTCCCCCTAATCGGCATCCATCACTCTCCTGCACCCATCGCCACCCAGGTAGGTTAGGGTCAGTGAGGGAGAGGCACCGTTAGGCAGGGAAAGAAGGGAAAAGTAAGTTAGGAAAAAAAAAAAAAAGTACTTTTATTCCAAACTTACATCTAACACCTAACCCAGACCCCCCCCTGCCACTTGCCTGAGACGGATTTCGCTGGCAATCCTGGAATCCAGATTCCCACAGTGGGGTTTACTGAAATAGACTTTTTAGTTTTTTTTTCAGTAACCCACTGGTGAATTTGATGGTGGAGCAGACGAATCTGTACGCCCAACAGTTCGTCGCTCAAAACCCAGGCTCAGTTTTGGCTAGACCCGGTGGCTGGACGCCGGTCAGTGCAGCCGAAATGAGGACATTTTGGGGCCTCGTGCTGCATATGGGTCTAGTCCAAAAACCCAGTGTCAGGCAATACTGGAGTGGGGACGTCCTGTACCAGACCCCACTGTACAGTATGGTCATGACACGTCCCGGTTTGAGGCCATCCGGAAATGTCTGCATTATTCCGATAATGCAGCATGTCCACCCCGAGGTGATCCTGCCTATGACCGGCTGTATAAGATACGGCCGGTCATCGATCACTTTGGGGCCAAATTCATGGAGGCCTACGTACCTGGAAGGGAGGTCGCGGTTGATGAGTCTCTCGTTGCGTTCAAGGGGAGACTCAGTTTCCGCCAATATATTCCCACAAAGCGGGCGAGGTATGGCGTGAAGCTATACAAAATTTGTGAGAGTACCTCAGGGTACACTTACAAATTTCGTGTGTACGAGGGGCGAGATTCCCGTATTCAACCCCCAGAATGTCCCCCCACTCTGGGTGTTAGCGGGAAACTCGTGTGGGACCTTATGTACCCACTGCTGGATAATGGTTACCACTTGTACGTGGATAACTTTTATACCAGCATTCCCTTGTTCAGGTCCCTTGCCGCCAGATCCACGTTCGCTTGTGGGACCGTGCGGAAAAATCAACGCGGCCTCCCTGCCTACCCCCTCCAGGTACCTATCCCCAGGGGTGAGACCCGTGCACTTACCAGTGGAAACCTGTTGCTGGTCAGGTATAAGGACAAGAGGGATGTCCTTATGCTGTCCACAATCCACGGTAACAGCACCACCCCAGTCTCTGTGCGAGGTACCGCGGCAACGGTCCTCAAGCCCGATTGTATCGTCGACTACAATCGGTATATGGGAGGAGTTGATCTCTCTGATCAAGTCCTCACGCCATATAACGCCATGCGCAAAACCCGGGCATGGTACAAAAAAGTTGCGGTCTACTTGGTGCAGGTTGCCATGTACAACTCTTTTGTACTATCCCGAAGCGCTGGCAGCACAGGGACATTCCTCCAATTCTATGAGGCAGTCCTCAAGGACCTGATCTTTTCGGACCGGGAAAGAGCAGGCCGGAGTACCTCGGGAACTGGAGGCGCCCGGATCGTCCCTGGCCAACACTTTCCAGGTGTGGTCCCCCATACTGGAAAGAAGGGACGAACCCAAAAAAAGTGCAGAGTGTGTCACAAGAGGGGGATACGGAAGGACACCACTACTCAATGTGACACGTGCCCCGATCATCCGGGCCTCTGCATTATCGATTGCTTCAGGGAGTATCACACTTCCATGGAGTACTAAATTTTTATAATCCCCAACAGTCCACTAGAGAACATAAAACACTATGGCTCTCAGACTTTGGAGACACGGAAACAATTTTTCTTTCCCCCAAAAATATTAGTTTTAGTGCAGGCATCCTCAAACTGCGGCCCTCCAGATGTTGTAAAACTATAACTCCCAGCATGCCCAGACAACCTACAGCCATCAGCAGGGCATGGTGGGAATTGTAGTTTTACAACATCTGGAGGGCCGCAGTTTTAGGATGCCTGCTTAGTGTCTCCAAAGTCTGAGAGCCATACATATTGGGCATCGTCGCGTGCGTAAAAGTCGTCGCTATAAAAATAACTTTTGACCAAACGCCTCGGATGAACGGTGTTAAAAATATAAAATAAAAACTGTGCCAAAACACCCATTTTTGGGCAAAATTTCAATTTGAATCCATTTTGCCGGTAATAAAGCAAGGGTTAACAGCCAAACAAAACTAATTTATTGCCCCGATTCTGTAGTTTGCAGAAACACCCCATATGTGGTCGTAAATGGCTATATAGCCGCACGGCAGGGCATAGAACGAAGGGAACTCCATACGGTTTCTGGAAGGCAGATTTTGATGGACAGTTTTTTTTTTTACACCATGTCCCATTAGAAGCCCCCCCTGATGTAGCCTAGACTAGAAACTCCAAAAAAGTGACCCCATCTAAGAAACTACACCCCTCAAGGTATTCAAAAGTTACTTTACAAACTATGTTAACCCTTTAGGTGTTCCACAAAACTAAATAGCGAATGTAGAAACAATTTTAGAATTTAATTTTTTTGTTACATTGCCTCAAAAAAGAGTAATATAGAGCAACCAAAAATCAATTTACCCCAAAAATAGTCCCAAAACAACAACCACCTTATCCCGTAGTTTCCTAGATGGGGTCACTTTTATGGAGTTTCTACTCTAGGGGTGCATCAGGGGGCTTGAAAGGGTACATGGTGTAAATAAACCAGTCCAGCAAAATCTGCCTTCCAAAAACCATATGACGTTCCCCTTCTTCTATGTCCTGCCGTTTAGCCAAATAGTAGTTTACGACCACATATGGGGTGTTTCTGCAAACTACAGAATCAGGGCAACCCATTTTGAGTTTTGTTTGGCTGTTAACCCATTTTTTCCAGTAATAAAGTAAGGGTTAAAATGGAAAATTTTCCAAAAAATAGAAATTTCTAAATTGTTTCTCCATCTGCCATTAACTCTTGTGGAACACCTAAAGGGTTAACAAAGTTTGTAAACCCAGTTTTGAATACCTTGAGGGGTGTACTTTCTTAGATGGAGTCACTTTTTTGAAATTTCTATTCTAGGGGTGCAACAGGGGGCTTCAAATGGGACATGGTATAAACAAAACCAGTCCTGCAAAATCTGCCTTCCAAAACCCATATGGTGTTCCCCTCCTTCTATGTGCTACCGTTCGGCCAAACAGTAGTTTACGACCACATATGGGGTGTTTTTGCAAACTACAGAATCAGGGCAACCCATTTTGAGTGTTGTTTGGCAGTTAACCCTTGTTTTACTCCTGGAAAAAATTGATTATATTGGAAAATTTTCCAAAAAATAGAAATTTCAAAATTGTTTCTCCATCTGCCATTAACTCTTGTGGAAGACCTAAAGGGTTAATAAAGTTTGAAAAAACTGTTTTGAATACCTTGAGGGGTGTAGTTTCTAGAATGGGGTCATTTTTGGGAGGTTTCTATTATCTAAGCCTCACAATATGACTTCAAACCTGAACTGGTCCATAAAAAGTGGGATTTTGAAGATTTCTGAAAAATTTCTAAATTTGCTTCTAAACTTCTAAGCCTTGTAACATCCCCAAAAAATAAAATATCATTCCCAAAATGCTACAAACATGAAGTAGACATATGGGGAATGTAAAGTCATCACAATTTTTGGGGGTATTACTATGTATTACAGAAGTAGAGAAACTGAAACTTTTAAATTTGCTAATTTTTTAAAATTTTTGGTAAAAATTTTTTTTTTTTTTATGCAAAACAATTTACTTTTTTGACCCAATTTTAGCAGTGTCATGAAGTACAATATGTGACGAAAAAACAGTCTCAGAACGGCCTGGGTAAGTCAAAGCGTTTTAAAGTTATGAGCACTTAAAGTGACACTGGTCAGATTTGCAAAAAATGGCCTGGTCCTTAAGGTGAAAATGAGCCTGGTCCTTAAGGGGTTAAACTTTTGATCAGGACTGTATAATGGGAACTATCCCTAGTAATCTCCACTGCTACGAAGACATAATACATACACAATCATATGTTGCCAATAGGCATGCACTCATTGTAAATACTGACCCAAGGCCTTGGGAGATGATTACGCCTCAACGTACGTTTCACCCAGCTTCTTCCTGGGGGTGTCCTTTATAAATGGACGTAATTAGTAATAACAAATTTCCTGTAGTAAACTGGTAATATTGGCCTTTTTCTCACCGTTATCAATAATAAGGCTGCTTAGATAGAACATAAAGCAGATTTGTTGGAATACAATTTCTGAACAAATAACTTAAAGGGAACCTGTCATCCACCTTATGCTGATCTCACTGAGGGCAGCATAAAATAGTGACAGAAATGCGGATTTCATCGGTTGTCACTCATGAGCTAAAAGTAAGTGGTTGCCGAGAACCTGCATCATATTCATTGCAGCACAGGCCTTGTAAAGAGTCAAATCTACTGCTGCCGGCTTTCTTGCTGCGCCCGCGCCGAATACTGAACGGGACTGCTCAGTCGCGAGGTTTACACGGCAGACAGAGTTTTATTTTTTATTTTTTATTTTTTTTTCTTCTCCCAGGCTGTGAGCTCTGTGCTGCGATTGGACAGCGCTACAGCCTGGGAGAAGGAACACCCAGGGTGAAACAGAGCAGACTCCACCTAGTATAACCAATTCAGTGAAGATACTGGAGCGGCGCCCCAGAATAATAGTAAGTGCAGTGAGTTCCCGGGGCGCCGCTCTACACAGCCTGATAGTTATCTTACAATGTTTGGACCGATGAAAGGTCCTCTTTAAATTCAGATGACCTTTTCACATATGTAATGTCAGCCTTTTTAATAGCGAAAATTGGGGGGAGAGAGTCCTGGTTATTCATAATCTCCTGCTCTCCCCACCCATCTGCTGATTGTCAATTCTCTCCTAGAGAGAATGGGAGAAAACTAGGTAGAAGCCTGTCAATCATCAGCAGGGGGAGCAGGAATTTATGAATAACCATGACTCTTCTCAGGTGGCCAGGACTCTTTTCCAGGCCTAGTCTGCAATTATAGTGATGTTGGTTTTCGGCAACCACTTACTTTTAAATGACAAATCGCTGAAATCAACTCGCCTGTCTCTATTTTATTCTGCCGTTAGTATGGGCAGCAAAAAGTTGATGACTGGTTCCCTTTATCCTATGACTAATGTGAAAAATGAAAATCAGACATCATATAGTACATGACAATCTTTCTAACAAAGCTAGAATTAACCCTGTACCTTATGTGAATCCATAGATCTCCCCATTCATTGCTCTGCTAGATTTATATCAAACTGGCAGATCAGGGGGCGTGTCTCAGCTCTTCCTATCACAGCTCAGGGGGCGTGTCTCAGCTCTTCCTATCACAGCTCAGGGGGAGTGTCTGAGCTCTCCCTATCACAGCTCAGGAGGCAGTTGAAGGATGACACTGAGCATGTGCAGCCATCTCGGTGAGCAGGTCAAAGAATTAAGAAAATACAACAAGCAGGTGGCGCTATACAGATGCATTTTATTGAATAACTCACTGGCTATACTAAATTTTTAATTACATGCAATTACAAAAGTATTTAGATCCAGGGGCTGGTTTGAAAACTGTAGAATATTTTTCATGGGACAACCCTTTTCTTTTAAATTCTCTTTATAAAATTTCACAACATATCATATATAATTTGTAATTTACCAGAATTTTACACATAACTACAGTATATACATGCATATTTATATATTTTCCCTGTATTCCGTCCGCTCCCCCCTTCTCCCCTCCCTTCCGTCCCCTCCCCACCCCTAATGCACCGAAAGAAAAAAAAAAGGGAGGGGGGGGGGGGGGGGCTTCATTGCATCTGCCCTTCATCACATCAACCATCTCCTCCATTGCTTTTCAAATAAACCTTTTTTTTTTCCGGACTTAATACTGTATGCTTCACAAATTATTGCACATTTTGTTTGATTCTCCCATTCTTTTATCGTAGGGGCCCTTATTTTTTTACCCAATATTTAATTATACATCTCCTTACCTGAAATAGTAATTTAGTCACTATCTCTTGATGTATCTTATCTCCCTTTCTTCCTATTTCCCCCAGGATACATGCTTCCAACGTCCTAGGGATTTTTACTGGGTACTCACTCTCTATTTGTAAAAATCACCTATTCCAAAATTCTTGTATATGGATACAGTTTCACATTAAGTGTATATCATCTACTCCAGGGATCTCAAACTGCGGCCCTCCAGCAGTTGCAAAATTACAACTCCCACAATGCCCGGACAGCCTACAGGTTTTAGCCTACAGCAGGGCATTGTGGGAGTTGTAGTTTTGCAACAGCTGGAGGGCCGCAGTTTGAGATGCCTGATCTACTCCCTTTTCCCCACACTTCTGACATTTAAATTCCAACCTCATAAGCTTTTTGGGGGAATAAATAATATAGGCGATACAACACAAAAAAAGGGACAATCTATGGGAAGGTTTTTTTGTGGCTCTTCTTAGGCTAGTTTCACACTAGCGTTCGGCTGTCCGCTCGTGAGCTCCATTTGAAGGGGCTCTCGAGCGGACCCGAACGCTTCCGTCCAGCCCTGATGCAGTCTGAATGGATGCGGATCCGCTCAGACTGCATCAGTCTGGCGGCGTTCAGGCTCCGCTCTGCAGGCGGACACCTGAATGCATTATTATGATCGGATCCGTTCAGAACGGATCCGATTGAACGCTAGTGTGAAAGTAGCCTTATATCCCCTATCATCTGATCCCATCTTTCTTCGTTCGTAGGTGCCACTATTCCCTCCCATTTTCGCTTTACATGTGGCGTCCTCATTTTATTAGATTTTTGAGATATTAGTATATTATAGACTGTTTATCTGCTTTTTCTCTATTGTTAGACTCAATATCTTGATTAGTGGTTGAAGGTGTTTTCTCATTTTATTCCCCTTACCTACCGTATTTTATCTTAGTGCGTGTCTCAACTGAAAATAGTAGATTTCAGAGAATCCGTATCTTTCTTTAACTACTGTATTTTTCGCCCTATAAGATGTACCGGCCCATAAGACGCACCTAGGTTTTTGAGGAGGAAAATAAGAAAAAAAATATTTTGAACCAAAAGGGCTGTTTCACAGAAGCGGATGCCGTGCGTGGCATCCGCTCCGTGAAAGAGTGACAAAACCCGATGCAAACTGCAGAAGCACGGAGCATTAACATGACTGATAATGCTCCGTGCCTCTCTGTGATCTCTTTACTACGAAATCACAGTTGTCATTGTGATTTCGTAGTAAAGAGATCACAGAGAGGCACGGAGCATTATCAGTCATGTTAATGCTCCGTGCCTTTGCAGTCTGCATCGGGTTTTAGCACTCTCACGGAGTGGATGCCACGCACGTGTGAAACAGCCCAAAGGTGTGCTTTTGGTGGGTTTTGAACTAATGGGGGCGTCTGTGGGTGGCACTGTTATGGGGGATCATTGTGGGGGCATCTGTGGATGACACATACAGGTATATAGCATCTTATCTAATGTGTCATCCACAGATCCCCCATAATCCCCCTGTGTAGTGAATGGGGGCTGGCATCTGGTTCTGTAATGGCAGCGGGGCCCGGTGCAGTCACTGTATTCTACTATTCCGGGCCCCGCGCACTGTAGTATAATCCTATCTAACTTGTAGGTATTGTTAAAGTATTCAAATCATCTTAAATCCAGCGCTGTACATCTTACTACTAACTTCCTGGCAGAAAGGAGGCCGGGCGGGCAAGCGCTCGCAGCATAGCTCACTACGTCTCATAAAGTGGGCGGAGCAGGCGCGTGACGTCGTGAGCTACGCTGCGAGCGCCCGCCCGGCCTCCTGACTGCCAAGAAGTTAGTAGTAAGTTGTACAGCGCTGGATTTAAGATGATTTGAATACTTTAACAATACCAACAAGTTAGATATGATTATACTACAGTGGGCGGGGCCCGGTGTAGTAGAATACAGTGACTGTACCGGGCCCCGCTGCCATTACAGAACGAGACGCCGGCCCCCAGCCCCTCCTCTCTCCTTGCTGATTCAACTGACGGCCGCAGCAGTCACCCCATAAGACGCACTGCTATTTCCCCCCCACTTTTGGGCAAAAAATTCAATACTTGTAACTCTATCATATCCTAATTTTTCCATACCTGTCCTAATCTAAAAACCCCACATTTCATCCATATTTCCCTGTCAATGGTTTTGAGTTCTTCTAATCGTGAATTATACCATATCAGGGAGTCTTCATGTAGCGTGTTTTGTTGCCATAGGGATCTTATCTCGTGCCAAGTTTTAACCATTAGTTTTATTGTCAGGGAATTTAGGAAATGCAGCTTTAGATGTAAACCTGCTTCTAATAAATGGCATGTTTTGCAATTTATTAAGCTTTTATTAATAATTGCCATATTGGATCTATACATTTGGAAACCACTTCACATCAGTATATTCTTTATTTGGCCAGCTATAAAATAAAGTCTTAAATCTGTGACCGAGAATCCTCAGTCTTTCTCCGGGCATTGCAATATTTGCATCCTAATTCTAGGTTTACGACCCCTCCATATTATTTCGCTCAATAAACTCTCTATAATCTTAAAGACTCTCCTTGGTACCTCTATTGGGGAGTTCCAAAGAACGTAATTGATCATTGGTAATAGACACATTTTTATTAAAGAAATTCTACCAGCCATAGAAAGTGGTATTCTTTTCCACACATTTATCTTACTTTTGACCTTATTTATCAGGGAAGTAATATTTAGGCTACATGCATATGACCGTATGTGATTTGCGGTCTGCATTTTTTGCAGATCCATTGTAACAATACCTAAAACGGACAAGAATAGGACATATTATATATATTTTTTTTTTGCGTGGCTACAGAATGGACATACGCTTGCGGATAGCACACGGTGTGCTGTCCGCGCTTTTTGCAGACCCATTGAAATGAATAGGTCTGCATCCTTTCCGCAAAAAAAAAACACGGAAACAAAATACGTTTGTTTGCATGAAGGCTCAGTCTTATATAATCCTGTAAACTAGCTGAAATACAGGGAGTGCAGAATTATTAGGCAAGTTGTATTTTTGAGGATTAATTTTATTATTGAACAACAACCATGTTCTCAATGAACCCAAAAAACTCATTAATATCAAAGCTGAATATTTTTGGAAGTAGTTTTTTAGTTTGTTTTTAGTTTTAGCTATTTTAGGGGGATATCTGTGTTTGCAGGTGACTATTACTGTGCATAATTATTAGGCAACTTAACAAAAAACAAATATATACCCATTTCAATTATTTATTTATACCAGTGAAACCAATATAACATCTCAACATTCACAAATATACATTTCTGACATTCAAAAACAAAACAAAAACAAATCAGTGACCAATATAGCCACCTTTCTTTGCAAGGACACTCAAAAGCCTGCCATCCATGGATTCTGTCAGTGTTTTGATCTGTTTACCATCAACATTGCGTGCAGCAGCAACCACAGCCTCCCAGACACTGTTCAGAGAGGTGTACTGTTTTCCCTCCTTGTAAATCTCACATTTGATGATGGACCACAGGTTCTCAATGGGGTTCAGATCAGGTGAACAAGGAGGCCATGTCATTAGATTTTCTTTTTATACCCTTTCTTGCCAGCCACGCTGTGGAGTACTTGGACGCGTGTGATGGAGCATTGTCCTGCATGAAAATCATGTTTTTCTTGAAGGATGCAGACTTCTTCCTGTACCACTGCTTGAAGAAGGTGTCTTCCAGAAACTGGCAGTAGGACTGGGAGTTGAGCTTGACTCCATCCTCAACCCGAAAAGGCCCCACAAGCTCATCTTTGATGATACCAACCCAAACCAGTACTCCACCTCCACCTTGCTGGCGTCTGAGTCGGACTGGAGCTCTCTGCCCTTTACCAATCCAGCCACGGGCCCATCCATCTGGCCCATCAAGACTCACTCTCATTTCATCTGTCCATAAAACCTTAGAAAAATCAGTCTTGAGATATTTCTTGGCCCAGTCTTGACGTTTCAGCTTGTGTGTCTTGTTCAGTGGTGGTCGTCTTTCAGCCTTTCCTACCTTGGCCATGTCTCTGAGTATTGCACACTTTGTGCTTTTGGGCACTCCAGTGATGTTGCAGCTCTGAAATATGGCCAAACTGGTGGCAAGTGGCATCTTGGCAGCTGCATGCTTGACTTTTCTCAGTTCATGGGCAGTTATTTTGCGCCTTGGTTTTTCCACACACTTCTTGCGACCCTGTTGACTATTTTGAATGAAACGCTTGATTGTTCGATGATCACGCTTCAGAAGCTTTGCAATTTTAAGAGTGCTGCATCCCTCTGCAAGATATTTCACTATTTTTGACTTTTCTGAGCCTGTCAAGTCCTTTTTTTGACCCATTTTGCCAAAGGAAAGGAAGTTGCCTAATAATTATGCACACCTGATATAGGGTGTTGATGTCATTAGACCACACCCCTTCTCATTACAGAGATGCACATCACCTAATATGCTTAATTGGTAGTAGGCTTTCCAGCCTATACAGCTTGGAGTAAGACAACATGCATAAAGAGGATGATGTGGTCAAAATACTCATTTGCCTAATAATTCTGCACTCCCTGTATGTATACCCAGGTATTTTATACTCTCTCCTTCAGCCTTGCCTGACCCCTCTCCCATCTCGAATGGATCAGTAAACTCATCATTTACAATCGTTCTTGCTCTTATCTGCGTGTATAGAAGTTTAATCCAAGTAAAAATGGTTTCCAAAACCCATTCTCCTTAATGTAGCTAAAAAGAAGGACCATCATTGGATCTTTCCCAGGCTTCAAAATAAGTGTAATCAATGCTTCACGTAAGGTATCTGGTAAGATTTTACTATCTCTTGAGGCATTCCACATTTCTATTAATTTGGTGGTATAGATCTCTTTATATTTCTGATATACTTCGAAGGGTATTCCATCTGATCCCGGGGATTTATTCTTTGAAACATTTTCTAAAACCTATTGGCTTCTGTAATATTTTTTCTTTTTCCAGGGTGTTTTTCTGTTCTGATGTTAAGGAGTTCGAATATATAGTATCCAGAAACTCTTCTATTTCTCTCGGATCAGCTTCTAGCCTACTTTTATACATATCTTTAAAATAATCTGTTTCTCAGATTGTTTTTCAACTATCTGCCCAGAATTATTTACCAAGCTATGGATGTAATTACCTTCTCGTTGTGCTGATATTATAGATGCCAGTTTCTTCCCCGGTGTATGCCCCTGGGTGTAATAATCCTTGATATAGCTAAGTCTTTGTTGCTCTGCTAACAAAAACAAATCCTCTCTGTATTTTGATTGATTTCTCCTTCCATTTCTGATCATTTATCTCTGTTGGATTCTCAGTATATTCCATTTTCCTTTTACACACCTCCTGTTCTTGTTTTCGTAACAGATTCCTTTTTTCCTTTTTACAAATTGCTATATGTTTCATTTATGCAGCAGTATGCTCACATCTCTTGAATATGAGGAAAATACTGAGTGGTATGCCTTCTGTATCCATGTTTTCCTTATACCCCTGCTATTTTCTTTTGTTAGATGCGTCTCTTGTAAGCATATTACGGCCAATAAGAATTTATTAATCACGTCAAAAACGGCTATTCTGGGGGCGTGGCCTGCTGCCGAACGAGATGGCTGCTTAGAGA
This sequence comes from Bufo gargarizans, assembly GCF_014858855.1. Lineage (NCBI taxonomy): Eukaryota > Metazoa > Chordata > Amphibia > Anura > Bufonidae > Bufo > Bufo gargarizans. The sequence goes on along the minus strand of NC_058084.1, from coordinate 11,727,413 downwards.
GAGCGCTTCGGTTCACCATCCCTATTAAGCAACGTATAACACAGCAGCAAAGGAGGAATTGAGCTGGCAAACCGTCTCCTACCTTTACAGTGTCATGATGACCAGGAAGAAAGCCTCCCGTCTGGGGCTCCGACGCCTTACAGACTTCTTCTCAACACAGAGGAGGGCATCTAAAGTAATAACTGGAATGGGGCAACTACAGTACCCTGAAAGATTATTCAAATTAGGGTTATTCACTTTAGAAAAAAGACGACTGAGGGGAGATCTAATTAATATGTATAAATATATCAGGGGTCAGTACAGAGATCTCTCCCATCAGCTATTTATCCCCAGGACTGTGACGAGGGGACATCCTCTGCGTCTGGAGGAAAGAAGGTTTGTACACAAACATAGAAGAGGATTCTTTACGGTAAGAGCAGTGAGACTATGGAACTCTCTGCCTGAGGAGGTGGTGATGGTGAGTACGATAAAGGAATTCAAGAGGGGCTTGGATGTATTTCTGGAGCTTAATAATATTACAGGCTATAGCTACTAGAGAGGGGTCGTTGATCCAGGGAGTTATTCTGATTGCCTGATTGGAGTCGGGAAGGAATTTTTTTATTCCCCTAAAGTGAGGAAAATTGGCTTCTACCTCACAGGGTTTTTTTGCCTTCCTCTGGATCAACTTGCAGGATAACAGGCCGAACTGGATGGACAAATGTCTTTTTTCGGCCTTATGTATTATGTTACTATGTTACTAGGAGTCTGATGGTGGCTTCCCGCCACTACGATCAGCCGCTTCTACATCGGATCAGGGGAAAGATGGATGCTCGGCCCCCACGTCCAAGAGAATGTCTCCTACCTCAATTTCCAGCAACGCTGACTCAATGGGCCGGAACGAGCGTTCACATGGGCTTAAGCTCCCTAGCACAAGGGACAGAGACGATCGCGTCGCTCCTGGACGTGAACAAGGCGACACCATGATTAATTTACCGCCGGTGAGTGATACCATACCTGGCGATGTGGCAAACAATAGCAACCCCGCACAGAGGTCCCAATCTCCTGCATCAACTGCAGTTACAGAACTTTATCTGTACTGACCAAGCAGTAACAGAAAATTCACTTAAAGCTATGATGACGGCTGTACATCACTCGCTTATATCGCAGCTGCAGCAAGTAGCCGCCTCCATTACATCTTCGGTGGATGATTTAGGCTCCAGAGTGAATCACATTGAAAATAAAATAGGAGAACTAACAAGCTCCCATAATGATCTTATTGATGCCCATTATTCTCTGGAGGATGAGGTAGCAGGGTTGAGAGCCAAGATGGCCGACCTAGAAGATAGGAATAGGCGCAATAACCTAAAATTCAGGGGGATCTCAGAGAAAATACCCCCAGCTAACTTACAGCAATTCCTGGGTGACATGTTGAAGGCGATTTTTCCAGACAAAGATCCCCAGTTGCTCTTGATCGATAGAGCTCATCACCTGCCTAAGCCTAAACATCTTAGACCTGGTTTCATACATCAGGAGAAACCGCACTCTGCCTGCTCCATTTCAGGACATCCAGATATTTGCGGATCTTTCTCAAGCTACACTGCAGGCAAGAAAACAACTTTCCCCAATCACTAAAGTGTTAAGGGATCTCCAAACCCATACAAATGGGTATTCCCGATTAAGCTTTTGATTCACAGAGAGGGAAAAACATTCGTGATTAAAAATTCAGAAGAAGGAGAGGCCCTCCTAAAAACCTGGCAGGCTGGAAGATCCAATTTGCCGGTTCCAGCGAGAAAGAAGACCACCTCCCATGTGGCCCCCAACTGGACCTCAGTGGGGGATTAATTCTGATGGTATTTCCCACATTATGCGTTGTTCTTCTATCCTATAGTCTATTATTATTAGGGATGGCGGAGTTAGGCCAAATTGTTAACCCCCGCTGTATCTGGTCTTGGTTTCTTATGACCTTTTTTAGACCAGACCTAATTAGTCTCGTTTAACTAACCTATGCTTAAGTCACAAGTTGAAACTTTTCTACTGTTTGATTTTTATGTTTCTTTTACTTTATGTATTGTCGATGGTCTCATGCTTACAACACATATATCACTTCAGTCACGACGAGTAGGGCTTCTACCATGTATTCAGCTTTCAGATAAAATCAATTTCAATGGCAGTTAAGGTAATGTCGATTTAACGCCAAGGGACTAAACTCCCCTCTATAAGAGATCTTCGCTCTGGAAGGATGTTTGCTCCTCGCAAACAGATATTTTATGTGTCCAGGAAACGCATTTCCTGCGCAACAAGCAGCCAGAATTTGCTCGTAAAGGTTTCTCCACTGTATTTTTAGCTAACTCGAACAAGAAAAAAGCGGGAGTGGCTATCGTAGTTAGGGATTCCTTAGGTTTTCAGATTGAAAAGGTGTCTATCGATGAGGGTGGGCGATATATTATCCTAGTGGGATTGGTGGTTTCGGTGGCACTGACCCTGGTTAACATATATGGCCCTAACAAATCCCCTATAAGGTTCTTGAACAAAATCTTGCGGAAAGCACGCAGTATCCAAAAGAGTTATTTATTACTATGTGGGGATTTTAATATAGTACCAGATAAATGCCTGGATTCTACGGGTTCTACCAGGACAACAGCCCCATCTCTAGGGTGTTGGGTGAGGGATAATCAACTCTACGATACCTTCCGATGTTTGTTTAAATGTGAATTCAAAAGAATTCAGCTTTTACTCTGCAAGACACAGATCGTTCTCTAGAATAGATCTATTTCTCTCGGATAGGCCATTGCTCCCCAGGATATCTAAGTCTTCTATATGGGTCACATCGTGGTCTGACCATGCCCCAATTTCTTGCTCAATTTCCCAAATCCTGTCTTTCAATGCTCAGAAATCGTGGAGGAATAATACCTTCCTGTTACGCCATCCTAAGTATAAGCCACTGATAGAATCCGCCATAACAGAATACTTTTCCCTTAATAATACCAAGAACATAAATACATTTACCCTCTGGCAAGCGCACAAAGCTACCATTAGAGGTGAACTGATAAAACAGAGTTCCCAATTCAAAAAATCCCGAGAGGCCAAACTATCAACCCTTCTTGACAAGGCAGCTAGTTTAGAGCAGCAAATTAGATTGGACCCATCAGCATTTCTCCATAAGTCTCTAATGTCGGTAAGACATGAAATCCACTCCATTTTACAAATGGATTATGACCGACAAATAACCTCTATGCAAATGGCCTATTATCATTCCTTCAACAAACCAAGTAGAAAATCAAACCTTTAACACAAAAAATAAATATACCCTACATGCTGGCTCCCGACAAATCTTCAAGAATTACCCATCCAAATGAGATAGCAGAGACCTTTAATCATTACTACTCTAAACTATACAACCTTAATAAAGATCCCTCCACTCACCAGCTGTCCCTGGAGAAAATTGAATCTTTTCTCCGTAAGGTCCATCTCCCTTCTCTAAATAATGAGCAGCTTACTCAACTGAAATCCCCTATCTCTGTCTCCGAAATTGATGCTACGATCAGATCCCTCCGGCCAAACAAATCGCCTGGCCCGGACGGATATTCCAGTGAGTATTACCAACTGTTCTCGCCCTTAGTAAATACACATTTGGCTACGCTGTTCAATAAGGTTCTGGCTGGGGAACAATTTCCCTCCGAAGTGTTACAGGCAACGATTGTTACCACCCCAAAGCCAGGTAAGGCAATGGACTCCCCTGCAAATTTCCGCCCGATTTCTCTCCTCAACTGCGACGTAAAACTTCACGCAAAATTGTTAGCGCATAGGCTCTTGAAAATACTCCCCCTGCTAATACATAGCGACCAGTTTGGTTTCACTAAAGAGATAAATGTGATTTTGTCCCTCAATGAGAAAAAAGTAGGTAATCAAAGATTGCTCACAGTGTCCCTTAATCTGACGGGACTTTTACTGAGGGCAACAATAAAGGTGTCCACGATGACAAAGAATGATGCAGCAGGTGTACTCGTGCAGTGGTTCCCCAAGGCCTAGGCAACCAGAGCCGTGTACATTAGTATCCAAACCGCAGGATAGTCAGGACGTAGGCACACATTGGGCCAGCATCTCATGCATCAAAGGTGGACATATATATAACAACAGGTATTTCACAACAAAAGAAACATATGCACAACGACAAACACAACACAAAAAATGACATGGGTGCAAAAGAATCCGTGTAACACAATGTACACTGATGCATCCATAGTATGAAGGTGCATGCTATGGATGCATCACATTTATCTTATAGAGCTATAATAAAAGCTAAGTTTTAATGTATCCAGATCACTAAAATACGAATTCAATGACTTATGTGAGTGATTATATGCGAATAATTCACATTTAACTTTAATTGGTTTCACTAAAGGCAGAGAAGCTCCTGATGGCACCCGTCGGATATTGGGTTTGTTACAAAAGGCCGGGGGGTTGGGATCGCCTTCTCTGCTTCTAACCTTGGATGCAGAGAAGGCGTTCGACCGTATACATTGGGGATTTGCATCAGCGGTACTAGATAAATTTGGATTCCAGGGCCCTATTAAAAATGCGATCGAGGCGTTGTACTCCACTCCCTCAGCTAGAGTCTTAGCGAATGGCGCCCTCTCTTCTCCCTTTGCAATTACAAACGGTACCCGACAGGGTTGCCCCCTCTCACCTTTCCTCTTTTTAATGGTCATGGAGCCCTTTTGCAGAAATGATAAGGACTTCAGAATCGATACGGGGCATCCCAGCTGGTGGTCGGCAACATAAAATAGGATTATTTGCGGACGATATTATTTTGACCATAACTGACCCCCTCCCTTCTCTGAGAGCCACTTTGCGGATTATAAGGGAATTTGGAGAAGTATTTTATTACTAAATTAATTAATCTAAATCCAAAATCCTGGCGATTTAAGGTTCCGTCTTCACTACAGTCGGCAATAGAAAGAGAGTTCCCTTTTCAATGGGCAGTTTACTCAATTACTTATTTGGGCGTCCAAATGTGCTATCCCCTTACGCGGTTAGTCAAATGTAACTATGAAGTACTGTATGATTCCCTACAAGTTGACCTTACCCACTACTCAAAATTAAACTTATCCTGGCTAGGGCGAATAGTTCTATATAAAATGATGGTGCTCCCAAAGATCTTATACTTATTTCGTACTTTACCCATCCCTATTCCCACATCAGTTATGGCAAAGTTTGTCTCAAATGCTTTCTTTTATATGGAATAAAGGCCCCCATAGAATTGCAGCCTCTATCCTTTACAATCATGGGTCTAATGGTGGCCTGGGAGTGCCTAATCTCCATGGCTACTACGAAGTTTTTGTCTTTTAAATAGCTTAGACTTTGGTGCAAACGAGGACCGTCACCTAGCTGGCAACAGATAGAAGTTGATCTCAATAAGGGAAGATCGCTTTATTCTCTACTTCTATTGCATACCGTTGATCCCAGTTTCCCGCCTCCCTCGGCGCTGACTTTGAGAACTTCCATCCATACATGGAAGCTATTGGTTCAACGCACTGATCCGACAGCCCCAAGGGAAAAAATACAGATCCCCATAGAGATCCTGCAGTATTATATAGAAGACATCTCGGTGGGGGGGTGGCGGAGGGCTGTGATACAGGTGTTAAATGATTTTTATGATAATGGTGTGTTGAGGTCCTTCTCAAGCCTACAGGTCTCTTTTGGTATTCCAAACTCTTAACAATATCACTACACTAGGATTGCCAGAACAGGTCAGAAGCACAGAGGTTAAGAAATGATAAGCTCAGAGTCCTGTCTACAAATGCTCGCAGTTTAGGTAAAAAAATCAATGAACTTGGGTCAATAATGGCATCTGAGAATGTAGATTTAGTGAGACATGGTTTAATGAAAGAAATGACTGGGACATAACCATACCAGGGTACTCTTTATACAGAAGAGACAGAGAAGGCAAGAAAGGAGGAGGAGTGGCCCTGTATGTGAAATATAACCTAATACAAGTTGGTGAGGCCAACATAGAGTCAGTTTGGGTTACGTTGCAGTTTGCTGATCATGCAGTAACTCGTGTAGGTGTGATATATAGACCACCTGGTCAAGTTAAAGAACTAGATGATCTACTAGTTGAAGAAATAGCTAAAATGACAATGAAAGGAGAAGTTATCATCATGGGAGATTTCAATCTTCCAGATATAAACTGGAAAACCAAAATAGCAAGTTCTACCAGGAGTACAGATATTCTAAATTCCCTACTGGGGTTATCCCTACAACAAATGGTTGAGGAGCCAACCCGGAGGGAGGCCATTTTGGATTTGGTATTCACAAATGGGATTCGGTATATGATGTCATTGTAGGCGAAACCTTGGGATCTAGTGATCACCAGTCAGTGTGGTTTAATATAAGAACTGTGAAAGAGTCCCACCACACAAAAACAAAATTTTTAGATTTTAGAAAAACAGACTTTTCAAAAATGAAATTAGTCATAAATGAGTCCTTATCAGACTGGAACGGATTACATGGAGTCCAGGAGAAATGGGACTACTTAAAAGGTGCATTATTGAAGGCAACAGAAAATTGCATTAGACTTGTCAATAAAAGCAAAAAAAGGAAGAGACCACTGTGGTACTCAGCAGAAGTGGCCCAAATCATTAAAAATAAAAAGCTAGCATTTTGTAATTATAAAAAAAAAACAGAGCAATGAAGATAAGGAAATCTACAAGATTAGGCAGAAAGAGGCCAAGCAAGTTATAAGAACTTCTAAAGCGCAGGCAGAAGAAAAACTAGCGCAGTCTATGAAAAAAGGGGATAAGACATTCTTCAGATATATAAAGGAAATTAAAACAAGGAATAACTAAATTAAAAACAAAGGGCAGGAGGTATGTAGAAGAGAATAAAGGGCTAGCCGACTGCCTTAATGAATACTTCTGTTCAGTTTTTACAAAAGAAAAAGGCGAAGGACCTCCACTAGAAAGGATGACTAATAAATCGTTTGATGCATGTGTCTTTACAGAGGAAGATGTTCTAAGTTTGCTGTCTAAAGTGAAGACAAATAAGTCACAGGGGCCTGATGAGATACACCCAAAATTATTAAAAGAGCTTAGTGGTGAGCTGGCAAAACCGTTAACAGATTTATTTAACCAATCATTAGTAACAGGAGTCGTCCCGGAAGATTGGAAATTGGCAAATGTCGTGCCCATTCACAAGAAAGGTAGTAGGGAGGAATCGGGCAACTATAGACCAGTGAGTCTGACATCAATAGTAGGCAAATTAATGGAAACCCTATTAAAGGATAGGATTGTGGAACATCTAAAATCCCATGGATTGCAAGATGAAAAACAACATGGGTTTACTTCAGGGAGATTATGTCAAACAAATCTTATAGATTTTTTTGACTGGGTGACTAAAATAATAGATGGCGGAGGTGCAGTAGACATCGCATATCTAGATTTTAGTAAGGCTTTTGACACTGTCCCACACAGAAGACTTATCAATAAATTGCAGTCATTGAGCATGGACTCCCATATTGTTGAGTGGATTAGGCAGTGGCTGAGTGACAGACAACAGAGGGTTGTAGTCAATGGAGAACATTCAAAACAAGGTCATGTTACCAGTGGGGTTCCACAGGGATCTGTACTGGGACCAATTTTGTTTAATATCTTCATAAGTGATATTGCAAAAGGCCTCGATGGTAAGGTTGGTCTTTTTGCTGATGACACAAAGATATGTAACAGGGTTGATGTTCCTGGAGGGAAACGCCTAATGGAAAAGGATTTAGGAAAACTAGAAGAATGGTCAGAACTCTGGCAATTGAAATTTAATGTGGATAAGTGCAAGATAATGCACCTGGGGCGTAAAAACCCAAGGGCAGAATATAGAATATTTGACACAGTCCTGACCTCAGTATCTGAGGAAAGGGATTGAGGAGTAATTATTTCAGAAGACTTAAAGGGGTTATCCTATCATAATGATCACTGTTAAATCTGTTAATGATTTGACAGTGATCATTTTTTGTAAATATACTTTATTAACAAATCCCCACCGATTAGGATAAAATTCATACCCACTTACCTGATTGTTGTGACTCGGTCTCCCCTGGTTACGACCATTGTTCTCCTCCAAAAGCCGGAAGGTCGCGCTTGCCCAGAAGACGACTCCTTTTCTCCCGGCCGGTCCGCTCGCTGTTCTGAACGCGCACGCTGCCGCGCATGCGCGACAGTGACTTCTTCCCAACCAGAATAGTACAGAGCTGCGAACGCGCACACCGGCTCTGTAGGAATAAGTCACCATTGCGCATGCGCGGCGGCGTGCGCATTCAGTCCAGCGCGCGGCACGGCCGGGAGAAGACTTCAATCAAGATGAAGCCCGCCCCCAGCCAGAATCCAGGAAGTGAACGTGCGGCGGCAGCAGTTAAGTATAAAAACGCTAAGTGGGATAACCCCTTTAAAGGTGGGAAGACAATGTAATAGAGCAGCACGAAATGCCAGCAGAATGCTTGGATGTATAGGGAGAGGTATAAGCAGTAGAAAGAGTGAAGTGCTTATGCCGCTGTACAGAACACTGGTGAGACCTCACTTGGAGTATTGTGCGCAGTACTGGAGGTCATATCTCCAGAAGGATATAGATACTCTAGAGAGAGTTCAGAGAAGAGCTACTAAACTAGTACATGGATTGCAGGATAAAACTTACCAGGAAAGATTAAAGGACCTTAACATGTATAGCTTGGAAGAAAGAAGAGACAAAGGGGATATGATAGAAACTTTTAAATACGTAAAGGGAATCAACTCTGTAAAGGAGGAGAGCATATTTAAAAGAAGAAAAACTACCACAAGAGGACACAGTTTTAAATTAGAGGGGCAAAGGTTTACAAGTAATATAAGGAAGTATTACTTTACTGAGAGCGTAGTGGATGCATGGAATAGCCTTCCTGCAGAAGTGGTAGCTGCAAATACAGTGAAGGAGTTTAAGCATGCATGGGATAGGCATAAGGCTATCCTTCATATAAGATAGGGCCAGGGACTATTCATAGGATTCAGATATATTGGGCAGACTAGATGGGCCAAATGGTTCTTATCTGCCGACACATTCTATGTTTCTATGTTCACTTTTTTAATGCTTCCGGTCGATCTCCTGAATATTCTGACAAGTTCACAAGGTGACTTCCAGTTCCCTACTAGCTCAGTTTACAAAAGGGTGATAGGGGATATGCGATTTACTAAAAAGGCTCACTTTCTGAATTGGGAAAGAGATCTGAGGCGTTCATATTCCATATCACAATGGCGAACTGCGATAAGAAATACGTATCAGGCTACAAAGTGTTCCGCCTTACTAGAATGCTTTCACAAATTACTTACACGGTGGTATTTCACTACCGCTAAGCTTAATAGATTCTACCCCAATTCAGAAAACATATGTTGGCATTGCAAGAATTCACCAGGCAACCTGATACATATCTTTTGGGATTGCGTTTCATTGCAACCCTTCTGGATGAAGGTTGAGGAAATGATGAGAGAAGTGACTGGCTACAATATACGCTTGTCCCCAGCTTTGGCACTCCTATCCTTAGATATTGATTCAATTCCACGTCGGCATAGGTTCATCTCGTGTCATATTCTTCTATCTGCCAAACTTTTAATTGCTAAACTTTGGAAATCTCCTACAAGCCCTACTTTATGTGAACTCAAAGATAAAATTTCCACTCATGCTTTCTATGAACACCTTTTGGGCTCGGCGGACCAATAGGCTGCAGCAGTTCCGTTTTGCGTGGTCTCCTTGGCTTGCAAAATTCCTTATTCCTATATGAGTCAATCCGAAGCTAGATTAATGCCTTATTCTAGTCTGACTTGATAGTGAAGATAGGCCCGTGACCGTCGATTTCATAGGTTTACCTTATTTTTGTTTGTTTTATTTGTGTCTCTTTTTAAATGTTCCTGTGTGTGTTTTCCATACGATTTATATTCCTATTTCTCGCTGTTCTACATAGGCAGCACCCGGGCGGGTGCCGTAGAACTTGATTTATGATGAATATTTACATATCGTCTTATCTAGTGGCTGCGTCCACTCTCATGTTTGTCAGATACATATGTCTTTCATCCTGAGTGGCTGCGCCCACATTTGAATGCTATTTTCTATTGCTTTGTCAAAAAGTTAATAAAAATTATTGAGGGGAAAAAAAAAAAACTATTCTCTTTGATCCCTTTCCTATACCTCTAACATTCCATGAAACTATACGCAAATATTCTATCCCCCCCCCCCTTTTCTCTTCACCCCTACTATTATCTTACACTGATATTTTAATCCCAGAGATTACCAGGTAAGAGAAAAGGAGGCAACTCAAAGATTGTCGCAAAGGGGGCGGACGGAAGGAAAAAAATATATACTTTAACACTAGTGTGAAAGTACCCTTACTTGTCAGTACCGAGCGGTATCTCTATCTCACTGACGGCACATGCGCATATTTTCAGCAGGGAGCCGCTAGGGAACGTGCAGGCCGAGGCACTTCGGTGCCTCATTCACGCCTCTTTGACCCCTCATCGTGGCAATAAGAATAATTTCTTAGAAGGTTGCAGCCATGGATAGATTCACCGCTTCTGTAGTTATGTAGCCATGTCACCAGTTTTGTACGTGTTTTCTAGGTGACAGTTTCCCTTTAAATTCCTGTAAGTAAATGTGCAATAACCGGAAAACTTTGTTATGCTTTTAATACTAGGAAATCTATAAATTTATGTTCAGAAAATGGATTGCCTTGGGTCTCGTACATGTGCCGGCCATGCCCATATTGCGGCCCGCAAACAGCGGGTCCGCAATATACCGTCCCTGGCCGTTTTGAATGGGTCCGCAATCCAGAAGGTCCGGTGTGGAACGGAGGCACAGTACCCGGAAGCACTACGGAGTGCTTCCGTGGGGTTTCTCTCCATGCCTCTGCATCGCAAAAAAAATAGAACGTTCTATTATTTCTGCGGTGCGGATGAATCGCAGGCCCATTCAAGTTGAATGGGTCTGGATCCGTCTGTGGAATCCGCACAGATGTTGCCTGTGCATTGGGGTCCACACGGAACGGCCGTGTGAATGAGCCCTTAATCAGAGCCTCCTTCATTGATGCCTCGAGAGCAGAGAACAACCTCTCCACAGTGACCACACAGGCAACATCTGTGACAATAAAATAAGAGCCTTAGGCTTAGTTTACACTTAAGTTATTTGGTAAGTTTTTCCCATCAGTGTTTGTGAGCTAAAACCAGGAGTGAAGCCAGGGGCGGACATACCGCCTGTGCAGCCGATTCAGCTGCACAGGGGCCCAGCGTGGGAGGGGGCCCTCCAATTAAGCTGTCTATGCCATCACAGAACGCACAGACAGCTGATTGTAATGGTGAAGTAGAGAGCCGCACGCTTCACCATTCACCATCCAGCATGTAGAAGGGGCCCACCTTACTATCTGACTTCAATCTCAGGATGTTCTGCATCCGCAGCTCTGAGGAGCAGGGCCAGGGCAGCACATCCTGAGCTGCAATCGCCCCCCATCCTCCATACAGCTCAGTCCTTCTGTGTGGTGGGCAGCGTCTGCCAGGTCTGTGCTGAGCCACTTCACTGTCGTACCTCCGCCTCCTGTCTGGTAATGTCAGTAGCTCCGCCACTGGTGGTAGCCGCGCCCACACGTGGTCCTCTCCTAGCACTGTGAGGCCTGCAGCAACTTAAAAGGAAGTGAGTGAGGACCGGAGGCTGCCCTAGTGACCACTGTCTCTGCCAGACACTGAACTTGACTTGGTATGTTGTTGTAACTACTGTGAAGGGGGGACAATATTTGGGTATAGCTACTGTAAAGGGGGCACATATCTGGCCATAACTACTGTGAGGAGGCACATAATCTGGCATAACTACTGTGAGGGGGCACATATCTGTCATCATAACTACTGTGAAGGACACATAATCTAGGATAACTACTGTGGTGGGCATGTATCTGTCCATAGCTACTGTGAAGGGGGCACAATGTGAATATTACTACTGTGTGCTGGCACAAAGGGGCAAAATTACTATGTAGGAGCATTAACCCCTTAATTGCCAGAATGCATTCCGCCGTACATGCACAGCAGGATGATCGGAGCGGTGTGCGCCCGATCACTGCAGGGGTCCGGCCGCACAGCGATGCCGGCGGATTAACCCCTTCTGACCGCGACATAGAAGTGGTTTGCCGTGGATGAGTGATCGCATCGAGTCCCTGTGCTGTTTTGGCGGGGACTCGATATGTGACAAGGCAGCCAGATGCCCTGCAGAGGCTGCCCAATGCCCTGCACGGCATCGGGAACTGCCTTCACGGGAGCCGAGCAGATCCAGCCTCAGGATAGGTCTCCTAGGCAATCTGTTAGTGTATGACTCAGTGTCATACACTAACAGGAAATGCATTACAATACAGATGTATTGTAATGCATTGCAAGTTGAAGTCCTAGAGTGGGACAGAAATAAAGTTTTAACAAAAATTTTTAAAAAAAGTGTTTTAAAAAAATAAAAAGTTTCAAGTAAAAAAAAAACACTCCCCTTTCCCCTGATTTTCTATAAAAAAATTGAAAAAAAAAGAAAAAACGCACATATTAGGTATCACTGTGTCCGTAACGAACAGCTCTATAAATATATCACATTGATCCACCTCGTTCGATAGACACAATAAAAAATAAAAACTGTGTAAAAAAATAAAATAAACATTTTTGTCAACTTACATCACTAAAAGTGCAACATCAAGCGATCAAAAATGCATATGCCCCAAAAAATAGTACCAATCTAACCGTCATCTCATCCCGCAAAATAGGAGCCCCTACATAGGACAATCGCACAAAAAACTATGGCTCTGACACTATGGAGACACTAAAACATGATTTTTTTTTTGTTTTGTTTCAAAAATGCTTTTATTGTGTTAAATGTAAAAATATATACATATTAGGTATCGCCGTGTCCGTAAAAACCTGCTCAAGCCATTTTTTTGTCACCTTACATCACAAAAAGTGTAATGGCAAGTGATCAAAAAGTCATACGCACCCCAAAATAGTGCTAATCAAGCTGTCATCTCATCCCGAAAAAAAATGAGCCCCTTCACAAGACAGTCGCCCAAAAAATAAATAAAACTATGGCTTTCAGAATGTGGAGACACTAAAGATTAATAACAAAGCATTTTTTATGTATTTTTTTTATGTAAAACTGATTCCAGAGGGGAAACAAACCAGGCTGGTGTAGTGAGCTGCATCTATATTTAGTTATATAAGGAGATATATAACGCGAGTTTGACCGCGACGCGTGGTTGATTAAGGGTGTGGTTGCGTAAGTGTGTGACTTAAGATTAAGTGACTTTAGATTCAGGGACTTCAGTGGGAGACTGTAATTAGCCAGTTTCTTAGTACTACATTATATTGTATTTTTTGCTTTGCTGGTGTAATCCCCATTTAGTATGTGTTGCACAATTGACAACGAGAGGGTGCATATCTTTGTTCAAGATGTGAGCAAATTACCCGTTTGGAATCGCAAATCGAGTCTCTAAATGGGCAAATTGCAACACTGAGAGGCATTGACAATTTGCAAAAGAGTTTGCTTCTCACCGAGCAAGCACTCTTTGGGGTAGATGAGGGGGAGGGTGACAGAGAGGAGGCTGAGGAAAGTGAGGTAGCTAGCTGGGTAACATTAAGAAAGCGGGGTAGAGGGAAGAGTGTCAGGGAGGCTAGCCCTGATCTGACACACCCCAACAAGTTTGCACGTTTGGCAGATGAGGGGGATGTCAGTCCAGGGATGGCACTGCCGCAGCCAGACACTTCCTCTGCCAGTCAGGGGAATGTCAGCTCCGGTAAGCAGGGGCCCAGGAGAGCAGGGCAGGCCAGACAGGTGCTGGTAGTGGGAGACTCAATTATTAGGGGAACAGATAGGGAAATCTGTCACAAAGACCGTGATCGCCGAACAGTGTGCTGTCTTCCTGGCGCTAGAGTTCGACACATCGCGGATCGGGTTAACAGATTACTGGGAGGGGCTGGAGAAGATCCAGCGGTCATGGTCCATATCGGAACCAATGACAAAGTTAGGGGTAGGTGGAGAGTCCTTTAAAAATGATTTCAGGGATTTAGGTCAAAAGCTGAGGGCAAGGACCTCAAAGGTAGTATTTTCCGAAATACTACCTGTACCACGGGCCACACAAGAGAGGCAGCGGGAGATTAGGGAAATTAACAAGTGGCTCAAGAACTGGTGTAGGAAGGAGGGGTTTGGGTTCCTGGAGAACTGGGCCGACTTCTCTATCGGCTACAGGCTCTATCGTAGGGACGGGCTGCACCTCAATAGGGAAGGGGCAGCTGTGTTGGGGAAGATGGCTAGAAGGTTGGAGGAGTGTTTAAACTAGGGACTGGGGGGGAGGGTAATTATGTTATAGAATGGGAAGATAGTGCAGATAGAGACCGGGGGCAAGGTAGTGAGACTGGGGGAGGAATGGAAGGAGGGACTAGAACAGTTCAGAAGGAAAGGTGTAGAGTAAAAAATATACATAAACCTCTCAAATGTATGTATACTAATGCCAGAAGCCTGACTAATAAAACTGGTGAACTGGAATTAGTGATGTGTGAGGAAGACTATGACATAGTGGGAATAACTGAGACATGGCTGGATGATAGCTATGACTGGGCAGTTAATGTACAGGGTTACAGCCTGTTTAGAAAGGATCATCAAGGGGGCGTGGCCTGCAGCCGGATAGTGAGGACGCGATCTTCCACAGCTCCTGCGGTTGGGACTTTATCCTTTCTAATCCACCGCTTTCCCGTCGCCACAGTGCCCCAGTTTCCCCATTACTGTGTCCCACTCACCTCCCGGCACTGTTTGATCCAGGTGGGAACCTCCTACGATCTCGGAGGCCTGAGATACAGCTGCGGCCTAGCTGTCCAGGCGGATCCCCGGCCTTGATTTTCGGCTGCAGTGCGGCCAGAGTGCAGGCGCTCTGTTCCGGAGGCCCTAGGATCCACTCTCGGACTTTTAAGTGGAGACCGGGCTTCATAAGGTCAGCTTTCTCCCCCTGCTTCTCCTCACTCACTGGCTCAGAAGACGGTCGTCGGCTCGGCAGGGGCTTCATCTTGGAGGTGGCGCTCTCCCTCTTCAGTATCCTCCTGTAGGTGTGTGGAGACTCTGCAGACCATCGGACCCATAAGGAGTGAGTGATCTCTAGGGAGAGCTTCCAGCCTGCTGATAATCTGCAAGGATACAAGTGTCTGACGAGCGGGCCTTGTGAGAGTTGCACCATAGCAGCACTGCTGCATCTTCTTAAAGACACAGCCTTCCTTTTTTTTTATTTTTTTTATTTATAATACCCTTTCCTGAGTGGAAGAGGGTTGCACAAGATCATTGTTTACCCATTAGAAGGAGCAGCCTTGTTGGGGAGCGTGTCCGATTGCCGACGGTGATGGCTGCTTGAAGGAGCTGCTCTCGCCTGCACCGCAACTTTCTGGCTAGCTACATACAGTTTTGTGATCCTATGGGGAAGAAGATGGCATCAAAGAAGACCCCTATCCCTCCCCGATCACCCTCGCCTGCTAGGACTCTAGACCAGTATTGGGATCGCACGTCAAGTCCGGCGCTCCCTCCTCGCAGCAACAAGGTGCATAGGGCTGCGCGCCATTCCTCTCTTCCCCCGCTGGATTCCCACGCCTTGATTAGGGAGAAAGACCATGTGCTACCCACCCCTGCTGGACCTCTTCCAGGATCCGGGCCTTGGCCCACAGTGTCTGCATGCGGATCCTCCGACCTGGGGCTTTCGCCGGCCGCTCCGGAATTCCTGCCTGCCGCTGCTGGGAGAGGGATTTCCGCCAAGATGACTTCGGGATCCGCTCTTCAGGGGACGACTGCAATTAAAGGTGACTGTGACCCCCAGGGGACGGGATGGTATCCCAGGGGACTCTACATCTGTACTCCCCGGGACCCCCCCATACGAACCCCGGAAAATTATGCAGTCCCCAGCGTTGGACCAAGGGGACAGCAGCTCTCCCCCTCCCTTCTGACATCTGGGCCAGATCTCCAAGCCCTCCAGCACTTGTCGCTGTGGACCCTCCGCCCCTGCCTGAACTCCCGCAGCCTTGGGCGAGCTATTTTAATCGCTTCCCTACTAAAGATGACTTTCGGGTTCTTATCTCTGAAGTCACGGAAGCCTGCAGAGCTGAAATTGCGGCTGTTCGCACCTGATATTAAACATGTGGTGGATCGGGTTGACTCCCTAGAAAATGCCCATGATGATACTAGGCAGTATATTTCCACGCTTCATGAATCCATCTCTGCTCAAACGGCGGTGCTCAGGGGTATGGGGCGCCATTTGGAGGACTTAGATAACCGAGGGCGTCGGAATAATATCCGTGTTCGGGGTCTTCCTGAGGCCACTGGGGACGAGGATCTCTTTGCTACACTGGAAGCCATCTTTAATATGATCCTAGGGCAACCATCATCACATAAGATCAAGCTGGACAGAGCTCACAGAGCACTCAAGCCTAAGGGATCTGCGGCGCGTCCTAGGGACGTTATTTGTTGTGTCCATGATTTTGCCCTCAAAGAATCCATTATGGCGAAGGCGAGAGTTCTACGCAACTTTGATTTTGATGGCGCTCCGGTTCAATTGTTTCCGGACTTATCCTGGTTCACACTTCAGAAGCGGAGACACCTCCAGCCTCTCCTCATGTTACTCAGGGACCGCCAGATTGCATATCGTTGGGGATTCCCTTTCGCTCTGACGGTCCGTCATCAGGGAAGAACAGAGACTCTCCGTTCCTACTCGGATCTTCGACCCTTCTGCGAGGCAATTGGAATACCTATTCCTGACATGTCGGACTGGGAGTTTGAGTCTCCGGCGCTTCCACCACCCCGCATTTGGTCCCCTGTAACCAGGAAAAGAAGACCTGGTCCAAGTGTGCCTTATTCCCCACGATCTCCTCCGTCGTCGGGACATCGTCCATCTGCTTGATCATTGAGGACTAAGGGGGATAGGTTGTCCAGAACTGGTCCTTAACCCCTTCTACCCTCTGAGTAGAGGGGCCTCCATCTTTGATCACTCATTTCCTCTGTTTAGCCAGTCATTGCCTTCTTTTTGCTACATTATGGTGCAGGCTCTTAGAAGGCTCCACCTAGTAGTACCTTGTTTTAGTTTCTCTCAATTTGTTTGTAGTCAACGTTCCGGTTAGCCTTCACCTGTTGGTCTCCGACACTTACTTCCTCGAAAGGGCTTTTTTTTTTTGGTGCCCTAGCAGGGATTATCTCCCTGGGAAAAGCGGTTTATTGCTATCTGTTGGTCTGTCTTTGTGTTTTCCTGTCCTGTCTCTTCCCCCTCCCCCTTGTGTTCTCTCTCTTGTTGTAGGTACCTGAACCCCCTTGCCTGCGGTGAGCGTGTACTTCAACTCTGCCTCTGTCCCGTTGTCCGACTAGTGTGAATCTCCTGATATATACGGACCCTCTTGGTGAGCTGTATCCTACATACATTGTGTAACAACTCCTTTCCGCGCGATGAGGTGCATAACTTTTAATGTCAAGGGGCTAAACTCCAACGCCAAGAGGAAGCTCTTGCTTTTGGAATTGAAATCCCTTAAGGCGGACATTGTGTTCTTACAAGAAACACACTTTGATGGCGGCTCCTCCTTCCGGTTTGCTTCTCACCTTTATCCTACTGTTTACTCGGCCACTCATAGCCGTCGGAGGGCAGGTGTTGCCATCTTGGTGTCTGCACAGTGTCCCCTCAGGATTGAATCTTCAATATTGGATCCACAGGGTCGTTACATTATATTACGGGGCCGTCTGGCGGATAGACCTATTACCTTGTGTAATGTTTATGCACCAAACACGTCCCAGATTCGCTTTCTTGGCGGAATTTTCCGCAAAGTGTTCGATGGAAGTATGGACTCCCCGGAGCCCTTGGTCCTATTAGGTGGGGATTTTAACACAGTGTTCTCTGAATCAATGGATCGTCTGGCCCTCCCAGGTAGACCAATACACTCGACACAGCAACGTTTAGCCAGAGATTTTCGTAAACTGGTACGGAAATACTCCCTGTATGACCTCTGGCGTCTCACTTATCCCACGGATAGGTCCTTCTCCTATTACTTGGCCCCGCATGGTTCACACACCCGTATTGATTATCTGTTTGGGACCATTTCAACCCTCAGATTGTTAGAGGGAGCAGACATGGGCCAAATCACCTGGTCAGATCATGCCCCTGTACTAGTTGACATTAGTAATGGGTCAGGTCATGTACGCCATTGCCACTGGAGACTGAATGACTCCCTCCTGAAACAACCTATTACTAGGGAGGAACTACGTGAACACCTGAAGACGTATTTTGAACTTAATGAGGGATCGGTGGGAGATATCCGCCCTTTGTGGGAGGCGCATAAGGCGGTCATGAGGGGCCATTGCATCGCAATAAGCTCAAAATTAAAGAAAGACTCGACTACCCTAGTTAATACCCTTAAGTCCCGCCTTCAGTCACTAGAAGGTAAGATGGCTGCTCACCCCTCACGCTGCACACTGAGACAAATTGTAGATGCTAGGACCCAATTGAAAACCCTAGCTTTAGGCCGCGTTAGTAAGTTGCTACTCTACACTCGACAGCGCTATTATGCCTGGGGAAACAAACCCCACACTCTGCTGGCCAGACAACTTAGGAACCATAGCTCCCAAGTGGGGCCGAATGCTATTAGGGGGTCTGATGGGACAATCCACTATGATCCCAGGGTGATTGCGGAGAGGTTTTCAGCCTATTATTCTTCCCTGTATAATCTACCCTCCGACCTTCCCACGGATGAAGGACTGAGAGATAATATGCTCAGGTCTTATTTGGCGTCCTGTCATCTTCCTACCCTATTAGCTCCGGACCTTGCTGCCCTTAATAGTCCGATCGTATCGGAAGAGATTGAGGAGGTAGTGGAACATCTACCTGAGGGTAAATCCCCAGGGCCTGACGGCTTTTCATACAAATATTATAAGACCTTTAAGGCTGAGCTAACTCCTCACTTAGTTGCCCTATTTAATCATTTTTTAGGGGGCAACGCTGTCCCTGCCCCAATGTCTCACTCCTATCTCACGATGATCCCGAAGCCTGGGAAGGATCCGCACGAATGTCCTAACTATAGGCCCATTGCTCTACTTAACTCTGACCTTAAGATTTTCACCAAAATCCTGGCTACCCGACTAAACGCCTTTCTCCCCTCCTTGATTCATAAGGATCAGGTGGGATTTGTTCCGGGCCGTCAGGGGGCCGACAACCACGAAGAAACATTGACCTGATAGATGTCGTATCTCGCTTGGGGGAGGAGGCTTTACTTCTTAGTTTGGATGCAGAAAAGGCTTTTGACCGTTTGGGTTGGCCGTTTCTCTTTGCTACCCTCCAGGCATACGGCCTTTCTGGCCCGTTTGTTAACGCCATCCATAGCCTGTACTCCTCCCCCACAGCGACGATCAGACTTCCTCATGCTCAATCCTCACCCATAAACATTACTAATGGGACGAGGCAGGGTTGCCCCCTATCTCCTCTACTTTTTGCTATGTGTATCGAACCCCTGGCGGCCAAGATCAGGGCTTGTCCGGATATTGGGGGTGTTATGGTCAAGGATAGGGAGTTTAAGCTATCACTATATGCTGACGACATTCTCCTTACTCTTACCAGGCTTCACATTTCCTTACCGAATCTCCACTCCATATTACAGGAATTTGGTCGCCTTTCGGGGTATAAGGTCAATACCCATAGAACTGAGGCCCTTCCTCTCAATCTTTCTCAGGCGGCCCTGAGCTCTCTCAAAGTGAACTTTCCTTTCCATTGGAAGACGGATTCACTGAGATATTTGGGGGTTGACCTCACTCCCCGATATGGCGAGCTTTACAAGGCTAATTTCCCACGCATGTACACGGAGATTAGGGGTCTTTTAGATAGGTGGCACCCTCTCCCTCTCTCTTTTTTGGGGCGTATTGCTGCGACTAAGATGACGATTCTACCTAAGCTCTTGTATCTTTTTGAGACCTTACCGATTAAAGTCCCTCTTAAGGACCTGAGATCCATTCAATCCCACCTCCTCAGATTCATATGGGCGGGAGGGCGGCACAGAATCCCGAGGTCGGTTCTTCTATCTAGTAAGCTTCAGGGCGGTCTGGGGGTTCCAGACCTAACTAAATATTACTGGGCAGCCCAGCTATGCCCCGTTACGGCCTGGGCTTCCTTGCACCCTTACTCTGTCTGGATGCAGGTAGAAAGACTCTGGCTAACTCCTGTACACCCTAACTCCATGCTTTGGGCTGGGCCTGACAGGAATCAGCCAGACAAGGATCTCCTAGGGCCCATGGTGTGTACTAGATGTATATGGCGGCAGTGCAGTAGTAAATTCCCTCTAGAGTCCACTCATTCCGCCATGACCTCCTTCCTATATCACCCTATGCTTCCTGCTAGTCTTATCACGTCCACAACGAGACCGTGGTTTCAACGGGGGGTGTTTCGATATGCTGATATTGTGGACCCCTTCACTAGGGTCCTCCTACCGTTCACTACCTTGCAGGCCAAGTATGATCTCCCACCTTCCTCCAATTTTTTCTATGTTCAAATTAGGCACTTTGCCCAGTCCATCTTTTCGGGGGTTACGGTTTCCCTTCCGACCCCCTTTGAGCGCGTATGCAGGGAAGGGGTTCAAGCGAAAGGTTTGATTTCTGAGATTTACTCTATATTGCTGACTCCCTTACCTGACCGAGCCCAAAGGCATTCCTACATGGTGAAGTGGGAGGAGTACTTGGGGAGGGCCTTACCGGACTCTCTTTGGCACCTTATATGGAGGAGGGCAGCGAAATCATCTATGTCGGTACTCCATCAGGAGAACCAGTATAAGATATTAATGTACTGGTATCACACTCCTGACCTCCTCCATAGAATGACTCCAGTGGTCCCGGGTGATTGTTGGAGATGTGGCTTACATAGAGGCACACTACCTCACATTTTCTGGGATTGTCCCAAGATAGGCCCTTACTGGTCTGAGGTTGGCGCTCTTCTGACCGGCATTATTGGAACCGAAATCCGACCGGAACCCATGTCCTTCCTGCTTAATGTGGTCCCCAAACAAGTAAAAAAAAACGCACTTAAACTGCTGCTTCTGATTCTAACAGCAGCTCGTTGTCTAGTTTCCCTATCGTGGAAATGCCCCGACCCACCACGGGTCTCTGTCTTGTATGCCAGGGTAATGGAGGTCCGCACTATGGAGTATTCCACTGCTATGTATCAGGACAAAATGGCACTCTTCAATGCTGTATGGGACATTTGGGACACTTATTGGGCTACTAGGCAACCTTGAGGAATCTGGATGAAGGGTTTGGTTCCCCCCCCCCCCCCTCCCTTCCCTGTCACGGCTGTTTAAGGGTAACAAGAGTATACACAGTAAAAAGAGCTACTGACCGGACCCAAACTAGGGAAGAGAAAGGGTGACCCCTGTCAGACCCTCAACACTCTCCCTATGCTGCTAAAGCACATGCCCGGATCCAAATGGTGGAACGAGGCATGCCCGCGTACCTTAGACTGATGAGCCCTGTAACCCCTACAATAGTGGAAGGGGCACGGCCTCCGATGCCCTGCACAGAATAAGGAGGGAACCGGGGCCACCTCAGATCCAGTCAGGAAATCACCAGGTACATAACAAAGTCTGCACACTTAGCTGATGGAGCTGCAGCCGTAGAGAAGACGGATCCAAGGACCGCTGGCAATATCCGGAGTGCTTGCAGCAGCAGAACACAGGTCCAGAGAACTAGTAGCTAAAGGAGTGAAGATACTCAAGGCAGAGCTACAACTGAAAGGAGAAATATAATCCACGCCCTGCAATAGGAGGAGGGGTGATTTAAAGGCAGAGAAATCAAACGCAGGAGAGACAGCTGAGAGTAAGACCTCATCACAGGGGCGGAGAAACAGAACAGTGAGAAAACCTCCAACCCTAAGTGACATCATCACAGGGGTGGAGACACAGAGCTTTGAGAACGTCTCAAAGCTCTGGTAGTGACAGTACCCCCCCTTCTACGGGTGGACTCCGGACACCCAGGACCCACCTTCCCAGGATGAGCCCTATGAAATGCCCTGATAAGGCGAGTGGCTTTAATGTCCGACATCGGAACCCACATCCTCTCCTCAGGACCATAACCCTTCCAATGAACGAGGTACTGAAGAGAACCGCGGACAATGCGAGAGTCCACAATTCTGGAAACCTCAAACTCCAGATTGCCATCAACCAAAATCGGAGGAGGAGGCAAAGAGGAGGGTACCGTGGGCTGGACATATGGTTTTAAGAGAGATCTGTGAAAAACATTATGTATCTTCCAAACCCGTGGAAGATCAAGGCGGAAGGCAACAGGATTGATGACTGACAAAATTTTATAAGGCCCAATAAACTTGGGGCCCAATTTCCAGGAGGGAACCTTCAGTTTAATATTTCTTGTAGACAACCACACCAGATCACCCACATTCAGGTCCGGACCAGGCACACGTCTCTTATCAGCCACACGCTTATACTTCTCACTCATCTTTCTGAGATTACTCTGAATCTTTTGCCAAATGGTAGACAAAGACGAGGAAAATCTCTCCTCCTCAGGTAAACCAGAAAGAGCCCCTCCCGAGAATGTCCCAAACTGCGGATGGAACCCATATGCACCAAAAAATGGTGACTTATCAGAAGATTCCTGACGACGGTTGTTCAAAGCAAACTCAGCAAGAGGGAGAAATGAACACCAATCCTCCTGGTTCTCTGCCACAAAACAGCGCAAATATGTCTCCAGATTCTGATTGAGGCGCTCAGTCTGACCATTCGACTGCGGGTGAAAAGCAGAAGAGAAGGACAGCCGAACCCCCAGGCGAGAACAGAAAGCCTTCCAGAACCTGGACACAAACTGCGTGCCTCTATCGGAAACAATCTCAGAGGGAATGCCGTGCAATTTAACAATATGATCGACAAAAGCTTGCGCCAACGTTTTAGCATTGGGTAAACCAGGGAAAGGAACGAAATGAGCAATCTTGCTAAAACGGTCCACGACCACCAGGATCACCGACTTCCCCGAGGAACGAGGAAGATCCGTGATAAAGTCCATGGACAGGTGTGTCCAAGGACGGGAAGGTATGGGTAACGGGAGAAGGGAACCTGAAGGTCGTGAACGAGGGACCTTAGCGCGAGCGCACGTCTCACAAGCCGCCACAAAACCCTCCACAGACTTACGAAGAGCCGGCCACCAAAATCTCCGAGCAATGAGATCTACCGTGGCTCTACTCCCGGGGTGACCAGCAAGAACTGTATCATGATGTTCCTTAAAGAGTTTGTGACGTAGCTCAGGAGGCACGAACAACTTCCCGGAGGGACAACGGGCAGGTGCCTCAGACTGGGCAGCCTGGACCTCGGCCTCCAAATCGGAATATAGAGCAGAAACAACTACCCCCTCCGCCAAAATGGGACCCGGGTCCTCGGAGTTTCCTCCTCCCGGAAAACAGCGAGAGAGAGCATCAGCCTTCACATTCTTGATCCCAGGGCGGAAAGTAACAACAAAATTAAATCTGGAGAAGAACAGAGACCATCTGGCCTGTCTCGGATTCATACGCCTGGCCGACTCCAGGTACGCCAGATTCTTATGGTCGGTAAAAACGGTGATAGGGTGCCTGGCCCCCTCCAACCAATGGCGCCATTCCTCGAAAGCCAACTTGATGGCCAACAACTCCCTATCTCCCACATCATAGTTTCTCTCTGCCGGGGAGAGTTTTCTAGAGAAAAAGGCACAAGGTCGCCATTTGGCAGGAGAGGGGCCCTGGGACAAAACTGCACCCACACCCACCTCGGAAGCATCCACCTCAACAATAAAAGGTAAGGAAACATCGGGATGCAGCAAGATGGGAGCAGACGCAAAACTCTCTTTAATCTTAGAAAAGGCTGCAAGCGCCTCCTCCGACCAAGAGGAAAAATCCGTCCCCTTTTTTGTCATGTCAGTAAGGGGTTTGACAATAGAGGAATAATTCAAAATGAACTTTCTGTAGTAGTTAGCAAAACCCAGAAAGCGCATCAATGCCTTCTGATTTTCAGGAAGCTCCCACTCCAGCACAGCACGGACCTTCTCCGGATCCATGCGAAAACCAGAAGCAGAGAGGAGAAAACCCAGAAATTGAATCTCTGATACCATAAAAAGACATTTCTCCAGCTTGGCATACAGTTTATTTTCCCGCAGTATCTGCAGGACCTGAAAAAGATGATCCTGATGAGTCTGAACATCAGGGGAAAAAATCAAAATATCATCAAGATACACCAATACAAATTTCCCCATTAAATGATAGAAAATACTATTAACAAAATGCTGAAAGACGGCCGGAGCATTCATCAGGCCGAAAGGCATAACGAGATTCTCGAAATGCCCGTTAGGGGTATTAAAGGCCGTTTTCCATTCATCCCCCTCTCTGACCCTGACCAGGTTGTACGCGCCTCTCAGATCCAATTTGGAAAACACCTTGGCCCCAACAATTTGGTTGAAGAGGTCCGGGATCAGAGGAAGGGGATAGGGATCGCGAATCGTGATACGGTTCAGCTCCCTAAAATCTAAGCAAGGTCTCAGAGAGCCATCTTTTTTTTTAACAAAAAAAAAACCCGCGGCAACAGGCGACTTTGAGGGACGAATATGCCCCTTCTCGAGACTCTCAGAGATATAGGTTCGCATTGCGAGTCTCTCCGGTTGTGAGAGATTGTAGAGGCGTGCCTTTGGCAGCTTGGCGCCGGGAATGAGGTTAATGGGACAGTCAAACTCCCGGTGAGGAGGTAGCTCCTGAACACCGCTCTCGGAAAACACATCCGAGAAATCAGAGAGAAATGATGGCAGAGTTTTAGTAGACACCTCAGCAAGAGTGGCTGTGAGACAATTCTCTCTACAAAAGTCACTCCACTCATTTATTTGCCTTCCTTGCCAATCAATAGTGGGGTTATGTCTAGTGAGCCAGGGTAGCCCCAAAACTAGAGGAGAAGGCAATCCGTTAAGGACAAAACAAGATATCTCCTCCACATGAGTGTCACCTACAGCTAGCCGGATATTGTGAACAATGCCTTTCAGAGATCTCTGCGAGAGTGGGGCAGAGTCAATAGCAAAAACAGGTATATCCTTTTCTAATGTACAAACCTGAAACCCATGCAAAGCTACAAATTGAGTGTCAATAAGATTGACGGCCGCTCCACTATCGACAAAAATCTCACAAGGAATGACCTTGCTCTCTAGCGCCACCCTGGCAGACAGGAGAAAACGGGAACTGCAGGTCAGAGGAAAAGCATCAATTCCCACATCAACTTTGCCCAAAGTAGCAGATGAAGCAGAACTTGATGATCTACCTCTTGAGGTTTTTCTCTTATTATCGCTCTTAGTACAGTTCAGGAATCTCCTAGACGGACAAACATTTGCCAAATGACCTATGCCCCCACAACAAAAACACACCATATTCTGAGGACTAAATCCTCTTTTATCAGGGGCAAGTCGGCCTAGCTGCATGGGCTCCTCCTCAGAGGGGAGCGAGACAGGATGAGACCCCTGCATACTGAATGAGTCCGCACCATTGCCCCTAGACTGACAATGGCTGGACGGAGAGGTCTTGTTTCTTTCCCTTAGACGCCTGTCAAGGCGTACCGCCAATGACATGGCAGACTCTAAGGATGTTGGTCTCTCATGGAAAGCAAAGGCATCTTTCAAACCCTCTGAGAGACCATGACAGAACTGACTTCGGAGTGCAGCATCATTCCAGCCTGAATCAGCTGCCCATCTCCGAAATTCAGAACAATAAAGCTCCGCAGACAGTTTGTTCTGGCATAGAACACGTAAGTTCGATTCTGCCAGAGCAACACGATCCGGGTCATCATATATCTGCCCCAGGGCCACAAAAAACCTCTCCACGGATCGCAGGGAAGGATCCCCTGATGGCAGCGAAAAAGCCCAAGTCTGAGCATTACCTCTGAGCAGGGAGATGACAATCCTCACCCTCTGTTCCTCATTACCAGAGGAGTGGGGACACAAACAAAAATGGAGTTTACATGCCTCTCTGAAGCGAACAAAATTCTCACTGCCCCCGGAGAACGTTTCCGGAAGTGAGACCTTTGGCTCGCAACAGACTCCATGAGCCGGAGCAGAGCCCAATGCTTGTAGCTGAGTCAGAGATTGACGGAGATCCGCTACTTCCAAAGAAAGACCCTGCATGCGGTCAACCAGGTCAGAAAGCGGATCCATGTCAACAAGGACGGTTTTGGTGGATTATAATGTCACGGCTGTTTAAGGGTAACAAGAGTATACACAGTAAAAAGAGCTACTGACCGGACCCAAACTAGGGAAGAGAAAGGGTGACCCCTGTCAGACCCTCAACACTCTCCCTATGCTGCTAAAGCACATGCCCGGATCCAAATGGTGGAACGAGGCATGCCCGCGTACCTTAGACTGATGAGCCCTGTAACCCCTACAATAGTGGAAGGGGCACGGCCTCCGATGCCCTGCACAGAATAAGGAGGGAACCGGGGCCACCTCAGATCCAGTCAGGAAATCACCAGGTACATAACAAAGTCTGCACACTTAGCTGATGGAGCTGCAGCCGTAGAGAAGACTGATCCAAGGACCGCTGGCAATATCCGGAGTGCTTGCAGCAGCAGAACACAGGTCCAGAGAACTAGTAGCTAAAGGAGTGAAGATACTCAAGGCAGAGCTACAACTGAAAGGAGAAATATAATCCACGCCCTGCAATAGGAGGAGGGGTGATTTAAAGGCAGAGAAATCAAACGCAGGAGAGACAGCTGAGAGTAAGACCTCATCACAGGGGCGGAGAAACAGAACAGTGAGAAAACCTCCAACCCTAAGTGACATCATCACAGGGGTGGAGACACAGAGCTTTGAGAACGTCTCAAAGCTCTGGTAGTGACATTCCCTCTCTGTCTTTGTTCATGTCGCTTGTCCTGTTTGTTGGTTTTCTGTTTCTGATATTTTGCACAGCAGTTTTTTTTTTTTTTTTTTTTTTTTTTTTTTTTTTTCTGCTTCTTAGGCTAGTTAGAGATGGACATAATCTCAGTTGGATTAATTCAACGCTTTATTTTTGTCTGGTCTTTATTGCTCTGTCATTGAATATTTTCAAGTGTTACATATGCTCATCCAATATGTATGTGATGTGCTCCTTGGAACTTCTGTGCATTATGACATTATATGAGTGTATTCACGTTTTATGTTTTATATACCATAATAAACATACAATTATAAAAAAAAAAGAAAGGATCGTCAAAACCGGAGAGGGGGAGGGGTCTGCCTTTATGTAAAGTCCGGTCTAAAGACCACACTCCGTGAAGATATAAGTGAGGGACATGAACATGTGGAGTCACTGTGGGTAGAGATACATGGCGCTAAAAACAATAATAAATTACTAATAGGAGTTTACTATAAACCACCTAACATACCAGAGTCCACAGAAAATATACTACTAAACGAGATAGACGAGGCGGCAAATCATAATGAGGTGGTTATTATGGGGGACTTCAACTACCCAGATATAGACTGGGAAACTGAAACTTGTATATCTCATAAAGGAAACAGGTTCTTGGCAATAACCAAAGACCATTACCTCTCCCAACTGGTTCAGGACCCGACTAGAGGGATGGCCATACTGGACTTAGTATTAACCAATAGGCCTGACAGAACAACAGACGTGCAGGTTGGGGGACACCTGGGAAATAGTGACCACAAAGTAATAACCTTCCAATTATCATTCAAGAGAGCGTTTCTACAGGGAGGAACAAAAATACCAAACTTCAAAAAAGCTAAATTTAGCCAACTAAGAGAGGCCATAGGCCTAACTAAATGGGATAAAGTCCTCACAAATAAAAATACAGTCACAAAATGGGATATCTTTAAAAGCATCCTAAAATCTCATTGTGAGAGGTACATACCGTATGGGAATAAAAGGTTAAGGAACAAAAAGAAACCAATGTGGATAAACAGAACTGTAAAGAAAGCAATACATGACAAAAAGAAAGCATCTAAAACAGGAAGGTAGCACGGAAGCACTGAAAAACTATAAGGAAAAAAATAGAACATGTAAAAAACAATAAAAGCGGCCAAACTAGAGACTGAGAGAGTAAAACTAACCCTAAAATGTTCTTCAATTATATAAATGTTAAAAAGTATAAATCTGAAGGTGTCGGCCCGTTAAAGAGTAATGAGGGGGGAGTCGCAGAGAGCGACGAGGAGAAAGCAAAGCTGTTAAATATTTTTTTCTCCAATGTATTCACTGAGGAAAATAAACTGTCAGATGACATGCCGAATGTTGAAATAAATTCCCCATTAAAAGTGTCCTGTCTGACCCAGGAAGAAGTGCAACAGCGACTTAAAAAGATTAAAATAGACAAATCGCCAGGACCGGATGGCATACACCCTCGTATCCTAAGGGAATTAAGTAATGTCATAGCCAGACCCTTATTTCTGATATTTGCAGATTCTATATTGACAGGGAATGTCCCACAGGATTGGCCAATGGCAAATGTGGTGCCAATATTCAAAAAGGGTCCAAAAACAGAGCCTGGAAACTATAGGCCGGTAAGTTTAACATCTGTTGTGGGTAAACTGTTTGAAGGTTTTCTGAGAGATGCTATGTTAGAGCATCTTAACGGAAATAAGCAAATAACGCCATATTTGTATTTACTCTCTTCGATCATGTCAAACAAATTTAATCAGTTTCTATGAGGAGGTAAGTTCTAGACTTGACAGCGGCGAATCAATGGATGTCGTGTATCTGGACTTCTCCAAAGCATTTGACACTGTACCACATAAAAGGTTAGTATATAAAATGAGAATGCTCGGACTGGGAGAAAACGTCTGTAAGTGGGTA
The DNA here is from genome assembly GCF_014858855.1 of Bufo gargarizans. Taxonomy (NCBI): domain Eukaryota; kingdom Metazoa; phylum Chordata; class Amphibia; order Anura; family Bufonidae; genus Bufo; species Bufo gargarizans. The sequence goes on along the minus strand of NC_058084.1, from coordinate 11,698,582 downwards.
AGTAACTGGCTCAATGATGGAAAACAGAGGGTGGTTATTAATGGTAAATACTCAGATTGGGTCACTGTCACTAGTGGAGTACCTCAGGGGTCAGTACTGGGCCCTATTCTCTTCAATATATTTATTAATGATCTTGTAGAAGGCTTGCATAGTAAAATATCAATTTTTGCAGATGACACTAAACTGTGTAAAGTAATTAACACTGAAGAGGACAGTATACTACTACAGAGGGATCTGGACAGATTGGAGGCTTGGACAGATAAGTGGCAGATGAGGTTTAACACTGACAAATGTAAAGTTATGCACATGGGAAGGAATAATGCAAGTCACCCGTACTTATTAAATGGTAAAACACTCGGTAACACTGACATGGAAAAAGATCTAGGAATTTTAATAAACAGCAAACTAAGCTGCAAAAAACAGTGTCAGGCAGCTGCTGCCAAGGCCAATAAGATAATGGGTTGCATCAAAAGGGGCATAGATGCCCGTGATGAGAACATAGTCCTACCACTTTACAAATCATTAGTCAGACCACACATGGAGTACTGTGTACAGTTCTGGGCTCCAGTGAACAAAGCAGGCATAGCAGAGCTGGAGAGGGTCCAGAGGAGGGCAACTAAAGTAATAACTGGAATGGGGCAACTACAGTACCCTGAAAGATTATCAAAATTAGGGTTATTCACTTTAGAAAAAAGACGACTGAGGGGAGATCTAATTAATATGTATAAATATATCAGGGGTCAGTACAGAGATCTCTCCCATCATCTATTTATCCCCAGGACGGTGACTGTGACGAGGGGACATCCTCTGCGTCTGGAGGAAAGAAGGTTTGTACACAAACATAGAAGAGGATTCTTTACGGTAAGAGCAGTGAGACTATGGAACTCTCTGCCTGAGGAGGTGGTGATGGTGAGTACAATAAAGGAATTCAAGAGGGGCCTGGATGTATTTCTGGAGCGTAATAATATTACAGGCTATAGCTACTAGAGAGGGGTCGTTGATCCAGGGATTTATTCTGATTGCCTGATTGGAGTCGGGAAGGAATTTTTATTCCCCTAAAGTGAGGAAAATTAGCTTCTACCTCACAGGGGTTTTTCGCCTTCCTCTGGATCAACTTGCAGGATGACAGGCCGAACTGGATGGACAAATGTCTTTTTTCGGCCTTATATACTATGTTACTATGTAAACAACCCAAAAATATGTCATATTTGGTATTGTCGCGTCAGTGACAACCTGCTCTATGAAAATATCACATGATCTAACCTGTCAGATGAATGTTGTAAATAACTAAAAATAAAAACCGTGCCAAAACAGCTATTTCTTGTTACCTTGCCTCACAAAAAGTGTAATATAGAGCAACCAAAAATCATATGTATCCTAAAATAGTACCAACAAAACTGCCACCCTATCCCATAGTTTCTAAGATGGGGTTACTTTTTTTTGGAGTTTCTAATCTAGGGGTGCATCAGGGGGGTTTCAAATGGGACATGGTGTCAAAAAAAACAGTCCTGCAAAATCTGCCTTCCAAAAACCGTATGGCATTCCTTTCCTTCTGCGCCCTGTGTGTGCCCGTACAGCGGTTTACGACCACATATGGGGTGTTTCTGTAAACTACAGAATCGGAGCCATAAATATTGAGTTTTGTTTGGCTGTTAACCCTTGCTTTGTAACTGGAATTTTTTTTATTAAAATAGAAAATCTGCCAAAAAAGTTAAATTTGGAAATGTTATTTCTATTTTCCATTAATTCTTGTGGAACACCTAAAGGGTTAACAAAGTTTGTAAAATCAGTTTTGAATACCTTGAGGGGTGTAGTTCGTAAAATGGGGTCATTTTTGGGTGGTTTCTATTATGTAAGCCTCACAAAGTGATTTTAGACCTGAACTAGTCCTGGAAAAAGTGGGTTTTAGAAATATTCTGAAAAATTTCAACATTTGCTTCTAAACTTCTAAGCCTTGTAACGTCCCCAAAAAATAAAATGGCATTCACAAAATGATCCAAACATGAAGTAGACATATGAGGAATGTAAATTAATAACTATTTTGGAGGTATTACTATGTATTATAGAAGTAGAGAAATTGAAATTTGCAAATTTTTCCCATTTTTTGGTAAATTTTGTATTATTTTTTTTTAGAAATAATTTTTTTTTTACTCAATTTTTCCAGTTTCATGAAGTACAATATGTGACGAAAAAACAATCTCAGAATGGCCTGGATAAGTAAGAGTTTTAAAGTTATTCACACACAAAGTGACACTGGTCAGATTTGCAAAAAAATGGCCTGGTCCTTAAGGTGAAAATTAGCCCAGTCGTTAAGGGGACATTAATACACACAAGAGTATCTGAAGGGTCTCCACTATCTTAGAGGCTGGGTTCACACCTGAGCGTTTTACAGCGCGTTCCTACGCGCTGTAAAACGCTCAACAAGGAGAAAACAAATCCTTCTTTATCGGCATGGTTCTCACCTGGGCGTTTTACAGCACGTATGATCGTGCTGTAAAACGCCCAACGCCCCAAGAAGTACATGAGCTTCTTTGGGGCGTCTTGTCGCGCGTTCCCGTACATAGACTTTTGGGAACGCGAGACAATGGGCGTTCGCTTGTCTCTGTATGCACGATTGCAAACGCCGGTACAATCGCGCATACAGAGCGCTCCATCGCGAACGCTCAGGTCTGAACCCAGCGTGATGCCTCTGATCACCCCTTCCTCTCCCTGTAGAAATGGGGGAAGATGACAAATTGGGGTCCCTTCTACTGCCACACCTCATTGTATTAATCTTTACCTATGGCCTATGTTTATTTCTATATGTGTGGTTGGCGGGGGGGCACAGTCACATTCTTTGCACAGGGGTCCTCTGCTGCCTGTGTCCGCCCCTGAGTGAAGCCTACTCAGAGATAAGGCATAATGGAAAGATCTGCATCTGTTCTGTGTTTGTGAACGGCTCCTGGTTTTGGCTCAAAATGACTGATGGAAATAACTGACCAAATAACTGAAGTGTGAACTAGGCATTATATTGCTAGAACATAAATATATTTTATTAACATTTCTAAACTTCCTAAGAAGGTTAAATTAATTATAGAGTATTAGACTACATGCACACGACCGTATGCCATCCGTTTTTTTATTTGTTTTTTTTTGCGGATCTATTGTAACAATGCCTAAAATGGACAAGAATAGGACATTTTCCATTTTTTTTTGCGGGGCTACGAAATGGACATACTGATGCAGAGAGCACACGGTGTGCTGTCCGCTTTTTTTGCGGAACCATTGAAATTAGCAGGTCCGCATCCTATCCGCAAAAAAAAAAACACGACACGGAAACAAAAACGTTCATGAACATGTAGCCTTAGGCCTCATGCACACGACCGTTGTGTGCATCCGTGGCCGTTGTGCCGTTTTCCGTTTTTTTTCACGGACCCATTGACTTTCAATGGGTCCGTGGAAAAATCGGAAAATGCACCGTTTGGCAGCCGCATCCGTGAGCCGTGTTTCCTGGCCGTGAAAAAAATATGACCTGTCCTATTTTTTTCACGGCCAACGGTTCACGGGCCCATTCAAGTCAATGGGTCCGTGAAATAACACGGATGCACACAAGATTGGCATCCGTGTCCGTGATCCGTGGCCGTAGGTTTTAGTTTCATACAGACGGATCCGAAGATCCGTCTGCATAAAAGCTTTTTCAGAGCTGAGTTTTCACTTCGTGAAAACTCAGATCCGACAGTATATTCTAACACAGAGGCGTTCCCATGGTGATGGGACGCTTCTAGTTAGAATACACTACAAACTGTGTACAAGACTGCCCCCTGCTGCCTGGCAGCACCCGATCTCTTACAGGGGGATATGATAGTACAATTAACCCCATCAGGTGCGGCACCTGAAGGGGTTAATTGTACTATCATATCCCCCTGTAAGAGATCAGGGCTGCCAGGCAGCAGGGGGCAGACCCCCCCCCCTCCCCAGTTTGAATATCATTGTGCGGCCCCCCCCCCCCCCCTGTTGTTAACTCGTTGGTGGCCAGTGTGCGCACCCCCCTCCCTCCCTTCCCTCCCTCTATTGTTTTAATACATTGGGGCCAGTGTGCGCGCCCCCCCCCAACCCCCCCCTCCCTCCCTCTATTGTTTTAATACATTGGGGCCAGTGTGCGCACCCCCCCAACCCCCCCCCTCCCTCCCTCTATTGTAATAATAGCATTGGGGCCAGTGTGCGCACCCCCCCCCCCCCCCCCCCCCCCGATCATCGGTGGCAGCGGAGTAGAAGATTTTCATACTTACCTGGCTGCTGGCTGCTGCGATGTCTGCGTCCGGCCGGGAGCTCCTCCTACTGGTAAGTGACAGCAATGCGCCGCACAGACCTGTCACTTACCAGTAGGAGGAGCTCCCGGCCGGACACAGAGATCGCAGCAGCCAGCAGCCAGGTAAGTATGAATCTTCTACTCCGCTGCGACCGATGATCGGGGGGGGGGGGGGGGTTTGGCGCACACTGGCCCCAATGCTATTATTACAATAGAGGGAGGGGGGGGGGGGGGTTGGGGGGGCGCGCACACTGGCCCCAATGCTATTATTACAATAGAGGGAGGGAGGGGGGGGTTGGGGGGGCGCGCACACTGGCCCCAATGCTATTATTACAATAGAGGGAGGGAGGGAGGGGGGTGCGCACACTGGCCACCAACGAGTTAACAGGGGAGGGGGGGCCCACTGCTGCCTGGCAGCACCTGCCAGGCAGCAGGGGACAGTCATGTACACAGTTTTTTGGTATATTCTAACCTGAAGCGTCTCCATCACCATGGGAACGCCTCTGTGTTAGAATATACTGTCGGAAATGAGTTTCACGATGTAGCTCATATCCGACAGTATATTCTAACATAGAGGCGTTCCCATGGTGATGGGGACGCTACAAGTTAAAATATACCATCGGATTGGAGAAAACTCCAATCCGATGGTATAATAGAACTCCAGACTTTACATTGAAAGTCAATGGGGACGGATCCGTTTGAAATGGCACCATATTGTGTCAACGTCAAACGATCCGTCCCCATTGACTTGCATTGTAATTCAGGACGGATCCGTTTGGCTCCGCACGGCCAGGCGGACACCAAAATGACTTTTTTTTCATGTCCGTGGATCCTCCAAAAATCAAGGAAGACCCACGGACGGAAAAACGGTCACGGATCACGGACCAACGGAACCCCGTTTTGCGGACCGTGAAAAAAAACGTCCGTGTGCATGAGGCCTTAATAAGAGATTTTTTTTTTTAAAGTCAGAGTCGATGCCACCTTTTTTTTCCAACTCCAGCCAAATATAGCCCTGACTGGCTCCACAGCCCTGCATAAGAGGGCTTTTTTTGCGGGAAAAGATGCATTTTTAATGACAACATTTAATTTGTCTTATATTGGAAAACAGGAAAAATTTCTTTGGGGGGTTAAAATTGAAAAAAAATAAAAAAATATTGGGGGGGTTTGATATTGCAGTGTTCATTGTGAGTTAAAAATAACATGTCCTTATTCTGTGGGTCAATACGATAAGAAAAGTTGTTTTTTTTTGGCAGAACCAACTGTAGTTTTTATTGGTACCATTTTTGGGGTATCTACAACTTTTTGATCACGGAAGGAGGGGGGGGGGGGTAAGCACATAGCCCCGAAACGAGGCGTATCAAATGCGATGCATCTATAGTATTGAAGTAAATCTCTCATTCCACTCAAACCAGGGAGACCACAATGTAATAAATTTATCATGGGAAAGTGTTTCCCAACTAGTTAATTCCTCCAGCCTGGATATATCGTGAACTTTTATGTATCCAGTCGTTGAGTCAAGGTGTTTGCTCTGAGAGCCAATGAAGTGGTATGAGCAATTTGGCAGCCGCAATCAGGTGAGCGGCCAGTGAGAATCTATGTATGGAACGTTGACTGTGGTGCCATACCATCTAACCGTCAGTTTGAAAGAGTTTTCTTGTACATGGATACAGCGGGAGAACCCATGTAAGTTGTTTAAGATCGTTTTGACCTCTTCTGCTGAGAAGGTTATTTCTAAATCCTTTTCCCATTGTAGTATTTATTGGGGTTTTTGGCGTAGCGTTCAATTCTAATATTTTATTATAGAGGAGGGAGACCAGTTTCTTCTTGGGGACATGAGACTCAGTTATTGCGTCATACCATGTGTCGATATAATCCCTTCTATCTGAAGTAAGGAGTAATGGATAGGAGTCCATTTAAGGGATTCAGAGAAAGTTGGCAGTGCTCCTGCGGCTAAAACATCTCCTATTGTGAAGTTAACAAAAGACCAGATGCCTAGATTGTCTACATAGTCTTCCTGGAGGAAGTAGGGCTATAGTTTTATAGGCATGAAGGGTAGTGGTCCTACTCTAAAGTTCATGGAAGTGGATATTTGTTGCCAGGTTTCATGGACCCCCCCCCCCCCCTCCCCCTTATTGGTGTAGAAACTGCATGGCCTGTTTTAAGCCCTATGTGCACACGCCACAAATTTGTTAAATCGTTGGGTGATAACAGATGTCTAGCGATTCGGCATCCTAGCTTAGAGGAATGCTGATTAATTAATTCAGAGTGAAGTCTTAATTGTATAGCCTTAGGCCTCATGCACACGACCGTTGTGTGCATCCGCGCCCGTTCCGTCATTTTTTACAGTTTAGCAGATGTCCCATTCATTTCTATGGAGCTGTGGAAAAAAAACTGATAGTCCTCCGTTTTTTCTCCGCATCCGTGATTCCAGTCCGTCAAAAAAAATAACCTGTCCTATTCTTGTCAGTGGAAAACGGAGGACGGACCCATACAAGTCAATGGGTCCGTCAAAAAAAAAAAAAACTGATGCACAACTAGTATGTCACCTGTGTCCGTGTCCATTTTTTTTCTACAAGACCTTGGTGCATATGCTGTGAAGATACGAGATGTGCAGCACCTGAAACTACGGATACTGGAAGCCTGTGCTAGCATTTCTCCTGCGGTGTTGCTATCAGTGTGTGAGGAGTGGGAGAAGAGGGTTGCATTGACAATCCAACACAATGGGCAGCACATTGAACACATTTTATAAGTGGTCAGAAACTTGTAAATAACTCGTGAAAGAATAAAGTTACGTTAAAACCAAGAACACCATTGTTTTTCCTGTGAAATTCCCAATAAGTTTGATGTGTCACATGACCCTCTTCCTATTGAAAAAACAAAAGTTGGATTCAAAATGGCCGACTTCAAAATGGCCGCCATGGTCACCACCCATCTTGAAAAGTTTCCCCCCTCACATATACTAATGTGCCACAAACAGGAAGTTAATATCACCAACCATTCCCATTTTATTAAGGTGTATCCATATAAATGGCCCACCCTGTAGATAAATCTTTTAATTGCTGTTTAATACTGGACAATAACTCAGGGTAATTTATTTGGTTCCATTGACCGGGGTCTTTAGAAATGTTAACTCCTAGATGGCTAATGTGTGTGGCGGCCCATTTGAATGGATATGTCTCGGAAAGTTGGCGCTGGGTTCGATTAGAAATATTAATTCCTAAAACCTGACATTTTGCCAAATTTATTTTGAAGTTGGACAATTGACCAAACTTGTCTAATATGGAGAGAACTGCTGGAAACGCCTTTGCAGGGTCAGTTAGAAACAGTAGTATGTCATCAGCAAATGCCGCCACATGATGGATCATAGTCTCTACAACAAGGCCCTGTATACTATCATCTTGTCTAATAGCACTTAAAAGAGTCTCCAGGCAGAGTATAAAAAGTGTGGGAGACAATGGGCAGCCTTGTCTTGTTCCATTCGATATAGAGAATGAAGGGGAGAGCACTCCATTGATTCAGATTTTTGCAGAGGGAGATGAGTACAAGGACAGCACAGCTGATATGAACTGGTTAGGAAAACCAAATCTTTGGAGAGTGGCCATCATAAAACTCCAGTCCACTCTATCAAACGCCTTTTCAGTGTCTGTGCTTAAAAGCGTGAAACGTGAGTTAGTGGCTATCGCATACTCAATTGCCTTCTGCACTCTGAAGGTGCCAACCCTGCACTCCCTCCCTCCCACAAAGCCTGATTGCTTCGGGAGAAATCAATTTCTGAAGGTAAGGGGCTATTCTGTATGCTAATATTTTTGGCCAGAGTTTAATATCAGTGTTTAAAAGTGAGATGGGCCTATAATTTTAGGGAATTTCTGGGTCTTTACCGGGTTTGGGAAGAATGGTGATATGGGCCTCCAGAGCTTGTGGTGAGGGGTTTGTTCCTTGAAGAAGTGAATTGAAGTAAGATTCTAAACGTGGTCCTAGGGTCTGCCAGAATTTTTTTAAATATGGTATTGGGAAGCCTTCAGGGCCTGGGCTTTTCCCATTAGGCGTTGATTTAAGGGCATTCTGCAGCTCCGGCAAGGTGGTTGGTGCCGTCAAAGTCGCACCATCTTCTAAAGTTAGTTGCGGGAGCTGAAGAGCACCTAAAAATTATTTTATGATGTCTAGCGGTAGTTTCACGTGGTGATTCATTGGGGCGGAGATTATAAAGAGATTGATAATAGGTGCTAAATGCTTTGGCTATTTCTGATGCAGTATCTTTACACAGGCCATCTGGGGTCTTAATCTTTTTGATGTGTGTTTGTTCTATGCGCTTTTTAATCAATGCCGTCATGGTTTTATTTCCTTTATCTCCGTGGGCATAAAATCTCTGTTTAATCTCAAGGTAGGCTCTGGCCACCCTAACATTTAGTAACGTTTTCAATTCCTGTCTAAGCTTCACCAGGGCCTCATGATCCCGCATTGCGAGAGTTTCCTTATGACAAGATTCTATGGCTGTAATTTGGGCCAGTAGCTCTGACATACGTGCCATGCATTATTTTATAAGTTGTGAGCTCAAGGCAATTAGTTCCCCACGAATGACCACTTTATGAGCTTCCCAAACATAAATGGGTGAAACCTCTGATGTGTCATTCACTTCAAAGTAATTCTGAAGTTTCTTGGAGAGATTGCTAATGTTTGAGGGCGTATATAAAATTGTGTGATTGAGTCTCCAAGTCCATTCTCTATTAGGTATCTCAGGGATGTTCAACACAAAGGAAACTGGTGCATGGTCAGAAATTGTGATATTATGAATATTAGCACGCTGAATTTGGGGCAAAACTCTAACATATATAAGAAAATAGTCCAATCTCTAGTAGGACGTATAGTCCCTCCTATCTGCACGCAACGACCTCCAAACATCACTTAAACCTAACTCTCTTAACCCCTTGTGAACCCTTTTGAGAGCCCCATAGGAGATGGCCAAACGTTTGGAAGAGGTGTCTAAAAGAGGGTTAAGAGCCATATTAAAGTCTCCCCCCCCCCCCCCCCCCCCCAACTATTAGCAAACCTGATGAGAACATTGAGATGCTCTGCAGCATTTTACATACCCAATTAACTGTTTTCACGTTGGGGGCAAAGATATTACATAGTGTGACCTCAACATTTCCAAGGGTGCCCCTTAACAGCAAAAATCTCCCCTCCGGATCTACCATCTCTGCTGTCAAGGTAAAGGGAACATTCTTATGTATTCCTATACTAACCCCCCTGGAGGAGGAGCGATCATAACATGAATGATACCAGGTTTGATAAAAAGAATGGGACAACTTCGGTACCTTACCCTTTCTAAAATGAGTCTCTTAAAGCATTACAACATCAGCCCCGATCTGTTTTAAAATCTGAAAGGCTCGCCTCCGCTTAATTGGATTATTGCAACCGTGCACATTTAAACATGGCGAGGTTAAGTTTTAAAGCCACCTTCTTGTAATCCCCAAGAGATCATGTGAGAAAGCCACGTATGTCCTAACTTCAGACTGTTTAAACAATAACAAACAACAAAAATAATTATAAAGGTAGAATACGAGTTCAACATGAACTCCGGATCCATAGGGAGTCTTGGCAGAGGGGTAGGTAATCACCTTCTGTGATGCCTAATCTGCCCACCCCACCAAGATATCAGCCTGATGAACAGATAAAAGCTGGGGGGTAAACCTCTCCCAGACAGATGACACATATCACATAACTATGGTGGTGAAAGTAGTGTGTACCATAGCTAATACACCTTGCAAATAGATAACTGAAAATAGGACTATCTAAATGTAGGTCCGATCAATCGTGAACTTGATACTCAGTCATTCGCATCTCTATGTAAGGGCTCTTATGCTTCTTGTAAGTTGTCCAGAGTGGCGGACATGGGATCAAGGGTAAGTCCTCATCTTATAGTATAGGTAGCCATGAGGGGACTTTCACTGGTGATAATTTCAGGGTTTCCCACAGCTGCTGTAGGTCGTTTGGGGTGCGTATGATGAGGCGATGATTCCCAGATGTGATCAGAACATCAAAAGGGAAGAGCCACCTATATGGAATATGTGCTGCTCGTAGCTGGTCACTAGGAGGCTTTATGATATTCCGTTTCTGGAGGGTTGATGAGGTGAGGTCCTGAAAGATCAGTATCTTAGTGCCTTGTAAAGCCACCTCATACAGTTCTCTAGCCTTCTTTAATATGTCCTCCGTGTCAAGGAAACTTAGAAGTCCACATATTATATCACGTGGCACGTGTGAGGGTGCAGGTTTAGGGCGTAAAGCCCGGTGTACTCTTTCAACAATGATATTGTTAGCTCTTGCTGGGCCCAGGAGATTTTGGAAGAGGGTCTGCATAATGGCGGGCAAATCCTCCTTATCCGCTGCCTCTGGGAAACCCCTAATCCTCATATTCTTACTGCGGCTTCTATTCTCCTGATCTTTTAGCATCGCTAGGGAGGTATTAATCGCATTTCTGTATACCCCTAGTGTATTTCTAACTGTGGAGTTGTACATGGACAGTGCTTCCTGCGTTTGCTCAAGAGACTCAACTCTGTCACCTATGTGGCGTATGTCAGCTCTGATGGAGGCGAGATCTGTAGCAATAGGGGCTAAAGCTCTCATAAGGGCCCGATCAAAGTACTCACGGGTGAGTGGTGCAGATTCCAGACCACCATGATGCGTAGGAGATGTCTTCGTCTGAGCCCTCGTACAGCTTCCCTGCTGACCTGTGCTCCTTCTTCTTCGGCGCCATCTTGGGAGCACATGCTGCAGCGTGAGCCGTTGGCTTGTTTAAGTATTTCTCCATGTCGGAGTAGGTTCAAGCCGGGTTCTGTGGCTCGGGTGTCACTGCAGAGCTTTCTTTGGCTTGAATCTTCACCATAGCTGGGAGATTGTGCTGAGGAGTCAGCTGATTAGTGTAGCTGTATCGGTAGCGGGAGCTCTTGCTCTAAGTGTCCGTCATCCAGCACGGTCAGGCTCTGCCCCCGACCTGGGGTCTTTTGATCCCTTGCCCCATACACCATAATAGAGCATTTGCGACCATTTTGGTCGCCATCTGGAGCTCTGCCATGGTAATCTGCCTGCAAACCTGTGCATCAGGCCTGCTGAGCTGTGCCTGATGCACAGATTTGCAGGCAGATTACCATGGCAGAGCTCCAGATGGCGACCAAAATGGTCGCAAATGCGACTTACAGTTAAAAAATGGCGACAAGACTTTGTAGTCTTGTCACCATTTGCGCCTAGACCCTCCGCTGTTCTGCCTCTTTAAGAAGAAAGGGCTTTCAATCCAGCAGACACACACTCGAGTTGCACCGACATGGCACACGCTGCTCTCAGGAAGGGGAGAAGGAGGCAGTCCCTCTCCCTTGTGCCGCTGCCACCAATGGACTGATAGTAGGGAGGAGGAGGGGAGGGGCTGTGGCCACTGCGCCACCAATGAATATAGTTTATGCCTGAATACAAACGCAGGCTGAGGGTGCCGGCCATATCCCATACCTGGCACCCAGCCTCTATGACTGCGCAATGCGATCCACCGCAATTAACCCCACAGGTGCCGCACTTGAGAGGTTAATTGCAGCAGATCACAGCGCGCAGTCATAGAGGCCCGGTATGGGATATGGCCAGCACCCGCAGCCTGTGTTTGTATTTAGGCATAAACTATATTCACTTAAATTAATGTGTTAATTATATTCATTGGTGGTGCTGCACGACTTGGTGGTGCTTCAGCAGGAGCCCTGCGATTTCACTGTGGGTGCTCTGATCGGATGTGGCTCCCTCTGCCTAACCTCACAGATGTCCCATTCGTTATCGAAAGCGGCATTTGAGGGGTTAAAGAACTGGTGATTGTGGATAGGTGCCTGCTGTATTATAAAGCCATCACCCACCACGTATGGAGCAGGCAGAGTGCAGCAGCCCACCCCATACAAGCCCTTAAGCATAATGTCTTACATGTACGGCATTATGCATTGAGGGGTTAAGATTTCCTTTCACTGTAACTAATGGACTTAGAACAACTTCTGAAATACAACCCCGTAGCATTATCCCTCCTCGACCAAACTTCAGTTTGCACAGTGCAGTCAGATAACGGTCTCCTGGCATTCGCCGAAATCAGACTGCTAGATAGAGAAGTGTGACTCCTCACTCCACAGAACCCTGCTCCAGAGTCCATTGGCAGAGTGCTTTACACCTCTCCATCTGGCACTTGGCATTGTGCTCGGTGATACAAGGCTTGCATGCAGCTGCTTGGTCCTAGAAACCCACGCCATGAAGCTCCAGGTGCACAGTTTTTGATGCTGATGTTAATGCCGGAGGAGGTTTGGATCTCTGCAGCTATTGAGTCAACGGAGCGTTCGGGACCTTTTTGCAATATGGGGTACATTTATCAAATGTGTTACACCAGTTTTTTGGCTTAAAATTATTTAATTTTGTGGAGTTCATCTTGGCCTCTTCATGCCACTTTCGAAAGTGTAGTGAGATTTAGGCCAAATTTGTTATGTAGTACACTTTAGGCTCCATTCGCATGACAGTGAAAAACATCTGTCTGACCGTTGTCACAGTTATTTTTAGAACAATGGAGGTCTATGGGGCTTTTTTTTTTTTTTTTTTACGGCCAGTGAAGAACAGCTGTCCAAAAATAGGACATGTCCTATTTTTGGCTATTTTCATCACGGAACGCACCCGTACAACTAAAGGGGACCATTTTTTAACGGCCATGTTTCAGAAAGCACCCATTAAAAAAAGCCATTATAAATAGTCCATTTTACTGTTTTTAACAGACATTTTTTTACGGTCTTGTGAATGTACTTTTAAGGTCTCATTTATCTCTTGTAACTTTTTAAAAAGTCACTGTAACTTTATGTGGTCTCCACTTCATGTCTGAGTTGTTGTGGTTCCTAAATGCTTCCACTAGGGGCTGGATTTTATACACCTGTGGCAATGGGGCTAAAATGAAACACCTGAATTCAGTGATTTAGAGGTGTGTCCTAATACTTTTATCCATATACTTTAGCTCAATATACCCCTTTTTTTGTTTTTGCTGCATAGAATATTGTTACCTTTTTTCTTCGCTTGGGAGCTTATGGAGATGTATGAATACACCCTAGTGTACTACTTAATGCATAACAGTTCTGTCACTATTTTATGTGTTCATTATAAGGCTCTGGTGTTCAGCTAGAGCATATGTCATGGATTTTATTTTTATTTTTATTTTTTTGTGTAACTTTGCTTCTGCCTCAGAGCTACTAGACTAAGATGTGCCCACAGGACAGGCCTGCAAAATGAAGCATCCTTGCCTGCTCCCTGCCACTGGGTTCTGGCTCCTCTCTCCAGCCTTGGCTGCCTCTCTCTGTTCCCCTGCTGTTATCCCGCTGCAGCCAATCATTGGCCTAGGTGCTGACCTACTCCCCATGAGTCATGTCAGTTGGCCAGGTGTCGCAAGGGGAGAAGGCCACCACTGTCATGTGTGTCAAAGCAGATGTTAATAGCGGGGGATATGAGTAAGAAACCCAAGGCCGGTGACCAAAGGGAATAGCACCAGCCGTGGAGAGCAGGTAAGTATCCTTCCCTTTACAGGTCTGCCTAGAAGGAATAGTTTGCCCCAAAAAATCCAAAAAGTAGCCAACCCCTTTAACAAGCGCATCATCTTGGGCAGTTCCTGTCCAGAAAAATAAATCTGTGCTTCTGGTGTAAAATCTACTGGTATGATGGTGGCCCCAACCTTCCCAGGTAACCTCACCACTTATTTGAGAGGCGTGAGCAGTGAAAAATGTAATAAAAAAATGATATTTCTATCACACTTTTTGTAGTCTTTGTTTTGACTAGTATATAGAGACAAATATTTCTGGGATATTTTTGGATATGTTAAGTGGTCATGCCATTACTTATAGATCTGTAACAAGATCTCGAGTCACATTTCTGCCTTAAAATACAGCATGCTTTATAAAGAGAGAGTATCAGGCACTCAAAGGGTTGGTTGAAGCAATACTTTCACAGATCTCTTGTCATTTTGTTTGAAGAAGAGATCCAACAATCATTGACTTCTGTTTTTGTAATCGGTGAGCAAAAATAAAGGGCACAGTCACATGGGGGATTTCAGCTGTGGATTTGTCACACATTTGATCATATGCATTGCAAAAAGTGAAATCCACACTGAAAATCTGCAACATAAGGCCTAATGGACAGGGCCATTGCCTGTTGGCCGTGATCCGTCGGCACCGCAAAAAAAGGCACAGAAACAACACGGAAGCACTTCGTAGTCCTTCCGTGGGGTTCTGTGCCTCCGTTCTGCACCTTCTGGATTGCGGACCCGTTCAAGTGAATGTCTGTCTAAAAATGATCATGTGTTCATTAATAAAGGGGTTCTGCACTTTGTTTTAACTGATGATCTTTCCTCTGGATAGATCTAGAGTTGTTGCGATACCAAATTTTTGATTCGGTTTCGATACCATAAAGTATTGCGATACTCGATACCACGCAAAAAAATAAACCAAAAAAGCCACGTGCATTCCGCATTTTAAAAAATATTGAATCATGCAGTTTTCTATTTATTTTTTCTGTTCCGGCGGTCACCGCCTAGATTTTTTTTATATTTTAATAGTTTGGACTTTTCTGACGTGGCGATATGTTTATTTATTGTTTATACATTTTATATGTGAAATTGGGAAAGGGGGTGATTCATACTTAATATGATTTTTATTTAGTTTTTAGCTTTTTTTTTTACACTTTTTATTTAATAACTATTTCCCCCCTTAGGGGCTAGAACCTGGGATCTTTCATCCCTTGTCCTATTCAGCCTGATAGAGCTCTATCATGGTGAATAGGACTTCACACTGTCCCTGCTGCTCTGTGCTCTGTGCACACAGCATCAGGGATGTTACCATGGCAAATCACTGGCAAGCTAATATAGGTAGACGTTCCACCATCAATAAATAATATCACTGTAGTTAGGAACGTTATGAGGATTAGATAAAACTAATACTTTATTAAATATACAAAAATTATAGAGGAAAGGAAACCTACTAACTATATAAAAAAAATCAAAGTGACCAGAGTGTATCCGCAATTCCTGTGGCGGATCGAGGTGACACAAGAAGGACCACGATCTGTGATACCACTCGGGTGTGGAGGCGGTCACTAAGAGATCCACTTCAGGTGCACTATGGTTGTTTATATAACCATCCCTCGGCTATGGTAATCTATGCTCAACTTAAATTGCGCACCGTGGCACGGACAAGGTGCTCAGCTCACTCACCCAGTATGGATGGCCCTGGACTAGATTTAATATTTGACTAATCAATTGATAAACATCTACCCTTAGGATCCGACGTGAATTAAGACCCACCTGTCATGGATATGAACCAGATGTCCAATTGTCGGCCCTTAGAGCACGAATCAAGGGACACTAGCTACCTGGGTGTGAGCAAGAGGAAGCGAGTGCATCTCTTCACATATGGCAGAGGGCTGAGAAACCGCAGACCACTACTGCCATGTAAACGCCATTTAAGCAACCATCAAAAAATATATGTCTGCCCCCATTACTTGCTAATTGAGGCTTACACTGCTGGGGCTCCGATCAGAAGTTGCCACTGCACCACCAATGAGGGGGAGGGGAGAGGACCCTGTGGCCACTGCCACCAATGATTTTAATGATGGGGGGAGGGGGGCACTGTGCTACCAATGATTTTAATGGGGAGGGCGCACTGCGCCACCAATGATAATTACCCCTTCATACAGGAGGCGGGTACTGGCAGCAGATCAGCGGCAGTTAACCCCGCAGGTGCCGTACCTGAGGGGTTAACTGCTGCTGATCGCAGCTCCCCGTCAGGGTGTCGGCAATGCGATTCTGCTGTCGGCACCCGCCTCCTGTATTATGTGTTAAAGTCTGGACCCATATAAGGTGGTCTTTAAGTATTAGGCTACACAGAGCAGCGCCCAGAGATGTCCCAGCACTTACTATTATTCCTGGACGACACTCCGTTCGCCCGCTGTGCCCCATCACTGTCTCCTCTCCTGCTCCATATGCTAGTTACTATCAGAGCAATGGGGAGGAGACATCAGCTTCTTTAGTGGGCGTTCCTTCTCCCTGCGCTGTAGCGCTGTCCAATCACAGCGCAGGGAGAAGGAACACCCACTAGAGAAGGTGATGTCTCCTCCCCATTGCTCTGATAGTAATTGACATATGGAGCAGGTAAGTGCTGGGACATCTCTGGGCGCCGCTCTGTGTAGGAAAAGTCCTATCATTGGTGGCACAGTGCGCCCGCCCCTCTCTCCGTTCATTGGTGGCAGCGGCAGCACAGGGGGAGGGAGAGACTGCTTTCTTCCCCCCCTGTGCTGCTAAGGGAACATGAGCGCGCTGACAGCAGCGCGCTCATGTTCAGAGATACTAGACTGCGCAGCCCAGTATTGAAAAAATAGAAATCCCAGTATCGATACGATACTGGGACAAAAGTATCGATTGGGTATTGAAATTTCGATACCCGCAACAACCCTAGATAGATCATCAGCTTCTGATCGGCGGGGGTCTGACACCCGGGACCCCTGCCGATCAGCTGTTTGAGAAGGCCGCGGCGCTCTAGCAGTGCCACGGCCTTCTCACTGTTTACCGCCGGCCCACTGACGTCACGACTTGTATCAACTAGCGTGGACGGGGCTAAGCTCTGTTCACTTGAATGGAGCTTGGCCCCGCCCACTCTAGTTGATACTAGTCGTGACGTCAGTGGGCCGGCGGTAAAGCTCTGTTCACTTGAATGGAGCTTGGCCCCGCCCACTCTAGTTGATACTAGTCGTGACGTCAGTGGGCCGGCAGTAAACAGTGAGAAGGCCGCGGCGGCACTGCCTTCCCAAACTGCTGATCGGCAGGGTCCGGGTGTCTGACCCCCGCCGATCAGAAGCTGATGATCTCTCCAGAGGATAGATCATCAGTTAAAAAAAAAAGTGCAGAACCCCTTTAAGTAATAAAATCACTCCATACATGTAGTTTGTAGATAGTATGAATAGGATAGCTGTGTCTGTTTAATTATATGTGCAGATAGGATGGTGTATGATAGTATTTACCACAAACTGCACAACAATATATAGGACTATATACAGTATATAACTATAGCTAAACTTAAATGATAAAACAATAGGATCATTGAACACAATAAGTAATAAAGCCTAAATGACAAAATAATCCTGGTCCAATTGCAGCCAAAGTGGGACCCTGTCACATATGGCTGCTATTTATTGAATCGTATTGAATAATTCTGGAAAAAAATTCATGAAATCCGTAGTGCATATACTGTAGAGCACTGTTATATATAGGCAGATATAAACTGGCGCTTCTCACTCACTTCCTGATAGTATAGTTTGTGCTACTACTACTACGACCGTAAAAGGTCCGTGCCTCTATTGCGGCCCTCAAACAGCGAGTCCACAATATACGGGCACTGGCTGCGTGCGCACGCACTGTATCACGGATGCGGACTTATTCACTTAAAGAGATTGCCCTGGCAATATAGGTGGGTGCATGTAAGTTAAACACTTGTATCCTTTTCTTGGTACTGCAGTCCACGCCACCATTATGTAATTAATTGTCTGTGTATCAAAGCAGTGTTGTTAACAAAGAGGCACCAGAATAGCTCTTCCTACCCCTTGGTAGTAGATTCTCCAGTTGATCGTATTTGCAGGCCGGCGTGTATTTGTTGCATGGAGTGCTTGTACTCTTTTCAGCTTCTTGTGACTTTTCGCTCATGCATATTGAAAGTATTGAGGCGCTGATTTCTCGTTGACATAAATTGGTGTGATAATCAGCTGAACTATTTCTGCTGAGGATACAAGTAAAATACCTTCAGTGTTAGGGATAGGTATTACTGCTAGAGATGGCCTTGCGGTTCTCCGAGTGGTAGTTTTGCGGCAAACTTTGCGCGTTCGCGATACGCTGAACATGCGAACATATGGCGGTGTCTGCCGGCGCCATATTCTTTTGCATTGTGCCAAACGTTGACCCATGACACATCCATCAGGTGGGACAGGACAGCCGATTGAGATGTTTCAGCACATGGACACACCCCCACCCTATAACAGAACCCGATTTACCAGTGTAGGGAGAGGTTGCTGTGAGGAGCAGGGACAGGCTGTTAGGGACACCAAACGCTAGCTAATAGAGCCACAAAAGTCCTTTTATGGACTGGTATAGGTGTGCTATCGATAGGTGTGATATACTTATAATATACTTTCTAACATAGAAAGTATATTATAGTGCATTTGTATTGCGCAGCAGTTGTGTGCGGTTCTGCTGCGATACCGCAGCTATATAGAGAGACAAGCGCTATTGGAACAACTATTTGCAACGGGTGTGATATACCTGTTGCCCCCCCAAAAAAATGATTGAGGGGTATAATATACCTGTTTCCACAAAATACTGATTGACGGCTGCGATATACCTGTTGCCCCAAATAAACAGGGTGGTGAGGTATAACTGTTGTGGCAAAAAATAATAATTGAGGGGTGTGATATACCTGCTTCCACAAAATACTGATTAAGGGGTTCGATATACCTGTTTCCACCAAATATTAATTGAGGCCTGCGATTTATACCTGCTTCCACAAAATACTGATTAAGGCTCCATTCACACATCCGCAGAATGTGTCCGCATCTGTTCTGCAATTTTGCGGAACGGGTGCGGACCCATTCATTCTCTATGGGGACGGAATGATGCGGACAGCACACAGTGTGCTGTCCACATCCGCATTTGCGGTGCGCGGCCCCGGTCTTTAGGTCCGCAAAAAGATAGAGCATGTCCTATTCTTGTCCGCAGCTTGCGGACAAAAATAGGCATTTCTATGGGGGTGACGGGCTGGTGTGTTGCGGACCCGCAACACACCACGGACATGTGAATGCAGCCTTAGGAGTTTGATATACCTCGAGAGCAGAGAACAACCTCTCGACAGTGACAACACAGGCAACATCTGTGACAATAAAACAAGAGCCTTAGGCCTCTTTCACACTACCGTATGGCTATTTCAGTGTTTTGCGGTCCGTTTTTCACGGATCCGTTTTTTTGTTTCTGTTCCGTTCCGTTTTTCCGTATGGCATATACAGTGTACAGTAATTACATAGAAAAAATTGGGCTGGGCATAACATTTTCAATAGATGGTTCAGAAAAAACAGAACGGATACGGAAGCCATACGGATGCATTTCCGTATGTGTTCCGTTTTTTGTTTTTTTTTGCGGACCCATTGACATGAATGGAGCCATGGAACGTGATTTGCGGGCAATGGACATGTTCTATCTTTCAACGGAAATACGGAAACTGAATGCATACGGAGTACATTCCGTTTTTTTGCGGAACCATTGAAATGAATGGTTCTGTATACGGAACGCAAAAAACGGCCCGCAAAACGGAAACAAAAAACGGTAGTGTGAAAGAGGCCTTAGGCTTAGTTCACACTTAAGTTTTTTGGTCAGTTTTTCCCATCAGTTATGCCTCATTCACTCGTCAGTGTTTTGGTCAGTGATTTCCATTAGTGCTTGTGAGCCAAAACCAGGAGTGGAGGCTACACAGACATAAGGGAAAGATCTGCACCTGGTTTGGGCTCAGAATCACTGATGGAAATCACTGACCGAACACTGTGTGAATGAGGCTTTATTGTGAGCTAAAACCAGGAGTGAAGCCTACTCAAAGATAAGGTATAATAGAAAGATCTGTATCTGTTCTGTGTTTTTGACCCGCGCCTGGTTTTGGCTCAAAATGAACTAGGCCTTATATTGATAGAACATAAATATAGTTTATTATTAACATTTATACAATTATACAGTATTAGACTACATGCACATGACCGTATGTGTTTTGAGGTCCGCATGCCATATGCCATCCGTCTTTTTAGTTTTTTTTGCGGATCCATTGTAACAATGCCTAAAACAGAATAGGACATGTTATATTTTTTTTGGCCGGGCTACGGAACTGACATACTGATGTGGAGAGCGCACGGTGTGCTGTCCGCATTTTTTGCGGACCGATTGGAATGAATGGGTCCGCATCCTATCCGCAAAAAAAAAACTGAACAGACATGGAAACAAAAAACATTTGTGTGCATGTAGCCTTAATAAGAGATATTTTTAGTCTGAGTCCACACCACCTTTTTTCCAACTACAGCCAATTATAGCCCTGACTCTGGCTCCACAGGCCTGCATAGGAGGGCTTTTTTTGCGGGAAAAGATGCATTTTTTTATTACAACATTTAATTTGCCGTGTCTTTTATTGGAAAACAGGAAAACATTTCTTTGTGGGGTAAAATTGAAAAAAAAAATATGAATTCCACCAAGGTTTTTTTTTGTTTTGATATTGCAGTGTTCATTTGTGGGTCAATATAATTACAGTGATAAGAATTTTTTTTATTAAAAAATCTAAATTTTCTTTGCATCGCCATTTTCTGACAGCCATAACTTTTTTTATATTTCCTTCCACAGAGTTGTATAAGGGCTTGTTTTTTTGTTTTGTTTTTTGCAGAACCAACTGTAGTTTTTATTGGTACCATTTTTGGGGTATCTTCAACTTTTTGATTACGGTTGTTCAAATTTTTAATTTAAATTTTTTGGAGGGGGGGCAAGGTGGCTAAAAAATGGTGAATTGTGTGTCTTTATAGTATTAATATTATTATTATATATATATTTTTTTTTTTCTGTTACGGCATTCACCAAGACCTGGGGTCTTTTGATCCCTTGCCCCATACACCATAATAGAGAATTATTAGGATCGACGCTCTGCCTGCTGAGATGTGCCTGATGCACAGGTTTGCAGGCAGATTACCATAACAGGGCTGGGAGCCTTCAGCAGGAGCCCTGCGATTTCACTGTGGGGGCTCTGATCGGAAGGCAGAGGGAGCCACATCCCTCTGCCTAACCTCACAGATGTCCCATTCGCTATTGAAAGCGGCATCTGAGGGGTTAAATAACTGGTGATTGTGGATGGGTGCCTGCTGTATTATAAAGCCGTCACCCACCACCGTTGTCAGTCATTTTTGGAACAATGGAGGTCTATGGGCATATTCACATGGGCGTTTTTTTATTTAACGGCCAGTGAATAACAGCTGTACAAAAATAGGATTTTTTTAGTCCATTTTCATCACGGAACGCACCCGTTCAACTAAAGGGGGCCATTTTTTAACGGCCATGTTTCAGAAAGCCTGGCTTCCCCCAGGAGTAGTTTTATTGATATTGGTGTAAACCACGTCACACTTGTACCAAATTTATTATTACTGCGCTCCAATTTCATAAATTTGTTGCAAGTGTGCACAGCAACTCCAGTCTAAAGACCGACTTCAAATACACCTACAGTGATAAATTTGCCCCTGTGCGCCTCAGCACTCGGTGACCCTGCACTGTAACTTTACGTGGTCTCCACTTCGTGGCTGAGTTGTTGTGGTTCCTGAATGCTTCCACTTTGTAATAATTCCACTCACAGCTGATTGTGAAATATGTAGATGAAAGAAATTTCACAACCAGTGAGCTCTTTG
Organism: Bufo gargarizans; assembly: GCF_014858855.1. NCBI lineage: Eukaryota > Metazoa > Chordata > Amphibia > Anura > Bufonidae > Bufo > Bufo gargarizans. Next base: position 11,676,801 of record NC_058084.1, on the reverse strand, counting down.
GAATGGACCATTCTATCAGGCAGACTGCATGGCTCGGGGCTGGATTTTATACACCTGTGGCAATAAGGCTGAATGAAACACCTGAATTCAGTGATTAAGAGGTGTGTCCTAATACTTTTATCCATATACTTTAGCTCAATATACCCCTTTTTTTTGTTTTTTTGCTGCATAGAATATTGTTACCTTTTTTCTTCATTTGGGAGCTTATGGAGATGTATGAATACACCCTAAATGCATAACAGTTCTGTCACTTTTGTATGTGTTCATTATAATGACATGAGAAAGTCATGATCTAAGGCTCTGGTGTTCAGCTAGAGCATATGTCATGACTAGACTAAGATGTGCCCACTGGACAGGCCTGCAAAGGGAAGCATCCTTGCCTGCTCCCTGCCACTGGGTTCTGGCTGCTTCTCTCTCCAGGCCTGGCTGCCTCGCTCGGTTCTCCTGCTGTCATCCCGCTGCTTCACACACCATGGGTAGTTGAGTGGCAGGACGCCATGCTTGCTGAGACACCGTGACGTGGTGCATGAGGGGCTCTGATATGTTACTGACTGGAAGATATTGGCAAAATTCTCAGCTTTTCACATCGGCTTGAGGAATTAGCTAGTATTGTCAGTTGTGTATCATTTTGGTATATTTTTTGCAGTGATTTGTGTGTATATATATTTTTTCATCTGCACAATTTATCATTTTGTGTAAGATGTCCTTGCGGTCCGCCCCGGCCTCCTCCATTGTACGCATTTTTTGCTGGGGATAGATGTTATCTGTGAACCGCATGCAGAGGAATTGCTCACCCGGTTATAGACACTCTACAGTGTCTGGGTTTGGAGCATTTCCACCCGTTCAGTGAGTTTTTTGTCTGTATGTGTGTGGAATGTGCCACTTCATTGTGGTGGTAACGTTCTTTTGCACCTGGTAGCTTCTGTGTCACCTGGTCTGTTGTGGGTGCCGCTCACAGCTTTATCCTACCTCACAATGCACTGGTGATACCACTATGGAGGCAGGTGAGAGTCTGGCTGTCAGTTGGTTTCTAGCTCTGTTCAAACCTTGTTCACACACCACGGGCAGGTTATTGGTAGGACCCCATGCGTGCTGAGACACAGTGATGTGGTGCATGAGGAGCTCTGATATGTTCCTGACTGGAAGATATTGGCAAAATTCTCAGCTTTTCACATCGGCTTGAGGAATTGGCTAGTATTGTCAGTTGCGTATCATTTTGGTGCATTTTTTTTCAGTGATTTGTGCAGCCAATCATTGGCCTCAGTGCTGATCTGCTCCCCATGCGTCATGTCAGTTGGCCATGTGCCGTAAGGGGAGCAGGTCACCACAGTCATATGTGTCAAAGCAAATGTTAACAGCGGGGGACATGAGTAAGGAACCCAAGGCCGGTGACCGAAGGAAATGGGACCAGCAGTGGAGAGCAGGTACGGTAAGTATCCTTCCCTTTACAGGTCTGCCTAGGAGGAACAGTTTTCCCCCCAAAAATCCAAAAAGTAGCCAACCCCCTTTTAAGAAGCGCATCATCTTGGGCAGTTCCATGTCCAGAAAATTTTAATCTGTGCATCTGGTCTAAAATCTACTGGTATGATGGTGGCCCCAACCTTCCCAGTTAACCCCACCACTTATTTGAGAGGCGTGAGCAGTGAAAAATGTAATAAAAAAATGATATTTCTATCACACTTTTTGTAGTCTTTGTTTTGACTAGTATATAGAGACAAATATTTCTGGGATATTTTTGGATATGTTAAGTGGTCATGCCATTACTTATAGATCTGTAACAAGATCTCGAGTCACATTTCTGCCTTCAAATACAGCATGCTTTATAAAGAGAGTATCAGGCACTCAAAGGGTTGGTTGAAGCAATACTTTCACAGATCTCTTGTCATTTTGTTTGAAGAAGAGATCCAACAATCATTGACCTCTGTTTTTGTAATCAGTGAGCAAAAATAAAGGGCACAGTCACATGGGGGATTTCAGCTGTGGATTTGTCACACATTTGATCATATGCATTGCAAAAAGTGAAATCCACACTGAAAATCTGCAACATAAGGCCTAATGGACAGGGCCATTGCCTGTTGGCCGTGATCCATCTGCACCGCAAGAAAAGGCACGGAAGCACTTCGTAGTCCTTCCGTGGGGTTCTGTGCCTCCGTTCTGCACTTTTTGGATTGCGGACCCGTTCACGTGAATGTCTAAAAATTATCATGGGTTTATTATTGAGTAATAAAATCACTCCATGCATGTTAGTATGTAGATAGTATGAATAGGATAGCTATGTCTGTTTTGTTATATGTGCAGATAGGATGGTGTATGATAGTATTTACCTCAAACTGCACAACAATATATAGGACTATATACAGTATATAACTATAGCTAAACTTAAAGGGATTCTGTCATGACATTTTAGCCCTATAAACTAAACATACGGCCAGGTCCATACAAATAACATGAATCCGAAACTGTACTTATTAAATCTGCCTGTGGCTCTATTAGCACATAAAACAGGTTTTTATAACCGGTCAATTGCTTACCTAAGGTGCCCAAGGGGACGTCAGTTAATACAGGGTGCCCGGCCGTCTGGTGCCCAGCTCCTCCTTCCCAGTCATAATCGCCGCCTCCGCCAGATCCGGCCGTCCCTCTGCTAGATCCGACACCTGCGCACTATGCTCAGCCTGATGCGCTCAACGAAGTCGCTGCCAGGAGTCCGCTGCGCATCAGGCTGAGCATAGTGCGCAGGCGCCGGATCTGGCGGAGGCGACGCTGAGGTGAGGAAGGCGGCGATTATGAATGGAAAGGAGGCGTTGGCCACCAGACGGCTGGGCACCCTGTATTAACTGACGTCCCCTGCTTAAAAGTCAATGGGGGACGGATCCGTTTTCTATTGTGCCATAATGTGTCCGTGAAAACTGATCCATCCTCATTGACTTACATTGTGTGTCAGGACAGATCCGTTTGCCTCCGCATCATCAGGCGTTTTGGTGTCCACCTCCAGAGCGGAACGGAGGCAAACTGATGCATTCTAAACGGATCCTAATCTATTTAGAATGCATTAGGGCAAAACTGATCCATTTTGGACCACTTGTGAGAGCCCTGAAACGGATCTCCCAAACGGAAACCAAAATGCCAGTGTGAAAGTAGCCTAAGGGGTTTGATATACCTGCTTCCACAAAATACTGATTAAGGGGTTCGATATACCTGTTTCCACCAAATATTGATTGAGGCCTGCGATATACCTGTTTCCACCAAATATTGATTGAGTCCTGTGATATACCTGCTTCCACAAAATGCTGATTTGAGGGGTTTGATATACCTGCTTCCACCAAATATTGATATACCTGCTTCCACAAATACTGCTCTTCTATAGGGTCTTAGGCACAGGGTCATTTTGAAAATGACAGGCAGAGGAAGAGGCAGGCCATTCCACAGGGGTGGTAGGGGTCGGGCAGGTGCACCAGGCCGGAGCCTAAGTGGGAAGTTGGAGAAGGCGCGTGCGATTACTTTAAAGGACGCACCAGAGTTGGTTGAGTGGCTCATTCAGCCTTATGCTTCTGCACCCTCCACATCCTCTGTATCTGCACCCTCCTCACTCTCTGCTGTGTGCACCCCGAAAGACAACACCATAGTCAGAGGAATTATTTTCCCATCCATTCGCAGACCTTACCGATGCACAGCCATTCTTGACATCGGATGAGGAAGAGGAGGTAGCAACTGCCGCCACCCAGCGGTCTGACGATAGTACCCAGATCCACCATGCACGGTCACTTTTGGCGCTCCCAGTACGCCAGCACATGGCTCCGCAGTGTGTGCTTTTTTTTAACCTGTCAGCTGCTGACAATAGTGTTGCCATCTGCAGCCTGTGCTGTCAACGCATAAGTCGCGGTAAGCCCAACACTCACCTAGGGACGACCGCCTTAAGAAGGCACCTGGCCACCCATCACCGAGCCCAGTGGGAGCAACGCCGTCAGAACCCACAAAGCCACACTCCCTGCGCTCCACGTCTCTTATCTCTCCTCCCATTTGTCCTCCACTTCACCGTCCACAGTGCCGTCGTCGCGTTCATCTGGCAGAAGGCAGGCTTCCGTGGCCCAAATGTTCGAGCGTTTATGACACCGGATAACCCTCTGACCTATGGCTTGTTGGAGCAGCTAGCCCACCAACTATGGCCATATAAACTGGTGGACCTGGAGGCCTTTAGAAAATTTGTGGCCATTGGCACACCGCAATGGAAGGCCCCTAGAAGGAAATATTTCTCCCAGAAGGGCATCCCAGAGCTATATGGCCATGTTCAGCGGCAAGTGAATATATCTCTGGCACACAGTGTCCATGCCAATATACATCTGACCATAGACACGTGGTCTAGCAAACACGGACAGGGAAGGTACATAACTTTTTTACTGCCCACTGGGTGAACCTTCTGACGGCCGTCAAGCATGTAACCCGTGGATTCGGTGTTACCGCCACATATTGCATGCAGGCCTGCCTCTTCTCCTCCTCCTTGGCTGACTCCTCCTCTTCCACTGCTACTGCCTCTTCCGCTTCGCTCCCCAGAAACAGTTCGACGTGCCAGGTGAGACGTTGCCCTGCTGTGCTGCAGCTGTTGTGTCTGGAAGCCAAGAGCCACACCGGTCCTGCACTGCTTTCAGCTCTGCAGTCACAGGCCGATCAGTGGCTAACCCCGCTCAATTTAACAGTTGGTAAAGTGGTGTGCTACAACGGTGCCAATCTGCTGAGCGCGCTTAAACAGGGCAAAATGACTCATGTGCATGGCACACGTCCTAAACGTAGTCGTGCAGTGATTTGTTGCCAAATACCCCTGGGTCCAGGACGTCTTGCGACAGGCCAGGAAAATCTCTGGCCATTTTAGAAGATCTTACATTGCCATGGCTCGCCTTGCTGACGTTCAGCAGCGACACCACCTGCCTGTCAGACGTCTAACTTGTGACAGCCCGATGCGCTGGAACTCCACCTTGTATATGCTTGATAGGCTGCTCCAGCAGCAACGTGCCTTTAACGACTACCTGTACAAAGTCAGCAGCATGACAGGTCCTGGGGAGCTTGTGTTCTTTTCACCGCGCCAGTGGCTTCTGAAGCGCGATGCATGCAGACTTCTGCAGGCATTTGATGAAATCACCAAACTGGTCAGTCGCAGCCAGGGCGCCATCACTGATATCTTTCTGGACCGTGCATTGTGTCGTGTCATTGATCAAGCCGTCGAGGAGCAGGAGCTGGAAGATAAAATCGCAATGCTGAATGAATTCCCAGGGAGGGGGGGGGGGGCTACTCCATCTGAGACGAGTCAGCAGGAGTCTGAAGAGGAGTCAGGAGGATGGTGGCTGGGGGGAGGAGGAGGAGCAAGAAGAGCAGGCTTTGAGGGGGACTTTAAACTTTTCGGGGATCCCTGGTGTTGTCCGTGGCTGGGGGAGGATACGGACGACGACATTCTTATGGGCGATGAGCAGGATTTCCAGGCCTTGCTGCGAAAGATGCTGTATTCTGCTGTTGCAGGTGCTGGCAGAGGAATTTTCACCCACAGCGAAACGGGTACCAATCCTACCGTGCCTGCAAAAAGAGGGCGGTTTGAAGATGTGTTGGTCATTTCGGATATGAGATCATTTTTGCAGCCAACCCATCGAGAGCTGCCCTCCAGATCCAGCCTCAGGGAACGCATAGACCGACAGGTGTCCGACTACATCGGGTTAACAGCCGATGTGGACACTCTGAGAAGCGAGGAACCCCTGGACTACTGGGTGTGCAGGCTGGACCTGTGGCCAGAGCTGGCACAATTTGCCATGGAATTCTTTGCTTGCCCCTCGTCAGGTGTCCTGTCAGAAAGGACATTCAGCGCAGCAGGGGGGATCATGACCGATAAGCGCACTCTCCTAGCTCACGACAGTGTGGACTACCTCCACATTTCTAAAAATGAATGAGGCATGGATCTCTGAGGAATTTAACACCTGTGACGATCACGTGTAATTGAATTTCATCATGCCAGCCCACACATATCCGCCACCACCCAGAACAAAGAATGGTCCTTGTCTTATGTATATACAGCGGCATAAAAGGCCTTTTCTTTGAGGGTGAATGCCTAATTTTTGGGGCCTGTACTCTCGTGGCCTAAAAAAAAAAAATTCTAGGCTTCATCAGGGCACATTCTTGAGAGTTTCCCTTTAAAATTTCCTTTTTGCCAATGATCCCTCTCTGGTATGTCGCTGTCTATGTTGTGGGACTATTTGTGCACTTCTAGTAGGTATTTGATAGCGAACGCGCGTTTGCGAACAGTCCCGGCCGATGTTCATCCATCACTAATTACTGCATCTTATACTCTCTATGCTTCCAAATGCGTTTCGGAGCTGGCTTGCCACTTCTTAAGTGGAAATAAATATAGAAATATATACTGTGGTGCAGATTTACTAATGTGGAAAAGACAAAAGTAATAGTGGCTCACTGTGCCTTTAACAAAGGAGTGGTGCTTCAAAGCCCTGTTGGTCCACCAAACCAACACAATAGTAAATCTAGAAAGTTCAAAATTGGGCTGAGCACTCAAATACTGGAATACTGCATGTATAGGGTCATAAATTATTTATTCACTGCAAAGCATACACAATAAAAACAATATAAAAACTGACCTATATAGCAATTACGGACTTAAAATAAATGTTTCCAATTAGATAATGGAATATAATCTCAGTTTCATCCTCTCACATGAAGGGGTTAAATGCATGTAGTAGTAGAATCAGCAGGTTTGGTGTGTGTATCCACCTCAGGTTATAATGGTGAGTGTGTATACACCTCAAGTTCTCAGTGTATTAATAGATTAATATTCAGGTGTGTTCCTCCACCTGCAGGAATATACCCACTCTATTCCAAGACGGATTGGTAACAAATGAAGTGGTCATAGGTAATCTGTAAAACAATCCTAAAATAGGCGATATGGCAGAAAGATTTGCGGTGTATATGTGGCGTACCACTATACTGCACTGCCTAAAATGCCTTTTACCTTTCCGGACGGCTTCTATTGCTGTAAGTGTCCTTTGTGAACGGGCCCGTTCATATGATCCTCAATTGACCAGGTTGGTGGTGAGTATAACGGGGATCTCAAGGTGTGTAAAGCAGCCAGCGTCCGGCAACACCAGGGAGTCGGTGGGGTTCCAGAGGGATATCTTTCAATCTGGATTTTTCAAAGAAGACAGTGGATAAAGGCTAAATATGTTGTTGTTCATCCATACATACAGCAGGTCCTAACCAAACGCGTTTCGGGGTTTCCACTTTACCCCATTCCTCAGTGGTGACCGTGTGTATGGCAGTTGGTTTATGAAGAGAGACTTCCCGGCTTGTATCGGCTAATGCATTTCATTTTTGGGGAATATCTCAGGAACTAGAGAGCTGAGACCCCCACAATATTTCTTTCCAGGTAGCAAGGGATGTGTATACCAAGTTTCGTTGAAATCAATTGTTAAATTTTTGAGTGATCGCGGAACATACATACATGCATAAATATACAGTGCCTTGCAAAAGTATTTACCCCCTTGTTTTTTTTTTGTATTTTGGTTCCTCACATCCTGGAATTAACATCGATTGTTTGAGGATTTGCATCATTTAATTTACAGAACATGCCCGCAAGTTTGAAGATGTTTGTTTGTTTCACAATAAAAAAAACAAATAGGACAAAATAGCAGAAAAAGGTCAATGTGCATACCTATTCACCCCCCTAAAGTCAATACTTTGTAGAGCCACCTTTTGTGGCAATCACAACACTTTGGATAAGTCTCTATGAGCTTGTCACATCTTACCACTGGGATTTTTGCCCATTCCTCCTTGCAAAACTGCTCCAGCTCCTTCAAGTTGGATGGTTTGCGCTTGTGAACAGCAATCTAAGTCTGACCACAGATTCTATTGGATTGAGATCTGGGCTTTGACTAGGCCATGCCAACATATTTACATGTTTCCCCCTAAACCACTCAAGTGTTGCTTTAGCAGTGTAATTGGGGTCATTGTCCGGCTTGAAGGTGAACCTCCGTCCGAGCCTCAAATCACACACAGTGGTACAGGTTTTGCTCAAGAATATCCCTGTATTTAGCACCATCCATCTTTCCCTCAACTCTGACCAGTTTCCCAGTCCCGGCTGCTGAAAAACTTCCCCACAGCATGATGCTGCCACCACCATGTTTCATTGTGGGGATGGTGTTCTGTGGGTGATGTGATGTGCTGGGTTTGCGCCAGACATAGCATTTTCTTTGGCCGAAAAGTAAAATTTTAGTCTCATCAGACCAGAGCACCTTCATCCATACATTTTGGGGAGTCTCCCACATGCCTTTTCGCAAACTCACAACGGGCCTTTTTGTTTTTATCTGAAAGTAATTTCTGGCCACTCTGTCATAAAGCCCAACTCTATGGAGCGTACGGCTTATTGTCGTCCTCTGTACAGATACTCCAGTCTCTGCTGTGGAACTCTGCAGCTTTTCCAGGGTTACCTTAGATCTCTGTGCTGCCTCTCTGATTAATGCCCTTCTTGCCCGGTCCGTGAGTTTTGGTGGGCGGTCGTCTCTTGGCAGGTTTGCTGTTGTCCCATGTTCTTTCCATTTGGTTATGATAGATTTTATGGTGCTCCTGGGGATTTGGATATTATTTTTTTTATAACCTAACCCTGACTTGTACTTCTCAACAACATTGTCCTTTACTTGTTTGGAGAGTTCCTTGGTCTTCATGGCAGTGTTTGATTAGTGATGCCTCTCGCTTAGGTGTTGCAGCCTCTGGGGCCTTTCAAAAAAGGTGTGTATATGTAATGACAGATCATGTGACACTTAGATTGCACATAGGTGGACATCCTTTCACTAACTGTGACTTCTGAAGGTAATTGGTTGCACTAAAGCTTTTTATGGGCTTCGTAACCAAGGGGGTGAATACATACGCACATGCCAATTTTCTGTTTTCTATTTCTAAGCAATAGTGTTATTTATATATTTTTCTCATTTCACTTCACCAACTTAGGGTACTTTCACACTTGAGTTTTTCTTTTCCGGCATAGAGTTCCGTCCTAGGGGCTCTATACCGGAAAATAACTGATCTGTTTTATCCCCATGCATTCTGAACGGGGGGCATTCCATTCAGGATGCATCAGGATGTCTTCAGTTCAGTCTTTTTGACTGATCAGGTAAAAGATAAAACCGCAGCATGCTACAGTTTTATCTCCGGCCCAAAAAAAAACTGAAGACTTGCCTGAATGCCGAATCTGGCATATTTTTTTTTCCCATAGGAATGTATTCGTGCCGGATCCGGCATTCAAAATACTGGAATGCCGGATCCGTCCTTCCGGTCTGCGCATGCGCAGACCAAAAAAAAAGGGGAAAGAAATAAATGCCCGATCCGTTTTTCTGGATGACACCGCAAAGATGGCTCCTGCATTTCAATGCATTTTTCTGACTGATCAGGATCCTGATCAGTCTTACAAATGCCATCAGTTGGCATACGTTTTGCCGGATCTGGCAGACAGTTCCCGCAACGGAACTACTTGCCGGATCACTCTTCTGCAAGTGTGAAAGTAGCCTAAGACATGTTCAAGGAATTGGACTATTGTGTTCTGGATCCATCACATAAAATTCTGATTAACAAAACATTGAACTTAAGGCTGTAATGTACCAAAATACAAAAAAAGTCAAGGGGGGTGAATACTTTTGCATCCATCTAATATATATATATATATATATATATATATATATACAGAAAAAAGATTCAGTGGCAGCACCGTCAATGGAAAATGTGGGTGCAACTGGCCCAATGTGGATAAAAGCCAATCCAAATAGATAAAATAACAAAAAAAGGGCAGCACTCCATCAAGTAGAAAGGCTCACACACTGAGCCGAAACGTCGCCTGTCCCATATGGGTAATTAAAGTATTTTTCATTTTTTACTTGATGGAGTGCTGCCCTTTTTTTGTTATTATATATATATATATATATATATATATATATATATATATATATATATATATATATATATATATATATAGTGTAAAAGGTTCTAATATTTCTGCTTTCCAGCATTGATGAAAAATGCTGTATCACTTTGATGGCTGCTGTGCTTGAGGGTTATTTTGGCTGTGCCTGGCATGTATCTCATGTTCCCAATATCGCAGCTATGCCCCGTCTCACCAGTAGGAGGGGCTTTTCCAGCAGCTGCTGCTGGCTTCAAAACTTCTGCTATAAATATCAATGAGCCAATGAATGCAGCCACGGGCTATGTGTGCTGGTATTGAACTTGATAGGGTTTTAATCAAACTTCTTATTTCGGTGAGCGTCTCACTAGGAATCTACCTCGTCTTCGCCTTTTTCCAGCTCAACAAAAGAAAAAATCACTTTACTGGTCAGTATTTTAGGATTGTCATTCATTTAATCTTGATGTAGCAGTAGCCTTATGTAAGGTAATGTATAGAATTATTATTACATTCTTTTACGTGTTTACTGGTTAATGCAGTAGCTAAACATGCAATGTTAGTAAATGGTGTACGTGAAGTGTACACCCTGCGGTCTATTCACTGTTGCACCACTGATTGGCACACAAATGTGCAGTTTACATGCAATTCTTATTCCTCAGTATGGCACATCATTTAGTGCAACGCTTGACTCTTGAGTAAATTTTTCAGAAGAAGCTGCCATATTGGTGTACCTTAGGAATTACACTATTTCTGGCTATTATGTGAATTGTATCTGGCATTTTGTAACGGTCTTAACGATCTATCTTTTAATACAGATTTCTTTTTCTGAGCTGGTGGTGGAGTCTATTTGGCATTACATCTGCCCATACATTACTCATAGACAAGCAGGGCATCCAGCATCCCCTGTAGCACACCCAAAGAAGCAGCATCAGTAACAGAGGATCTTATACAGCAGACCTAAGCCGTTTAGATTCACTTACTAGCAAGCAGCAGTCTCTGTGTCAGTCTCTCGCTGCCTGTCTGCAGCAGCCTCTCCCTCCTCCCCTCCACTCTCCACAGACTTCTGGTCCTTCTGAACTGGCAGCCAGTATTCACCGAAGACAGATCTGAGCAGAGATTTAGTGAAGGGAGCAGGAGATGAGTCTGATAAGAGGAGAAGGAAGCATCTTTCTCTGATAAGATATATGACAATGTTTTTTTATATTTGTACTATTCATTTATGAAAACAAATAAACAGCTACTCTTTAGGGAATGTGGCAAGCGCGTGAGCTACTAGTCTTACCTGTTGTAAAGCTACCTGTGTCTGCTGATGGACTGACAAGAAATCCACTTTTCCTCTCCTTTTCATATGCTCTATGGGCGCAACAGGTGAAATGCAAAGTTCACAGCAGCTTCACCATCATACACCGCTTTATACCTGTAGTCTGTAGAGCTGGACTTGCAGAGATCAGCTGACTGCTGTATTGGCTCTCATATTAAGTGTTAATGTAATCAAAGTGTTCTGGCTTTAGCCCCTTAACTCAATGCTCTGTAATGGTATATGTTGGTAAACGGGTATGTCCCGCATCCCCAATCCGGGCCTTTTACGCCTTTTAGGTGACACAGTTAATGCTGAGTGGCCTCACCCTGTCACCCCACCTGTTCCCTGTGACTCAATCGCACATGGCCGCCAGAGAGCTAACAAAAAAATTATAGCTTTCAGGATGTGGATTTTGTGGCAGAATCATTAAGCCGTTGACCGAAGTTTTAGCTCGTCTGTGCCGTCAGCACCTGCAAGGATCTCAGTGCACATCCTTACTAGATTTAAGCAAGTAACAGCATTCAATAATGTTCTCCAGCATCACAATAAAATCCAAGATTTTCTTTACTGAAGACGCAAAGGATCACAGCAGTACATATTGGGGAGACAGCACCCCCGACAACACGAGTCGGGGTTGCTGTCTCCCGAGTATGTATCACTGTGATCCTTTGTGTCTTCAATAAAGAAAATCTTAGATTTTATCCTAATGCTGGACAACATTATTGAAAGCCATTTACTGCAGTATGCGCCCGTCCAATGTGCCCCTGAAGTCTGCGCACTACGTAGGCGCCAGAAACAAATGAGGATGGCACGAGCGCAGGCCATTTGTCGCATTGCGCCTGAAGAAAGAAATAACAGCTGTCTGAGAGTGAAGGAGGCAGGAAGGGGGCAGGGCAAGCTTGAATTGAAGCATGAAGGCCCCCATCCCCTTGCTTATTTGGGTACACAGATTGGGGGAAATAAAGGTGTTTTTCTGCAAATTTGGCCATCAGATCCCACAACAAAAGACCGCATTGGAGACAAGATAACTTGAGCGTTAAGGTGCTATTTGCGGTTGGGGGTATTATGGTGATGTCAGGTTTCCTTTAAATCGGCTCTGTCACCAGGATCAACCCTATACAGCCAGGCATATAGCTTGGTAGGGTTGATGAAGCTGAACAGTGACGTGAACGGCGCATGCGCAGTATTTATATTCGCTATTCTAGAAGCAGCCAAAGATGAAGGCGCTGCCACTACAGTTCATTGACGTGAACCGTAAGCAGCCAAAGGCGTTTTGCACAGATGCAAGATAGGACTGTCAGTCTAAGGGGAGGCGGGGGGGGTGTTTTTAAGGAAAGAGGCGTTAGTTTCCTCCAATAGCTCATTTGCATATCAATAAAAGTTGACATTTCTCCTGAACACTAGTACCTAGAGGTACCATTTTAATCATCTTCATCAACCCTACCAAGCTATATGCTTGGTTGTGTAGGGTTGATCCTGGTAAAAGAGCTGCTTTAAAAAACAAAATCACCAAAAATTCTAAAAAATTAAAATATGTTTATCATAAAAAGATGGTTTAAACAACAGGTCAATTTCTGATGACACTTTGGGGGACATTTATTAAGACTGGCATTTCCTTTTGGCAGTCTTGATCCTCTGTACACTTGAGAAAGATGCGCCTAATTTATTAAGAAGCAGATGCATCTAAATAAATCAGGCGCATCTCTGACAAATAAATCGGGTGCATCCGTGACACTCCATGCATTAGAAACTCAAATCTAAGTAAGCCAGGGGCCAGCTGAGCTATAGTTAATCTGGTGGGCAGTGATTGGCCTTTACCGCTAAGCCCTGCCCCTTCTCTCGACACTTTTCTAAAGGTGAAAAAGCCCCAATATGGTGTGCAACTTTTTAATGCCACAATAGTTGCATGAAGACACTGATAAATGCCCCTTCATTCTCAGGCTCATTGGGTTTCTTCAGCTTCTGAGATGAGACAAGCACTTTAACAGTAGTGTGTTGTAAATTGTTCAGAATCCGTTTTCATTTTAATTATGAAAGAAATTGGGTCAAATTCAGGAGGACACAGAGATCATTTGTTTTATTTTTTATATTTTTTTATATTCCTAATTATTAGGTGTTGATGAGCTGCATAATCTTTCAATGTCAATGTTTGGCTGCCTTTTCTGCTGTGCCTGACCAGATTACTGAGCGCTGGTTTCTTTGTCTCTACTGCCAGCCGCGAACCTTCTTGAATAACGTCTATTATCTGCTTCAGCACTTTTACCGTGGTTTCTTGCTTGGAGTCTGTGTTCGTTTAACAGTTTTGCAGTTGTGATAATTGCAATCTCAAGTAGAATGATAACTTAACTGGTATCAGGCTAGAAAGTCTTTCAAGAAAGTGATTATTTTTTAAAGATTACCTAGGAGAGAACATGCCTGGACTCTGAACATCTATGCTTTTTTAGCAGGTAGTCTAGAAGAGGAGATCTTCACCACTGAAAACCCCAGTGAGACAAGAACTGGTAAGATAAAAAATAAATGTTTTATCAGTTTTGACTGCTTGATGTTAATTTCTAACTTTACAACAAAAAACATTCTTTAGAAACCTAATTTTATGATTCTAATTTCTTGACAATCATTTATTTTACTGACTGTAGATCTAACTAGAAATTTTGTCATAGACCGTATATTGTGGGAGATCCCCTCTCACTGCCCGTTGCCACCTATAAATATTGCAGCTGCTGCTCATCCTGGACATGGCCTCCCCATACATTGCACAGAACAAAGCTTGGTCATGTGACCTTGTAGCATACAACTGCAGCATTTAACCTCTTCTTGACTAAGCAATTTTCCTTCTGTTTTTGTTTATTTAAAATGTTTTACTCTCGGAGCCCTAACTTTTTGATTTTTCCATTCACATAGTCATATGAGGGCTTGTTTTTGCAAGATAAGTTTTTTTTTTCTCTAATCACACTATTCGATATTACATAGGTGGGGAAAAGTGGGGAAAAAAATTCAAAATGGGGTGGAACTGGAAAAAAAAATGCAATTTACCACAGTTTTGTGGGTTTCGTTTCTATGCAATAACACTGACCTGAAACTTTGATTCTGTGGTTCAGTATGATTACAGCCATACCACATTTTTATAGTGTTTTTCTTGTATTTTAATTAGAGATCAGCGAATTTCTCAAAAATTCAATTCGGCCGGTTTGCTGAATTTTCCAAAAAGATTTGATTCGATCCGAATTTATTTGCGGCGAATAACGTTAAAAACCTGCTATTTTCTGGCTACGGAGAGCCTGTATAGTAGAACACTGTGCCTTGCAGTAACGCGCGTAGCGAGTCTGCTGTGGTAGTGAAACAATACTGTGAGTCAGTATGACACGCACATAACATGTGTCGCTCTTAGAATCACTGCACACTTGAGTTATTTTGTCAGTTTTGGCCACGTAACTGCCCAAATAAGTGAAGTGTAAACTTTCGCCAGGTATAAAGAACCGTGCAGAGGCCCAAGATCCTACTGTAGCGTGAAAGAGCGCACTCCTTTTACACCGTCGTCAGCTTATTCCACATAGATGTCTACAGAACCTGTTCTTTTAAACGCTTATACAAGAAGAGCCCCCCTGACAGAGTGGGGGGGGTGTCAGCAGTAAGTTTGTGTTGATGTCACTGATTATTTTGCCCTTCCTCTGATCCATCACAACAATAACCCCCAAAAAAACAGAACCTGTCTGTTGAGCATCCGCCTTCACTCGGTCAGCATTTGGTCAGTAATCCATCAGTATTGCTAAAGCCCAAAAAAAATAAAAAAACAGGAGTGGATCCAAAACAGAGGTGACACGTGAATGGAATATTTGCATGTCTTCTGTGTTTTGTACCCACTCCTGCTTTTGGCTTCCAAATCATAAGCCAATTCTGATGGGACCATACAGGCCTTACAGCTGCTACACAGACGGGATACGTTGTGCGTCTTATTTTTCCTTCCTTCTGACAGATCAGAAGAAGGGTCAAATAAATGATTATGTCAACCAGTCCAAAAAGGCAAAATAGTGTCCCAGTCATGGAGTTGGGAGGGTGGGGGAACAGCATCAGGAGACCACAGAGTGTCCATTTACATAATGTTGAGGTGGCAGCAGCATGAGGAGGCCACAGAGTGGCCCAGTGACAAAGTGTTGATTTAGCAGCAGCATGAGGAGACCACAGAGTGGCAAGGTGAAGTAGTGTGAAGGTGGCAGCAGCATGAGCAGGCTAAAGACTGGCAAGGTGACATAGTGTGGAGGTGGCGGCAGCAGCAGCATGAGGAGACCACAGAATGGCACAATGACATAGTGTGCAGGTGGCAGCAGCATGAGTAGACCACAGAGTGGCCCAGTCACATTGTGTGCAGGTGGCAACAGCATGAGGAGGCCACAGACTGGCAAGTTGACATAGTGTGGAGGTGGCAGCATGAGGAGGGAGACCTGAGTGGTGAGGTGGCAGCAGCATCAGGAGACCATAGAGTGACCCGGTGACAGAGTGGGGAGGTGGGTGGCAATAACAGTACCCGCTGATGATGGTGGATGTAAGAAGGAGCACTTGGCATCAGGTGGGTGGCAGCAACAGAATAGTAGCTGAGGCAGGTAGCCAGAAGAAACCGGTCTCTTTTGTCAAGGTTTGGGTGAGGCAGCATGGATGATCTAATCTGATGCATCAGGCATTGGTGGGTGGAAATCCTGGCTGATCCATGCCTGATTCATCTTGACAAACGTCAGTCTCCCCACATTTTGGGTGGACAGGCGAGTTCTCGTTGGGGTAACTATGGCCCCCGCCGCACTAAACGCCTGCTCTGATGCCACACCACTGGCCTGGCAGGACAGCTTTTCCAGGGCAAACTCGGCCAATTGCGGCCACAAATCCAGTTTGGCTGCCTAGTAGTCCAGCGGATCTTCAATGTGGGGTGGCAGGGTGCTGTCCAAGTATGCCACCACCTCCTATGTAGGCAGTGGCCAACTGACTACATAGGATGTCTCTATAGTAGTTCAGTTTGTCCTCCCTCTCAGCGGGTGTAAAAAAAAAAAGACCCCCATTTTGGACCGGTAGCGAGGGTCCAACCAGGTGGAGAGCCAGAAGTCGAAGTCATCCCTTTGCCGAATGGTGGAAATTCGGCTGTCACTACCCAAGCAAGTGAGCATGCAGCAGGCCATTTGCGCAAGTGACTCGGAGGGACTCCCTGCCTCCATCTCCACTGCATACTGCCACGGTGTGCCTGGGTCATCTCCCTTTTGCTTCTTTTAGCTGCTTCTCCTCTCCTGTCACCTGTGTAGAAAAACCACCCATTTCGCTACACATTGCTTGTGCTCCAATGTCCTTCTCCTCCTCCAGTTCAGCCCCCACAGGCTCATGAGATATAGGCGCCACGTCTCCAGTCCCCTGACCGGCCAGATTGACCAGCATCTGTTCCAGGATATGAAGCAGTGGAATGACGTTGTTCATCCCGTAGTCCTGACAAATAACGTGGCATCCTCAAAGGGCCTGAGCAAACGGCAGGTGTCACGCATGAGCAGCCACTTGCTGACATCGAAGTTACACAGGGGAGTACTCCCTTCCGCTTGGATCATCAAGAAATCGTTTATGGCCTTTCTCTGTTCGTATAGTCGGTCCAACATATGGAGGGTGGAATTCCAACGGGTGGAAACGTCGCATATTAGCCTTTATCGGGGGACGCCTTTCTGCGACTGCAGCTCAAGGAGGGTGTGCTTGGCGTTGTACAAGTGGCTGAAGTGCATGCAAATATTCCTGGCCATTTTTAGGATGTCTTGCAGGTGGGTGGAAGACTTCAGGAACCACTTGACAACCAGATTGAACACTTGCGCCATGCAGAGTGCATGGCGCAGCACCGACACCATGTTCTTCCCGTTGTCGGTCACCATGGTTCCGATTTTGAGTTGTCGCTGAGAAATCCAGGATTCGATTTCTTGATGAAAGACACGGAGCAGTTCCTCTCCTGTGTGACTCTGTTTGCCCAGGCAAACGAGGTGTAGAACAGCATGACACCGCCGTGCCCTGCACTTAAGGTATGCTGGAGGAGCACATTGTCCCTACAGTGGAGGCTGACGACACGGTGGAGGATTAGGAGGCAGAGGCGGACATTGTCGCAGGACCAACGGCATGAGAACGTGGAGGCAGAAGTGGCATCACCTGGCCAATTTGCTGGTTTGGCTGGGCAGCAACCACATTTACCCAGTGGATCGTAAAGGACATATATTGTCCTTAACCGTAGTTACAGCTTCAGACGTCGGAGCTGCCGTGCACTTTGGCAGACGCCGACAGGCTCGAGGACTGGCCCACCCTCTGTTCTGCATATTTGTGCAGGGCTGGTACTGCCTTTTTGGCAAAGAAATGACGGCTACGGACTCTCGGCACAAGCCATCAGTTCTCTGAAAGGTGCAGAGTCCACCACTTGGAAAGGGAGGGACTGCAGCACCAACAACTTGGTCAAAAGCACGTTCAGCTTATGCTCTGTTGGAAGAGTGCACGCATACTGTTGTCTCTTGGCAATCACTTCGGTGATCAATTGCTGAACGAATGACTGACTAGGAGCAGGAGCATCAGGACCGGTAGATGATGGGATGGACAGACAGCTCCCTTCGGCTGAGGTGGTGGAGCCTTGACTGCCTGAAATCGGGTGCGCGCCGCTGGGTGATGCAGCGGCACCCTAGCCACGCTTCACCTTCTGTCCACAGATTCGGCAAATGGCCATGTTCACCTCCTCGGGCGGCTTAACAAAAAACTGCCACACCACTAAGTTGGTGATTTTACCCCCAACACTCAGCACTAACTGACTGCTACTGCTGCTGCCTACGTGAACCCCTACACCACTACTTAATGGGCAGGTAGACTCCTGCGAAGCAGGAGGTCTACCCCGGGCACGTTTGTCTCCCAACTTTCCACTGCTGCCACCATGCTGACTCCTGGCCACGCTACCAACTTGCTGGCTCCGCCACTGCCTCACGTGCAAGCTGCCACCCTCTTCTCCAGATGATAATGAAGCCCCTTCGTCACCCAGCTCCCAATTACGATCGGCTATATCGTCATTGAGTACTGTCTGCACGTCACTGATGTCCTCCTCAACGGTCTCTGAGCCAGGAGCCTGTACGCTCACAACACCAGCTCCCACGCCACTCTCCTCATCACTACTTGCCTGCCTAACGAAAGAAGCGCCGGATGTCTCCTCCAGATCTTGGCTGGGCGTAGCTGCTGACTATCCTCTAGTAGCTCGTCCTCGCTGTATAGTGGATCTGAGCCCACAGCATATAATAATTCTCTGGCTGAGGGAACAGAAAAGGACAGAGGCAGGTTGAGGACAGGTGAGGGCACAGGGCCTGCTCCCGGGCCATGCCAACGAAGGGTTGTGTCAGAGGAACCCACAGACTCTTGGCTGGGGGTGTCCGATGTCACTTGGGATGAAGTGAATAACCGAGTCAACCATTCAAGAACCGCTGGGTTGCTGGTCAAGACACGACCACTAGATGACACCGGGAGCTCAGGCCTCTCGAAGAGACCCCTGCTGCCACACCCCCTTACTCTGCTGCGACCTGTGCCTGCGCCAGAAACATTTAGGCCTCTGTCACTTCTCTGTCTGACATACTGTTAGATAAAATAAGTAAATAAAAAGGCAATTAATATACCCCAAAAAAGGCTGCAATTTTGTCACTTCACCACACAATGGCAAATAATACTTTTTTTGCCAGTAATACACACAAAAAAAGCTTTAGAATATATAACTTTGTGGGACATACGCCTTTTTGATCACTTGGATTTGCACTTTTTGTGATGTAAGGTGACAAAATGGCTTTTTATGACACAGTTTTTTATTATTATTTTGTATGGTGTTTATCGGACTGGGTGGATCATGTAATATATTTATAGAGCCGGTCGTTACGGACACAGCAATACCAAATATGTCTTTTTTTTTCTTTTTCTATTTTTAACCTTTTTTTTATTACTTAATTGGGGATTTTTTTTTTTTTTACATGTGAAACCTTTATTTTTTCATTTTTAATATTTTTTTTTATTTTACACTTTGCGTCCCCCATAAGGTCATACAAGACCTCTGGGGGACATTTAACGTCACCTTTTTTTTTTTAACTATTGATTTCTCCTGTAACTGGGGCTCACATAGTAGCCCCAGTTACAGGGGAAATACAGCCCTCAGAGAGGCTGGACAGCAGAATACAAAGCTGTACAGCCTCAGTGTAGGGCTGATCGAGGTCTGTGGAAGACCTGACAGCAACTGCACTCTCTCAACCCCGGCGGTCACATGACCACCAGGCCGGGACAGGAAGTGCATAGCGCTTCCTGGTCTGTATACACAGCGCTTGTTGAGCACTGTGTATAAAGCGATCTAGAAGGCAGGGACACCTGGGAACTGTCCCTGCTTTCTCTCTGGGTTGCCCTGCTGTCACTGACAGCGGGCAACCCGATCTGCAGCTGCACGATCAGCGTGCAGCTGCCATTAGTGTTGAGCAAACTTGTGTTTTAACTTCGGCATCTAACGTTCGGGTTATCGAAGAATCGCGTTATGGATTCTAAATTCCATTATGGTCCGTGGTAGCGGAATCCATAACGCGATTCTTCGATAACCCAAACCCGAACTTTAGACGCCGAACTTAAAACACAAGTTCGCTCAACACTAGCTGCCATCTCTGAATGGACGTTCCAGAACGTCTGTTCAGAGATAAACATCCACCCATAGGGTGGATGTGAAGTGGTTAAAAGGGTTGTCCTACCATAATGACCTATCGCCTATCTACAGGATAGGTGATAAATATCACATTGCTGGGGTTTGACTGCTGAAACACCCACTGTCAGACCCAATTACATTACCGCCAATCTATGTACACAAGAGTCTTAAGACCACATTCCCTTGATCATGGGGGTCCCAGCAGTCAGACCCCTATCAATCAGACACTTATCACCTGTTGTGTCATGGCTGTTGGACCTTTTCACATTTCCTATCTTTAAAGGTTTTCTTTAGGTGTAAAAAAAAAAAAAAGTAAAATAAAAAATCTGCCCTAAAATATGTGTCAAACTAAAATAGAAATGCTCGCCTGTTAAAGGACCTGTGTCCACTTTTCTACTTATACCTGATCCTGTGGATAGAGGATAACTAAGTGATCCGTGGGGGTCTGAACGCTGGAGCTCCTACTGATCCCTTTTCTTGATTGAGTGACAGGTCCAGCATATGCTCTGCCTCTCCATCCATTCTATATGGAGTCGCTGGAGATGGCAGAGTACAGCGCTGGCTATTTCCAGTGGTCCCAAAGAGAATAAATGGAGCAGTAGGGCATATGTGTGGCCTGCCACACCATCAAAAAGGGGGAACAGGACCCATTCCTGGAATCAGTGGGGGGGGGTCGCAGAATCGGACCCCACAAGTCATATAGTTATGCCCTATGGTGTGGAGAGGATGACTTGTAAACCTGGACAACCTCTTTCAATCCTCCACCACTCCACCAGTATCTCTTTACATGGCAGCAGTGATGCCTGTAAATACGGAATATCATCACTGCCACCATGTAAACCATTTGTGTCAATACTGAAGAATGTGACGCACTGTGCAAAATTTTTCAGTCATAAGTACAACCCCCTTTGCAGGTCATAACCTTTAACAAAGCCCAAGCAAAGGTGCTAGAGGAGCAATGGTGAGCAAAGGACACAAACGGAGTGTCATAACTGAAGCAGAGGCATTAGGGTCACCTGAGGCAGGGTAATAGTGGTGATCCTGGAGCAGGGGTAACTGGAGAAGAGGCAATATTAGTGGTGCATTTAGCGTGGAGGCATCTGGAGCTGGGGCACTAATGGGGGTGCACCTAAAGCAGAGGCATTAGGGTCGCCTGAGGCAGGGTAATAGTGGTGATCTTAGAGCAGAGGTATTAGGGGGGCAACTAGAGAAGAGGCAATATTAGTGGTGCATTTAGAGTGGGGCATTGGGGGACATCTGGAGCTGTGGCACTAATGGGGGTGCACCAAAAGCAGAGGCTTTGGGGGAACCTAGGGCAGAGTCCCCTCAATGCCCCTCTGAACTCTGCAGAGAGCAGCACACATTCATAGATCTGTGTCTGCTATAAACAAATCCCATATTTCCTCTTTAGGCCTATTGCACACGACCGTATGGCTTTTTCAGTGTTTTGCAGTCCGTTTTTCATGGATCCGTTGTTCAGTTTTTTGTTTCCGTTTCTGTTCCGTTTTTCCGTTCCGTTTTTCCATATGGCATATACAGTATACAGTAATTACATAGATAAAATTGGGCTGGCCATAACATTTTCAATAGATGGTTCAGGAAAAAACGGAACGGAAACGGAAGACATACGGATGCATTTCCGTATGTGTTCCGTTTTTTTTGCAGATCCATTGACTTGAATGGAGCCACGGACCGTGATTTGCGGGCAATAATAGGACATGTTCTATGTTAAAACGGAACGGAAATACGGAAACGGAATGCATACGGAGTACATTCCGTGTTTTTTTGCGGAACCATTGAAATGAATGGTTCCGTATACGGACCGTATACGGAACGCAAAAAACGGCCAGTAAACGGGGGAAAAAAAGGCCGTGTGCAATAGGCCTTACAGTCTCCTACAGCTCACTACTGTCACACACCTGAGAAATCAGCCCAGCACCGCAGAGGAGTCTTTCTCTCCAGCAGCCAGTTTTCTGACAGCAGGAAGGGCAGAAGGATGGACAGACATGTTCTCTCCTCCTTCACTGTCAGCAGCGGGGACGTTTAGAAGATACTGTGGGGCCTCCTGTACAATTTACACTAGTAGGAGGCTGCATCGCTGTGCGATACTGCCACCTAGTGGCTACAAGAATTATCTCTCCTGAGAAACAAGAGAGTAATTACTCCTCAGTCTTATCTCTGGGCGCAGGAGACTGGGGACCCACTGAGGAAGCCCCCGCCTCCCTGGTGGGCCAGTCCAAGCCTGGTATCATCTATTGCAAACCTGAAAGCAGCAGTATAATTGCAATTTGGATCCCCAGTTAGTGCAGCAAGATGTAATAGGATTGTTCCTATTACCCAGGCTGTACACTCCCCTACTGGACCCTGTTCTGCTTCAATACTGTGAAATAATTCCTCCCTATCCTTTCCCTACACTTCTAAGGGCTGTTTCACACGAGCGAGTCCATTGCGGGAATCGCGCTCCGTGTTTGGGTGTGATCCTCTGCTCTGGGCTTGCAGGAGCGCACGGCATTATCATGATCTATTTGACCTTATTTCTACAGAATCATACTGACAGCTTTATGTCACTATGATTCTGTGGAAAAAAGGCCATGCAGAGACACATGGCGTTAGAAATCATGATAATGCAGTGCGTTCCCGCAAGTCCAGAGCGGAGGATCACACTCGCACACGGAGCGTGATTCCCGCAATGGACTCGCTCGTGTGAAACAGCCCTAATGGTCTTTTACTGAACTTCTATTCCACAAAATAAAAGTTTTCAAGTCTTTCCTAGCACTTTCCCAAACGCCTGCTGACATCTCTCCCTGCACGAAGTGCACTGGAAAGTGGCTGAATCCAAGATGGTTGAGGCTATTTATAGCGCTGTGACATCACAGGGCTGGCTGCTGATTGGCTGTATGCATGGCATTGTGGATGATCCTTCGTTCCCAGAGTTCTTTGCTTCGTGTCCTAACATGTGTAGCAGCCATTTTAGGAAAAAATTATTGATTCGTTACCACGAAGCGTCAGGAAATTCGGATTTGATGCAAATCAAATTTTTCCTGAAATTCGGATCGAATTCCACTTCATCAACTTCGATTCCCTCATCTCTAATTTTAATAGTTAAAACCAAAAACAACTTTTTTTTTTTGTCTCCCACCATCTCGCAGTGCTCAAGGAAAATAACAGCTCAGATGCCGTGGTCACAATTGACCATGGCATCTCAGGGGTTAAAAGTCAAATACTCTGGTTCCGGGTGTCTGCTTTGTAAAATAGCAGGCACCTTGTGGCCCTTCAACTCCTGAGAGGGTGGTCTCTTTAAAGATCCAACGTCCGCCAATAAATTTGCGGTAGTTGGTCGGGAAGGGGTTAATCAGTAACAACCGAGAAAAGCCTAAGTCAATCCTTTTTATCCCATAATCATAACCTTAGCCATTTATGGGTGGATTATTAATTACCAGCGAGAGCTACAATTTCGGGAACTGTGGAAAGTAAAGGAAGAACCAAATACTGCTTGTATTGCATTCTGTGGCACTGTATGTTAGAGGAATTGCTGCGCAGGATAGGTGATGAGTGTATGATCCCTGGGAATCCGACCTCTAGGATACACTGATTATGAGAACAGTGTGAATGGAGTGGTGATGCACACGTGTGACCACCGCTCCATTCACTTCAATAGGACTGCTGGAGATAGCTGAGCGGTGGTCAGGCATGTGCACCACCGTTCTGTTTACCGAGAGGACACCCGTTCTTCGAATTGGTGGGGACTTCATCGGCTAGTCCCCAGCGATCATACATCTATCACCTATGGGAAACCCCTTTTAAAGATTAGGTGCACCAATGCACATAAAATAATTAAGCAACTTTACAAATAGTCTGGAATAAAAATGTTTTGCTAGCTTGTGTGTACACTCCATGGATACAGACTACAGTCAAACCGTCTGATCCCTGCTTCTGACAAGCCCACCGATGGTAGTAGCAGGGGCAGATGTAATGAATTAACACCTGACTACAGGATAAGACCACACACAGGTTTGACTGTAGTCTGTTACTATGGAGACACATAGGTCTGCACAGGAGGCAGACAATGGTTGGGTGTATTGGATTTCAATATGACTGATTCTTTGTTCCTTCAAAGACAAAAATGCAGCCAGGTGTATTTAACCTCTTAATGACCAGCTATTGTTTTCAGCTTTACCTCTCCATGTTTAAGCAGCCATCATTTTGTTTATTTTCATTGACCATTGCTGCAAGAGAAATTGCAATTTTTTTTGTGCTGCTTGAGGGTACATATAAATTACTTCATAAATTAGAAAAAGAGATTTTTGCCATTTTTATTTTTTTTACTTTATTGTTTACACTGTACATATTTCACACTGAATAACCTGTTAAATGAGTTGTTCAGGTCATTTCGATTGTTTATACCTAATAAGTGTTTTGTTTTTGTTTTAGCTTTTACATATGTTTGCACAATGAAATTTGTTTATGAATAAAACTATTTTGTGATTTTTTTTTTTTATTTATTTAATTTGTTTTATTAAATTTTATTGTGTATTTTTTTTTTTTTTTTTTTTTTTTTTTTTTTTTTTATAATTCCATTAAGGGATAATTGCATAATTATTTTATACTTAAAATATATTAGCATACTCCTGAATGCTAATACATTATGCTCTGTGTCTGTATGGCACAGGCTGCAGTTAGGACAACACTAGTGGCACACAGGTGGATTACTGAATTTACAGTAGTGACTGCTGATGGCTCATATTTGCCATTAAGGCCACTGCAGCCACTTTTAATGTAATCTGCCACCAGTCTAATTGCAGATATTTGCCTGAGGTCTGCTGTTGGGGGGAAACATTGGAAGGACAAGTTGAGTTTTTCCTGTCCTGTTATATTAAAGATCTTTAAAGGCTATGGACACCTTTTGGGCTAAAAATTATTTTTGTAATAGGTTCCTAGTGCACTGTTTTGGCTTTTGCAGCTTCTATGTTTCACAATATCTAGTAGCTGCAGAAAGCCTGATTGCTTACTCTCCATCCCGTCTCTAATATCTCCTTAACCATCTTCTATGCTAATTTGTGCCCCAATTAAAGTTCAACTTTGGTCTGCGTATAAATTAGCTTACAAAATGGTTTTATAAGAGGTCAGAGGGCTGGAGAATGATTTATCACAGCTTTCTGTAGCTGTATAATTGCCAACAGTCCCGATTTTGCAGGGGCTATCCCTAAGGCCTCTTGCACACGAACGTGTGCACCCCGTGGTTGTGCTGCGGGCCGCAATGCACGAGCACAGTCCGTGGGGCAGCCGCAGCGGATCGCGGACCTATTCACTTTAATGGGTCCGCGATCCGGCCATGCCGCAAAAAGATAGGACATGTTCTATCTTTTTGCGGAACAGAAGTACGGGACGAAACCCCACGGAAGCACTCCGTAGTGCTTCCGTAGGGTTCAGTTCCGTGCTTCCATTCCGCATCTCAGGATTTGCGGACCCATTGAAATAAATGGGTCCGCATCCGTGATGCGGAATGCCCACGGAACGGCACCCGTGTATTGCGGATCCGCAATCCGTTCGTGTGCAAGAGGCCTAATTTTCAGAGACGGTCTCTACAAATTTGGGATCTCCTGAGCCAAAAATGGGCAGGGCTTATTTAAGTCCTGCCCATAAGTGGGTGGTCCCAGTCTGGTTGTTCCATGGTTGGTAAGTATGCGGCCGCTATGATTACAGGATTCCTTTTTTTTTTTTTTTTTTTTTTTTTTTTTTTCTGCCCAAAATACATAGCCATTAAATCTTTATTAAAAATCCTTACTATTATAGCGGCACTGATTTTACACTGCAATGCTAAGTGAGTGTCTGTCTGTGTGTATTGATATATGCAGTCTACCGCCATATTCATGTAGCTGTGGACTAGTCAACAGCTTCATTATTATTTGCCTATTTGAACCTTACAAGCTGCGTGGTATGAATGGAGGATTATGTTTGGCTGACTCTGCATAGAAAGTAGCAGCGACATTTTCACTTGTCATTCTGAAGGATACTGTGACTTACAAAACACCGCAGGATCCTTCTCCCTGCCTCACTCCGCAGGCTGCTCGGAAGGATTCAGGCTGTCAGTATCTGCTTTCATGCAAGGATTGTCGTTGCTTTACAGATAAGAAAATGTTGCGAGGATCTAAGCACCATGATGCCCAGACTCTGGGAATTGGCAAAGCTATTGCAGTACTTACATCAGGAGGAGACGCTCAAGGTAATTCTTATTGTGTGATATCCCTTTACTCTACTGTTCTTCATTGTTTTGGTTCCTCCTCGGCTTAAATCGACTCTTTGGAGAAATGGCATGGCGCTAACAACCCCCCTCTGTGCAGGGCACTGCAGCACAGCTCCATTCATGCGAATAGATCATCAGGGGTCCCACAGTCGGACGTCCACCGATCAGGAAATGGTGACATCTCTTAGTTAAATGCCTCTCTGCATGTTCTTTCAAATCTGAATGAGACTGAAATTGTTAGACTCTCGACTAATATTGCTGGATGGCTGTGCCTTTAAGAGGTATCTACATATGGTATACATTCAAATTCACATCTCGTTCCCCAATACATATAGTTGTAGATCACTGATTTTAAGGGCTCATGCACAACAAACGTATTTTGTTTCTGTGTCCATTCTGGGGTTTTTTGTGGACCGTATGTGAAACCATTCATTTCAATGGATCCGGAAAAAAAAAAACGGAAGTTACTCTGTGTGCATACTCTGTGAATGGTTCCGCATAAGGGCTACAAAAAAACTGAATATGGTTGTGTGCATGAGCCCTAAGAGCTTATGCACACAAATGTGCAATTCCGTAGCCCCGCAAAAAAATAGAGCATGTCCTATTCTTGTCCGTTTTGCGGACAAGCATAGGCATTGTTACAATGGATCCGCAAAAAAAAAAAATGATGCAACACGCATATCATCCTTATTTATTGCGGATGTGCGTTTTGCAGACATACGGTCATGTGCATAAGCCCTAATATTGTTACCACTGTGCTGGTGTGAGTAATATCAAAAGCTGGTCAGGGAAGCCTAGAGATTTTGGTTGGGAAGAGCAATAGTGTTCAGTGTGGTTACAGTAGACTGAGAAATCTACAGTAAAAAATGGCCGATTCTCATAGACCACAATTAATTCAGGACATGTCAATCCAGCCCCTCTCCCCACCACTGACTGCTATCGGAAGAGAGCTGTCAATCAGTGGCAAGGGTTCGGGTTCTGATTGCTCATATATATGAGGACTCCCAGGCGCGGGCACTGTATCGAGTGGACTACAGCAGTCGGCCTGCGGTGATGCAGCTCAATACAGTTTGGTTAATTCCAGAAAGCGACCCAACATTTTGGGCAAGTCCTCTGTCACTTCAGATAGGGCAGCATACAACTGCTGACAAATTAGGACTCCTTTATTTTTATCTCCAAGCTTGAGAACATCTTATGCGGAGGAAGAGATATCCATTCCTCCACGCTGACAACTTGAGAGAGGGTAGTGACAACCACGCTGAAACCCCATTCTTGTCACTTTTTAGCCCCATGGGGAGCATACTGATATTCTCTAAGATGAAAAATAGACTTGCACTTATAAGAATAAGGCTTCAAATTTTCTGACCCTGTTATAGTTAGTTGCTGACAAAAAATAACGCACCAAGGATTTGTTGGATTAGAAGGAAACTTTCTATGTGTGAATGTAATGGTGATGGCTATAAGTGATTACAATGTTAGATCAAAAGGATACGTTTCTAGAGGACCCTATTGGGCCGCCTCAAGCTGAGATATGGTTGGGCATGGAGGTTCTGTATCCCATCCTGCCGCATATTTGCCCACAGATGTTGCAGCTGGGCCCATAGATACTGCACACTCGTAGGTTGCCGAAGCTGGCGTCCCAGCCGGTCCCATAACCGGTCCCATAAATGCTCGATTGGTAAAAAATCTGGCGATTGGGCAGCCAAGGAAGTGTTGCAGTCTGACATTCCTGTGAAACCCTTGCTGTGTGCGGACGAGCATTAGGCTACTTTTAAACTTGCTCTGTTGTTTTCCGGTACTGAGATCCGGCAGAGGATCTCAATACCGGGGGAAAAAACGTTTCCGTTTTGTCCTAATGCATTCTGAATGGAAAGAGATTCGTTCAGGAGGCATCAGGATGTCTTCTGTTCTGGCAGCATTCTGTTTTGTGACCGGACACAAAACCGCTGCAAGCCGCTGTTTTGTGTCCGGTCATAAAAACGGAAAAAAAAACTGATCCGGTACTGAAAACAATGTAAGTCACTGACGGGTCCGTTTTTAGGAGCCTAAAGGAGCTCCATCACTAAATACATTGAAAGTCAGTTTCCCGTTCTGATTTCACACAACCACATCCTAACGGAACGGATGCATCCTGATGTGCAAAATCTAAACGGATCCGTTTAATTCCGGTATTGGGATCCTCTGACGGATCTCAGTACCGGAATTAACAACACAAGTGTGAAAGTAGCCTTACCCTGCTGAAAAATGCCGGTTGGAAGGCCTGCCATGACGCTTACATTTCTGCCTGGGTACGTTATTTTTTTTGCCAACATTGGTGTCCCAATATACAGGGAAACGTACTTGTTATGTCTTGTTTTTTCCTTGCACAGATAACGTCTGCAGTATCTCTGGCCTCTTAGAGGGGTCCACAGTATAGGTGATAACTGTATGCTCACTGGGAGTCCGACCGCTGGGACCAGATATGGCACAATTTGGCAGCCAGAAGGGGGATATATTTAGGTACAGTTAATATTCAGCATTCCCTGTTACAATTCCACTATGTTACCCAGCTTTCCTGGGATCCTGAAAGGCAAATATCACATAATTTGGGGGCAAGAATGGGCTTTTCTTTTAGGTACATTGAGCATCCAGTACTCCCTATTACAGCTCCTGATGCTGTTACCCAGCTTTCCCGGGATCCTGAAAGGACAATATGGGGTGGTGTCATATTATTTGGGAGCAAGAAGGGGGATTTATTAGGTATATTTTGTATTTAGTAGTCCCCATTACAGTTCCACATGCTATGTTACCCAGATTTTCTGCAAACCTGAAAGGCAAATATGGGAATCTGTCCTACTACTACTACTGGTACTAAGGGAGATTCTTTATAACAAAATGACCACGTTCACTGTGTAGACAAAGTATGGAATCTAAACCCAGCCATTTCCTTCTAACATTCCTGGCTCACATGTTCTAGCATCAGATGGGGAGAACACATGCTGCATCCGAAAAGAAGAATACTCCGATTTTCTGTTATATTTTTTATGGTCTGCAGTTGTGATGTAGGACAGGAGAGGAGCAAGAGAAACAAAGAGATTGTTACATGTTCTTTTACTAATTGTTCATTTGTTTGGATTATGGTTTAGTGTCCCTTTTAAGGATTAATTTGGACTCTAATCTTGAACTCTGTTAACAAGATTTCTGAGGCTGGTGACTAGAACAGACTGTACAGTGGAGGCAACTGAGGCCTCATTCACACGATTGTTGTTTGGGTCCGCATCCCAGCCGCATTTTGTGCTGCTCGGATGTGCACCCATCCACTCCAATCCGTTCCGTGGCCCCGCAAAAAAAAAAATAGAACATGTCCTATTCTTGTCTGTTTTGCGGACAAGAATAGGCATTTCTATTATGGGCGGCGCGTTCCGTCCAACAAATTGCGGAATGCACACAGCCAGCATCCGTGTTTTGAAGATTCACAATTTTCAGACTGCAAAACACGGCGCGGTCGTGTGTATATAGCCTTAGTCTGCCTTTTCTGAGTTGAGTCTGGCAGCTGATTTTTCCCTTCACCCGTTTATTACATGTATATGCTACTCCAAGCCAATAATGCACATGTATCGAGGACTGGGAGAGTTAGTTGTAGGGCTGTAATATGCTGCCCAATGTTCGAGCAGCGCGATTGCCGATAACACATCCATCAGTGCTCGTTTTCACTGGCCTGATTACACAGACCGATACAAACTGAATGTTGGTGGAACGATTGCTCCTGCAGTCAATCCTCCCTTATTCAGTTCTTTTGATTATCTGCGGCACATCCCTGATTACACATTGGAGATGTGCTTCCGAAAGCTGATCATCTTTCATCCTGAAGAAAGATACCTGTCAGCCAAAAAACTAGAGTTTTGTTCATCAGATGACCACCTCAGGATGGAACTGGCCAATTATTGGGGACAAATGTTTCTATGAATTCTAGTTCCTGATAATTGGCCCAAAAATTGTACGGTCAATAGGGTCGTAAGGGAGAGGAGAGAACAAAGGAGAGGTGATAACTAATTTTCTGTTGCTGCCTCAACTTCCCAGTTATCGGTTATTTAATAAATAGGGCCCTTCATAAAACCTCTCATATTTATATTATTAAAAAACAATACAAAAGCACTCTGCAAACATAGACTATATAAAATAATGATATATTTTCAATATAAATGAATATGAGAGACTTAGATTTGATCAAAATTATTTTTGCCCATCCACAACGTCACGGTGGCCTTCCTCTGAATGGGAACCTACTCTATATGATGCCTCTCTCTGTCCCAACAGGCCTCTGCTGTAGGGAGAGCAAGCTCCACATGTATAGACTGTGTCTCCTCTATTTATTACCCCTTTATGTGCCAGCAGGCCTCAAGTGCATTCAGAGAGAGCAGACTACAGCTATACATACTGCACTCATTAAAAACAGCCAGTGTTGCATTATGTTTGCTTTTACTCTAGGCCTGTTTTACACTTGCAGTAGAAAAGCTGGAAAAAAATTCCAAATGCAGGGGAATCAGAAAAAAACACAATTGTGCCATATTTTTATGGGTTTCGTTCTTACGGTGTTCCCAATGTGGTAACACTGAGCTGTTCCCTTCATTCTGCAGGGCATTACAGTTACAGCAATAACACATTTATATACTCTTTCTTCTTCTTTTTTTATGCTGAAAAAAATATACTTTGGAAAAAAGTATTTTTTTTTTTCTTCGCATCGCCATATTCTGACCCTCATAACTTTATGGAGGCTCATTTTTTGCAGGGTGATCTGTGGTTTTTAGTGATACCATTTTGAAGTGTGTATAACTATCACTTTTTATAAAAAAAATTGGGGGGAATATATAAAGCTGAGTGTATGTGTGTATGTATGTCCGCTAAAGGAATCTGCACGGTCGCATTTACAATCACGAAATTAGGCACACAGGTACATCAGGTGTCCGGGAAGGTTTAAGACCAGGTCTCAGCTCTCTAGGACGTACCGTTCCTGAGGTATTTCCCCCCCCCCCCCCCCCAAAAATGCAAATATGGCACCTCACATGACCTACATTACCCAATAGAAGCCTGCAGGTCTTTCTCTTCATATCCCGCTGCCATACACACAGTCACATGACCCTTATCAGCCAATAGTAAGCTTTAAAGGGGCAGGACGTTGTGGATGACACTGTTAAGGGAGCGGAGTGCTGTGGAGGTCACAGTTAAGGGGGCACCCTCAAAAGACGGACTTCAAAACCCCACCCCCGCTGTGAAGGTCATAGTTAACGGGGTGGGCTGCTGTGGAGGTCCCATTTTATGGAGGCTGAGCACTGGGGGGGGGGGGGGGCTGTGGAGGTCACTGTTATTGTGGATACGGTCTATCTTTTAACGACACACACAAACATTAAATAAAATAGATTAAATATACCCGCGCAAAGCCAGGTACTTCTGCTAGTGTTAAAATAAAAACATCCTATTCTCACCAGTGAATTGCCCGCTGTTTCGAGTGCCTCAGCTCTGGTACTCCACTGTTAAGATCTGTTAACATCACTGCAGCGATGCAATCACTGGCCTCAAAGTTATATGGCATGAGACCACTGAGGCTAGTGATTGTTGGCAGTGGTCATGTGACATAAACTACCCGTCACCACTGCGGCCCTAAAAACAGATCGGAGTTGAGGACGAGAAAAGCCTGGGAATTAAAGAGGTTGGCCCATCTGGGACATTGATGGCATATCATTATGATACACTATCAATGTCAGACTGCTGTGGCTACCACCTCTGAGACCCATCCCTATCTAGAGCACGGGGCTCTTGAAGTGAAGGTGAGCATATTGCGTATGCGTGGCGTTCTCTATATTCATCGATTTTGGCAGTTTGAAAATAACTGAGCGAGTGGACTTGCCTATTTTTGGAACTCCCATAGCGGTGAATAGAGAGCGCACTGCGCAAGCGCCGTTACCTCACCATTCACTGCTATGGGATTTCTGGTAATAGCCGAGCCAGCGCTCACCTATTTTTGGAAATCCCATAGCTTTAAACAGAGGATGGCTGCTCTCTGTATACGTCAGGGGTCCCATTCTGGAGATTGGACCGGTTCTCAGAGGTGGGAGCTGCACCTATCTCACACTGATGGTATATCCTCGTGATTTGCCATCGATGTCCCAGATTGGAATACTCCTTTAATTGGTGAGTATTGGATATTTTTTTAATTTTACCACATTTCGTTTTTCTGTAAAGTTTTAACTTGTGTGCAGTTTTTAATAATGTAGTGCATTTTCAAGACATAGGAAATATTTAATCCATATTATATTCATCACCAGGGATGAATGCAGCTGTACGAGCGGTGGTGAGAGTGGGAATTTACACAGGCGCCAAAGTCTTCTTTGTACATGAGGTCTGTATCTCTGTTTCCACACTGGTTTGCTGCTTTTGAATGGAATTTTGCTCTATACAATTTGGTGGTATGATTGCAATGAATACTTATTAAAGATTGTTGTTATTGTAGGGTTACCAAGGACTGGTCGATGGAGGTGAGAACATTCGAGAAGCCACTTGGGAAAGTGTCTCAATGATGTTGCAGTTGGTGAGTTTGATAGACTCGGTACCTTCATCATTTCTGTCTTCAAATTTTGTCTTGCCCATAAAACTGGCCAAGTACAGGTACAGTCTATACAGTTCATGATCAATGCTATGCTGCTATTTCCAACAAAACAAAATAAAATGAAATCGCGATTTAGAGCATGACGTTTGTGTCCCTCAAGTTTCTTATGTCTGTTTAGTGTCTGTTTTGCCCGAATCTCTTTGTGTTGCTTTGACTGTGAAATATTTAAAATGTCCACAACATTTTTTTGTGTTTGCCAACCTCTACCTATCAAGAAGAGCAACAAAAATCCTGCTAAGGCAAGGAGTGGAACAAACACTAGCTAATTGGTCTTCTTTACTCACGGTGTATATGCCCATATTGCCCGGCAATTAATGGGACCTATGACAAGTGTTACTACCACGGCACCATTGTTAAACTTCTGTGCTGGTGACAAGCAGGGCAGGACAATGGCAGCACTGGAGCTGTATAATAGAGATCACGATAACCATTTTTTTTAATTTCTGTAAATTACCCCTAGACTGTGCATTCCAGCCTGAAAGGAAGTCTGTCATCAGGGCTTTCACTGTTAACCCAGGCACAAAGTCTTGTAGGGCTAGCTCATCTAAATGGAATGATGGCTTTTACTTAGCAGTCTGCTTCATTCTTGCTAAAAGGTGCTTTTAGTCTATATGCAAATGAGCAGTTAAGTGCACCGACGGTGGGCCTAGGATACTCTGTTCACCCTTGCTCCTCCTGCTTCATCTGCCAGCCCTCCCTCTCCTTCCTGATTATCAGGGCCAGGCAAAATGACTATGCAGGATCCTGACCCTGTCAATCAAGAACAAGAATGAGGGTCTGTCTCCGTCCATTCTGTAGTGGATGAAGCTGGTTATTGCAGTGCTGCTCCCATGGAAGTGAATCAGAGGCTAGGCCATCAATATGAATGTACCAGAAAACGCCCTAAAGAGGCAGTCCCTTTTCTCCCTGCTGCTTCCAGCGCTGAGCTCCTGTTCTCTCCACCACTGACGTTATCTTCCAGGATGCAGTGGTAATGTTACATGCACTCAGGTCACAGTGCAGCCAATCACTGGCCTCACCAGTATATGGGACTTCACCACTGAGGCAGCAGTGTAGGAAGCAGCAGGGAGAAAAGGGGTAAGTATTGATTCTTTAGTTTTTTTACCAAAGGTACAGAGGTTGCCTGAGTGTTTGTTTAACTTGGACAGCCCCTTAAAGGCTGTGGACATGAGGCACTTTTTTATAATTGGATTTTAGACATTTTGCACTAAAAATCTTTTTTTCAGTTGGTCTTTATTAGATTTTTTTTCAGCAGTTTCTGTGGTACATATGGTTAAAAAAATCTGTCTATTTGAAGACTATCTCTCCTGAGTTCCATGTAGAGCTTTTGTCTGTGATTTTTGTGACCTTATAAACACTGATAATAGCTAAACTTTTATCAAACTGATAAGATTGAGGTAACCGATAAGAGTTCTACATGAAACATCAGCTGATGAAACAACATGAAGAGAGAGTCTGAAAACAAACTGATTTTTAAACGCATGCATCATAGAAACTGCTGATTATTTATTTATTTTTATACTAAAGACCAATTAAAAAAATGTTTTTTAGCCCAAAATGAGTAACACGCAGCTTTAAATATTATACTTAAATATTATATCAAAAGCAGCCCATCCACAATAATATTTCAATGTGGAGAGAACACATGCTACCTGACCGGCATCACCTTCCAGCTTCCTCAAGGGTGTTTCCTAGAGGACAACCCTTGAGGAAGCAGCAACAGAGTGCAGCAGATTCCAGAGAGCAACAGCTGAGACCATCTCCATGAAAATAATGGGTCCAGTAGCAGCCTCCACCATTATACATATTCCTTGCACATATGAGAGGTTTTGGAAACAACGAGAGGTGATCTAATCAGCCATGCGCTTCATGCTCATGGATTCATATAAATTCCATCAGTGTTTTGTCCATAATTCACCATTCTCCCCATTGACCACTGCAGACAGAGTGGTCCTGTCCTATATCATATGACCATCTCATGAGGTGAATCATATTGAGCTATATCTGTCCCGTCATCCATAGCTGTATTCATTTTTGAATCCTTCATTCACCTTCATCATTGATTGTTTATAAATTGTAGTGTTAGATTTTTTCCTTGACAGATAATTCTTAATTCCCAATAAACTTAAAGAAGATGACAATTGCTTTTCTGGAAATCTTTAAATAACTTTCACAGTTGCTTGTGAGATGTTTGCCCTATTAAAGTGGCATTGAGACAACTTGACATTTCTTTTGGGCTACCGCTTGTCAGGATAGGATACTTAAGTCTGTTCATCTTCCCTAGCCAAAGAGTTACACTCAATGTCAATGTCAAAGACAAAAATCAAAGACAAAAATAACTTGCCATTTTAGTGCCAGACGAGGTCAAAGTTCTAAGCGGAGTCTAGTTTCAAATGGCACACATAAATAGACTCGATACCTTTGACCTTTGCAATTAACACTGGTAACGTACATACCAGTAATTTTAGAAATACATAATCATCAGACTGGAGGTACAGATCCTGTATGATGATGCATAAAGGTCCATTTGCAGATAAACTGTAAAACTCCTTATTAGCATTGATGCCTTGTAAATGCTGTGCTGCAATGTTTGATTATAATGAGTACAAGAGACAGAGTTTTCTGCTACTTCTGACTGTGATAACTATAGATTACAGTGAGTAACGGTCATTGAAGGTGGCCATAGCCGTAGAGATCATTCTGAAGTTCTGTTTTATTTTAGTTGTCCATCTTTTAATATGGGGGGGGGGATCTACGGAACCAAGGTGGACAGGAGGTGATCTAATGGAATGTTTGTGTATAGGGGTGATCTGGGGTGTATAATGGGTGAGTTGATGGAATGTTTGGTGTAGCAAGGTGATCTGGGGTGCAAAGAGGGTGATCTATATAAGGATGTGTGTACAGGGGGTGATCTATGGAACTTTGGGTGTATGGGGGTGATCTGATGGAAAGTTAGATGTATAGGAGGTGATCTGATTGAACGTTGGGTTTATAAGGGGTTATCTGTGGAACATTGGGTGTTAAGGGGGTGAACAGATGGAAGGAAGAGGGTACTGACTTAGGCAAGGGCTGCAGTGTAACTAAGCACAGTCTGTCCACCATCCCACCATGTATTGACTGTCTCCGGTGAGTGATAGAGTTCCCAATGCCGTTATCCCCAACTGTCTATTCCCTGAGGATAGGCCATCACCCCTTTAATTTAGTAGTTATTTGTTCCTTCCCTGGAGGCAGCCATATTGGAGACACACCCTTCCTGTGTTGCCAGTATTAGGATCAGCACCATTTAGGAGTCAAGTGACAGAGAAATGTCATTGATTATTATACAGTAGTCTGCCGTAAGCAATAAATACAACGCCCTCGTCCAGAGACCTGGGAGTTACAGGGGAGCTGCATGCGAAACCTAACCTGTGTGTATGGTGTTACGGCCCTTTTACATGGGCTGATGATCTGGAACAAACATTTATAGAAAAGTTTATTCAGCCAATCATCAGCCAGTCTACGCCCCACTAATCAACCGACAAACCCTTTTTATGCAACCACAAAAATCACCGCTTGTAGGCATCATAAAAAGGGATATGCTGCCAACAATGTGCAAACTGTACGGGGGATGTACGATCTTACCAACAGTTGTTCATCCATCAAGCAACTTGCATGATTACTCCGTAAAGGCCTTTTAAATGAGTGCTGATCAACTCGTCATATTATCAGTCATGCTCGTTATGGCATAGGCCAGTAGTAGAGAACTGTAATTAAGAAGGTATTCTGGTAACTCCAAGTTATCTTCTATCCCTTGGGATTCACACCAATCATGAGAATGGGGGCTTTGTACCCCTCAGGCCCTCCCAAATGAATGGAGGAGCAGCAGGTTGAGCATTTGCACCACTGCTCCATTCCTCCATCGCAGTTGAAGATGAATGGAGTGGCAATGCGCATGCTCAACTTGCCGCTCCTTTCATTTCCTCGGGCTTTGCAGGGTGTGAGGCACATGTTCTTATCAGTGGGGGTCCTATGGCTGGATAGGGGATAACTTAAAATTACTCCTTTAAATATCCTAGTCTCTAATGAGACAACCACCAAAAATTGCGTTCAAAATCTAGAGCCTTATATAGAGGTGATCCTCTGAAAAAAACAGTCTAATAATGTGTGTAAAAGAATTGAAAATCTATCACAGAAATTCTGGTGTTAAAGGACTAGGCAATGTAAATGTTATCACGCTTCGCCCTGACTTCTCCTAAAGTCTTGCGCTGCACCGTGCGCTTCAGTATCCGGCACAGGAGCAGTACAGGAAAGAGGCTTGCTGGCAGTTCTCTTCTGTACTGCGCCTGTACCGGATACTGATGCACAACACAGTGATGCACAAGACTTTAGGAGAAGTCGAGGCCAGGTGTGATCCTGTTTTCACTGCCTGGTCCTGTCAATCAAAGTGCCGAGGGAGCTGAGTCTCTAGGTGTAACGGCAACGCCCCCATTGCTCCTAGAGGCTCATTTGCATATTTTAAAACATAATTTTTCTCAGCAACGCGGGCACATATTAACATGGGACCAACACAGATGCCTTCAGCTGCCAAGCGCACATGTAACAGGTCAGTCAGTGTCATAGGTACAAGTCTGCTGACAGATGCCCTTTAATTATGGGGTAGTCTTTCTCAGAGAGACAGTCTTTTGCAGATGTTTTATTGTATATACAGCAAAGCTGAAAAATTCAGCCTACTGTGCTAATCTAGTGCTCTGTGGGAAAACTGCAATTATTTGGTATGGATAGTCATACAAAAAAATAAAAATAATAGGTTTATAATAAAAACATATAAAAAAAAAATCTGAATATATTATAAATGCATATAAATGTGTATTCCTCATGCCGAGGCAAATATTGTGCACACAGCAACCACACAGCAACAAATATTGTGCACACTTGCTATATTTATGAGAAAATTGGGGGTTCAAGTAAAGAACCCCCCACCAATCAGTAATTCTTAAAAGTTAAATATAAAACATCTAAAAGCACCTAAATGTGAAATATCCCTAAAATTACTAAACCTTATACTTTACCAGCATTAATTATAAAGCGTGTCTTTGGGAGGCAATTGGATCACCAAAATTATCTTTGTCCCTCTTCGGTTGCACATCGGTGTAGTGAAGCTGTGGTTATCACCTCCAAAAGCTGAAGAAGAGAAATCTAGGTTTTGTAATATAATGGATTGCTGAAAAACCTCTTCTACCTGTGTTATCATGGACAGCTACAACATGGGCATTTACCTGCTTCCTGTGTCATCCTGGGGCATTATTGGTATTACATAGATTGGGCTAATTTCTCGTACGCGTTCTGTCTGCTACCCGCAGTTGATTTTCCTTCTCTTTGTGAATGTAGAGGTGACATACAAGCTTCATTTATTTATAATGCTTTCATTCATTCGATTTATTCCAACTATATCTCTATATTTATAGGGCGGTACAGTAATAGGAAGTGCTAGATGTCAGGATTTCCGGAGCCGAGAGGGCCGCCTTAAGGCAGCATGCAACCTAATCAAAAACGGGATTACCAATCTTTGTGTCATTGGTGGAGACGGCAGCTTGACGGGAGCAGATACTTTCAGAGCAGAGTGGAGCGGACTGCTTGCTGACCTGGTTAAAGCAGGTAAATCCTCTGAGATTCAGATGGTCTGCCGAACGTTTAGAAAATAGCGAGCACAATGAAAGATAATGCAGCAGAGATGGGAAATGGCATGGCTGCCTCCCTCATCTGCCGACATCAAAGTCGCTGAGATATGGGTTTGTCCGGCAACAGGTTCCTAGTAGCTAGAATAAGTCTTCAACTAAAGAACTTAAAGATGGTTTGTCATCTCTACTGACTTGTCTGTGTTAGTAACTACTTGTATTCATTCCCCTTGTAATAATGACTGGAGCATCTATTCTGATGACTCTATGATGTTACATTCCTTTATAATTCCCTCTAGAAGTTATGATTGACTTACTAGCAGTTTTTGATGAAGATCTAGATGGGTGTTACCAGTTGGGGGGTGTCCCTGCACAGTCTGACTTTATCCAATCAGTGCTGCCAGTGTCGGACTGTGCAGGGACAGCTGACTAGGACCAAACTCCTTTGCCGGCTGAAAGGATCTTGCTGATGAAAATATCCTTAAAGGGGTTTTCCAGGCTCCTATCCACAGGATAGGTGATCAATATTCAATCAGTGGGGGCCCTACACCCCACACCCCCAATAAGTCAGCTGTTCCCTGCACCTCCAGCCCTGGAACTAGCACTTTGAGTGGAGCAGCTCCATTCATGGTGTAGTGGATATGCCAGGTTACTGCAGCTTCCATTTATTTCAGTGAGGCTGAGCTGCAGTAACCCAGCACGGCCATTACATTTTCAACGGAGATGTGTTTCCTACTTCATTCAGGAGCTAATTCGGGCGACCCAGGCGCAGGAGGTGTGGTGTGGGTGTCTTGAGCTTTATCCCACATTACCCTCCTGGGTGAAGTGAGTCACTAATATTTTTTATTTTATACGTTATTATTTACATTAGTACTTGATTTCATATTCTCTGATTCTGAGGGCACACACTCTCTTAGAGTATGTAAGTACCACAGGCTCCATAGATTCTATTAAAGGAATCCACACAACCTCAAACCGTATCCAAGGAATTTTGGCGCCTCCCCCCTGGTCTTTTTTTAGCGTTTCTACGCAACACCACTTTTCTTCTCTAAATGACAATACACCAGTATGATGTATTGAAGTGACCATCATACAAACTTTTTACTGCTCAGTTTCACGTGTGGACATTATTTTTGTCTTTTTTATTCTATAGGAAAAATTACTTCTGATGAAGCCGCCAAGTCTAGTTACCTAAATATTGTTGGGCTGGTGGGCTCCATTGATAATGATTTCTGTGGAACCGATATGACAATCGGAACCGATTCCGCTCTTCACAGAATTATGGAGATAGTGGATGCCATTACTACAACAGCACAAAGGTAAGACTGAAGATGTGTTAGAATGAACTGGAACTAGATCAGTGGTGCCTTATTTTAATGCAGCCTTCAAGAAGACATTCATTTCAATTTTTTTCTACACATTAATTTAAAGGATAACTGTCATGTTTTCATTAAAAAATCTATTTTAACATATGTTATTATTATTATTTAACATATGACCTTCTCAAGATGGCTCCTCTGCCAGTTCTCTGAGGCCAAAACTGTTTTCCCTCACTTCCAATACACACTTTCTGTAGCCAGCAGCTCCCTGCCAGCCAATCAGATCGGATTACCGAGACACACCTCCTCACTCTGAAGCCTATAATGCAGGCATGCAGTGTGAAGGACCACCCCTCTGTCTTCTGCTTATACTAAAAGGAAGACAGTCAAGACCTAGCAACTGTTTTTTAAGGGAGCAGTGGAAAGGGACAGAGGACATTAATGAAAGCTGTTAATGTAAGGTAATTACAGATCTTTTGACAATCATTGACAGACTAACTCAGGTATACATGCCCAGCTCTAATAAACTAGCAAATAAAATAAAAATATGACAGTTATCCTTTAAGGAACAGGCGTAGTCCCTTGCTTCCAGATCAGTGCAACCAAATGATTTGGACTTTCATAAGATTATCTTATGCATATTTTGCTGGAGGATATACAGTGTATACTATTTACTTCTCTATTTACTATTTACTTCTCTACGTTCTGATAAGATAACTGTGGCACTTGATAATCAGGTTTCAGTCATGCCAGAAATTTTACTTGCATACTGTCCCCGTTCACTCTACAAACATGTTGAAAAGAAGCTTGTTCTTCGGAGGCAGGGCTGACCCAGTTCACACAAGGCTTTCTCCATTTAGTGTGCTTACTCCCATGTTGGCCTCACCTACGTCTGCAATACATCCAGGGTAAATGAAAAGCTGCATCTTGCCGGGGGACCTGCAAGGTGAAAGATATCCAACTAAACTAGGTAACCCATAGTTACAAAATTAGAACTATACCGGAACTGAGATGTTTACTTTCAAAGAGAATGTATCATGTATATATCTTTTTCTAATCATTTTTTTTTTTCTTCTGATGTTAGATTTTTTTCTTTTTATTATTTATTGTACATAATTATGAGCACATCTGGGCTGCAGTTAATAGCATTCAGATATTTGCTTGGACCAAGATTGTTGTAAGCATGCTTTGTGACCTGTGCAGCGGTCATTGTGCAGAGAAGGGGGAGATAAGCTTTGTCCATCACCTATTGTCAATTGGGTTATACTGTGTTATCTGACACATTCACTTTAACATAAACCTCCATCTTGGAATCAGTTGCACTAAAGATTCGTCTAATAAGGGTGCACTCACACAACTGTATGTATTTTGTGGTCCGCAAAAAATACGGATGACGTCTGTGTGATCCCTGTGTTGCATCTGTTTTTTGTTTTTTTGTGGACCCATTGTAACAATGCCTATTCTTCTCTGGTATTGGAATTGTTTCCGCTTATATTTGCTGTTATTCTGGTAATAACATTATACTATTGAAGGTAAGGTGTAAATGCTTAAAGGGATGTTCCTATCTTAACCCTTTTGCTCCATATGACAGATATATCTGTCTTAGGCTGGGTTCACACAGGCGTGTCCGGATGCGTCCCAGTGTATTGCGGCAAACCCGCGCGATTAGGTACGCAATTGCAGTCAGTTTTAACTGCGATTGCGTTCCGATGTTCAGTTTTTATCGCGCGGGTGCAATGTGTTTTGCACGCGCATGATAAAAAACAGACTGTGGTACCCAGACCCGAACTTCTTCACAGAAGTTCAGGTTTGGGTTCGGTGTTGTGTAGATGTTGTTATTATTTTCCCTTATAACATGGTTATAAGGGAAAATAATAGCATTCTGAATACAGAATGCTTAGTAGGTGATCAATGGAGGGTTAAAAAAAATTAACTCCCCTGCTCCTCTTCCCGGTCTCTTCTTTACTTCTTTAATGATGAACTACCGGCTAAAGGACCTGTGGTGACGTCAGATCACATGCTCCAATCACATGGTCCATCACCACGGTAATGGACCATGTGATTGGAGCATGTGATCGGACGTCACCACAGGTCCTTTAGCCGGTAGTTCATCATTAAAGAAGAGACTGGGAACTACGCGATCAAGAGGAGAAGGTGAGTTAATTTTCTATTTATTTTATAACCCTCAGTTGATCACCTACTAAGCATTCTGTATTCAGAATGCTATCATTTCCCTTATAACCATGTTATAAGGGAAAATAATACAGTGAATAGACTGTCACCTAGCAACCATGCGTGAAAATCGCACCGCATCCGCACTTGCTTGCGGATGCTTGCGATTTTTTACTCAGCCCCATTCACTTCTATGGGGCCTGCGTTGCGTGATAAACGCACAATATAGAGCATGCTGCAATTTTCACGCAACGCATAAGTGATGCGTGAAAATCACAGCTCATGTGCACAGCCCCATAGAAATGAATGGGTCCAGATTCAGTGCGGGTGCAATGCGTTCACCTCCCGCATTGCACCCGCGCGGAAATCTCGCCCGGGTGAACTCAGCCTTAGGCCTCATTCACATGTGTTTTGGTCAGTGATTTCAAAACTAGGTGCGGCTTTAAACGCAGAACAGGAGCAGATATCTTTCCCTTTATACCTTATGTCTGTGGAGGCTCCAATCCTGGTTTTGGCTCACAATCACTGACGTGTGAATGAGACTTTACACTCACTGGTTATGTATGTAGCGAGCTCACAAGCCCACTCCTCACATGGGGAGTGCTGCTGTATAACGGCTGACACCTGCCAGCAATGACCAGGATCTGAGATCCTGGTCATTTAAACCTTCAGGTGCCAAAGTCAGCAGCGACCGTCTCATCTCACTGGCTACAGAAAAGTTTTTAAAAAAAAGTTATGGCTCTTAGAAAGAAGGAAGGAGAAAGCAAAAAAATGAATGTGCTGCTTCCTTAAAATAGCAAAGAATATCATGGAAAATATAAGTGATATCCAAAACAGTGAGGGTCAGAGTTCAGGGTCTCCAGTCATTCCTTAAAATGAAGGGACTGAGGTTTCTTCGCATTGTACCTGCGCTTCCAGACATCTGCTGGAACACTGCTCCATTCCAAGTGAAGCATTACTGTGTCTGGAAATCTGTATAGGAGCCGTTCACAGAAAAGGGATCCTAAGCAGGGGCGTAACTAAAGTCTCATGGGCCTTGGCGCAAGAGTTCAACTTGGGCCCCCTTCCCTTAGAGCTTTGTGGCCAGGGGCAGGGAAGCACGTAGCCTTTATGCTGCCTGAGGCTAAAATTCAACCCCCCCCCCCCCCCCATGCCAAATACCTGACCTAGCCCCTTTCCCTCTAGAGGTGTAACTTGCACTTTCCTGCATGCACTTTCTATAATAACGGTGTCTTCTTTTGTGGCACAAGGCACCATCTATAGCTTTTTCCCCTATAGATCCTAAGGGTAGGACCCCATTTTGTATGTCAAAGCAGGAAAGCTCTAACAAAGAAGAAGTCTCACATATGTGACCCATCCTTGTATTACATGGTTGGCCATTCATTTGTATGACCTGCCGTAGCTTTAGAAGTCAGCTGTTATCACCAGTAGTATCTGACGTGCACCCATAGCTATCGGCTGCACAGTGAGCTGACTGCAGTTTAAGCAGGGGTTCATGAGAAGGCCCCTTAATCTGTGAGACACATAAGTACTTGGGATTTGTAACTCCAGGGATCGAGGTAGAAAATCCAGCTTGCACAAACCAAGAATGTCTCGCAGTAGTTGTAGGCCATTGAGCCTTTGTTGGCTTTATATCCAGTATACATTTCTGAAAATATATTATAATAATTCAATTTTTCATGTGTAAAGCTCAAAATGAATTTTGTTTTACAGTCACCAAAGGACCTTCGTCCTAGAAGTGATGGGCCGGCACTGCGGGTAAGTCCTTACATAGGACCTCTCACCAGTTAAATATTTTATCTCTGCTGCTGGCTGTGCGTCCCTCCGCTCCCCGATGTGACAGTGAGAGCACAGCGTGGTCTTGCAAGATAAGGTACTGTATATCTTGTGCGATC
Source organism: Bufo gargarizans (assembly GCF_014858855.1). NCBI lineage: Eukaryota > Metazoa > Chordata > Amphibia > Anura > Bufonidae > Bufo > Bufo gargarizans. The sequence goes on along the minus strand of NC_058084.1, from coordinate 11,632,942 downwards.
ACTCTGCACTTGCCGCTCTATCAATGTACACAATAATTGGATAGCATCAGAGCAATGACGATCACTGATGGTCACCCCTTGGATAACCACTGCCAATTTGGATATTAGGGGCAACAACAAATAAGCCCGTTTAACCGTGGGGTGACACAAAGGAAAAATAACAACAAAGGACTTAGGATCAACCCCAATTGCTGCAGGTACACAGTTTAGGGCTCTTTCACATCTGCGTTCTTTTCTTCCGGCATAGAGTTCCGTCGTCGGGGCTCTATGCCGGAAGAATACTGATCAGGATTATCCTAATGCATTCTGAATGGACAGTCCGTCCTTCAGGATGCATCAGGATGTCTTCCATTCCGGAACGGAACGTTTTTTGGCCGCAGCAAATAGCGCAGCATGCTGCGCTTTTTGCTCCGGCCAAAAACTTGGAACACTTGCCGCAAGGCCGGATCCGGAATGAATGCCCATTGAAAGGCATTGATCCGGATCCGGCCTTAAGCTAAACGTCGTTTCGGCGCATTGCCGGATGCGACGTTTAGCTTTTTCTCAATGGTTACCATGGCTGCCGGGACGCTAAAGTCCTGGCAGCCATGGTAAAGTGTAGTGGGGAGCGGGGGAGCAGCATACTTACCGTCCGTGCGGCTCCCGGGGCGCTCCAGAGTGACGTCAGGGCGCCCCAAGCGCATGGATGACGTGATCGCATGGATCACATGATCCATGCGCATGGGGCGCTCTGACGTCACTCTGGAGCGCCCCGGGAGCCGCACGGACTGTAAGTATACTGCTCCCCCGCTCCCCACTACTACTATGGCAACCAGGACTTTAATAGCGTCCTGGCTGCCATAGTAACACTGAAAGCATTTTGAAGACGGATCCGTCTTCAAATGCTTTCAGTACACTTGCGTTTTTCCGGATCCGGCGTGTAATTCCGGCAAGTGGAGTACACGCCGGATCCGGACAACGCAAGTGTGAAAGAGGCCTTAAACATTTTGAACTGGTGAGAGGTCCTCTTTAAAATAGAAATTCTATACCTTCAATTGTGCTATATTTTAATGAATGGAAGATAAATTAATTTAATAACGAGTCCTATTATATTCTTGTGTCGTAAAATAAACACCCGCACCTCACCTCCATGTTCACTAATAGGACTTATGGTAGGGGGTTATCCACTTAACCACGTTCATCAACCACAGATCCTTTACCTTTGAACACATTCTATGTCGTATAACGCCATGTCAGGAGTAAACCATTTGGAGTTCTCTTCTCTGTCACCTTCTAGGTATTTGGCTTTGGTAACTGCACTTGCATGTGGAGCAGATTGGGTCTTTATTCCCGAATCCCCACCAGAAGAAAACTGGGAAGAACATCTTTGCAGAAGACTGAGTGAGGTATCCAAAAAGTTTTTTATGGCATGGCTTTGTAATGGGTTTATGAAAACCCTCACTATAAGGCCTCACGCACATGAACATTGTTTGAGGCCCGGATGTGGACCCATTCACTTCAATGGAGCTGCAAAAATACATATTTTATTCTAGTCCGTATCACGGACAAGGATAGGACTGGTCAATTGAGGGCTAGACCTTGCATTCTGCAAAATGTGGAACGCACATGGCAGATATCCGTGTTTTGTGGATCCACGATTTGTGAACTGCAAAACATGGTACGGCTGTGTGCATGAGGCCTAAACCTGTAGTTTCAAAATCATCAAGTGCAAACTCTGCTGGTCAATATGCTAATGACACTTTTACTTTTTAGACCAGAGGCCGCGGATCAAGGCTGAATATTATAATTGTTGCTGAAGGGGCCATTGACCTGAATGGTCAACCTATCACATCAGAGGATGTTAAAAAAGTAAGTAATCTAGCTGAAATGCAATCCTTTCTATCGTCACAGTGGACTATTTCCCAATATTACAGTTTTAATTTTTCTAATAATTTTAACAGCTAGTTGTGAAGAGTCTTGGCTATGATACAAGAGTCACCGTCCTAGGACATGTCCAGCGTGGTGGAACACCTTCAGCCTTTGATAGAATTCTGGTAAGAACTTTTCTGGAGAGGGGTTATAGGGAATTAGATATTGCCAGGATTACTAGTTACAGACCGGTACATTCTTATCTTTAAAATCTGCTAATTATTGTTCAGCTTGTTTTTTCTATTGTTGAAAACATAAAAAATTTCCCCCAAAAAACATGCAAATTAATTCAATTTGTATGGTCACTGTCTTTATTTCCATGTATTAGGGCTGTGGAGCTGATAAGCCAAACCTCTGACTCCAACTGAGACTCCTTTGTTTTTCCATACTCTGACTCCAGCTTCTACATTAATGGCTCATGTGTGATAATTAGTAATAACAGATTTACTCTAGTAAGATTGTTGCATTGGGCTTTTCTTCAGCTTTATTAAGTACTAGCCTTAATACAGTCTTCCTTTTCTGTCTAGCGGTTCTGAGATGACTGCAGGTATGCCCAGTGGTGAACTTCCTAATCTGGTCTTTAGAGGAGAAACTTTACTACTGAGTAGCACAGATTCATTTTAACTAAAGGCCTCGGAGCAACAGCATGAAGTTATTTAGTATTAAGCTGGCCATACACATTAGGGTTATGTTGTGTTTGGCCAACCATCAAACTTGTATGGGGCCTCCTGACCTTCCATCAACAGCTGATGTTGGGAATGATAAGGGTCATACATGTTTGATGTCAACTGCCCAATCTTTTTGTTCTCGCAAAGAGAAGCCAATGCCAGAGGTGTCTGGCAGCGGCTTTCTCCCCTCTCCCTATTCACTTTATATGCATACTCAGTATGGGAGGGTTGGGAGAGATAGTTGCATCCAAACTTACAAGTATGGCCAGTCTAGAAGGGAAATGGCCTGTCAAGCCAGTGATAGGATGCTGAAGCAGCAATAGAAAATCAGTTATCACCTCTCATTTGTTCTCAACCCACCCTTAAAATGGAACCCTTTACCAATGAAGGACTATGCTCAGGATAGTGTCCAACACTCTGCACCTAGGCTGATCAGCTCTGATGCTGGAACTACACAGCTCCGTCCGTTGTGCAGTGGGCAGATCTGGTTACTGCTCACTTTGAAGTGATTGGTAGCGGTGTTGCAGTAACCAGCTCTGTCCACTGCACAATCGACTGAGCCGTGTAGTTCTTGTCCAGGAGATACTGTAGATCAGCTGATCGGCTTGGGTGCAGGGTGTCCGTCCCCGCCAATCAGATAGTAATGGCCTGTCTTGAGGATAAGCTTTCACTAGTAGTGGGTTGGACACTGCTTCTTAGTATGATTAAACATTTCTAAACTTTCCTAAGTTCCCATGAAGTGAATAAAACAATTCTGCTTTCATATTAGTAAGGTATAATGTTTAATATTTTTATTTTGAAACTTGGGAGTTGGAGTCCGTAACATTTTTACCAACGCTGACTCTACCTAAAATTGTCTCCGATTCCACGACTCTGCTCCACAGTCCTGATTAAAGACGAGGCAGGAGCAGTCCATCGTTTACTTGTTTTTTGTGGTTTTTTTATATGGTGAAATTTTAATCAGTTGTTTCGTAGTATTCTTCATCTTGCAAGTACTGAAGTATAAACTTCTTCCTTTGTTGTAGTACATTGTTTTTATAAAATCATATAGAGTTAGGTCTATGGTTAGTCAGGTTTATGCTTATGATGAGAACATTAACTGGGTGCGACTGAACAATATATAACTACAATACAATTTCCGAAATTGACTTCATTCACAATTTTGTAGGCATCCAGGGTGAAATCTCCCAGCATTCTTTGCTGACTCGATAAGTATTCAGGCTTTACACTAGTCATTTGCATCCTGGGAGCTTTACAGTAATTTAAAGGTTTCTGTCTCCACACTTTTCACTATTAATAGGCTGACATTATAAATCTGCAAATGTCACCTGAATTTAACTCTGCTATTAATTTTTTTTCAGTGTACCCCCTTTTTTGTGCAATGATAACTTTTTGTATATGCTAATTAGCCTCTAGGAGCAGGGGGGGTTGCACCTGCTCCTAGAGGCTCTGTTCGACCACCTCTTTCCACTCCCTTCTACTCTTGATTGACAGAGCCAGGCCAGCGTTGGTCTCCTCCTGCTGGCCCTGTCTGCCGGGGAAATCTCGCGCCTGCGCCGTCCCTTTCAGTATTTGGCCCAGGTGCAGTGAGGGAAGGACTCTCGCCGGACTGCCGGCTTCCTCACTGCGCCTGCGCGCTGACTACTGAACAGGCGCAAGATCTCCCCTGCAGACAGGGCCAGCAGGAGGAGACCAACGCTGGCCTGGCTCTGTCAATCAAGAGTAGAAGGGGAGTGGAAAGAGGTGGGCGAACGGAGCCTCTAGGAGCAGGTGCAACCCCCCCTCCCCCGCTCCTATAGGCTAATTAGCATATTATAAAAGTTATCATTGCACAAAAATGAGAGCACACTGAGAAAAAAGAATAGCAGAGTTAAATTCAGGTGACATTTGCACATGTATAATGTCAGCCTGTTTAATAGTGAAAAGTGTGGTGACAGAAACCCTTTAATAGGGATTTCTCTGATGTCAATGGGGAAGCTGACAAGAGAGTGCCTTCTTTCATAGTTAACATATATTTCTCCAGTGGAGCCCAGTTTGTGAATATAGTGGAGTTAGCCGCACTAATAACAGGTCGTTCTGCTTATCTAGGGAAGTCGCATGGGAGTTGAAGCTGTGATGGCCTTGTTGGAAGGAACACCAGATACACCAGCTTGTGTGGTCAGTTTGTCTGGGAATCAAGCAATCCGCTTGCCTTTAATGGATGTGTTCAAGTGGTAAGACGCTG